>NC_060000.1:2538222-3169027 GCF_912999745.1 Papilio machaon | reverse complement strand
TGTACGAAATTGTATAACATCCACAATCGTTGAAATCCATCAATTCAGATTGAATTATTTCCCTCAACACAATATGAATTACAGAAATAAATCGATATATGAAAAACGGATTTGGAATAGTATTAATTGTGTTATAAAAAAATCTTTAATAAGCCGAATATTAACTATTCTAATATTATACAATTTTATATTAATAATTTTTTACGATAATCACATATCTTATTACTGGCAATATAAGTATTCTGAGAACATAAAAATGTATCTGGCAGGTCATTTACCGACTATAGATTTACTATTTAAATATTTATTCCATTAGTCTATGAAACTTCTAATTAATTTACTCTTAGCTAAATGTTAAATTACGTATTCCCAAGTGAAACAGTATATTTATTTCTAAAGGGAAATTCAAAACACTTTGAGAGTTCAACAAAAGTAGAATTTTTTATTTTAGCTTCTACCGAGTTAGAAAAATTCAAAGTTGGCGAGTATTGGCCGCTGATTATGTATACAAATAAAGCATTAGCGTGTCTCACGAACCGTTTAGCATCTAGACCTTGGTTGTATTCCTCGGAAAGAGTTATTGTTTCAATCTGACGACTGGGCGTAGACTATTAAATACTAAACACTCCATATTAACACAATGATAGTGACATTAATGGCCTACCGCTACTAAGAACAATACAACAATTAGCCTTAATACCTTTTGAGGCATTCCTATTTTAATTTTCTATGGAAATGGTGTAGGAAAAATAAATACGAGTTAAAACAGCATTATTGATAACATAATACATCAGAAGCTGACTGACTTGAAGAGGCAAAATTAACATTGCAAAAAGCAACTAAGCTTGCCTTTTCAGCATGTTCCAATACTATAACATAAAGCCACACTTTAATACTTTATCAGAAATAATATGGAATACAAATTGTTTCGTGAAAATTTAATTTGCATTAAATTTTAAGCATTTTGAATACAAAGATGACTTTTGGGAAACGATTTTCTAATTGCTTTACTTAATGTCTAATACATTTTCAAACAACATGGAATTGGACAAGTTTCTACCGAATAGTGGTGGAGTGCTAATTGTTAATTACGTGATGAACTTTGAGAAAACTTTGGGACGACTTCAGCTCTTGTTTTTGATAGTTTTTGGTAAACCCTTACATAGCTTTAGATTACTTTAATTGCTTCCTTCGATCATCGAGCCAATTAACTTACAATTAATGTTATAAACGTTTACTCGTAAAGACAAGAAGGCAAGTCTAGTAGTAGTAGCGCGCTTTAAAATTATTTTCTCAATAACCTACTGAGCGCGCACCGTGTCAGTTTATAATCTAACTAGAGATATTATAAACTGGGAGCCAATCTTGAACTGTACAAATCAATCCTAATTTTACACATAATTCTTTATTGATCTGTTAATATATTTTTACCTCAATAAGTTTTAATCCTAACTATCTCTGTAAAGAAATGTTTCTAAAAAGATTTTCACTTCACTGCCTGTCCATATAGCGTCACTTAAAAAAATTCGAGCGAAAAATCCACGCTTCAATAGTTTGAATGGGTTATAGCGAGGGACGGGCCGTGGACGACTTACTCTCGGTGATTGTAGGGCGGAAAATTGGTGATGCGGTCACCGAGGAGATTTTATTTAAATTGTAGGGAGCGCTGTTGGTGACTTGTTTGAATTTAGCACACTCTATTTGTAACGTTGGTGACAAATGACAAGTACGAAAGAGATTATGCTTCGATTTTATGAAAATTTAAATAGAAATCTTTATGTTTATGAGCTGATTTTTAACCGTTGTATTGGTTTTTAATATGAAAAATTTTAATGCTTATAACAACTTATCTCTCACTCTGTGTTGTTCGGCCAAACTGGTGCTGTGACAATATGTTTTTTTTACAAATTGAAAACCCACGTTAATAGTGCGTGTTTTAAATTACAAGTATACCTAGTACTAATAGCAGGTATAAATAGCAAAAGTGGTAAAATATAATACATAGAATGCTGTAACTACTTCTGTTACGGTAATGAATATAGATAAGTTTTTATTGAAGTGTACATTTGCCATGGGCGAGCTCAGAATATTGTTTTTCTTACAATCTTCGTTGATTCAGGATTAAGAATACCGTTCAGCGTAATTATAAAGTGAAATCAGTGCGGAGGTAGCCACGGGTAAAGCTACACCTAAATAAACAAAGTCACGTTCCGCAGACGGCCGCAGCGAAGCAATTTTTAAAGAACATTCTTTTCAATGAATTCCTAGTCTTAATTATCCCGCTAAATTAATTTACCCGGCAGAAGTTTTCTTTGCATTTAACTCTAGACAGTCTGAAACACGGTTATCCGTATTAGGTCCGTCTTAAATTGGGGAAGTTTATCATAATCAAAGTTTATAACTTACCTCACCGAAACCACTAATTAGAAAATATACGTTGAATAATTAAAATACGTTTAAGAGATAAAACCGACTTTGTATAAACTTAGCGTTTGCTTAGTGTATACCTGCCTGTCGGTGTGTCAAAGTTCTTGTCGAAGTATGTCATGCTGTAATTGGAATTGAGTAGTAAGTTAACTTTGGTTTACTTGTTTATCAGTGTCTAACAGAATATTCTATTTGTGTTATTATGATAAAGCTTTATTTCAACTAATGATTTTTATAGGATTATGTCGACGCAGCATTTCAAATAAAGTTCTATATTTCTTCTTCTTTTTTTTTTCCATGGCAATTTTCGTTCCATTTTGTGGTGTTGAGCTACGTATAATTTCGTTAAAATATAAAGCGTCAAAATCTTTTTATTGAACCTTTACTGTAATGTAATGTTGTTGAGTCCACTTTTATAAAATAAAATTTTGATATATGTTGTTATCTATTTATTAAAAATAACAATAGTTTTCATAAATCATCTTAAAAACGTTGTATCGGACCACAAGACTCAAGGTCACCCCTAAACTTATTTGACTATTTTAAGTAAAGCAAATGTAGTTGGGTAAAAAAATATGCTGTGTCGCCCATACCAATATTAGGATGAAAATATGTAATAAAAATATTCGAAGTCAATATTTATGACATTAAAGCGTAACATCATAATATTATGTAATAGGCCATTTTTTCCGTTCCCTTTTCTTTTCTCCATTCCTCCGTATCTATGTATCGTACGGTTCAATGGTGTGACGTCCGATATCGGATTAGTTTATGGGCAATGCTGCGAGTACGTGCCGAGACTACCAGTGGTGATTTGAACCGCCCGCTCACTCGGGACAATTCACATCTGCTCTCCAACGTGACGCCCTACACGCAACATCACTTTTACCTTACACTCTCCAATGCATTTCTGCCTCGTGTTAAGTATAACGATTAATAACGCAGTAACAATTAAATGCTTAATAGCAAGCACTTATATTTATTTGCTTAACACTTTACCTACATTTTAAAAAAAAATTGCATCTTACTTCTTATTAATATTATAAATGCAAAAGTTTAGATAGAAGGATGGATGTTTGTTTGAAGGTATCTCCAGAAGGGCATCACGGATCTCGCATAAATTTGGCATAGATGTAAAAGTGACATAGTCTGAGATCAATAGGCTACTAATTAAGTTTTTTATTAAGTGCGCGCGAACGTAGTCACGGGCAACAGCTAGTTACTACATAGAAACGATATAAGTTAATTAACTGCGTTTTATTATTATTACACAAAACAATACGTTTTCACTTATAAAAATCGAACCCCCGTATAAAAACGTAATATATTTATCTTTTCTTTCCGCACAATCCACTCATTCTTACTACTCCGTTGTCACAAGTTATTATTCACAATAGGAGAGAGCATTCATTCGATCGTCGTCCGCACGGAAGCCTTTTATGTCATGATGAATTTGGCGAGATTATATCGTGTGGAGACGACCACGAAGGAGGCGCGGGCACGTCGCGCACGCCACGCCGGCACGCTGCCAGGGTTAGCGCGCGGCCCGTGGCGCTCAGTCCGCGACGAAGCGACGAACCGACCGAGCGCCTCGCGCTTCGTCGCGATCCCTTCCTACGCGTACGTACTCTAGCTGCTACTGCCCGCTAGCGACTTGGCTAAACTCCTATCCCGTTAACTCTACGAGCTTACATATAATATTTATAAAATATATATTGTCATCAGACAAATTCAAGGAATTTCGGTTCCATTTATTTTCGAAAAAAGTTTTTCGTTCCCCATCCCTTCAACGCTACCGCTATAAGAACCCTTATTTTTTTCACACAGGCAGTCGCTCCCTCTAATTATTGACTCCCCTAAACTTTGTTGAGATATCCCGACTCTTGCGATCCGGCCCTTTTATTGCTCTAATATTTTTATTCCATCGCAGTCGCGCCACCGTCTACACGCTGTGACTACGGATTCTATTTGAAATGTAAATACTGGTGCCGTAGTCATTTGTCCGAGTCCTGTTGCCACTCGCGGGTGCGCATTTAAGTTATAAATTACTGGATTAAAGCAACGATTAATTTCATCCTTGGTTTAACAGAAAAACCTTTGCGGAGTGAAGCCTAAGTTGTCAACGGTTTCGCCTTACTGTTTCTCATTTCTCTAAGAAGTTCAAAGCGCCCTAAATTATGGTTATTACGATTCTAAGTTGAGATTTTATAAGTGAGACTGGTGAATGTGTCGTTGGTGTTGATTATCGGACGAGCAAGGAATCGAGCGGCGCATGGTCGCGTGAGTGCAGCCTTTGCGGTGGATGTGCACACCGCTGCCGTCCTGGTGGTTCGTGCCGGCTGGAATGCCAGCTGCTCTTGACCTAACTAGGTACCCTGCACACCCTACACACATACATGCAAACAGTCGCCTTTCCGTGCGGGCTGTGTGTCGCGACACAAATACATTCACACGCACTAATTTACACAAAGGCACGTGCAATACTACACGTGACAAACTTGTAAACATGGACATTTTAGACCTGACGCAAGAACGTTCTAATTAAATGCAGTAACTGCCACAAACAGATATCTTTGTTGAGAACACATGTCTTGTTCCTTGTCACGACCGCGACGTCAGCAACAAAATGATATGCGCAATACATTGCTACCGATAATACACGATATAGCGTCAATCGTATCAGAGCATTGCCCTAAATGCATGTAAATTTACAAAACGCACTAAACTACACATACATGAAAAAGGGTACGCCTATTGATGTTGTATTTATGCATAAAGCACGTATGTATTGTGCACAAGCATTTACGTTATTTGCATTATAATTTTTATACGTCCGAACGCCTAAATTGCTTTAAATTGACATCGAAATTATTATATATTTTTTTAAAACCTAACTTGTTCCTTTAATAGAGACCTAATTTGTAATTGGACCACCGTATAAAATTGCTATGTATTTTAAAAAATTTGGTGTGAATACTATGGTTTCGTTAGTAATTTTACTAAATATAAATAATATTTGGCTTGGAATTTCCTGACCAACGTTCCTAATGATAACCCTGAAAACGGCAACCAGATCGCCATAAAGAATAATAAAAAGAAAACAAAGCAACATCGAGTTCGTAAGAAAACAATAATTCGATTCCAACATAGTACCAAGATTTGCGTAGTGCATAGTGCATTGTTTGAACAAACAAACGCAAAACTAGCAACACGAATCTCAGTTAGCCCCACGGCGAGCGAATGAAATTTGTGCAAAAGCCAAACGGTATACTGCAAAACAGGTTGAACTTCAAGAAGCTCTTTGGAACACAGTTTACTATCTCGGCCTTTCTAAGCGATAAACTGTTTAAGTTTATATCTATTTCCCATCATAAGGTACACTATCCCTCGCACAGTTGCAGCCAAAAGGCGCTTTAATCAAATATTAATATTCCAGATTCGGATTTATGGACGGAAATCCAAAAGGCAATCACCAAAGCAAATAGAACAAATCTAACCCCTTCGAAGCGCACAAATCTGCCAAATGGCTCGAAATCCTTATTATTTAATTATTTAACGGTTCCGACTGCAAACCGACGCGCAGTGTTCACTGCTGCGAATAATTGCTTGTATTTACTACATTTTTGTTAATTTTGTTTCTAGTCAGTATTTAAGCCAAATATCTCCTATACTGTAAGCTAATTATTTACATCGTTCAAGAAACGATTGATTTTATATTACACCATATCTTTCATTCTCAACATTACTTCTTTGTTAAAGCTATTTTTTTTTGATAAAATGATTTCTTTCGACATCAAAGGAGCACTTTGATATTTCGATATCAAAAGGTGTCTGCGAAACCCTTCCAATTACAGAAGCTTTCATGGGAGTCTTTCAAATTAAATATGATTTTGTATGATTAACATATATAATTTCAATTATTTCGTGTATTTGAGACCTAATTTGAATTTCTAGTTTGATTACCATCTTGCAATACAATCAGAACTAGGACAGTTCTGATTGTATTGCTCATTTGACAGGCCTCTCTTTAGACGACATTATTTTTTATGCGAAAATTTAATAGAAGTTTTCCAATGGCTCTATCTCGAGATTTCAATGAACGGCGAATTACGCTAAATGTTTTTTTTTTCTTTTGCCTTGGACTTTGTATTCTGTAACATTTTATAGTTACTGCCGTTATTTACAATTAATTTTTTGATATAATATGATAATTAATAACGAGTGTCGTGTCGTATTTTTGTTACTCTGCCGTTTTTTGGTAATTCGAATGCGCTATTAACATTCTTAATGTAATATATTTTTATATTAGCATACTTCTTTGAATATACTTTAAAGGAGGTTGAGAGATGCAAATTGAGTCCATTAAGATTCTTCAAATGTCACTTAGAAGCCCGTACTAGAAGCGAAAATGAGCTGAATCTTGAATAAAGAAGAAGTAACAAAACGTATTTAAATAATGGCAATATTTTTATTCTCAGTTCCATGATCATAATTTATTCGTACAGCTTCCTAACTGCTGTCTACGAAACGAGCTGGTAAAATTTAATATGACAGTCGTTTTTACCAAACCGACTCTTGTCTGAATAGCCTTCTTGTGGTGTAAATTTTATTTAAAAAATGAAATAGAAGAATTTATTAACAGAGAATATACAATAGTTCCAGTTTATCAGAAAATTCATAAGATTCTCTGTCCATTGAAATTGGATAGAAAACACGAATATAACTTTGTACTAGAACGTTAAAATTAACTACGCAGTATTTACTTGTTTGTTGTGGGGAACACGCCAATATCAATTTTATTTGTGTTAAACGATAATAACAATAATAATTTTACCCTTTATAAATAATTCTTATGTATTCTGTTTATATGTTTGAAGCAAACAAGATCGTTGTTATTTGGATAATACCAATACCTACCCAAAAATTACGTTTACATACATATATGATCAATAGTGTCTAGACAATAATTGGCTTTTGTGGAGTAATCGACCCTATTTATCAGTAAATACTATATGCTTTTACTCGTATATTCGACAGACATACCTATAAGTATATTCATAATTTTTTGTATAAAAGACATTTAGGTTCAATAAAACCTTTGGAAAATAAAAGATTACATATATCTACTAACATTGTTGCTTTACCTACGTCCATCAATAAGTCCAATGTTTGTTATAATTTTATATTCCCAATTTTAGATATTTTATGTTTAACTGTCGAGATACACAAGGTAGAACAGACATTACATAAGGTAGGTTCGCTATGATAATCGAGCAAGGCGTCCATTAATTTAAAGTTAAAGTTATTTCTCCAGCGCCGTGAACCAAAGTTATAAATCATGATCCAGAGTTAGCTACACAAGTTTCTATTTGCACACCGCATTAAATATTCAGCTACAATAAACAAAACAATAACAATGATATTGTACTATGAATATTATATTTCACGCGGTTAACGTTTTACGGTCACTCATACCTCTCCATGCTTATGTACGTTTGAAATACAAGGCAGTAGCAGTGCTCGTCGGTTAGTGGTGATGTTACAGCCAACGTTTATATTCAGCGGGGCGTACCACCCGCGTCGTTCACGTCTCGACCTCGCTTCGGAATCGGAGATGCGAGCGGCAATCCATACAGAATTTACGACTACACGCCTAATGGAGCAAGGTTAAATCCTTTAATTTTATCAAGCTTTTTAAAATTTCACGCGTTGTAATTTTGTATGGGCAAAATGTTAACTGTTTATTGTATAAAATTGTGAACCTTACGGTTACTGACAATTTAATTATAAAATATGTCATAAAAAGTCAGCTAGGAGTAGCAGCTGAGAACTGCAGTGACTTTTTCGTTCTTCATAACGTCAAATACTTTTAAAACGACAGTTGGAAAACTTAATTTAGTTTAATTTCAATTTTTTTTTTCTGTTCACTTCCATCGACATTTCATTCTCGCCACTTCAACATACTTTTTAGTTTTTTCAAAACATTTAGATATATTACGACAAACTAAGGCATATAAAATAAAATTTTCAGTCGACCACACGACATAGTTGGTTAATTGTCTACCGTTCCTAAGACCACATCAGATATGTATAATGAAGTTGAATATAGTATCCATGTTTGAGTAACAAATTCCTACTCAGTCTTTGCAGAAATCTGACCGGTCTGAGGGAACTAATTCCATTTACGACGTTCCATTCCCAGTTACAGTGCACTCACAACCAAACAACAAAGCACTTGTTTACGCCTGTCCAAATGGAAATGTTATCCAATACCATATTCTAAGGTTTAATATTCCTAGCATTGTCGGAATATTTGCAACATAAGGCCATATTCTTTCATATAATAACATTTATTATTGTTCATAAAGAATCATAATCAGTGTTTTGTGATGAGTTAAATATACTTAACTAGATTTTAACTTACTATGGCCTTTCAATGTTTTGATACTTTAATATGAATTTGTTGAGATATATAATAACGATAGAAGTTAACGTTCCAATAAAACTAATTCCCGTCTGTTGTGGTTGCACAAGCAACATTGGATTTCCAAAACAACCGATGTTAATCTTCTTCAAATTAAAAGAAATAACCAACATATGCGATTTAGTTAATATAAAAGCAAGCAAATAGTTTAGCTTTTAACTTGTCTGTAGAACAATGACAATCTGTCTCGATTCCCTGTAGAGTTGTCTAGACCGCCCGCTCCCGCTCGCAACATAAGGGAGATATGGCACTTGTTCTACAGTATAGACGGTAGATACCTTTCCATGTTTCATTCGTAGGATGTATAACGAACTGAAATACTAGCATTTACTTTGTAATTCCCCTTTGTCTTTAGGCTTCCATTATGGCTCTCGGTTGCGCATACGGATTTGTGCAGATTACCCTTCTTGTTATATGCGTATACTCAAAAGTGATAAAACGTTTAACTATTATTTCAATTAATAACGAAACATTCCTAAGAAAGAATATTATTAAGTAAATGATTATATTCTTAGTTAAAGGTTTATTGTAAATTTATTCGTAACTATCCAATGAAATAACTAATCAAAGAAATACCTTGTAATTGTAATACATTTTAAAAGAAAAGGAATAAGAATCGTAAATAAGGATATTACGATTCATCTTTGATACAAATTGTTATTTACATTTACAAAATATATCTATATTTCCTATAGTATCTATAGTTAAAGAAATTGTTTAATTAATGTTTAATTCGTGTGAATTTAGTAGGTCAAAATAAATTTGGATGTTTCAAACGGTCAAGAAGTAAAGACACACTCCAATCTGGCGCTCAAGCTTTTAGCAACAGTCTCTGAATTTTCTGAATGCATCCACCGTTTCCATTAAGCGCCTAAAAGATACACGTCCGTTCCGTTTCCTCGAAGCAGCAACATTTTATCTCGCAGAGTTCAGTGTACGGACGCTAGCGTGTAAACATGCCGCGAGTGCTGTGGAGTGCCGTAGGGCCACTCGGCCCGCAGCGCCTCTGAATGCCCACGTCCGACCACTTTACCCCACTCCCACTTCTAATATACGGTCGGCCGCATGTTACATGCCTACGCCTTATACTCTGGTATTAAGACCTATATTTTTCCCAGCACGTCGTTTGATGTGCAACGGACTATACGCTCGTCGGTCGCGATACTTTCCGATAACGTCCGACAAATTTATGCAGGCAACCGTCACGCTGTACACTACCTTACGACTTCATATCGACCGTAATTCACAGTTAAAACCGGCCGCAATGTACGATGCGGCCATTTCACGTGTTATTCCCGTTTCACCAGTTTATTCCTGTGTAATATTTAAATGACGCAAAAACCATGATATACGCATTGATTGATTATTCTGATACAGCTACTGAAATGCAATAATAGTATCATATCTTTATAGTTATAATCTTTCTGCTATTATATTTGTCAACGTCATAATGCTCGATATAATTACATTTGCAATCAAAAACTGGTCTCACAAGCTATTTAGTTATCGACCTTTGTTGGAAATAAATAGAATAACTCATTAACATGACGAACGACTATTGTCATAAGATAAGGTAACATACTGTTATTACTTACATGTTTGTTATCGTCATTCGATAACCGTTTTACTTTTAAACATAACCATTTATTTAGCCTCCTTCGTCGTTTAGTTGTGTGATATTTGATTATACGTAATGAAACATATACACATTTTGTAAAGGCATAGTCACTTTAGCTACACGCTGCAGATTGATTAGGCTAGCGTTAGCCAGGTAGCTTTATGTAATAGCTAGACTCGAGATTAGCAGGCTGAATAGAGGGAGTTAAGTATAGCTTTGAACGAGGAAGCTAGATAATCGAAATACTTTCTCTTCATTTTTTTTCGTAAATAAAGTCAGAGATAGATTCTCGCTTCTGCGTATGTAGAACCATTATCCGAATAAGTAGTAAAGTGACAAAATTGTGTTAACGAACTATTGTGATAAAACCACGACATTTCTACTTTGTACCGAGTTGAATCGCAACAAATACTTGTCCCCTTATAAACTGAGTGTGATTCTGTTAAATCTTACTAATATTATAAATGCGAATGTTTGGATGGATGGATGTTTGTTAAGGTATCTCCTCAACGGCACAACGGACATTTTTTTTTTAAATTTCGCGTGGACGGAGTCGCGGGCGACAGCTAGCGTCTAATACATATTAGTGAATCATTAAAATAAATGTTTTATAGGGAAGCGTGTAAAATAGGTTGATTACAGACACGAGGGCGATGTTGACACAAGAAATGCAGTTCATATTTACAGTTCGTCGAACCGTCGTCGGCTATCCGGTCTGAAATTATTTGTACACGTATTAAATTGACAGCGGGCAAACATAGTTTGTGCAACTTTCTCCATACATTTTCCGATACCTTATTTCAAAGGCTAAGGAAATTACGCTCAATGTAAATAAGGCCGGCCGGGGAATTAAAAAGGCGACTGCTATCGTTTTACCCGCGCACCTCGGTTAGGATCAGGAGCTGTTCAATTTCCTCTATGTTTATTCACTAGCTAATGGGATATTTATTAGATTCGCAATATGTTACTAGTACAATTTGCAATACTTCTAAAAGCAAGATCGATGGCATATTTAAAATACAAATATTACGAACTTATGAATTCGCTTAATTAAATTAAGATTTAATTCAACTGGAAAACTTTTTTTATCTTGTTACTAGCTGTCGCCCGCGACTCCTTCCGCGCGCATTTAAAAAAAACTAAATGGGGGGGGGGAGTTATGAAAAATAGATGTTGGCCGATTCTCAGACCTACTGAATCGGTCAAGCCGTTTCGGAGGAGTATGGCAACGAAAACTGTGACACGAGAATTTTATCTTCTTGTTATAAACTTACAGTCGTGACTTTTCAGATGATGTTATGTTCATGTAAAATAATATCGTATTAAAATCAGGAATCTCTTTGTTTCTTGTAATATTATTATGGTTACTTAATAGCATATTAATTTATGTCTTTTCACTATAGTAAATAAAATAATGTACTAAACCTATTTTATTATACTCTGTCGACTATTGATATATTCTAAGAAACGATTACCAATTGGGAGTCAGTCATAACTTGAATAAGGTGACTCAACGCGTATTTCAAATCACAATGGTATTGTATATACAATACTGATATAATCGTTTATAACGTATGCCATCTTATATATACATAATATGTAACCACAGCAATTATTTTTACTGTAACACAGCGTGGACATACCACAACGAACCTCAGTTGCATACAAATCTTTGATCTCGTCTAGAAATATGCAGTTACGTGATGCTATCTTGATTTAATATTTCATGAGCCTAGAAAGAACTAGTATATGCAAAACTTCAGATTAATTCCTTTAACTAAGACTTATAATGCTCGTATTGCAATAAACTGAAACACCATTTAAATAAGTATGTTGTTCTCAAAGCACTAATTTTTCATTCGTTCACTAAATAACTACAAAATGATGTGGAAGATGGCTAGCATACAGTACAGTTTTACTCGTCAAAATATGTATTTAATTTTATACAACAATGTGTAACAAAATAGTTTTATAGCATTAAATATTACGTTAGAATCACTTGTGCACGTATGGGCCAACATATAAAAATAATATGATTAAACTAGTTAGACCCTGGTTAATATTGTGGCGTGTCGTTGTTTTAGTGAACTGGTCCATAATTTGGGTAAAGCAATTACTCTTGACGCGGGTCGGGAAATTCTCTAAATCCGACGCACTAAAATGTAATTCTCTAAAAGTTAGTAAAACATTGTAAAACACGTACCGTGAAACGGATGAGGTCGCGATAAAAGTGGATTTAATCGCGCTCGCCAAGTTTAAGGTTGTTGCAAATGCTCGACGAATATTTAACTAATACTTTTCACATTGCTATCAAGTTTAAGAAACAAAGTGTGATTTTACAAACGTTAAAATCCTTTATGTTTTGCAAGTTGTGTTTGTGTTTAATTTTATAGCGCTGGAATGTACGTGATGCGATTGAACAACACTGAGATTGTACAACTGCTATTCCATGTCGGTATCCAATAACCTAAGTAGAATTGATCCACATACAAGGCGCCGAGTATATGAGTATAAAAAAATGTGCAGGATAACACGAAAAACAAAATCATAAACCTAGCCTTCAGTTCAGACTATGCCTGTATTATAGTGATAATACTATAACAATGCCTTTTCATTTATAATGAAGAAACCAGCGCTTGACCAATATTTGTAAATCATACTATTGTTAACGCTTTATGTTTTATCATCCGTGTGGTAAATTACTCATACCCTTTTTGATCACATCACCTTTTCATATAAAGTATAAAACGGTATTGCTAAAATAATTAAAAAAAAAATCGCGTAATTTATAGTCTAAACAAATATATAGCAAATGTGGATTTGCTTGCTCATTAATATTTAAATGTTTAATTTTCGATATAAATCAAAGTGATTCCATTATTTTTTAATGAAACCACAAAAGTTTTAGAGGGATCCGCGCTCATGTACAGGTTGCGGTAGATTCCCTCAATTAGGACGTCAGCATACGTTCGTTAATTATTAACTGAATTGTTTAGGCGAGTTGACGAACTTCAGCGATCTCTCGCTAATTGTTTAATTGATGCTGCGGACCTATTACTGGCTATTTGTTAGTTGTTACACATACCGGGATGCAATCCGTAACTGTATACATGGAAACTAGACTAGAGGATCAATAACAAGTTTCTCGTAGAATAAATACATTGACATACATCGAGGGTAAATTTATACCAAATATGTTGTCAACTAAAGCGAGCATAATGGCAATTTCTGTAATAGTGATTTTAAAAATGTGGTGATTTGAATAGCACTGTAAAATGACTTAACATTTCAAATCATTTATGACACTGGTTAAAGTCGGGCTACTTGACCGTTATAAAGATTTAAAAATTGTTGATCTAACTATACGTCGGCATTTCCTTCTAATTTGTACTCTAAACGATTGTGTCTATGATACGGCCCGGAATTCATGTACGTATAACTTCCCTTACGGATAAAAGAAAAAAGATTGTTGTTTGCATCAAAATAGAGGGTGTTACAAGCGCGATGTTGGACATGTAATAAGATCTTCCATCATACCCCTCCCGAGGGTATCGTAAAAATCGTCAGAGGCAATAAGTAAACAAAAGAATGAGCGGCAGCTTTCTCTTGAACTAACAAAGTTTTACTGCATGCCGGCTCTCGCAACTGGACCCAATTACTAAGAAAAAGTCACTTTATCTTAACTCACCGAGGCATAGTTAACATGTTGTATAGTTATGTAAAACATAACTACTGCAATCTCATCAGTAGAATGTCTTTTATTTAAAAATATAATTCACAATACTTTATCTAAAAATATCCCACGGTACCTATTTAGAAGTTGTTGATCCGTTGCCATTTGTTAATTTAAAAAATCAGATCGCAAATTGAGATTTTTATGTAACAAAATCACAGTAGTGAAAATTATTGCCTGTTTTTGTTTCCGCACATCGACATTCCATCAAATATATAAGTAAAAACATAAATCGAACGAGAAACTGTGGTAAAAAAGTTGATCGTAACAAGGCTTTATACTAAGACCACATCATTTACGTATCGGATTCGTGAAGCTCGTAGGCGGTAGTTCGTTAGCTGCTTCCGCGATCGTCAGTCCCACCAGCACACGCCGCCGCAAGGTCACACCGAACCTCTTTGTCTCTGTTTCGTTAAATGCACACCAAAAAACTATCCGCAGTAGTTCATAAATTAATTATATACGTTAATATCACGAGTATCTTTATGGATCGCGTATTTATTGCCAAACGTAGATAGGTTGCGCTGGTGGCACTACAAGAAAAATTCGTTCGTAAATGAGATAACCAAACTACTGTTATATTTTATGATGTAAGTTAAAATCATATTGTGATGATTAACATTTCTGAGTCAACTTCTAATTTTTCTTAAATGCCAAAAAAACTTATTTTCTAACTCATATTAAGACGCATATCGGATTAAATAAATATCTAACTATTTGTAAAAATATTTTCTATACACGGACATTTTTAATGCTTAAAAAAGTCAACAGGTTTAAAAGAATATGTAGATCGAATGTTTAATTTATAATTTCGAATTAAAAACAAATTAAAAATTTGTGAACTTCAGTTGTTTTAGCAACAATTATGTAGGTCCTATAATTTTAACGTAATCGCTTTGGACAAGATAAGATGGAATTATTTTAAGTATGTCCTTAGCACCACGTATTCAGATTTTGGCGTCATTAAACAAACGTTATAAACCGCGAATTAAGGATACGCTGTTAAAGATCGTAAGAAGTTCACGCTTCGCCGTACACGATTACGCTTACGACCTTTAGCTCCCAAATCTCGTCGGAAATATGTAAAGCTTCTAAGAACCTATTCCATGCTCTCCGGCAACGCCTACACCGTAAATAATATTAATTTTCAGAATACTAATGGCGAGGATTCCGTTAAATGAATTTTAAACCACGTTACTTATTACTTTGCTTGTCTTTAATATCAAATACGAAAACATGATGGAAGATTGATTAAATGTGTTCAAACCGAAAATGTATGTACAAAATCGTTATTGTTACAAAGCTCAAATATCGTTTTCACTTTAAGTTGGTCATTCGATTACAATTGGCTTATTATCAAACTGTATAAATAATGACAATCTATGTCTTCTATACGTATGTATAGTAAAATTGGTGTGTCTGTATGTAATATTGAAATAAAACATTCATATTTCATGTACGTGATGCATTTGTTTGACCTATATAACGAAAAACGAATTTTTAAAATTCTTGTCTGCCTATGTGTCCGCAAGCCGCATTTGTTCCGGATAATCTCTGGGACGGCTGGGCCGATTTTGACGGAACTGTAGCTGATGTGTGCGGGAATGTTGAAGCGTACTTCTTTTTCTTAATTTAATTGCATTGATTAAGTCGCTGGCTACCGCTATTTAGAAGGTAAACATAATTTGAATTGTTTATAGCTTTGTACAACTTGTTAGGGTTGTGTACGATGTTGAATGTAAATTTTTATAAATGGAAAAGTAATTGAGAAATTACTTAATGTAGTTAAAGCTTTGACCTGCACGTTATCAGAAGCGGTTGCGTGACATAGAAAACTTTCAAGTTGACGTCTGGCCATGAACGCGCTACTCAACTACTAGCATTTAGTAAACGAACGTTTTCTACTAAAACGTTCAACAACATTGATGTATCCGACGATCTTCGTCGTCAGACATCAAAAGTTCCCCGTTCAGTATTGTAACTTCGCTAGACACGCAGAATAAATAAAAGTTGACGTATCGTGAATTCGAAATCCGCACCAAAAGTTTCCCTCGAATGTTCAACAAATACCTTGTTAAACTTGATACTTTTTCGGTAGGATTAACGTAATCGAATCCCTTTGGGCAACTGATAAAAATATTCTAGAGGGACAAAGATTTTTACGCGACGAGATGTTTAATAAATGGAAGTTTAATTTTTCAACGTGGCGACTGCCGTGCCTTCATTAGTGGCTCCGTTGTTTATTCGTTCTTCTGTTAAATAAGCGAGTATTTTGTTGCATCTACAGACAGTAATTCGGAATTTAGAAAAACGGAGCTTTTAGAAAGGAACTTGCCTGTTTGCGGCAAATAAACAATGGATTGTAATACAGTTGCCCACTTCTTGAGTTTCTCTAATGCGACCTTTATCAATAATGATACTTCATACACCTTCCAGCATTTCTCATGTCACGTGCGGATATTTGATATGAGTGGCTTCGTTCGATTAACATGCATGGATCGAAGTGAGGCCGCCATTTTCATCGGTGCCTATCTTTATTTAAAAAGTAAGTATACTTCACTTAAGCTCGGACCGAAGCGATACCAATTGCCAATTTGTTACACACGATGCACGAACAATTTTTGTTGCTAATGAACTTCATAAGGCAATGTCCAAATCCTTTATTGCTTTCCTTTGAGATTGTGTATAACCCATAAAAGTGATTCCACTTTTTGTGTATCTTCCAAAAACCATGTTAATGACGATTCAGGTCTTGTGGACATTTTACTACTAAATATATCTATTCAGAGATATAAGATTTATTAACAACCAGGATGGTTGACTTGTTATCTTACATAAGACCGGGAAGCGGAGTTACATACTAACGGCCTTATTATTGTCGTCATAAGTCAAGCTGCGTACGCACTGAATGCGTACTGCTATTTGGTAGTTTATTTGCTAGAACGATTATGTGGAAAATGAAACTGTGTACAAAGTTGTGAGGCACGCTCGTTGTAGGTTAGCCGTGCCGCTCGCCCCTCGTGCGTTGAACTAGCAGTTATATTTAACTGCGATAACACGTGTGTGTCGGAAACACGACATCGTGCTCCCCAACTAAGAATATTTCTACTCAGACCTTTTTTGTGATTCATACAAATTATTATTTGTCACATACGGTCTCCCAACTCATGAAAATATCTGAACTATGTTTGTTATTTTCTACTCTTTAAATCAAGTAATAATTTGTTATACGTATATTGATTTTTGCCACACCTATTTCAAAATTGAAGACCTTTATGCGTCACACAAAACGCTAGCAAAGCATGGAGCAAAGAACAAGGTAAGCTTAGGGTATAATGCACAGTCTACCTGGAGATTCACAATGGCGTTCAATGAACCCGCGACGCCCACCCGTGTCATTATGACGCTCGCGAGCACTTCGCTATTGTTGCCTGCGAGCGCCGCGACGTCGGCAGCCCAATGCACACTCGCAGTCGACACAATACCCTACCCTCATTTATTGACAACCCGGCTTTTTCATCCTAGAACAACAGTTTTCACTTTACTTAATACACCTCCCATTGATTCCTGCTTCATTAGCATCCTAGACGTTTGAGAATAGTTCCAGTAACAATTTATCTTGGACGCAAACTTTTGTACGGCAGTAATGTATGCAACAAATGCTACAGGAAACTCTTTTTTTATGAACAAGTTCAAAGTTAGGAGTTCAAAGTAATCAAGAACTCCTTTGTTGTATTTTATAAGTATGAAACTTTATTTAGCAGTACTTTGAATGTCACATTTAGCAGGCATTTCTCATGCACTGTACTTTTTTTTGGACCAATATGAATTGTAAGTATTTTTAACAGAAACAGATTCTTGAAAATTTATCGCTGAGACTTTATGGGAATTTTTTTTATTGTCTCCCTTAAAACGCTAGTTGTACCGATTTATTAAAAAAAAACTCTCTTCTTAACCGCTTAAAACCTCTCTTCGCGCTCAATAAATTCTTTAAAATTTTGCATTGTTAAAATAATATTCTGTTTCACTGAAGCGATACAAAGATAAACATTTAATGGAATAAAATAACTCGTTCAATACAAAAGTTTGTTTAAAAATGCGAACAGCAGCCATATTTCGAATTGCTCAGATCATTTGAGGTGGCGTAAGCGTTTCATATTATATGCAATTTAATCGTATTATTTTAAAATTTTAATGAGAGTGTTTAAAGAGTACTTTAACATAAAGTTGTCGCAATATATGTTATCTTTTATAAAATAAATAGTCATATTTTAATCGGAAAAGATGTTAATAAGGTTTACAACCGGAATCTGCACGAGACCAATATCTAATAACGTTTGAATTTTGATCGTAAAAGCGCTGTTACCGTCACTCGAGATAGAAAAATCTGCAAGGTCGATTCGCAGTAACCTATCACATACCGTGCCCACCCACAATTCTTTATTAATTGTTTTTACTTTAGACTGTTTGGATAAAGTATAAATTTAATAAGTTTACTTACTAAAAAGTATCTATTACAGACGCCCGTTAAATTAAGTTGTAAGAAATATTAAAGTTAAGTTAAATATTAAAGTTATAAGAAAAAGTTTGGTGATTTATTTCTATCTTGACAGAGTGCTTCAAAAAAGTTTTAGTAAATACTTGAAAGGGGCGAACTGTACGTAAATTTGCCTACGAATTCGCTCGAAAATAGCAAATATTCGATTGAAGTATGAAGTCGATCTTACTATTATGATAGTTTCTACAGATAAAATATGCAGTAAGTTTTTCTTTATCGACTATGTAAACCCATTGGAAGGCATGCGTGACTATCACTGAAATATAAAGTCGCTGCGATAAGCGGCGAAGTTTAGCACGCAAAGTTATTAAAAGTATAGACGAGGACACAGCATAAACGGTCTCGGTGTTGCGCCGCAGCCAACTAGCTCGCACTAAGTAGGGCTATCGATTCGAACGGCGATATAACTACGTTGTAAGTGCCTTCACTTCTCATACTGCACCAAAGCGCGAAGCACCGTAACCCCTACTAACTACTTACAACTTTTACTCCGTAGTTGGGAGTAAGTTGCGTCGGCCGAACGTATCCCTGTTTTACGTCACTATTTGTTCGCGAACCGAAACCGATTCGGTCTTTCAATTGATTTTTATTTATTTCCGCTTAGGTTTTTGTTACATTATAATTTATTGTATTAGAGAAATGGGCACACGAATTCGGAGTAGGGTTCGCGTGTTGGTAGCCAACGCAGCCGAGAATATCGATCGCAGTGCGCGCGCACTCTCCGTCGGAGTGTACACAGATGGCTGTTGAAGCGTTTCGGTGGCACGCCGCAAGAACTGAAGTGAACACTTAGTGCCATCAAAGTGTCATCGACAGCTGAGATCTTGTGTTAATAACGAGGCTCTTGATTATCGGGGCTTGGTGCCGAGACGTACGCTCGTCATCTTGGCATTGGAATGAAAGCTCGAAATTTTAGTGTTAGCCTGCGTAGCGAAATACCCTGAGCATTAAATGTAGGTGCGATCAGCTGTGTGTAGCGCCCCCGCCTCTCTTATCTTCGTTCCCCCGTGTGATTAATCACAGGCGCTGAATCTTTACGCTCTCGGCGAGGCGCACGGACTGCGCTGGCCGCCGACGACTGATGGACTCGCTCCTAACTAGACATTCGTCTTGTGATTCGCTTAATTTGTTTCGGCGTTGCTGCTACATGTCTTTATTATGTGTATATTTGTTCTTGCCTAAGTAAACCCACTGTACCAAGTCCGTTGGAAACTGACTTTACACGTTAACAATGATAATTTTTGATCATACGAAATTGATACGATTTTGTCAAAATGACGAAATTCTCATTAAAAAGTTGCAGGACGTACACAAACAATGTTTTTGTAAAATATTAACAAAGACATTTTATTTCTATTTCCTTAAATGTATTTATTACCAGGCTACCGCTAGATACCGTTTGGGAATGTTTCGGCTTATCTTGACAAAAGACGTTTCTCCGCCAAGTAAATTTTTCGTTCTCAAGTTTAATCAATTTTTGTAACTAAGGTTTAACAAAGTTTAAACATAAACTGTACGTTGTATTTCTAACAGAAGTTTAAAATTATGAAACAAAGTTGTTAAGGATTCGCGTTATTTATATTTGAAACGTCTTGTGTTTTAAGTTTATAATTATTAAAGCTATTAAAGATAATAAAACCGACAATTCGAATAATCAACGACCTTCGGTGACTATGAGTTGATACTTGTCACAGATTTGTTTTTACGTAAAAGTATATATTTGCAAATTATATTTTTTAGGACACATGATCAAACTTTTATAAATCACTAGCTGTCGTCCGAGTTTAAAAAAATAAAACATAAGCTCCAGACTATGATCTATATTAATGCCAGATTATCAAAATCCGTTGAACCGTTCTAGAAATACCTTCAAACAAACAAACACCCGTCCATACAGACATTCACATTTATAATTATAATATTAGTAAGATTACAGAATATGGGTATTTCCATGTTATTACTATAGAATAATAACTACATACATTTAACATGGTTGACATTAATTGTCAAGGTCTGTGATTATATCTGTCTGATATAAGTACCTGACAATTTGTTAACCAGGAAACTGATTGGGCGATCGACAACTTGGATCATTTACCATCGGTTTCTGAGATGAAAATCTCTGTTTAAAACATGTTATCTCTTTTTTGTCAATGATAAAGACTGGGATGACGATATATTTTATACAGAGATTTTGGTCTCAGAAACCCACGGTTACTTGGACATAAGCTAAAATGAGACAAAAAATTGCTTTATTTGTGAATTTGTGTAGTATCTTGATTTGCATTTAATTTATGACATAAAAATAAAGATTGGAATCAGTCATAAAACGATCATGTGGTCGCAATTACAGTGATACTTATTGCCATTGACATAAACTGTACCCGGCCATAGCAATTAACGTAATTTTAAGCAGTTTTTTAATCATTTTGTTTTTTTAGCTACATGGTTTGCAATCTTGACAAAGGTCCAGCCACTTTTATGTTAATTTTACGGCAAATAAACCGCAAGCACGTAAAAATACACAAGAGGGTACAGAGTCGCGGGCACGTCGAAATAACGAGTTTTTTTTTGTTAACCGTTAAAAAAACCGCAGTCGTTTTATTTCAATTTATAACGATTTAAAGTAAACTTTTGTGTTACGCTTCAAATATAAAAAGAAAATTGTCAAAAAAATTGTTGCGTGCATGTTAATTCCATTAAAATCAGTCCTAATATGTCTTTTTCAAGTTTGCCAAGATTTAATATAAAACTCAAACGCTTAAAGTACTTCGCCATATTCCCTATTAATCCTAACAGCATAGCCGTGTTAATTGTAGCCTGTATTTAATTAAACATTCTTTAATTTAAGTCAAAGATCAAACCTCTCACCCTTTTAAAACTGAAAGGTTCAATTTGCCGAAATATCTTCATGAATTCGGCGGCTCCCCAGACCCTCGAATAAACTGCAGTGCCTACAGCCGTCCTTGTGAAAAAGATATCGAAATTAAACACAATTAAAGTAACCCTTTCATTACTTAAAATTCAATTTATTTTTAGCACCTCGCAAGAGGATTATTTACCATAAACTTTAATTCTTCATTAACTGTACAGGGTTAATATTTTGTAGTGATCAAAAACGATACCTTTATGATTTCGTGTTCGATTACATCATCAAATTAATTGTTCGAGGTTAGGCATATTCAAAAGTGAAAGACGTTTGAACTTCAAGAATAATCATATTTTAATCATTCGCATAAGGTAACCTTTATAAATTTTAATGTTTTAATTATCTTCTTGACTTAATAGATATTAAATGTTAATATCAATAATAAAATTTAAGAAATGCTCTAACTTTAAGACGAAACACAAATATATTAGTGATATTACAGACAATTCCGCAGTTTATAGCCTCTCTGTGTTTTATAACGACATAGTTAAACTGTGTAGATATTCTGTCTGGGTCCTTCGTACCGATCTAACTAATATTTATGCAGTAAGCTCGAATGTTATCCAATTTTAACCGTATTTTATATATCCGCTCCCTAGATACATTTGGGAATTGGATTAAGACAGAATTCATTGACGTGTGACTTTAGTTAGCGATTTTGCGAATGTGATTAAATAAGGTAAGGTAAACTACTAACTACTACGTCTAGAGTCGATTAATAATTCTTAAACTATATCTCGTCTCATACTAACTCTGCTATTTTATGTTTCTGAGTGTGTCAGCAAAAGTTAATCAATATAAATTGTCATTGTTTTCACAAAAAACGAATTGGAAACAAACAGTTAAACCTAATACAACCGGAAAAAAACACATAGTTTTTGTTATAAAATGTTTGTAAAACTTTGATTTTGATCCGATGTATGTAAACAGAAAACCGGCCGCAGTTTTTTGGGCGGATCCAATATTGTCAGAGGCGGAACACTGATGACCTATTACTTGTGTTGCGTTTTATTTTACATGGTGAAATATCGTATTGGCAATCGAGCGACAAAATCGTCGCATTTAATTGATGTACTGATCATGATATGGAGCTATCGGCAATAAAGTGTGTTTGTGTGCAAGCCGATAATAGATGTTTATACTGTCACGTACTTATCCTCTGACCACACAAGTCCAACTTTAACTAAACATAATACGTCATCGAATATGGTGATCAATAGAATTCTCTTATACATAATTCGTTGGTATTTTATTAGGACTATTTAATGGTATTGAATTACGTGAATAGCTTGTTATGATAGAACTATGTACTTATACACTTTGTATAATCCATTTGCCGTAGTCCCCAATAAAATTTGAGTCTAGTCAATAAATATAGATTATGAATATAAAGGTGGAAATATTTACTTTAGAAATATCTCTACTGTATTTGGACTTGTGTGATGTTTTCTTCATTAAATCTTCTTTAACATCAAGAATCGAAATCAAATTACGTTATTTTCTTTCTATTAGATAAAGATTACGTGTAACACGTAAAAATACTAGTTTGGTAACCTTGGCCTCGTCATCTTATCGTGTCATCCATTCGAAACGACCAGGCCACAAGGTCTTTAGGTCTGGCAACTGATTGTTAATTCAGGACACGAATCCCTTCTATATGCGATTTTCAAATACACCACGGATTATAGATACTTGTGCACAGTCCGCCCCAATCGGTCGCGACACTCGATTTTGTGACTGCGGCTAATTGGACGGCTGGGACGATCTCGAAAACGTTCGATGTCGTTAAAACCTCGCAAACTTGACCTCCTTCTGACAAAACTTGTTTGATTTAAATTATTATTCAATTATTATTGAATCGCTTACTTTATAGTAATGACTTTGATTGTAAAGAATATGCGATGCGAGCAATTTTAATAATATTGTATAATACGAAACGTAATATAAGGATAAAGTTCGTTGGATTAAAAGTCTTGATAGCTTTAAGATAGCAAACAAAGGTTAGATATTATAATAAATTAAAGATGTTTATAAGCATACGGAAGAAATTCTTTTTGTGGGTTTATAGTGCTTGTACAGTTTACCTACTTACCTTGTCTTAAACATCTCTAAGAATGCTGCGGTTGTTAAATAGCAGTATAATTATACTATTTTCCACGAGATCGAAATGAAAACTATCATTACCTAATATTATTTTAATCTTTGTAATTGCCTAAATCTAACAAAACCTCACAAATTAAATATAGTCCTTAACAAATCGAGTCGTAACAGGGAGGTTTTCCTTGTATTCTTAATCATGGCTTATTCGACATCATTATTTTGCGTTACCATTCGTTAAAAATTAAATTTGGTTTCTACGAACGGGAAACCATTATCCCTACCTTAAGAGAAGAACAGCAATAATTGTAAATCCCAAATTTATTTAGATACAAGTCGCAGGTAGACGAACACGTGGACAGCCTTACTGTAACAAACCTCATCTCCACGAAACGCCGGAGGACCGGCCGGTAAAATAAATACGCTCCCTATACATATTTATTTTGTATTCGTTTTAGTAAAATTCTCACTATAAAATTTGCTCAGCGGGAGAGGACCGGATGCCTTATAGCACTACTCACAGCGGCGATATTGCTAAGTATATTTTTATTGCATCTAAGTATATTTTCCTGAAATTTGTATCTAAAGGGATCCACACTGATCGTGTTTGGTGCCTTTTTTTTAATGAATTCTTGATTTTGTTATAAACTTCGGAGGAAAGTATGGCAGTGTGTTTACTTACGGCCTTAAGGTCATCTGGAACTTCATAAGTACGTCCATCCGGTGTTTCAATTGAAGTTATACATAACATGTTTGTTTTCACGTCGGATGACGCCAACACTTCAAATTTGAATCTTAGTTTTTCCATGTTCCAAAAATTTTACTAGAATTGTCGTTTTATAAGACGATTTTATTGTAATTCGGAATTAAAGCACAATTGTGTTGCTAAAAAGTGAAGAAACGACAATTAAAGTTAATTCCGCTTACTTTTCTTAACCTTCTTTTTAAAGTTTTTACTATTTTACATTAAAATTCTCTTAACTGTCAACGTCAAAAATGATGCCAGATAATAAAATGAAGAAAAGTAAGCGAGATACAATTTCTTTACAGAAAAAATAAATGTAATTAATAAATTAATAATTTTCTTAAAGAAATACAATTTCTTTACATTGCCATACATCGATCTAGACCGTGTTCTCTGTATGAAGCCCGCCCGTCGAGACAGCCTTGCCCGTGACGTAATAATACGCTCCCCAGACATTTGAGTCACGTAAAACTGACTGATGCTATATAAAAATTGAGCATTCTCATGTCGCGACAATATTCTCTTACGTTTCATATATTTTACTCGTACACACGAGTAAACTGCTAAAATAATAACGCCGAACGTGTTTCGAGAGAATTTTTAAATCACATCTGTCACTTCTTTGCTAGAAATTAGTTCTAAAGTATCAACGCTCGTTCGCATCGACCGAGATGAGCACAGGAACGACATATTTGGATATCAAAACTGAATATTTCGCTGTAATCCAACGAAGCGCATCGGCGTCGGGCGGTAGGGGGCGCAGCGGTATTCACTAGTTAGTATTATATATACTCTTCGGTAATACGAATATTACGGATGCGCATAATTGAAATCGAAGTACCATACCTGCATATAAAATACCATTACGACGTGACCGAACAGCGAACATAGATTTTCACTTGAATCACCAAAGGATAAAATTAGATGTCAAATGAAACTTTAATTTACGAGAAGCCGTTTAAAGCTTGCTGTAATATTAAAATTTACTCTTTTCAGTAAAGTGTCTTTGAATTAAAATGGATTGTTGTATCAATCTTTCTGATATTTTCCTTATTTTTTTTTTTTTTTGCAATTCCTTTTCATTTATTTTTAGGCATTACTTTTTGGTGATGAGTATCTATTATATAATTCTGGTTCCTATAATATTGTAGAAGAGTGATACTGTAGTCAAAATAAGACTTTGTCTTAATTTCCCTTATTCCCCTGTTTACTTGATAAAAAGCAAGTAAAAAAGTAATATCTATGGATTAAGCAGCATATCTATGCATGCACTTGTTTTGTATCCGTGTAATTGCATGTTGTTTGCGCAGTAATTAATGCGGTATAGAGGCATTTTGTTTAGCGCTTTATATGGGTCGCTGTGTTATTAGAAGCGTGCGTGTCCGCGAACAACTGATCCGATGTTTGTCTTTGTTGCAGGTAACACAATTCCCTTTTCATATAAAATGGGTTACAACTCGATGCAGCAGTCCGTAAGTAGTGCGACATTCTATAGCCGTGACTGACTGCATGTATATTTTCTGCGCCAGTTGTCACCACACTTAATGAAATGTTGGTCAAACGAACTTCAGATTCTATGTAAGTTTTTTTGTCATCAATGTTGATATTATTTTCAGCATAAAAATTTGATTGTAAAAATGAAATTTATATTATATAGTATCTGTCGCCGGCGACCACGTCCGCGCGGGTATAAAAAAAAGTTAATAAGTAGGCTATGTTTTCTTGCAGATTATGTTTTACATCTGTGATCAATTTCATTGAGATCCATGCCGAGGTTCTGGAGATACTCTGTAACAAACATCTAAACATTCGCATTTATAATATTAGTAAGAAGTAGGATTTGGACATAAGTTTGCCAGTAAAAAAATTCTTCGTTTTTAATAATTTGAAATGTATTTATACCCAATGGCCGATATACCTAATTATCTAACTACAGTACATAATTTACCACATGTCCGCTTCATTACCCACAAATCTGATGTGCGAGAAATTAAACTTTGCACCACGTAATTGTAGTAACATTTTGTTTTGGCAAATGTTATAATTTAAAAGTTACCATCGTCCGTTTAAAATGTTGTAAGCGTGTTTTTTTAATTTTATGACAGTGAATGTCTGCTGTTGAAACCCCAAAAAACATATTGATATATTTTTCCTAGCAGAAAGAGAGAAATTGCATTATGTTTTTGCAAGTTTCGGCATTTAAAGCTACGTCAATACTTATCATTTGCTAAAATGAATAACAACATAACTATTATCAACATTTTATAACGCTAAACGCATATTAGCGTGGCAAAAAAGTTGTGATAATAATGTTTCGCTCATATTCAAGGTGAGAACCGGTAGGTGGTGGCCAGTGGTTACCGCGTCATGACGCGAACTTGAGCCGACTGATTATGCCCATTCTCAAACTTATATAAATTCTATAGGCCAACGCCGAGGCTGACTTACAAGGTTTTCTTCTAAATTATGTTAAAAAAATATTTTGTAGGTCATATGTCCGAATACAAAAACAATTATGAGAACCATGTGTTTCTGTCGAAATGGTGTTACCTCATTTTTATCCGAGGGAAGGAAAGAGACGATAGAACTATGTGTTTTGTCAATGGAAACAGGGCAAAATGTGAGGTTAACGAAAGCCTTCGCTCAATGTGTTTCCGAGCATTTTTTTGAGTTCTCTCTTTCCTTTGTTTAATAGATAGATACCTTCCTTGAAACTATAAAACTTTTGCAGTTAAAACTGATAGTTAATTAAATGACTAAAATAAAATTGAGATATTTTATAAAAGTTTTCAATATTTACATAAGTAAATAGTTAGTAAGCATTCTTGTGTTGTCACATCTAAGCTTGAATCTGAATGTGTTATGTTCTCTCTTGAGTACAGTAAGCGGGATTACATATGTGTAGGAAGTACACATATAGCTTAGATTTTATCGATGTACCAATTGTAATATAGGTATATGTTGGTTATACATAACCAACATATGCGATAGCTATGGATGATTCTTGTTCTGACAAATTCATTCAGGTAAAAGTATTCTTATATAAAATGTTAGTTCAAAAAGAAAAGGTATTGTACGCAACACAAACAATCGCATTGTTTCAAACAACATATAAACAAATTCAAATGTTAAAACTTTAGGAAATGTAGTTTTCGATTTTGAACGATTCAACGGAAACTTTAACAAGTAAAATAAGCTGCGAGTAGAATGCGAATATGGAAGCGTGTTCGGGAGCGAGGCAACAAGTCGTTACGACCTCTAAACATTCAGGCACCATGCATGTAACGGGAAAGTGGCACTCGAAGGCGCGGAGATTGGAAATACGATTTCGAGAATACGACGACGTGCGCGACACCTGCCGTGGTACCGCTGAATAACGGCGATGCCATCCAACGGGCGCACATCACGATTGCAGAGAAAAACACGTAATGTCTGTCACGCTGCAATAGCCCCGACCGAAGAACAACTAGTACAAATGTGAAATGAAGAACGTTATTTTTTTAATAACTGGACTAACATTATCTGTATTATTCCAAAAAATACTGTTAGACACTGTTTAGTAGAATACGTAGTTATATGTTTCACCATAAATATGTATCACCAAAATGCTTTCGGTATATGTACTTCATTATTTATTGGTAAAGATCGCATTTCGCAAGCTCACGCACAATAATGTTTCAATAACCATTATGTGTCAAAAATCGACGCCAGGCACTAGAGTCAAGGTATAAAAGGGTTGACGTATGTTTAAGTTAAAATTTATTTAAAACACTGTAAGTTTTTTATGGTAAGACCTTATGTGTCAAGCAATAAATCTAGACTTTACAAAGTAATTACTTTGTCACATTGGTGACGCACTGAGCGTGATAACTATACTAATACTGAGGGCAGAGCTCACACGCCGGTGGTGATTACTCATGTGCCCTCCTACCATCATAAACCAGCGCTGTTTCCTCAAGAAAAATAAGCTATGAGTTAATCAAAAAAGGAACATTAGTTCGCGGTACTGACATTATTAATCTTTAAGGCACCGCCTGGCAAGTCGAGATTGTGCCATTGTATATTTCTATTGTTATATGTTACTTAATCTAGTACGTCAGCTGATTTCATTTAATGTAACTTGTGCTACGTTTTATTAATATGTCGTATTTATTATTTTGATTACCATTTACTCGTAACTAACAAAATTCAATTTAATTTATAATTATGTTTTGATACTATCTTTTGTAAATAATCAGTGCCGTTAATTTGCTTAAATAATTTTCAATAATCACGATAATTATAATATCGACGCTTCATTAAAATATAATTAACTAGCTTTTACCCGCGACTCCGTCCGCGCGGAATAAAAAATAGAAAACGGGGTAAAAATTATCCTATGGCCATTTCCTGGTTCTAAACTACCTGCCCACCAATTTTCAGTCAAATCGATTCAGCCGTTCTCGAGTTATAAATAGTGTAACCAACACGACTTTCTTTTATATATATTAGACTAGCGACCCGCCCCGGCTTCGCACGGGTGCAATGCAAAATATACCTACTACAGAATGTCCTTATACACAACGTTCACAGCGTTCACATTAGAAACCTTTAAATTTATCAGTGTTTCTCTACTATATTATGCATTTATTATACATACAAACCTTCCTTAAGAATCACTCTATCTATTAAAAAAAACCGCGTCAAAATCCGTTGCGTAGTTTTAAAGATCTAAGCATACATACGGACATACAGCGAAAGCGACTTTGTTTTATACTATGTATGTATGTATTGATTAATGAAAACGTGTTTGTAAACGTAAGTACTGGATTTTGTTCAAATCGTCGCGGACGAAGTCTTGGTCAACTGCTAGTTGTTTATTACAGATTCCATGTAATTTTCCAATTTGTTCTCCACATTATATACAAAGACATTAAAAAAAAGACGGGATCGTGAATTAAACACTTTCCGCTGGTTCTATCTCAGTTAAGTTTGATACTCCGACTAGTGTTATTTTATTGACATAAACATTTCACAAAATTAAATAGCTCCCTTTTTTATTAAATAGTAAATATGTATATGTGTATCTTACATATATATACATTATACATGCCAAATATTAGAATATATATCGATGATTTCGATATTTTTATAGCATGGTATATTCGTATCCCATAATGTTTTAAGTCGTCATTTATATTAGCCGTAACTTTATAAATTACCTTAATTGAAAGTAATTAAGTTGACTTATTTTAATTTTGATTATATACCTATTGCGTACGGTATTGAGTTTAAATAAACTGATGTTTTTTCAACCAATTCGCACGTAAAACCTCTATCTGATAAAATATAGGTTATTAAACTATCTTCTACATAAATATTGATTTATTAATCATCGAAAAACATGACACCATTCATTTAGTTTTTGCTATTTCTTTAAATTTTGCTTCGGACATTTCATCATTTTCAGAACTCTATTTTGTAACTGCATTTGAAGACGTAAATCAACCATAGCATAAAACAAAAACCTATCTACAAATATTTGAGATCGTCAGACATGAACTTGAATTGGGATTTATACCTAGCATGATATATTTAAGCCTCCAAGATTTAAGAATGTAACATCTGCTAACCCTGTGTACAGATGTGATAATTTGTGATGTGCAGCGCACTCGAAGGAAATGAGAGAAGCACATTATTTGTTGGACAAATTCTAACGGAGCAAGTCGCGTGGGGGAAATGGACCGCGGGCCGGGCGTGTGCACGCGCACCGCTATAATAGATCGTCCGTCCCAGTTGGTTTCGGCGCGTCGTTGCGAGCACGTGGCTTTGTAAACACCGCCGCGGTCGCTTTATATGTTACACTCGCATAGTGATCGCCTTATTTTGTTTCGCTTCCACATCTGTTCCACCCTGTGTCTGTTGGTTACATGTGTGTCGTGTCATGGAACCGTTGCTAAGCCGCCCCACGCTTTCCGTCACTGGAGGTACGTCAAATTATTATCGTTTGATTATTTCAAGAACACCTTATTTATTATAATGATTTTCACGGTACGATAACGTTAATTAACTTGCACGTAGTTGTGGATTTTAACCTTCAATATAATTGTAGCATAAGCATAATGTATAGGCTTATTAATTGTTAACGATGTTAGCTAATAGCGGAGTACGGCTCTCGCAGGAGGCCAAATGCAAATCGTGTGACCTGAGAGACGTATATGGTAGGCTTAATGTCCTTTACTTGGTGATTCAGTATTGTTTGTGAATTGTGTAGCATGTCTCAGATATTATACTTAGTATGTATAATATTATGCTACTTATAAATACATAATATTGTAGAATATTTCTTGCTTTTAAACTATAATATAATTTTTGTTGGAAATTGTTAACAATGAAACTCTTATTTTGAGGTTTACCTTTAGAAAAAGCTTTTTTTTTATATAGCTAAATACCGTATTTGAAATGACTTCCAAGGATATCTTCTATTTTAAGAGAAATTTCGAGGCGACTTTTTTTTCAGTTTCGGTAACTTTTTATAGACGCGTTGTCACTCGCTCTAAAATTTAACTTAAGCTATTCTAGTTAATAGAATTGAGTTTTTGTTCACTTTCTACAGAAGGCTCCTTTGGTAATTCAAAGAAAATGTATTGATTATGCATTCTAGTGCGTAATTGGCACAGCGTATCTAACACGAGAACTGGATCGTCTGACAACCTCTTATCTTTGACCTCCGCGATCTTAAATTACACTAACGACGAACAGCAGACGCCATAACCCTACCAGAAATGAGCGACTGCCGCTATATTGCCTTTATCTCTTATCTACGCAAATATATCGTGTGACCCACTTCATTACTCGAATACAATTTATACAGCTAACGTGTTCCGTGGGATTCGAATCTATGTTTGGCATTTACATTATTTTCTTCGGGTATTAAAAGTGATACGTGATAAATAATAATTCACATCTATGTTGAAGGGTAGACGACGATCCGTTCCGAGTCAGGTATTCGGACCACCCGTAAAACACGGTCTTTGTCTGTCAATCTAACCGTGGGTTTCTGAGACCAAAATCCCCGTTTAAAATATATTGTTAACTCTCTTTTTTTCAAAGATGATGACAGTGATAACAATATGTTTTATACAGATATTATTATCACAGAAACCAATGATAAGAGTTTTTGCGCGTCTTCCTATACTTAGTATGTGTTGTATTGTGTCTATAATGTGTTTGTCTATTTATTTTACATGCATAATCGAAGTGTTAACTTCTTTGTTTACTTATTTAGTATTATAAAAACGAAACTACAATATTTTATATAATTAGCTTGCTTGTGTTTATAAAATATGTTTTAATTGGAGATATATCGGAATTTTTTATTCGTAAAAGTCCGATGTGTTATTGACATTTGGACAAATTCCGCCGCTCACTTTGGAGACCTTGCAATCGCAAACAGTTTTCATTGGCAGTTACCTCTTGTTTTCCTTAAATACACGTTTGTGAGGCGAATTATAAACGAAAGAATCGTATTCAATACTTAACAGGTTTTCTGTAATAAATACGCTTTATTTTTATTCACATTTGAGCTATAGAATTTTTATGTATAGTTTTATATGTATGTACATTTTTTATAAATAGAATGTCATTGTTCGAGCCTTCTAGAATTTAAATAAAACCACGGCAACAATCATAAAAATGGAAAAGATATAATGATTAATTAATTACCAGCATTATTATGAAGTATGCTTCAATTAAAGTCCTTGATAAAGACATGTATTTTTGCTCATTGCAACGTATGTTCTAAGAAGCGTTTTCCTACTATAAAACATAGTCATACGTTATTTATTATACCAATAGAATCCGTGTTTCTGCATTCGTTGAATTCACGTGTTTACATACAAGTTTGAACAGAGCGTTGGGCGCTTGTTATGCGAGCTCGCCGAAAGTGGAAAGCCTTGGTATTATCGAGTACTACACGGTTATTTAGTAACAGTAACGCCATGCGAGAATATCTATGCCAGTGTCGTATTGCTTATCTAGACGCTTTTAGACACGTACGTACTACGTACAAGGTGTGTGTTAGTGCACTCAGAGCACGGACGAACGTAACATTGTGAGATTTTAGCATATTTAATCTAAGTTTTAACTAAATAATGTCTAAGTCATCATCACTATGTCGGCGAAGAAGGTTTTATAAACTTTAATATTTAGGCTTAATTTTTGCCGCCGCGCCGGTCTCCTGCCTGTCGGTAACCTTATTTGAGAGGAATAAATTAATATTAAATATGTTTAATTATAAACCAAATAATTCAAAATTACTTTAAAAATACACTAACTATAGATAATAATAAAAAGTAATAAACATGTAAATGTTTGATACAAAAAAAATCTTGGAATATCCAGTAGGCAAATTAATTTATCATGTTACATTTTTATCTGAATCGGGGAAAATATAAGAGAAGATATATAAGATGTATTTTTAAACGCCTATATCAATTGGAGGGTTTTACACAACTTTTGTTTAAACATGAAATGTACACTTACAATGCTTCTGATAAAACATTTCATTTAGTTGGTTAAAACAGTATATGTGAGTGGCTAAATGTGACGTAAAATTTATACTAGTATTGAGATGATTTCCGACACAGATGACAGACATGCTCAAATACAAAAAATAACGTGAGTAGTACTTGATAATATGCGAAAAAAACGGTATTAATTTGTAGGTGTTACTTCTTAAATGGGTTATCTTAATATTCATATTGAATGCCTCATTCTTTCAATCTAAGCCCTTTATGCATAATGTTTTATATAATTTGATGGCATTAAATTATGTTAATCTGTTACGGAAAATCCTCTTTGCAAATGGCCTTAAGATAAGAAATTTGAAAATTAAATTTAGTATTATTTCAGTTGTGTTAAAGGTTTTGTAAGAGGCGAATCTTTTGTACATTATCTATGCAAGTTATAATAAATTGCCGCAGAATTGTTTACTGAGGGTAGCTAAGTGTAGATTTAGTATAAAGAATCTGCGCTAAGGGATTGCTAAGTACCCGTTAAATGAAAACACGGCAGTTGTGTATGAATGCCGAAGCCATGGTGCTGATTGTCGAACAAATTTCAACGATAAACAAGTCTATTTTCTTAATCATTTTTTCAAAGTTAAAAATAACTACTATTTTCATTTGTGCGTTTGTTTCTATTTGCATTTGTGTTGAAAATGTTAAAAATGTTCTGGACTTAGGTAAAAGGTTTCAGTTCAATCAAAATTATTTGAAATATTAGTCATGCTGTGTTTAGTTAAATTGCGGAAATATTTTTTTTTACAATTAATTAGGATTATGGCTAGTTTTAAATTTGTCGTCAGGATTATTTTAATTTCATTCGCCTCTTGATTATTATTGAATAAGATGAAATACGTCACAATGAACACAGTTCCGTTCTATATTACAAAAGCGGTGAATGTGAAAGAAAACTTCCTCAGGTCTTCACATCACTCACACATAGGTGTTAGCAAACAATACGCGAGCTGTATCTAGTAATGAGAACACGTACCGCGCCTGACAAGGAACAAATATCCGGGCCCTGTTCACGGAGGCCGAGAGCTTTTGAACTACGTGTATACCCGTGCCCTTACCCTTCCCTCTTTATCGATGGAAATAAAGGAAAAAATTATGGACGTTCCATATTTTCGAGGGTCTTATTGCTTTGGGAGCTGGAACTATCTATGATCGCGTTCGTTCGTGACAAATAGCATTTTTTGATGCGAATATATTACTCGATGGAGGTTGAGATCAACGATATCAATTTTTAGGGTTGCGTACAAAAACGCCTGTAGAATATTCAATAGCAAATCTCCTTCCACACCCAGAGTTACTAAGGCTCACTAAGGGACTGTTCAATTCACCGTTAAACGGTTGAGTGCGGAATTAGTTTATGTAAAGTGTTCTTAGTACCTATTGTAATGTAAGATAATTGTCTATTTGTTAATATGAAAACAATTGTCGTTAGGTAATCATTTTAGTAATGGGTACGTAATTATGACTAAATATTCCGTCATTGCTTGACAATGGACACTGTTCATTCATATGCACTTTACTACGTAAGTGCTTATTACATCACACAATTTAGTTATGATAATGAATACTATTTAACCTTAAATATATTCGTAGAATTTTTTATGCATCAATAAATTAACACACACTTACTAGTAATATATGAATTTCTTGTATAAATCAGCATTAATATTTCAGCTCTTAAAGTTACGAATAGACAACGACAGAAATTGCAACATTGATGTCTACAATTACAATTGTACGGATCAAGAGACACTCGCGTTCATACAGACATTTCGATAAGAGAGTTCACTGAGTGTATGGCGTCTAAGTCTAATTCTTCCATAACAAATACCTAAATATTACCTTATATTTTAACGATGAATAGTAAAAAATTGATTGTAAAGAGCCGTTAAAACGATGTAATCGAATGCATTGTGAAATGACACGTACAAATAATACGAACAAGTCTTTATTTCGCATCCGATACTCAGCATCAACACCTTACGATAACGAATCTTGACGCATTCCATTCAATTTCTATTTACCTAAGCGCGCAGCCAGCTCAACATTGTGCCGATGTGTTATAATTTATGCAGGTTGTTCGCGAAGTATTTTACAACGAAACTCAAGTTTAACCATACGCAGGATTAACGTCTCTCCAGTCGGGCTCATTATCCTTAGTTAATATTGCACGGCTTAAAGTCGTTAGCCGGTAAAGTTTTGATGCTTACACGCGCCCCACGCCTCGGGGTCGGCAACTATCGCTGCCGCCATATGTCATCATTTTCTCGCGTTAAATCTTCTTCCTGACATTATCTACACCACAGACAAATCTCTCCTTGTTACATAGCTACGAATTTAATATTTGTAGCTTTGTGTTTAACTTATATTAGCCAAATTATGAACGTAGTTTTGACATCACAAATGTTTAATTTATTATAGCCATCTTACACTAAGTTCTTGCAACGTGGCAATTAGAATGGTAATATAGAAATCCATTTTCAAGTAAAGAAAGTTGATGAAAAACTTTTTGGCAGAAATAAAGTAACGTGCTTGAATGCCAAAACATTTATAAATTAGCAATATCACATTTAAATTTTTAAAAAGCTATACTTAAAATAACGGCGGCCTTATTAAATATTAACTGCCATTAACGCCAGGTGGGTGTATCCATTTTACAAGCTTTTAAATGGATGAAGCATTTTAGGGTATTGACTTTCTAGTTTTTGTTAAGATTTTGTAATTTTTTTCGACAAAAGTAAGCAATGTTCGCGTTCGCAGCAAACAAGCTCGGCTTCGTTAGCAAATGGGGCTTGGGTAAATCCTCCATCGACTATTGCGACGCCTCCCGCACAAACACATCAACAGATCGAAGCTAACCGTGTTACAGAAAATCAACACTAGAGCTTAGAGCTTCAGTGTGACAAAATAAAAATATAGACATCGCTGGAAACGAACGAAAAACAACATTTTAATCTCTATTAAATAAAAAATTCTAGGTTTCAGGAGTTGGAAATATAGTGCCTTTAAATGGAAAAAAATTAAAAAATTCTTTATATTTGTAGAATATCTATCCTTATTAATTGAAGAGGAGGGATGTGTTCCACATAACAAATCACCCAGAAACATCAGATTGTTATTAAATTAAACTGAGTAATAATCTAATTATGTTCATATACATCTATTTAAGGTAAAGAAAGCTTAAAAGCTCAAAGCGTAATTATTGCTTACCTCAATATTATAGAAGAAAAAATACAGAATGAGAAACACAAGTTAACTAAATGTAAACGTCTAAGGAAAATTATGGTTTTTATGATAACAATAGCGATGTTTTAAATGTTCTCTTCGGTCAATACCTAAGTAGGGACACAAAAGTCGCACCGACAGGAAGGATTAAAAATGTCTTTGTTCGATCTCTAGGTGCATAATTATATTGAAACGATGTTGAGATAATAAATAGGTTAGCGGTAGCGTAGTTAAGCTCTTTGTCTCTCTCTCTATCTATCTATCTCTTTTAGTATACCAGCCCATCGCCAAATACAATAAAAAATGTTTAGAAAAAGTAATTCATTGTTCTTTTGAATGCAAACTGTCTTTGTCTTGACAAAAGTAATATAATAAAAAAGGTAAAAGAAACTAAATTACTCAGTACAACATTGAATGTCATTCAATGCATAAGGAGCTTCATCCAAACTGCCTGGACTCGATATTATTCGCTCAAACTTATTCCTGTTATTTTGGTTCAAATAATGAAACTATAAAAATCTTTAACCCATAAATTGGTTTGGAAAAAAGTTTTTTTTTGTTTATATTATATAAGCTAGCGCTTGACCACGGTCCTGCCTGATGTTAAGTGATGGCGTGGTCTAAAGATGGTACGCGCTAGCCTAGTAAATGCCTATTTACTCTACTCTTGAATACCCCAACGACCTACTTGGACGGAAAAACTGACGCCGGCAGATAAAAAGAGTTCTTTCTCTCTAAAATGTTAGTGAAGGAATTCTCGATATGTCACGTCTTGACGAGATGTAGGACAATTGAGCGTCAGAGAAATAAATAAAAACGACAGGCGCCTACCATTCGCTTAATTTATTTACTCGAATACTCATAAATACTGCGCTGAAATAAATTCACGCCTCGTTAACTGCAACCTTTGTACAATTAATGTCCTTACGTCGAAATTTGCATTTTAATGTTCCTTGCCGGACAAGAACTTTACATACCGTAAAAATAACGTAGCTCGCTAAAGAACTGCTAGCAACTTAACGAGTTCCTATTCAGTTATAATAGCGACAAGTTAACCGAATGAAAAATTCATGCATGCTTCGTGTAACAAAACTAATTACAGCCCTTTTTTCCACGGCAACAGTTTTATAACATTCTGGAAAGAATCTGAAAGCACTAACATTGTTTTTGTTTCAAATTCCCAGAAATTTTTCTCGACGATTTTATTGGTTTCGGTGAACCTTCTTCTGCTACATTTTTTCTTAAATTTGTGAGTTCTTATTTTCCGCCATTGTACAATACAGCCGATTCTTTCGTGCACCTCATCCACTGGGAATCACTGCACCAGTTTATTGAAGAGTTAAAGTAAGAGGTACTATTAATGTCCTTTGTCCAAATCATAGAATAGTTTTCTTTCTCGTCATTTATCATTGAGTAAATTTTACTTAACAACAGAAAAACCAACATGACCAGAAGTCGTCAGTATATTTCAATAAATATATGTCCGGTCTTTATTCATATCGCATTTCTTAACTACTGTTCCATGAGTATATATCGTGGTAAACGTGACCCGGTCACAGAGTGAGCTTAAAGTAGTGTCCATAAAAATAGGAAATTTGTTGTAATAAACTGAAGATTTTTGGTGCTTTACAAAAACATTACAGTCATCGTCAATTGCCATTATACATAAAGTTGTCAAACAATTACATATTTGGGCTCTTACATCTTGGGGTATTGACGGCAGTTCGATATCGGATCCTGAAACGTTACTAAATGAGTTAATGGCAAATACTAGTATGTACATTTTGCTCAAAATACAATTGTTGGGTTTGAAATACCATTGCTTTTTGTTTCTATTTAGCCTGTAATTAACTTGACATGCTTTTGTTATTGGAGTAATGTTTAGTATTAAGATTTGTTAGCTCCTACAAAAAATTACACTTACTGTCTCACAAAAAAAAATTTGAATTCCTCGCGTTTGAATTGCAATTAAATAAATGTCACATTTTAAAAGGAGAGGACACAGAGAGTATAGTAATATTAATAAGCTGTTTATTTTACTTTTATTCACGAGGCTCTTGGAAGTTACTCTGTAAATTGCATTTTTGAGCCAAATTAAATTGAAGCACTTTTGAAGTAAACATCGACCTTTCGAAGTAGTTAAGTGGCCCGGCCTTGGCAACGCTCCTCGGCCTAGTCCGGACTGAAGAGAAAGTCATAATAATTAAAAACATTTATATTTTATTCAAACCTTAATTAAATTACATTACACTTTCACTGGCAATAAGGACCACGGCCATTGATTGATGACTCGTAATCTGATTTTAATGAAGCCTATTGACTTTTTATTATAAAAGAAGGCTTCTCTAGTGTTGAAAACTTGGAAGGAAATGAATTAATTTCTTTTGAAATTGAAATGTTAAGAGTCCTATTTACTTTAATTATACCTTTTAAACTTATTAAGTATGAAAGATAGACGTAAGCAACATTGATTTTAATGATAACATTGGTGTTTCATATGCGATGTTTTAAAAAGATTTCTCTAGCGAAACATCCTTAAAATATTTTTAACCCCTGTCATACTTTTTGAAAAAAATTAAGATAAGTGTGTATTTTGTTGGGATGTTTCAACAGTGGGGTACTAACGGATACATTGGCCGCCGAGCCGCGCGCGTCACTTAAATATGAAATGTTTCATTCGTATGTTTGTCAACTAGCTTTTTGTAAACGTTTGCACTACGTGTTTTCATATCACTTTTGTATTCATAGAAATATAGTTTTATATAAAACATAGAAGTCCTCACGTATTTTGTTTCAAACGAGGTCAAAATATCAAAGGAGAGAATACGGAACATATTGTCATAGTTATAACAAAAAAGTGCAAAGTTAATATTGTATGGATATTGTAAACATTTCTGACAACGACAATTTATTTTAAAAAGTATTTTGTTTATTAATGTAGACACACCAGGTGAGAAAGGCCATCAAACCTATTGTGTATACCACAATTATGTTGTTCCATTATCAGTGTTTTGCCTACAAAATCATGTGATTTAACCTTTCATTGACTTAAAATTACGAGGCCAACAATTAAAAAATATCATCAACACATTTTATTAATGCTATGCAATTCTAGTTATAACCTTCTGTTTAATAGCTGACAATAAATAACCAAACATATTGTAAAGAGTCAACAATATATCAACTACTGTGTGTACCAAAAACTTGATCCCGCGCCTCAGTATCGTTGTCGGAGTTGATTTTTTGCGTCATCTCGACCTTGTTGCGTAAGACGCATTGGTTCCTCTTCCTAGTTTGTTAGTTTTCGCAACGTCCGCGCCTCACTTCCGCCGGTCAGCCGAAAAAAACTTTTTTCATTCTTCGAAATAAAAATGGCGAAGCGGCTTAGCGTTATTGCAAATTCCAATTTATACAGCGCTACAGCGGGGCTCCTTTATCGCCCTCTTTTGAATATTAGAATTTTTAGATGAGATAGAACTATATGAAAGTGCTCACTGCGCACGCCGTTTGCCTAATTAATCGAGTGCGATAATTATTCCATGCGAGCTATGCGAGCTATCCGCAGCGTTTGCGAGAAATAAAATGCAATCAAACGGTTTAATCCAGTTACGGACGCAACCGACTAAATAGTTTCCATTCGAGTATTATACATTTGATTACCACTATAAATATTATAGCGAAAGCCTTTTTTAATCTAGGTCGGATTTATTGCGGCGCCCGGATGCATATAATATCAAAGAGGAGGCGGACCCGAAAATTTATGTACGTTTTTTATCTAAGAGGAATTCTGCAACCATAGCGGGCTTTCATTTCGCTGAAAAGCGCAATTTTCCCCATTCAGTATGGCCGCCTAGTGAAATCGTTATCGTCAGAGCTGCGGCGGCGCCCATTTCCTAATGGCGGGATCGCGTGCATCCAGCTCTTTATTATGTACCTAGACCTACTGTACCGGTTACTTATTGCATTTTATTGTGACCACTCTTTATTTGCAATATTTTGTTCATCATCAAATATAGTTTATCTTCTGGAAGAACAGTAGGATTACATCAACCTCCCACCTTCTTTTTAGAGCACTCATGTTGTGAGCCCTTATTAAAAAATACGTTGACCTCAAATGTTTGTATTCCAAACAACTATACTTGGTTAGACATGAATCATTTGTCTACTATGGGCAAGCCTTTTTAAATAACCTACAAATAAATCAAAACATTACTGAAGTCACGTAAGCTTCGTGTTTATAACGTGACGGTAACCTAACTCGCATTTATATTTTATCATCGATACCCTTCATGTAACTTTCATCGCTCGTCTAATCCCTCAGCGTATAATGCTCTATCTTCTAAAATTTCATGCAAGCGTAATAAATTATTTTCCAGACACGCAGGTGCTTCCCATGAGGTTCAAATATTCGGAGAGTAAAATATACCATGTGCCATGTTATTACTGTAATGTAAAGTGACGTTACATCCTTTGAACTTTGTATAAGCAGTAGGTATTTATAGTTTTATACATGATACAGTATTATGCTTGATTGTAAAATTTTCGATCAAATAATAATAATAATATACGCTGAGAACGCAATCCTAGTCAATTCTTTTGTCAATTCTATTGGCAATTTCGAAGTAAATGATACCATAAATGTATTCGCAAAAACACAAACACTACATTATGCTCGCCGGAAGAATGGACAAGTGTCAAAAACAACGAAGATACATAACACGCCTTGACCCGAAAGTTTAGTTGTACCAATATTTTTCTTTGTCTAATAACCTTAACCAGGGCTCTCAGAAAACAAAATGGTCAGTCCATTTAGTCAGTCCGTTTGAAGGCTATAATTTTTGTGAAAAAAATTAACGTTAAAATTATTATTATTGTGATAAATTCATCTGCAAGCCGTTAATGGCTGAGATATATTTTCACATTTCCCGCGAACGGCATTCGCGAGCGCACTTTATTACTTATCCGAGTTTTCTATCGCGTCATCGTCTGCGATTGCCGTCGTTATTAATTCAACGTGAATTGAAAATTTCCTAAAAGGAAATAACTGCTCGCTGAATATCCAATGCAAAAGTAGCGTTTTCTAATCGCAGTTTAAATGTGAGCGATTTCTTGGAAAATATTTCTAACATTCGGATATAATGCGGATTCCGATATGTTATTGGATGGATTATTACGATCGGACGGTCGGCCTCGATTTGTATTGAAGGCATAACATGGTTAGTGTAGTGTAAAATGTTTTCTTTTTTTATGAATAAGTATTTTATTTAATTAGTTCAATATATACTAAAATAGGGATGTTTTTATGAATACCTAGTTATCCTGAATTTTCATAAATTTTAAGTCATGTTTCTGTAACGTTTGGTTGTTAATTATATGATAAAAACTAGTTGTAATGATAATCTTATCGCGTCTGTAGCATATATTATTTATCTACTTGATTATAATATAGTAATTACTGTTATTGAAATAAATTAAAAAATAGGCACCAAAGTTCTAAGTTACTGCTAAAATCTACTAATCACTAAAATCTAAGGTTTATAATGAAGTTTGAGATATTAAAAAAAAACTGTAAACAATTTTAAGAATATCCAGTTCCTTTCACTTTTCTATTGAACCTAATTACTTTAAAGGTCGTTTTTAATTAATTGTGTTAGTTTTGAAACCTTATAATGTGGGAACATATGCTATTAAGTTGATAAAAATATTATATTGAGTAGAGGTCAATAAACCGGTTTATTTAGAAACGTTGTTTCAGGTTTGCTATAAAGACTCAAGAATTAAGATATCATGAATCCGGGGAATTACCTAACAAAAAACGTCTTAGGTATGCCTACTAATATAATATAAACTATTTACGACAATTAAAAGCAAGTAACAGATAATTAAAATTACCGTAGGTCGTTGGATATGTAAATTCTTAAATAATAGTTCATAATTTTTTAATGAAATAAGTAAATAAAACAAAATGCTTTTTCCGGTGAAACGTCTCTTGCGATGTTAAATAGATTTTAGTCCCAAGTTAAGAGTTGCGCTTATATAAGTATAGTTAGATGGGTTTGAGCGATCATGGAAGTTAAGCAATGTATCGCACGGTTTGCTTTAGGATGGATGGCCGTTAAAGCGACATTTATCTCGGGCGTGTCCGTGCTTCCGAAGCCATGATTAACTCGATAAAGTTTACCTAACTATATGTTGACTTCGAGTTTATCATTTATATTTTTAGGTAGCATTTTAAGACCAGAAATCAGACCGCCTTTGTGTAGATGTAGTATGAGACTACGCTAAGCGACTGTTAAACAACAATTTAATTATTCTGAAGTGTACCTACTTCATCATTCATCAGCAGCTCACTAAACGTCCCCACTGAGGGATTCGGAGCCTACCCTGAGGGTATGACTGAGGGGTGACTAGGCCATAGTCAACCACGCTGGCCCAGTGTGGGTTGGTTGACTTTACACATATCTTTGAATTTTTTGGCAGATATGTACAGGTTGCTTAATATGATATGGCAGATATGTTTAATTAGAAGAGCTTTCTAACGGTGCTAGTCTTTTTTTATTATTTATATAGATAGCGTATACAATTTTTTTCTTTTTATGTTATAAGCATGTGTATGAACCAATAAATTAATTTTATTTAACATCAATTATACCCTGATTCTTGGTTCTTATCACATATATCAAGTATTGAAATCCTATGAGTGGATCGCAAGGCATGCAGTATTATATAAATAAAATGAGATTCTTGAGCGACGACTCAGCGCGTACGTTTGTATATATCTAAGCACCGGCAGATGTTGGCTCTTTTCAAACCTACTGCAGACTTAATCCTATTTTATATAAAGCAAAGACTTCATTCACTAAAAGGAATTTCTCTGACAGAGTTTTGAGACTCGATTCCGACCTTTTTACGATTTATATATCTTAGTACCCTAGAATTTTAATTTAAAAATAGTTAACACACGTCTTTAAGTCGCTTGACGTCTAGCGTAAACGCAGCTTTCTATTTTTTGTTTTATGCAGAAGTTAATATTCCTAAAACTATACTTGTAAGTTAATTGGGAAATTCAAATCATTTCTGCCATTATTATCCACCTGTCTCACTTATTTTCATATTACAAAATGTATAAATATGTATATTCATATGTTATAGATAATAGACCGATTAACAAACTGATATTGAAAAGATCTAAATATTTCACCAAGCTGTAAATTATTAAAATCTTCTTATGTTATGTAATATAATAATAATAAATGCAATGTCAAAAGAATATTGTGAAGTAAAACCGACGGAAGCAAGGCGTGCTTCATCCTCCATTATCCAAATTTATTAAGTGAACGTGCTAGGTTAATGGAATCGCCCGCCTGCCTTCTGGTTTTGCGACGACGTGTCAAGACTTCTGAGTGTTAGAAAGTTTAGATTAAACCCATTAGCGGACTAGAAATTGATTGATCTTAACCCCTTACCTATAGACTCAAGTGCAATTCACGGAATCATATTTTAGTATAAGTATTAAGTTTGATTTTTTGAGTTGAATGAATAGTATTCTATTAATAAATTTTTTACCTTGTTTGCATTTGTAATTGACACATCGTTTTCATTACAAAACACAACTTTTCCTCGTTTTACATGAATTTCTTGGTTGCAAAGTGACAAAACTTTAATTTTTCATTTATAACTTTAATAAAGTTCTTTAAATGGAATAATCATCGCCATTAAATAATTTATATTTCCTGTTTAGTGATGTAATATCAAATTGTAACAATCTTATCATTCTCGTAACAAGGCAAAGGGCAATACAATGAAGTGATAAAATTTAATAACATTAACATAAGAAATATATTTTAAGTATTTCAGTCATAAAAGTTGTTTCTAAGAATCATCTTCATATTAGTATAAAAGCACTCTTTAATATGGACAGGCTGAACGCAAAAATCGGTAGTACAAATCCAAGGATTATTTTCTTTTTGTATGAGAGACTTTAAAAATGAAAAAACCCTCTAAGCGAAATATCAGTCTTTTTGATTACTATTAGAATATTTAGTTAATGAGCTTTTTTTACCATTAACATTTAGTAAAAAACCGTAGTTATGCCATTACTGCTTTTCTTTGATCAAAATCGATTATAGAGTACGGCCGCCTTATGTCATAAAATGTCCGAGTGAATAAATGACCTGGTATCACTTTGTTTATAGTTTTACAAGTTGATTTGTTTGGACGTCGACGGCCCTACATTGTACTCTTATTAGAGAGTTCCGGGGGAAGTTTGAGAGACTTGATGTAGCGACCTCAAAGACCATGCACGACACCGACGATACTTTAAATGAAAATAGTTCGCCCATGAAACAGTTTCGTCGCTTAGCAACGATTTTACCTCTGCTATCTTGTTTTTTCCTAATTAGAACTAATGGAGTATAATGTAAGGAATGTCTTTGTAAGGTGCCTATAAACTAAAAGATTCCTGATTATTTCTCGATTGCTCCTCTGAATGGATTGTAAGGTAATAAAATCGATTATCATTAGTTTGACCATTGTAACAGCCACCTGTTGTCCCTGAAAATTGACAGTCCAATTGCCTCTATTGATCAATTGAGATCGTATTATTGGGACGTCTATATTGAATGAGACGTGCATCGTGAACCTATAAATAGTACGTGCTACGTACACTAGACTCATAAATAGAACATAAAAAATTAACCTACTTTTGCAACGTGCTCACAATTTCCTGCATGTAGATGCAATGTGTGTGTTATGCAATGTCTCATTGGTATAGAAGCTTTTTCCCATTCATTCAGCACGTAGTTTACAAGCGTAAAAACGTTGTAAAACGGGTAAAAAGACAACTATATTGTATTTCCATCCCCTGCCCTGTTCCCCAGTATCATACATTTTATTAAGCAGAGAAAAAATGTTAAGTACAAAATTATGCTTGAAATGTATGTTACATTAAAGTTTTTTTTTTATATCAGAAGCGCTTTGGGATTATTATTCATGTAAATATTACATTTTAAATTAATCGTTAGCAAAAGAAAAAAAAATTAACGTTATAACGTGAGTATAAAACAGGAACAGCAAATAAATGTCAGACTACATTCGGTATTTAGTCCACGTACCCTTTGACACTACCACTTTAAAATGTACGGTACATACCAAAAACTAATCTTTGCAAAACGCCGTATACCCTTTATTTCTCGTTGGTACTTTATGTGGTTTTGGTACTTCTGGTTGAGCTGTACAATCATACAATATCAAAAGCGGGCGTGTAACCCTACCACTTTATAATACCTTGTTCAATATTGTGTTTTATTGCATTGTGTTTTAACTCCATTATGCGGGGGCTACGTTCCGTGAAATGATTACACGAAAAGACAAACTGTAAGCATTTATGAATGCAGTTTGTGTTTGCACCGCTAATGCTTACATAAGTATGGAAAACATTCGTCCACCTGTGTCATTCACTTTGCAAGATATAATTGTGTGTGTGTATAACTATATACTTACATAAAATAAACATTTAACTTCTCCTTTATATCGGAAGTTAAAGCATTTTCAGATTTTATATTTTTTCGTTTTATTTTAAGGCGTTGTTCGTCCAAATTATCCTCGCAAACCCACCTTTCTAGAAGTTTTATAATGACATTTTTATACCGTTCTTTTACCGTCCATGGGCATGATGAGCTTCATTAGGTCCTAATATACATTTTGAACTTTTTTACGGCGACGAGAAATTCAGCACATTGAATTACATTTGGGACGTTTTCTGCAACTTTAGTTATATTACGTTATTTCGTGGACATCATCCTAGAATTGTCACATGCTTATGCATAGCAAAATAAAAGTTATGGAATCTAAAATAAGATGCACGTGTGTGTCTATACAATTTCTACAACTTTTAACGTTGTCCTGACGATTTATAAAAAAATCATAAAACAATTTATCAGGAAAAAAATCATTATTTATGTAAACAACAACAAAGTAAGATGAAATGGAGGGCAAACAGATAGACTCATAAGAAAAGTCCTATTCAGAATTTGAGAGTTTTGTTAAAAATAAAACGAACACATTCAGCTAGTGCAAGCAAAAATAAATCGTATCATTATTTCACTTCCTGTATAAATGTAGAATAGACAACAAAACTTGATAACGGCTGTAGTGGAATGCATCTTTTTGTTTTTCTTCCCGTGTTTCTCGCGGCCACGTTCAATCTAAATGAAAAAGTGCATTGTTCAACTCCTGGAAAGTATGCTTCAAATATATAAAACAATTAATAACAAAATACTCTAGACAATCTAAATTATTTCAATTCCTACTGCGGAGCATGAAGCGCGAATTTGTTCGTAGCTGGAAAGCGGTGCAGAATTCTTGCTATAATAATAGACATTTGAAGGAAACGGAGGATAACACTTTAATTCATCTTAATAACGACGGAATTGCCGGAGTTTTCTTCTTTTTAAAACTCGAAATCGTCTCTTCGTTCAGTGTCTGATTTGAGTAGGTACAATAAACTAAATTACTGCGAGAACAACGAAGGCAGCAATGATATTTCGACGAAGAGGAAAAAACAAGAGGGTCTTTCGGGGATCCGCCGGGAATGGCCCCTACCCCACCGCCGCCTGCGCCCTCTCGCCCGCCACGCTGCGGGAGAGTGGATAAGTAGAAAGTACACGGGAAGCGCTCAGGATACTAGTATTACGCGCTATTTACACGGCTTTTTTTGTAACTCACAGAAAAGGCCGGATTCTTGTTTGCGTGCCTACCTTAATTTCACAGGAAGTTTACTTTTGTGTCTGTAATACGAATTTATAATTAATTAAGGGTCGTCGGAATTCTTGCGTCATCTAAATGCGTTGGCTTTGGGAAGAGGGTAATGTTTGTAATGTACATTTAAAGTCACCTTGCTAATATCGCTTTTAACGATATTAAATGATCTTGTTATTTTGTTTTATGAATCACTAGTTTGAAAATCTTTAAATGTGAATACCTCTACAAAGTCTTGAAGAACATTCAATCTACATCAACAAATTGGCAAGGTTAGGTCGTCCTCTAACGACGCCCTTTCTTTTCGTCATAACTAGTTCTACGAGCTGAAAAACTAGTCATTGTCGCTTAGCTAGTTTATCGTTGAATTTTATTTCCCTCTAGTATCTTTTAAGGATCGTCTCTTACTAATGATTTCTGGAGACAATTGAACTAAAACATGGAACAAAAACTATACCAAAAACATGAAAAACTTAAAAATGGAATATATCCAACTAATTAGGTTCAGATACCTACAACGAAATGACTAGAACAAAGAAATGTATGAAGTCTTTTTTTCGTTGGTTATACTCATTTACCAGTGTTCGATAACAAGCTTGCATCATCCACTTAGGGCCTAACAAACATTTTTCTTGTTTCTACATCCGAAAATATGTTGAACCTTTTATTTATTATACAATAAAATCAAAACTCACTCCCGTTTCAAGTAAACTTTTCAGTTTTACATAAAAAGTCCAGCAGTGCGCCACACGCCACCATATCTTTTTCTCTAACTCCCGTGGACCGAAATGCAAATGTGGCTAAAACAAAATCTACCACTACGAGAGAAATGTGTTCGTGAATCATGAAAATTTATTAGTACATTTTACTACAAATTTTTGACATTTTCATTTTATATTTATTTCTTCTTTCGACACTTTTATTAGTCTATTTTACTGTGTCTATATCTCTTATTCCCTTGGAATAAACTGCGTTAACTCAGGATACATTTCGTTTTGTGCCAGAAAATTTGGTTTAGCCTTAAATAAGTTGTACGGTTTACTTTTGATGCTCTACTGTGTTATTCCCAAAGTAGGGTAGTTAGTTATTGACCATCAAGTAGACAATATTTGTAAAAGATTTATTATGCCAGTTTATAGCAATTGCAGCTTCAATATAAACTGAAGTGTTTATTAATTTACCTTTTTATATGTATAAGGACAAATTCATGGAAAAAATGAAACGCTATTGTTAAAATTATTATTTTAGTCATAATAAATGTTAACAAAGAGCGTCTCGATTAAAATTTGAATTATTCAGGTATTTCAATTCAGTTTGATTAAACTACAAGTTTTCTTGTTGTATTCCAAGCTGCATTTTGTAAACGCTTGTAGTGTTTTTTATAACTTATTATAACTAGCTGAAACTTTACGATTAATGCGAGTTGTGAACATTTTCTTGCTCGAGTAATTTCGCAGTTGAAAAAGCTTCGCATATTCTCTGTTGTATAAAAGTCTCATCTTTACACATGCTCAACGGACCCATTAAATTGCTCAAATTTATGCAAAAATATTTCGCTCTCAACACAATATTCTAAAAGTATCCACTGCAGAGACTGTAGTTATCTTCTTTCTATTTCTATCCACTAATTCGTTATAATTGGACCATTTAAGCATTACCAGTGATCATATGTAGGTATGTATGCTCTCTTAATTGTTTGAGCACGAGCCAAGGTGAAAGTCGGCCGAGTCTTAGTACTGACTCATATTTCACAAACAATATTCACATGTAAATTAGGGAGGTAAAAGTGTTTGGAATTTCTGCGTTTTCAGGTATGCCCATCTAATAACTGAATTAACACCTAGACCATTCCAAATGATTTAATGCATCTTCCAATCGGAAAACGGTTGCCTGGCGTATTAAATAGCAATGTTTTGACGGGAAAGTGATTAGAGCTGACCCTCCCGCGCGTACCTGCGCGTGCGCCGCGATGTGCGCCTCCGCTCCACCGCGGCGCGCCGGGCAGCGGGCAGCGCAGTGGACAGGTAGGTCGCGCGCGCGCGCTCACCATGCGCTCAGTGTGCGCGCTCTCTCGCCGCCGGTGGTAGTGTCCGCAGTGCGCGGACGCACGCGCACGAAAATGCTGCCAGCGCTTCGTCGCTAAAGTGTCATCGCTTTGGACCGCCCGACACATAACCGACGTACGACATGTCCTGTGAAAGGAGAACAAAGGCCGCGCGTTTCCTCGACCTGCGGTGAGTTCGCCTCGTCTCACCTCGCCGCGGCTTCCTGTTGCCACCGACACGACGATCCTTTGTTGAATCCTCGCCCCTAGTGATATGTGCCTGTCTCTTTTCTCCGCGCTCTGTCTACCTGCCGAGCGAACGGATGCGCGGAGTGCTCGTGTCTCTGTTCGTCCTGTGCCGGTGCACGGATATTTTGCGTTCGAATACATTTTAAAATGTTTTTACGCCAACTATAATCTAAGGATGATGTATGTATATGCTCAAAAAGTAACATAGTTTTCTAATTAAGATTGCGGACTGTGACTAGATTTGGTTATAACGGTTATAAGTTTAAACTATTAGTTCGCGACCTTGATAAATCGTAAGTTACAAAACCTCCGACCCCGGCACAGGTAATCTTAAGTTTATTAGAGGTCACAACTATGTTGTGACTCTAGCGGTTAACGTACAATGTCCAAAATTATATGAATAAATTAAAGGTTAAATAGTTTCTAGTAGTTGTTTTTAGTGGATATTACAATCAGCGTATTAGTGCGAATAAGACAATGTCCTACCCGGAATCATTGTACCTATCATGAAGGACGAGTCAGTGCCCTCTGATGGTGGCCGGTGACGGCGTCGGCAGAGCGGCGGTGAAGGCCTCGTGTGGTGGAATGCAGGCGGCGGCCAGGCGCAGATGTGGAGCGCGCCCCGCCTCGCCTCCCAGCCTTGAAAGGCTCTTGACCAGACCAGCGACGCCGATGTCGTATTTATCGCAACCTCCGCGATCCGTACCACCGAGGTTATTGACGCTACACAACTATTTTTTGTTTTCACGGAAACTCGACTGTGCACGAGAGCGACGCACCGAAGGTTTTCCGCAGCCTTCTCCTCACTGCGATTCTCACGTCGGTCCTATTCTAATGAACGGCCACAATACCCATTACGTCACTCGTTCGGCTAGTTTCCGCCTTCAAACTTTAGTAGTTAACATTGTGAGTCACGCAACTAACTCGCTTTATAATAAATCTGCGGTGAGCGATAAATTGATCATTTTAGTTTTATGAACGCAACGCGCTGAGGTGCAATGTACTCATTGCGTTTCAAGTTGTCTCTGAATGTCCCAAGTTAATTTGATGGTTGCGCGTTGACTTTCTGAATCTAGTGTCTATAAATATACTGGTCGAGCGGGTGGGGGGCATAGGCGCAGGATCGATGCCCAGTCAGCTCTCGGTGAAGGTCAACTGATGAAGTTCCTCGCCCTTTAAAGTCAATATCTCATTCATTGCGCATACGGTACATACATATCTATAACGACCTATAAAATCTTTCGTATAACCTGCTCCCGATACACATTAAAAACAGTAAAAAATAACATTCGTATTGATTGGAATTTGCCATTTACCTTTTGTTTACTCAAATTTGTTGTAAACGACGATATTAATATCTCAATCACTTTAAAAGTTCGATCTTATTTAATAAATAAACGGTTGCTTTTAAACACCAAATTTGTATTTTACAGCGAACTGAGATTCGTCGATTCCAAGTTAAAGATCGAGCCACGTTGTTCGTTAAATAATTGAATCAAAATTAATAAGTTTCAATTGAAAGTTGGTCCATTGTAGCTAATAACAAGTAGGCAATTTTCAGTCGGTATAAATTTCGATTTAACATCGGAGCCGGTGGCAGATAAGCTCTTTGTGTTTGTGTGCCATATGGCGACGAGATCCAACACTCTACAAAGCGAACGGGGCCGGCATATGTCGCCGCTTTCTCTCCCTACATCACACGCACTCTTACATAGCTTTACGCGTACACTGAAAATTAGCTTCCGATTCTCTAGCCCCCTCTACTATATTAACACAAATATCATGACACATTAAATGTTTTACATATATAATTACTATAAATTGCTTAAATGTCTCTGAATTACCTAAGAATATGGCATTGACGCTTTGTTATTTGTTTGTTTATCCAGTTTATAAATAATTAAATATCTCGCTTGATAATAAGCGTATTGTTTTGGCTTCTTTGGTTTCTTTATTCACTTTATGCGGCGCGGAGGTAATAATTTAAGACGCTTGTCTTATCCTTTCTGTATTCATGTTCCTGGGGTATACATTACCATAAAGTTACGCCCTCTTTTGCTATGTCGTAGTATCGTAAATTCTGAACATGAGATTCTCTGTATTTAGGATATGAAATTTTAAATAATTATGTGTGTTATAATACTACGAGTTTATATAAAAGTAGAAGCGTAGTTGTTAAGGGAAATGTCTTTATAAATATAAATACATAACATAACGGGTCAACGTAATTACGGACTAAGAAATGAAGTACTAATGTGTGTCATTATCGATACTAAAACCTATCAACTGACAGACTTTTGAAAAAAATGTCCTTTTAAAATTTGATCCTTACTAAGAAACAATATTTCAAATGAACATTATTCACGATTGACTACAAATTTTATAATTTCACCATGTTAATTAGCATTTATTAAAAAGGCATGCATGCGCCACCACACGCTGCAGGCGCAGCAAGGGTAGTTTTTGTGACAGCAGCTGGTTTACCCCACGGGTGAGTAACGTCCTGTATGAGGCCTGGCGTGGCGGGGTGCGTGTCGTTGACCCCACTCGCAGCCCCATGCACACAACACTCCGCACAATTTATCCTTTGCCCTTTGTACTCCATAATATGGCGCTTTTTTATACATACGATTTCACATCCCCGCGATTGCGTTTTCTACTGCTGATTTGCTACGGTGCGTTTACTATTGAATTATTCCTTGATAGAGAAATGTACGCTGTGTTTTGCATCTTATCAAATTGCTTTAAAAATAATGTATTCCATATTATCGCGATTGTAAAACAAAAAAAAAGTGATACGTAAAGTTAAAATTAATTCTTCTATACATTTAATAAGAATTGGTAGAGTGCTTAGTCAGTAGCTTTTCGCATCGTTGGTTTCTGAGATCGAAATCCTTCCTATAAAAAATATTGTTATCTCTGTTTTAGCAAGGAAAATATGAGAGAACGATATGTTTTAAATAGAGATTTTGATCTCAGAAACCGACGATTAATTAATTAATTATTTTATGATATGTTGCTTTTGTTTGACATACTGAATAGATTGTTAATAACAAAACAAATTTCTTTTAAACAACAACAAATACATTCGCACACTGACTCTCGCGGATAAATTATTTGTTTTCATAGAATCATACTTAAGATTTTTCTCTGTTTCGGTGCGGGTTATCGGCTTTGTCACAAATAATATAAAACATGTTCACTCGAGTGCTAAATATCGTACGACTTTGTGAGACCATTTGTAAAAATACAAACAGATATCCTTTAACTTCTTAAATATCATTCTTAATTACTGGCTATACAAACAATATTTCTTATCATAATAAATAAAAAAAGTTAGTTTATGTATTCAATATGAACAACCTTTCTCCGTCCTTTTAAAGATATCTATTATACAGTTACATAGAACAAATTAAAGGACATTTGCCGAGACCAAAATCATGTTGTATTCGATTTTTCGTATTTTAGGCCGAGGAATACAACTAGTTTATAAATTTTCCTTGGCGATATTACTTCGTCATCCGTCGGAAGCAATACATTTTCACGACATTCACCACCCACGGAAGTAGATATGGCGACAGATTATCTTACGACGCCGCCACACGACATCTCGTTCGACAAATTTATAAAGCGCACTTTCACTCAATATGACAATAACAAACAATTGTACATTAACGATTATCATTTACCCGTATCGAGCAACTTTCATATCACTTTTGTCTGTATTGTTTTGTTACCTCTTTATATTATTAAATTGTATTCTTGTTTATAATAAACAATGAAATAGCTCGATACAATTTCATTAATTCCATGTGTTTGCTAGTAAAACTATGTACTAGCTCATTTTTAATTGGAATCGAAACTAACCATAGCAAATTTTATGCTTTTTGTTAAAACTTGTCATATGGAATTGAACTTTCCATTGTCTTTTAGGAAGCCGTTACAGTCAAGACTTAAAAAACATTTACATATTATAAGAGTATTGACTTTCTTTGACAGAGCAATACATAACTTGTTAGCATGAGCTCAAAGGGAGCGTTTAAGGCGCGAGCATGATAATGTTTCAGCTTATGGTCGATAGCCGTGCGGCGGTGCGGCTGACGCCGGCGGGCCCGTACCGGTTTGCGCGGTGCGGCCAGTCGAGCGGCCGAAAGGAAAAACAAATGAAACAATCGTTTGTTTTCTTTTTGCCCTCCCTCGAGCCGTGCGCTGACGATCTTCACTTTGTGCGACTTTTTGGCTTTCGCGTTGGAAATTCGAGTGCAGGCTCATGCTGCAACTTTAATCTATTGCACAGATATTAAGCTCTTCTATACATAGGACGGGGATACACTGCTCGCGTGAACTGTAATAAAAATACAGAATTAAATAAATCAAAAAGTTAGTGTTTGAAATAATTTAATTCATTTTACATTAGAATTGATTCTTTTAAGAAGTGAAATTAACTTTGTTAGACTCATTCAGACAGATTTCGGCTCGTAACTTTTTAACATTAATTTTATTAGTTTATAATGTTTACAACACGCAAAGGAAACTACAATCGGTAAATAATAAATACTTATCGACAAAACTACGATTTTTGGAGTACCGATATAAACGAGCCTCTCTGAAAGTATAAGCCTTCAATAAAACCTTAATCTAATTTATTATCAAGTCATATAAATAGAGTTCAATTTAATTATTACGAAGTGCGGTATTCTTTTTGTCTTGATCGAGACAAGCCCGCCGGGAATGGAATATAAGTAAATTTGTTGTGCCACAAATCATTTACATTTATTTGCATGGTAATGGAATCGTTCGCCTGTAATCCAATTTCGAAATGAAGTTCATTTAATGAGGCGTGTATTACTTTCGAATGTTTTTTTTTACTTCTCATCAGCATGTCTGATGAATCTAAAACAATTTTTATAAAAAAAAATAGCCCGAATTTTGATTACTTTCTCGTTTCTTTTTCTAATCAATTCTGATTTTAAACATCATTTAGATATATAAATTCGATTCAATCAAAACGTATTTTTTTAAATTAAACTTATGATCACATAAATAGATCCGATGACAGTTTAACAATTTCATTAACGTCCACTCAACAAATGGTAAACTTTAATTATAGTACTTGATAATTTTCATTACAAGTAGATTCCATCATCGTTTTAGTAAAGCCTTAATATATTAAATATTTGGGAGAGCAGCATTTATTTCACTTTTTCTTTGGTTCATTTTTAATTTATAAAGGAATACTTACTGCAATTTTGCAGTAAACATACTTTATTGCAACAAAGTAATATTTTTATTAGCACGAGCAATGTAACAATTGCAGACTATTAAAGTCGACTCGATATTAGTTCATTTATAAACTTAAAAAATTCCTCTACATTTCCATTATTTTATAGTAACTAAGTAAATTATTTATTAATAAGAGACCGTAGAATTATTAGCAGTATATTAAGGATAACTTCATATATCAAATAACTCATTTAGAACTTTCAATTGACACCATTCTGTTTAAAAATAATTAAACGAATATGGGTACCTAATGCTAAAATTTACAAAAATGGTTTTCCTCGATAACTACCAGTGGCAAGTTCTGCGAATATTGTGGACGTGTCACAGTCCACACAAACAGGAATTACATCGGCTGCAGGAATGCGAGACCAATTGATTCTGTTTTTATTTTGTCTTCTTGACCGTATTGGTAATACCTTTTTTTGTGTTCAACAATCGTCTTTTTATTGCAATATGAAACATAAAGAAAAGTAATACTCCTCTTTGTTAAAAGTTCTATTTAATAATGAAAGATATGTAAAATATAATGTATTGTTATATTTGTTTCGTGAAGAATAAATAACAGACTTGTGTGTTTTATAATTATTATATGACTTTGATGAATTCAGTATTGATGGAAAAATATTCCCGCAAGAGAGCTTTAGAGTTTTCGATCGTGTCTCGTACTTAAGTGTTCGGTCTCATCGGCGCCGCAAGTCACGTATTGCTGACGCGGATTTCAGTAAACGCTATTTCCGATTTCCTACTGAGAACTGTCTTAGTTCCCATTGGAAATCATTTTAACACATCTTACGTTCTTGTTTTAGAAAATTCTAGAGATGTTCGCATGCCATAGCGGTAATGTAAAATAATTGTTAATTTTACCAATTAACACTCGGTATCTAATTCATTAATTGATATATGAATTGTAAATGTTATAAGAGGTAGATGTATTTAAATGTGGAGACTGGTTTCCCCGCTGGAATCTGCCGGCATCGTCGCACATTACGGCGAGCTGACGTCTGAGGTACGAGTGCATGAATAATTCAAATCGGCGGCACCCTTCGCCGCCTCGTCCTCGAGGATCTCAGAACGGCCCGCGAAATTACGTTTCAGCTCTCACCTCTCGCCCAGCCGACTCGCTAGTCGCAAGTACCTTGCGCGACATCTCGCCCCAGAAAATATTTATTTGATTTATCGATGTCATATTTTTCAAATTTACGACCCAATATTAAGCCTCTGCCTAAATCATTATATTCCCCCTCTCGACTGAAATGAAATGAACGTCTTAAGATAAAAAGTCCGTATGAAAATTGTGCTCGCTTGCTATATATTTGTTGACACATAAAATCAACGGTGGTACATATGTACGTCTTGGAGGTAAAATGTCTCTAGCTCAAACGGTGCCGCCTGTTTATACACACCACTCTAAAAGCTTTCCTTTGCAGTTTTATTTATGTACCGAAACCGTTTTTAAACTTTAAGTGGTAATACAAAAAGCGAAGTGAAATATGCGATACTTTGAACACTTGCGAATTTGAGAAATGGAGAGTCGGCAGAGCTACGAACTTAATGTCGCATTAAACATGTGATTAACTCCATAACAATGTTTGAGAAAAAATTCCGCCAATACGGCTCATATTTTTAAGTTTTTTTTGTAATGTTGGCAATGTTATGAGATCACCGACAAGTATGCTACTGACATTTGCCGCGTAACAATTTTTCACCGACATGTGTTCACACCGCGGAGAGCGAAAATTAAATACCGAAAAGGTATTAAACGGGTTTACTTTTACTTAAAATACTTGCAAGCATAAATTTTGGATGACATGTAGAACGAAGATAGATGAGCTTCGGACCGCGTCGCCGCCCTGGGTGGGATTTCGTTTATTCTTGTTCTGTGGAGGCCTTTAAATAATTCTTACTAGCGAATACGGATAAATTTCTTAAATTAGTTATATATTCCTCATTATCGCATGTTCGCACTGTCGTAATACATGTATAAAACACTTTGTTCTTTACATGTGCTTCGGCAGTGAAAACTCATGGCTAGATATGCATTCGACGATGTTACGAAAAGATGTAAGTTTCTCATCGCGCTGCTTAGACGCGGGCTTATTCAATGGTGGTAAAGGCATTTATGGAGGAGGGTGTGCTTATCTGCCGGGGGCGGGATGGGGGACAGCTTTGTTCCCGCGCCCGTCTCTCCTACCACTTAGAAGATTGCTCGGCTTTGTCTTGGCAATATACTTCTTTGAATCTGGCCTCTCGCCTTCAAGTTCGGTTTTCATCTTGATTTTTACTCGCGATTGGATTAGTAACTTTATTTTTGCGTTAACCGTGTGATAACGTTTGCGTTATTAATCTGGTAAGCAATTTAAAATAAAACAATATAAACCATCAGATTTGCAAGGTCTGTTTGCACCTTACCGCATCACAGTTCACGTGCGATGCACAAACGTGTGGTTAATTCAAATGACACGTTTCCAAAGCCTACGCTTCGCCCGATCCGGAGGCCGTGTTTAAATTATTTTCGCCTTCAGCCTGTTGTTATAACCTATTGTGTGCCAATGCTGAGCCAACATTCAATGACCCAGTTTCTCCTTCACTTCGTCGTTGTTTTATTTCCTTGTCCGGTCCAATTTTTTGTGTCGAATCTGTTATTGCTCCAACTCAAATAGAATCCCTTTCTCGACTGAAAACCAGAAACGGTGATTTTTCTCGTCGACTTCGAGCTATTTTAGTTGTTACGATTAGAAATAGCCTTGTTAATAAGTAGTTGAATTCGGAAATATTTAGGCGATAAATGATTTTTGGATTTTGTAAAATAACAACGGCAACTTGTTTTTTTTCTTGTGAATGAAGTATCTATGTAGGCTTGGGAGCGGGGCGGCGAAAGCACTGCTCCCTTGACACGGCACGGCGCTCGCGCATTGCAGTCAAGGCCCCCCCGGCCCGGCCTGCGCTGCACCGCACTAATGAGCAAACAATATCGCGACCGATTACTCAGCGCCCATCGATACGCTCCATCTCACTTAAACATACCTTTTATTATAGAAATAAAAATGAATCTCGTCGTACTTTTTCCTACAACAATGTCATCGCTACACGGTAAAAGTTGAAGATTAGAATACTAATCAATGCTTGTTTTCAGGTCGGGCTACTTCCATATCGTTACGTATTTTTCTTTCTAATCTAATTGGATTAAAAATAGTCAAGTATGACGTTTCACTTCGACGAATTCAATTTATTATAAGATTGGTATGTTATTGTTAAAATTGAAATTTTAAAACTTTCGCCAATTAAGAAGCGTCAGGCTTCGACGATACAATGTCTAAATGACATTTAACCTTTAGCTCGAGAGAAAAGATGGATGTACTTTGTAAAATATATGGCCACATGACAACACGTCTTTCTCTTGAAATGCCAATGTTTCTTTGAAATTTCTTTTATGACATTTATAAATGTAAACAAAAGTATGAATTATTTCGATGTCGAAACACAGACGTTTATCATTCTACGTATTTATTACACGTATATATTGTTCCACTACAAAGCACTTACATCTAAAAAAATTGAAGCAACTAAGTCTTCTATTGGCCAATTAGATCTTACAAATTCACTGTCAGATTGTGTACGAAAGACTTACAAATTCTGTGGGAGAATCGGCTAAGGCCCTTCGTACACAAGGCAACGTAAATCGTCGAAACTAACATTGTATGGTTGCATCGCGAGGATCGCGTTGCTCGCACTTGATACACCAAAGGTTGAAACGCCGACGCGCGTCGTCTATTCGGTCACTCCAAGGATAGCGACTACAAGTCAACTGTTTAGATTTACTCTGCTGTTTCTGCTGCTAATTTTGCAGCGACTTTTCTCACGACGATCTTGACAAACAAGTTGCGAGCGAACGACATTGTCGATGACAGATAGGAATTTCGGCAACACGCTTTAGTTACCAACCTCTATGACATTATATTGTGTTAGTCGCTTAGCGACTAAAATCGCCACTTTTCGAAGATCTACGTTGCCTTGTACACGAAAGACCTAAAGTGACATGAAACGCTTTGGCTCTCTTAATAATACAAAGAAAATCTTTTGTTGTGGTGTTGCAAAATGCTATGTTTATAAGCGTGATTTTCCCTTTATTGGAAAAATTTAATCGCAGGTAGTTTTTCCTCGCGCCCAGTGACATTGCGGTGCTCTGATAAAACATGAAATATGCGAACCAAGGAAACCCCTTGCGTGTAAATGAGCATTTAAAGCGGGCATGCGAGCTTACTGTGTAACTTACGTAACTTAATGCCTTTATAAATGTTGTGAGAGAACGAATCACACAGTATCAAGGAAATTATTCGCGAATAGCATTCCATTTTATTCATACATTTCAAATGAATGCAGTGAATTTGTCCACTCCTTTACATACATTTCGCACTTCTTTATCAATACTACACAATAATAACTCAATATTTGTCTAATGTCTAAACTAAACTAATACGTAATCTAACTTTGAGTGTAAACTTGTTCAAAAAAATATCTGTCTTATTCTTGAAAATGAATGAGATAACGATGAGTTTTTGTACAAATGTCTTGACAGTTGTAACCCGCATTTAGATAGATGTCTTTCAATAAAACAACCCGCATGTCCGTTGATTAAAGTTCTTGAAAATTCTCAAAATAAAGAAGCTTTGACTTCAGCTTGTATACTGACTGCCCTGACTGCCGAATTTATGTCATCACTAGTTAATTATTGACGATGTTTTCAAATACAACGAATAAATCGAAATGTTATATAACATTAACTGGAACCTTGCGGCATATTTGTGTGCTGAAGCTAATGGATAAAATTAGTTTTGCATCGAAACCCGTGTATAGTGCCTGAATATTTTAAGAGCGGTAAATAAATTTCGAACCGAGTGCGCTGTGACGTTATAAGGCATGCTGCCATTTAGTTTATGAAACACATAATGTTTGTACATATGTTAAGGTTCGATGTATATACTTCCTGTTAATCAAAAGTTATTTACAAGTACCTCTGGCCAAGTTTAAATGACTATGTTAAAATTTTTGGCACATGTTAATTTAGACCCAGCTCAGATTATGTAAGAAATTCACACTTGTTTTCACAAATTTTGGTGAATGGTGACTTCTATGATTTTTGATTTTTTTTGTCGTTTGAATATCAAGTTATTTATTTTGATCTCAAACTGATTCTAAGATGTTAATAATTTATTATTGTAAAGTCAATTTTTTTTTTCGCATCAAACACTTTTATTACATAAAACCAGTGATTACAATCTCCATCTATTACTACTACAATATCAAAACTACTTTAACAAACAGTTATGTTCCAAAGTAACGTAAAAATATAATGATGAATTTAACTTTTCTTTATCTTCGCAAAATAGTATTTGTGAAAAACTTGGCAAGCATCGGTTCAGGGCCAGGGAAACCGCTAAGTGGGTTTTTCCTTGACACGAGGCCCTGTTGCAACGCGGCAACTGACACAAGGTTGGCTGACGTGATACGCCCTAGCGGTTATTTAATTGTTATTTAAGCCGATAGTGCATCAGTGCCGTTTTTATGTATATAGTCCTAAGTTATTTATTATAATCATTCACTAATTTCATTGTTATAATACCACGCGAATTCAAAACGGATTATTTATTATATCATTCTGATTTCACCTACTTATTCCTTTTCTAAGAATTTAAAAAAAAATGTCACGAAGTGGTAATACTTCTAAATTGAATGTTTATGCTAAGAATTTTATATTCAAGTGTTTTATTTTTATTTTACACTAACTGACGCCCGCGACTCCATCCGCGCAGAATTAGGAACGTAATAAATGGCCTATGTGTTCTTCCAGGCTATATTCTATATTCGTGCCAAATTTGATCAAGATCCGTTGAGCTGTTCCAAAGACACCTTCAAGCAAACATGCATCCATCTTAACATTCGCATTTATAATATTAGTAACATGATTTTTTTTTTAAATTTGTATTATTGTACAACTATAACAATTGTACAATTTGTATAATTGTATTGTAGACGTGCATGTTATTGGACTGCTTGCGAAACATGTGCGTGAAACCATTATGTATGAATAAAATTTATATCATAACGTTCTATATTTTATAAAGTACTAGCTTTTACCCGCGACTCCGTCCGCGCGGAATAAAAAATAGAAAACGGGGTAAAAATTATCCTATGTCCGTTTCCTGGTTCTAAGCTACCTGCCCACCAATTTTCAGTCAAATCGATTCAGCCGTTCTTGAGTTATAAATAGTGTAACTAACACGACTTTCTTTTATATATATATATAGATAATGAAAGTAATCATTCAAATGAATTGTTACATGACTTCCAAAAGGTTCGCTCGCATTTACTTTCATATTCCCGTTGCTCTGTTTGAAACGACTACTTGAGACATGTACCCGAATATCGCTCCTGTAGCTACTTCAGCCCGCGCCCTTTATAATTTATCGCCTAATATTAGCATTACGTAACTCGCTAATATTTTATTCATACCCACGTACATCTTATCAAATTTGGCTTTTGAGTTCCCATGAACGGATAAATATTAAATATTTGAAACTCGATAAGTAAGCAAACCTTACCCGGCGCAGCTTATCTTCTCGCAAACGAGATTACAAACTTTGACTATCAATTTTAAGAAACTTTTGTGAGTTCGAATTTGGAATATGATAAAGGATTTAGCGAGTTGTTGACATTTCGTGTGCCATTTAATTTGTTTTATTGCTTATCGATGTAAATGTCACTGAGGGAATGTACTTCGTCATTAAAAAATCTATAGGTTATTTCTGGATAGGCTTTATTACTTACATTTTATTACAATAAAACAATCATACTGCCGTGGACTTGATGTAAGTTTGCTTCCATATTTCGTCTCCCTCTCAGTGTTTTTTAAAAGACGAGATTGTTGTAGATTTTTCTTTATAAAAACAGTCAAATAAATATAACATGCAATTGTTTGTTTTGTAATTCATACTGATTAATATTGTGTAAAGTGATGGACACAATTGTGTATTTCATTATGTCAAGCAAATCGTCTTATTTTCATAACCTGACCCTATAAGGCCGGGTGGGTGTTCGCGGCGAGGAGTTTCGCAAGCCGACCCTTGGACCGACACTTTCTCCGACTTGGAATAATGTTAAACGTCGTTCCGCGCGACCCCCGACCTTTAGAAGCCGCTTACATTCGACGACAAGCGATTAAAACTGTACTTCTGTCAACTGTCGGTACATATCGTTTTATTTCACAAATGAATATTTCATATCGTCGTATCGTATCTCGATTGAAACTTTATTCACTTTTGGTGGTAACAAACAAACGTCTTTACATCCAACTGTACATCTTACTAATGTTATAAATGCGAAAGTTTAGTTGGATGGATGGATGGAAAGATGTTTGTACAAAGGTAACTCCGTGACGGCTCAACGAATCTTGATTAAATTTGGCACAGATGTAGGACATAGTCCGGAAAAACACATAGGCTACTTATTATGTTTTTTTTTTTAAATTTCGCGCGGACGTAGTCGTGGGCGATAGTTAGTTTACGGCTAATTAAATATTATAACACAGTAACTTTATATCCAATATCGTCAAATGTTAATTAAGTGAATTGTGAAGTATCTTTACTTGGACTTGAATTTATATCATACTGTTATTAATTACGAGTATGTTAACCGTATAATAAATAAATTTTAACACCGAACATTTTAAAATTAAAGCCTTGTAAAAATATTCTATTGTTATGGGGTTAGATTGTGCGGGTTATAAATTTATCCATCAAACACATACGTGTATTGAATTAAAATTTTGACCACACCGCATCATGAAATCGAATTTTGAATAGACTCGCTGAAATGTAGCTATACAAACAATTTTAACGAACTAAAATTTTGTTTAAAAAATATAACTTTTCCAATGCAACGGTTATTTAAACGAATATTTTTTTTATTTTATTTACTGGTAACTTCTCAATTTTGTCCCTACATAGGCTGATACAAGAAATACTCTGGGCAATAGGGTCAAGATTTACATAACCATCTTGTGTTCTCCTTATTTGTATTTTATATTTTGTTTTTTAGTTTTCTTTTTACTTATTTTTTTTTGTAAACTTTAACATTATTAAGTAAATGTAAATTAAATGAAATACAAATTAATAGTATTAACATACAAAGCGTGATGCACAAATATTATTCACTCGTATAATAAAATTGACGCATAGTAATCACATAAGTGACGTCAATAAATACATTGTATAAGAACATATTGCTATCCCTTTCACACTCGTTGAAAAAAACAGAAACAACGATATGTGTCACAATATAACTGTGCAATATATTATTTTAATATATTAAATTACATTTCAACATTCAATATTAGTTTTTTTTTAAAGTTTCATTGAAAATGTACAGAATCAATTAGTTAAAAGAATTTTTGAAATTGTAAATAAATTAATTAAAACGTATATTTTCTCTTAGTTCTGCTATCGTAATTTTATCTTGGTAATACAATCTGAACGGCAATGACCCAATGACGCAGCAAAGGGACTTAATTAATGCGATGGCGCGCGCATGCAAACGTCAACAATGCGCTGCGATTAATTAAATCTTTTTAAATAATAAAACTACTCCTATTCTCAAATGGACAGTACAGTGGTGTTTTAAAACCAAAGAGAAATATGTGTTAAATGTTTATTGTGTTGTAAAACGAAATTTAAGTGAAAATTAAATCAACAGTGCGATTATGAACATTATTTGCAACAGTTTGTAAACAGTGCTAAAGTTTATACTTGTTTTAAAAATTAACAACTTTTGTGTTCTTATTGTGAATAACTTATAAAAATAATGATGCTAATGTGAAACTCGACACATAAACTAAAAAAGTGAAATGACGATTTAGTGATGTGTACTACAAGTTACCCTCATCGATATAAATTATTGTGGATATAATATCACTAGATGAACAAATTTAATGAAACAAACGTCGTGACTTTGGCATATTGCCCAAGCTTGTCGATGCACTGTAATTGACCGGCGGATCGATCCCGGACTGACCAATACTTTTTGTTACTTTTTTCTATTTAAAAATTATTTTCTTTATCTGTTCTCAATTTCTTTACTCATTTTATTATGTTCTCTAAACACTTTCCAATTTAAATAAAAATAAAAAATCTCGTACATTTTAAGAGAAACTAGAAAATACTTGGAAAAGAAATACTAACTAATTATATATAAAAGTATGGCGTCTAAAACAAATGCTAACGCAAATTTAACCAACACTGGACAAAATACGGCTTCGGTAACATGCTTCAAATGCAAAAATATAGTTGAAATTAAAAAAACTGCACTTTGCTCAGTATGTAAAAACCGATTTGAGTTAGAGTGTGATGGTTACCCAGAAAAAACATACCATCTGATGAACCAGGAAGCCAAAAAGAAATGGCGATGCAAAACGTGTAAAACAAACGATGTTGTTAAGAGTGGCATCTCCAACATAACAACTAGAAGAAAGCGCATCCCAGACCGTCCACCAACGAGCAGCACCTTAAGTAACACCGGAGAACAAGTTTGCGTTGAGCCTTCGCTGAATTTCTCCCTCACTTCGGACTCGCACATTCTCACCGACCACAATACATCAGATGAATCAATGTCGACACCTACTAGATTGTCAAAAATTGTAGAAGACAACGACACGGCAACAATACCAGTAATGAAAAATATGATATCCCAGATGAGTTTCACGCTTAAAACTACACAAAAGGAGTTAGAAAACCTTACATTAGAAAATAACAATCTTCGTAAAATTTTAAACAAATTGACAGCTGAAAATAAACTTTTAAAATCGTTAGCTCAGTCATGTCCAACAATAGAATGTAGTCTCGGACCCAGTGATGAAACAAAGAAGAGTGAATCTCCACTATATGATGAAAGCGTTATATTATCTTCTTCCCCCGTTACAAAGTCAATAAGTAATGATCACGACATTGATTCTACCTTACTAAACGTACGAGAAATAATTACGAGCTTACAACTTCAACTACAAACTGCGGAGGAAAAGATCATGGCCTTCAAGGGAAAACCATCGGTAACATCGCAAGACGTAAATCATAAACATATAATAGCGATGAGAAATGATAAAACACATAAAACGTCAGAAGCACAAAAACGTCTGCCTTCTAAGCAAATTTACATCTTCGGGTCGCAACAATGTGTCGGCCTGGCCGCTGCAGTTTCACATTCAAGATGTTACACACAATACGAGAAATATCAACTTATTGCTGAAACTAAACCATATGCACCATGTAATGAAGTTATAAAACGCTGTAAAACTGTAAAATTAGGGCCTGACGATAAACTTATTTTATGTATAGGTGAAAATGATAACAATATAAAGTATGTGCTGTCTCAACTATACCGCATATTAGACACTTTTAGTAATAATAAGGTTATTGTTTTAAGCGTTAAACAAAATAGTCTCCTAGATATAATTAAACTGAACAAGGCTATCGAAAATACGTGCAAACTTTACAAAAACTCTTGCTATATAGATTATAAAAGCTCTAAACTACTACCGGATATTATCAAAAATATAAACTACACAATCGATAGCTGGGACTATGCTGATAAATTTTTAAACCCAAAAGAAATAAGAAAGCAAATTGCTAATACTAATTCTAGTAAACAATTAAAACAACATTTAAATAAACCAAAAAAAGGCACGATACCTTATTACTTTAAAAAATCTATAGAAAGCGTATCCGAAACAAATCCAATTGTTAAAAAGGGGACTATACCCTATTATTTTTCTGTTATAAAAAATAGAAGTAGGTTTTTTCGCGCTTCAGAATATACATGCAACAAAACATAACTTTAGAATCTTACATCAAAACATTGCAAGTGTATTATCGAAAAAAGAATTAATTGAAGTAACTATGCAGGAATTACGAGAACAAGACTATGAACCTGATATAATATGTCTTTCTGAAACGTTTATAAAAAAAGGGTATGAGATGTATATAAAAATCTGGGGTTATAATATGGCAGCAAATTTCTCTAGACAAACACAAAGAGGAGGAACATGTATTTTGGTTAGAAAGGGATTGGACTTTAAGGAAATAGCTTTTGTAGGAAACTATGCTGCGCCGAATACATTTGAAGTCTGCGCCGTAGAAATAACAAATACAAAGTTAGTAATTATCTGCGTTTATAGAACACCACAATCAGATCCCATGCAATTCTTAGAAAAGTTAAATAAACTGCTTCATGATTTTTACGTAAAATATAAATCGAAAATAAATATAGTTATAGCGGGTGACTTCAATATAAATACACTTAAGGAAAATAATGTAACTAATAATCTAAAAGACTTATCCCTCAACTATAATTTAAAGCTCCACATCAATGTGCCCACACGTAAAGCATCTTGCATTGATCATATTTTAAGTAACATCCCAAATGCGACGGCTATGGTTTTACCACTTCATCTATCTGATCATGACACAGCGCAGCTGTTAAGCTTCCCATTGAATCGCCTAGCTCAAAAACGTACCATATATTTTTTATATAAAAGAGATTATAGTCTAGACAATGTTAGAAGGTTTAAAGAATGCCTTCAAAACTTATCCTGGTCCGATGTATACGCGGAAAATGACGCTAACGCGGCGTTTAGTAAGTTTCATGACCTCTTCCGTGTCTTCTATAATCTCTGCTTTCCAAAATTACGTATAAAGATAGATCTTAATGCTAAAAAGAATCAAAATTGGATAAGTAAAGGTCTTAAAATAAGTTGCAAAAATAAACGAATATTGAGATACCAATATTATAAAAATAAAAACAATACTTATAAAGCAAAATACAAAGTCTACTCAGGTCTTCTAAAAAAATGTATTTACAAATCGAAAAAGATTGCCAACATAAAGTATATTTCTGAAAATAAAAATAAAAATAAAGCCATCTGGGCCGTTATTAAAAATGAAATAAATAATCCAAATACCAAAAATACTATAGAAGAGGTCATAGTTAATAATAAAATTGTCACGGATCCTCAAGAAATAGCTACGGCCTTTAACAATCACTATATAGACTCGATACATGAAACACCACATGACATAAAAGAAGCATTGCTTTGCAGCAGTAAAAATGTTAATTCGATGTTTCTTAGACCTATGACGGAGAGTGAAGTTAGAAATGAGATACTATTACTAAAAAACACAAGTTCTGAAGGTTACGATGAAATTAACACAAACATTTTAAAAAAATGCGTTGACGATATAACTAAAATTTTAACACATCTAATAAATTTATCTTTTGCCTGCGGAATTTTTCCAGATGCACTTAAACTATCAATTATTAAACCCATATTTAAAAAAGGCGAGAAGTGTGATGTTAACAATTACCGACCAATAACTTTGATTCCGATTATATCCAAAATATATGAAAAGTGTATGTATAAGCGACTTATAGATTTCTGCAATAAAAATAACATAGTGAGTAACGAACAATTTGGCTTTCAAAAAGGCAAATCAACTACCCTCGCTATTTATACACTCATAAAATTAATAATATCAAACCTTAATAATAACTATTTGACTACAGGCTTATTTGTTGACTTATCTAAAGCGTTTGACCTAGTGTCACATGATTTTTTACTACAAAAATTAGAAAAAGTTGGTGTTAGAGGACCCCCTCTCCAGTGGATATCCTCTTATCTTAGCAATAGGCAACAAAAAGTTATTATCACGAAAATAAATGGAAACAGGGACCTTGTACCGTACTCATCTAGATATAGACATAATAAATGTGGCGTCCCACAGGGAAGCGTACTTGGCCCTATTTTGTTTCTTTTATATATAAATGACATTATAAATATTACTAATCACAAATGTGTATTGTTTGCCGATGACATTTCAATTATAGTAACTTCTAATAAAAAACACGACACAATAAAGGACCACGAGACTAATATAAATATGACAATAGATAATTTAATAAAATGGCTTGACAATAATAATCTAAAAATTAATCTTAGTAAATCTGTATATATACAATTTAATAAAAGTAATAACAATAAACATAATTTTAAACTAAATATACCAAAAGTAAAAGCAGTTACGCATACAAAATTATTAGGAGTAACCATAGATGAAGATATAAATTGGAAGTTACACGTTAATGATGTAGCTATAAAAATGAATAAGTTCGTTTATGCGCTAAAACAAATAAAAAATATAACAAACATAAAAACAGCTCTCATGTGTTATCATGCATATGTTGCGTCAATATTGCGGTATGGATTAATAATGTGGGGAAACAGCACTGATCGAAATAGAGCATTTGTAGCACAAAAAAAATGTATTAGAGCGATGTGTGGTCTGCACCCACAAGATTCGTGCCGACCCGCGTTCAAAAACCTAGGTTTACTACCACTGCCAGCACTTTATATTTATGAGATATGTATGTTTGTACGGAAGCATAAAGAATTATTTACTGTTCGCAACCGGCGTGACCATTTTAGATTAGTACTACAAGATAATCCTAGACTTACTAAATATACTAATAGCTGTTTGTTTATGTGTATACAAATTTATAACAAGGTACCAAATGACCTGAAGATGTTAAATGCCAGACAATTTAAACGGGGATTGTATAATTTATTGCTTGGAAGTGGTATCTATAGCGTAGAGGAATTTTTGTGTGGTTGACTTATGATAAATCTATGTGTTTCTGCATGGTATATATTTTTGTGAAAATTGTATGATTTTTGTAAAAATATGTAATAAATGAATTTGAATTTGAATTTGAATTTGATGTTCTTAAGCTAAGGCCGTATCTGAAATTCTCAGTACGCATATTTAGATTCTAATTTGTATTTTATTTAATGAAATCTTAGTAATTATTATTACAGATCAAATACTTCATTTGATATTTAAAATTATTAGGTAGAATTTTAGTAATTTGTGACAATTACATTTAGAATTTGTGAGGACGTAGTACATCCATGTCTCCTCATCCCCAACTTATTCAGTTCTAAGACGAAGCGAATGCTTGAAAAGTACATCGGTAAATCTTCTGCACTTATGTTATTGTTTCTGACTTAATTAAGTGCTGAAGCAATATTTTTAAACCGTAATTCTTGTGACTTTCAAGCAAAATATTACGCTGTAAAAGTATATTATATTAAATTTATTTTCTTACTTATGTCAACTTAGCTCTTATTTGACATCGTTTTAATTAGCCTACCTAGCGATACGATAATTATCGTCCTTGACTTCCTTCGTACGTGTTAGTAACAGGTGGTAAGGTAAAATGTAGCAGTTGTAAGGTGTACTCCTTTTTTTATATTAGTAAATTTTTAAAAAAGCTAAAATTGCTGCTTAATAAATCAAGATCTTACGACACAAATATTAACGTCTTTTTTATTTTAGTCCACCAGGTGAATTGTACGATCATAAAATAACCTAAAAACATCAAATATAACGGCGTTGTATTTAGCATTGAGATCGCTCGTAACGGTTTCTGTTGTGAAAACATAATGGGAAAAAATACACGAAAAAGAATTTAAATTCAAGGAAAATGGTTACATTCCGCGGGAAAAGTATCGTCGGCGGAAATTGCATTTTGAATACGTCGACTGCGCTCAACACTAATGCCGCAGTTATTTTGTTGTAGTGTTGCGCTTTCGGCGAACGTTTCCTCTTCGCGATTTGTTGACGCGCCCCTCCAAACCCTGCCACACACCGCAGCGCCTCGCCGGCGACGCCATATCCGTTGTGCGCGAACAGCTGGCAAATTGTTAATCCCAAATAATATATCAAAGACCTTTTCTACATGCCTCAGGGAAATGACTATTTCGTTTGAATATCCCGTGTATTGTAGTAGATAAATATGAAAGTTTTGGTTAAAGTTAAAAAGCTTATTTAATACTTCACCATAACATTTTAGGTCTGAAATTAAACAGCGATTTAAGCTATCGACAAATTCTGCTCCTTGCGGTGATTCATCGCGCAGTTAATTAAATACTGTGGTGTCCCTTGATTAAACACGAAATAGTAGAATATAGTAATTTTTCGATATTTCAATAGATTTTATTTATATAAAAACCTTTCGAGGCTCTCCAATTAAGAACGGTTGGGTACTGTAAAGTTTAAAATCCAGTCAATTCATAAATCTACGTGTTGTGATCCAATTAATATTAATCCGCGCTTCACAGTCCCGCGCCGTATTCAATTCAGAGCGGGACGTTTCAATTTCGTTTGTGAGCCGAGTTTTTATTTGTACGCCAAATTAAATGTTGCCAATCAAGATTTTATCTCCACAATTCCCGTGTCCGATCGCGTGACACCATCGCATGCCGCCCCCGCAAAGCCCCGCACCAATGTCATTAGGATACATGTAACGCATTTAGATAATCAGTCCTTTTGCTACGCTCCCGCTTACCCATTGAGAAGATGCTTGTAACTTTACTGTACACACATATTTTCAAAGAAAAATGTAAAAACTTTGGTACGAATTTCTCAAACTTTTTTTCCTTACGCAGAGTATCTACGATATAAATCTTAATTGTAAAAAGTTTTTATTCAAGTTCTTTTATGGCTGTAAGGATGCGACTTGAATATAATATTAAAAAAAAATGTTTAACAATGTCTTATAACAAACAGTACAAAGAAAACGTTAAAAATAATAATTTAAGACTTTAATTCGTTTAATTCCAATTGATAATTTGACGTTTTCTTCTTTATATATTAAAGTAAAGATTGTGTAAAAGCTGAAATGTAAAAATTGTAAAACTTGTACCATAATACACGTTTTACATCGACAACATAATATCACGTAAATAACAATCGGCTTTTGTAAATTGTGTTCTCAAAATGTAATCGCTGTAAAGAATGAAAAGCAAAGTTTAGTATAAACTTGTTTGCTGACATGATATTTGCTTGTGTTATTTCCCTCTAACTTTGTAAAAAGGTTTGTTTATAGCAGAGAACAGGAAATCGCTTCTGAGACGGAGTTGCTTAGAAAATAAGTCGGAACATCGAACGGTATAAAGTACGACAACGAGCCATTCCCAGGAGAATCATTGATTCCTTTCTATCACTATTTGATAGAATCGAATCCATTTCATTCATTTTTCTTCGCTTGTATAGCGAAGCTTCGTATGCATAAATAAAGGCATTCTGAATAACTTATCCGCTTGTAGTAGTAGTGGAAGCCAATACAATAAAGCAAACAATAAGGTTAAGCTTTCAACAGCTATATAGTCGGACGTCGACCGGCACAATCTGCACTCCTTGCTGGCTGAATGCCCCACCCGGCAGATGGCTTTTGTAATTTGTTGTATTATCTAAGTCCTGCTATAAACTGCCAGTTTTAGTTAAATACAACTTGTCTGCTACAACAAAATATTTTTTAGTTCTCGAAAATCATCGCGAATGGAGCGCTGCACGAGAAAACTTAACTTTTTTATTGCTCACGAACATAATGTTTTTGGAATAGGAATAACATTATCACGAAACGTTGCCAGAAAGTGAAATAAAATACTAAACGACGCCATTACACCTACATTCTCATTTTTTTATTATTCTATTATACTTACCATAAGTATTGTCAGTATACGCTACGTTGAATTTTAATCGATATACTCTTTTCTTTTTTACGTTACGTTATTACAAATAAAAATTGGCAACGTACCGTTGAATATGAAAGTAATAATGTCTTAAGATATAAATAATATCATTGAGTTCGGAAGTAGAATGGATCGGAAGGCGGGACGATTGCCAAGCCAGCCAATGAACTGTCAAAGATCATGTGAAATACAATCTCAAGTTCCGGAAATTCAGTTAAAGCGAAATAAAACAAGCAGTCGTTCGGGTTAGCGCGAGTATACGTTGCTGCAACACGGGTTTACTCGAGTCAGTTACTGTAGCTTGAATACTGTTTGAATTAAGAGACAATGCCGCGCGCCAGCCCTGAACAATGGCGAACCGAAGTACATCTTACACTGTCTTGTAACACGCAAACAGGTCGATCAGAAACCGACATTGTACATAACTACTTCCTTTTGTTGCGATATAGCGACGGATAGAAGGTCTAGACAGTTTAAGTTGAAGAAACTCATTATTATATATCTCTTTCCTGGTTTGTCTTTAACATCGTAAAAATTTATATTGCGACTTGGGTAAAGTTGCCACCCCATTATTGCTCTCTATGTTTTCAACAAAAAATATGTCTTTTAATAAAATAAACATGATTTCATTTTAAATAACATCCAAATATTGTGGCTAAGAGTTTAAAAATAGTTTAAAAATGAACAAGGCAAAAGTAGGACTAGGATCCGAGAGTACGACGTATTTAAATGTAAACGCGTTTATAAGATGTAAACAAGAACACAGAAAGAAATCACGGTGGTGACATATGACAGCGTAACAAGTCATCGCACTTATCAGCAGACAAGATAGCATAGCAACGACAGGCTGTGACGTAAATGATATGCTGATGGACTGTAATGACAAGTCCGGATCGCGCGGCACGTTTGCCTAGCTGATTGTCTCGCGGGCAGGCCGGGGGCCGGCGGCCGGTGCACGCTAATGTAGTCGGCCTAGCAACGCTCGCCAGTTCCATTCACCTCTCACCGAGCGCAAACGATCATATGTCGAATACGGCCGCGCCCGATTTCGAACCATTTCGGTTACAATTGCCGTAAATAGACACGATAGGCATATCGACAATGTTCATGAAAAATACCGTATGTCGCACTATCCAATGTTTGAATTATATGAACTGGGTTATTAATAGTATCCGTTACTCCCTTTCTAGACGAACAAATCCAATGAAAAAAGACTATTCTTTGATATCCTTATAATTAATGAAAAGAAAACCCTAGCAATAAGTCGAAGTAATACCTACGCTCACAGTGAAAGGTCACTAGTAGTGCTTCAATTCATTCGATATCTGCAAAATTAGTGAGGGAAAATTAGATGTCGCAGAATTTAATATGCAATTTTAACATGACTCCTTTCTATAGAAATATTTTATATGAGAGCGAGCGTCGAATCTTAAATCTTAAAATGTGATCTAAGGACCAACAATAAAGCAATTTGTCAGAAATTGTATTGTGGCATAGCCCTAGCTCAGGTGCTGAACAAGGTCGTATGATAACGTCGATACAATGGCCGACGATTCCCACGATGTAAATTGCTTAGTGATGTCATCGTCGTTTACAGTCTAATACTAAAACATACCTATCATAGTGCCAGGGCACTGTTGTGATCATTATTAAGTTTGTTTAAAAATCGACGTCTGCGCGCGGCTCGATTGAACGACTCACCAGCACGGCTTTATTTTACATTACATTACTAATATATTCTACCATATGATACGATACGATGATTTGACGAAGATTTGGTCTGTTATAAAATCGCTTGTCGGTTCGGTTACTTCTCAAATAGGAAGTACCACCGAGTAATTAAAAAAAACGACTGTGTAACCACAAGCCTTCCTAAAAGTTAAACTATTCTCACAAATCACCCACAAAAACATAAAAATACGTAAAGAACATCTTCACGCACACGTGTAGATTTATTATAAATTGATGTGTTGAAATTGTACGAAATCAATCAAGATTTCTTGAGCCAGGGACATAAACGTGCGTCAAATATTCTATGCTGAAGTATCGGGTTGGCTTGTTTTGGATTATCAAATGGCCGATTGTTTGGCCATCGCTCGGCAACAAACATGTGTTCAACGTTCGTTTACTGGTCAGCTGGTCACGTGGATGATCAACTTTTTGACCGCCCCCGTACGAACTCGCTTTATTATCTGATAGATTATCTCTCGCATGTCAAGTAGTTTTGAAAATCGTGCGAATGAATAATATTTGAAAGAATGTTATATATCCTAATATATAGTTATTAACATTGTTGTGTTAAGATTTAGTGGTCTTTTAACGCGAGCTTGGACAAGATGCGATTAATTTTAGGAGGTAGGAGGAGGATTGGTAGGAGATAGGTATAGGCCAATTTTACCTGATACAACAAAGAAAAATGACGGGTTACAACTAAACTAAAGGAATTGTTTTCTGTTTCTGCCCTCCTACTTTATGAACAAAAGCACTCTTTCATTTGTAATTTCTCATAATGAATGTCTCATGAAATATGGATATGACTGTATATGACTATATACCCATACTTTACGACTACAGCCGGAGTATTGTATAAAACAAATTTACAAGCGTCGCATATAAAGCGAAATGTGCGGTTCTAGGAAAGATTTTACCGATTAAGAAGGCAGTGTGGCCGGAGGTGACGCGACGGGGGGACGCATTCACTGCCTTTCACTTCCCGCTTTTGTTACACAGCCACTCTACACGACGGAAAGGCAGACGGCCTTGTAGCTCGCGTGCCTGCTAGCTGTCCCTTGACGACTGACATAACGTTTTTCTATACATGGATATTTAACATGTATTCAGTAAATAGGCGAAATTGTTGCCACCACTGGGGCTTCCTACCGCACAGTTCTGTTTGGACGTAAACATAACGTCACGGTCAATAAAAATACAAATAGCTCCGAGGCCATTATAGATGCGGTCATGTAACATTCGCATGTGCTAGAGCGAGGCTCCAGGGCCACGGTGACCTTGGCTTTTGAGCGGCGACTTTCACGGTTAGACGGCCGCAGTTACATAAGATGCGCGCGCGCAGCCATCGCCGCTCTGTGACGACATCGCGACCATTCACCGCCTGGTCAACCAGTTTCAACAGATACAACAATAGAATTAAGTAACAGCAATTTATTAACAGATGCTGTGTTTGATCCAATAAGCTTTCAAACGTTAGATAAAGCTAAGCATATTCTATTTAATTCAATAAGTACGCAATGAAAACTGTCGTGAACGTTAACTTACGCATCGTCATGCGTCGTCTATGTTCATTAAATTCGAAACCGGTTCCTACAATCGAATGAATTAACAGCAGAGTAATGATTTAACGTCTCAGAAAATCACTAATCGCAAAAGGTCAAGAACGTTAGGCAAACATTAATCCAACCATATCATTCAACCATAAATCCATTTTACGAAAAAAAAACCTTGTAACGATGGTAACGCTTTGAATTTGACTACGAAAGGGAACATACGAGGGAAACATTAGGTTGCTTCAACTTTTTAATAAGGAACCAATTTTTAGTAATGAATAAAGTTAAAAGAAAAGCGAGAGCACCTACTCGTACAAGTGGAATAATTTTAAATTCACGTTATTTATAAACGACCACTGATGGGTTCACAAATAAATATCTGGATATCCGATATACGAATACGAATTGATTTAACGTAATCATATTTACAGATCAAACGATCTATCTTGACATCTATGCCAATTCGTTTGATCAGCGTGAGTATTGTGCGACCGAAAAAAATTCATTAAAATGACAGATCACTTACGTCGTTTGGTTTCTGTATTTCAACAAAGTGTTGGCTTTCATAAAAGCCATTTTTATATGAAACCATTTGTCAAAATTGACATTTACGAGTATCAGTCGTTTGCAGTCGGTATATATTATATTTTCGTCTACCTTCATATTTCGTCCTCAGTTTTGCACAAAATGTACCTGACATGGCATTAAACTGTGGCAATTTGTTAGTTTCAGACCGATTCAGATTTTAAATTCAAACTTACCTACCACAACTAGAGAGACCTCTTGATAGAAGTATGATATATTTTAAGAGCATTGAATAAAGTCATATGTAATAACTAATAACGTATGTTTGTTTGTCTATCAGGTACAAGAGCGGGGTGCGCTCAGTGAGGGGCGGGGGCGGCGGGGCCGGCGCGGGCGCGGGGGGCGGCGGCCTCAAGGCGCTGCCGAAGCGCGCCCGCACTCGCTGCAGGGGAATGAACATGGGCCAAAAGCTGTCCGGCGGAGTGAAGTCGGTGTCGCGCGAGTGCACGGCGCCATTCAAAGCAGTGGTGGCGCGCGAACTAGCGCCAGAGCCGCCGCGGCCCGCGCGCCTTGACGCGCTGCTGGACGCGCCGCCCGCGCATCCCGACCTGCAGCACAAGCACGCATGGAATCCAGAAGACAGGTAAACATCGCTCTATGGCTTATGGTGACGTACAAAATCATCGGGTATTAGCAATTTCTTTTATTTTTCACGTCTTTTCCTATAGTAAATGGACTAGAAGATTAGCGGTAGTCGTTCGATATATTATTACAAAATGTCCGTTATTTCATTGTCCGTCGCTATTCATTAATATAAAAATCGTCTCAGGTCTTATTCCTAATTTTTTCTATAATGGACCCCATTTAAATGCAGTACTTGTCAATGACGCTAATTATAATTAAATTTGATGTCTTATTTGCACTATATGCAATTCGATAAAATTTTACCTGTCACCTCAACGATTTTTAGGACCTGACTGATTCGCTATTTCTTATTCAATTGGAATACGAAGACGACAAAGTTCGTTAACGATTCAATTGAGTATTTGCGTCGTGCACAGATTTCCGCCAATTGAACCGGTTTTTCCTTTTACATTCACTTAATACTTAATGAACTCCATAGTGTTGTTAATAGAGGCCGCCTGGCCCACTGCTCTGAATCGTTGCTTACTGAATCGCAAACCACGTTACCATTCTTCTGAAGTAACGAACTCGTCATTATTATTTTTCTTTCTGAAAACATCAAAATTCAACATCGTACTTCAAATGTAGTGTTAAACACTATTTTCTTTCTATTTATGATCTTAAGTAATGTGTTGGATATACGATAATGATTTTGATCCGGAACATCACTAGTCTTAAGACAAGGCTGACATAATCTTGTTCTTTATCCGGCGTATTGCTACAGACTGCCTTGTACGTAAGAGTAAAAAACAAAGAGCATACCAAACTATGGCTTATAAGAAAAAGTATTGTCCTAGCACAACTGTGTTGTTAGAACATTAACAGTTTACAATTCGATTACAATAGCTGTATTATTCATTTTAAATCATCATTATTAATACATAATACCAAGAATTACTTTGCAGTTTATTACGAATACTATAAAAGTGTTCCGTTTATAATATGTACTATGTCGATCGTAGAACTGCAACGAAGTAGTACATTAGTTTTTCCTCAAAGCAAAAACAATTCCGCTTTGTCTTGTGTAAATGTTCGCTAAAACCATTTATGCGTCAGTCAATCGGGATTACTGCGAACTCTAGACTGATTACAATAAACATTAATTAATTATCTAAGCTGTGGTTAAGTAGCACGATTTATCGTGGGTTTCTGAGACCAAAATCCCCGTTTAAAACATATTGTTATCTCTGTTTTGTCAAATATAGTATAGTATAATATACAGGGATGATGATATGTTTTATGCAGAGATTTGGTCTCAGAAACCAACCGTTAATTATTTACTTATAAATACTTCACTAATACAAATATATTAAGATATTGTTGTGAAGTGAACTAGAGGAAAGTATCTGATTTTTTACTTCATCTCCTTACGAGTACCACCCTGGATTCGGTAACGTGGAATTATTGCAACATTTCAAATGATAATATGTTATTACAATATGACTTTATAAAACTGTATACAAAAAGTAGACAGACAAAAAGGCGAAGAAACGTAATAACTTAGACAGACATAAGAAATAAATGTGTTATAGCCAGACCAGAAATATAAAAAACCTCGCTATATTGCGAAAAAATATGGCACCAATTACTTTACGCACATTAGAAAATAACATAATGAAGCTGATTGAATCGGCTCCAGGATTTTTATGTTCTTAGGTTATGCTTTAAATATAATGTAAGCTTTAATTTATCCGCATTGCACGATCGTGCTGTAGAGTTTCAAAGCTTAGTCGGCACGCGGCGCGCGACGCCATTGTGAGTTGGACGTGATATTTATAATTTAATTCTTCAAAAGGTACGCTAAGCCGATCATGCTCGTGCTATCTTTCTCAACTGAGGTAGGTAGATGTATTGGCCCTACAAATGTGGATACTTTAGCTGGCAAAGGAGAGAAATAAATTCTGATTGTATAAAAAGTTCTTTCACCGATACCTCTGTATGAAGACAAACGTACTAACCCTTGGTTTCTGAGACCAAACTTTCTGTATAAAATATATCAGTCATTATCTTTGACAAAACAGAGATAACAATAAGTTTTAAATGGGGATATGGTCTCAGAAACTTACGGTTATTAATGTATAATTATTTATATATTTGGTTTGGTTTTGAAATATTTTTTTTAAAAGTAGCTGTCATCTGCGACTTAAAAAGTAATTTAATGCGTTCCAAATTTCATCAAGATCTGTTCATGTGATCTATCCAAACTTGCGCATTTATAGTAATAGTAAGAACCAGTAAGGTTACCACTTCACGGTGTGAACATTTCGTTTCTGTTGGTCTGTTTGTAGTACCTTCTAAAACGGATCGCCCAATTTCGTGGCGGCCTCCGTAATCGAAATCTAATATTTGCCCGATCGCTTGTAGCCCTGTTTCGGAGAAATCGATCAAGCTGCTCCGAAATAATGAGCTTTTTGTACTTTCAAAGGCCCAGCAGGTTCTTGTGTCTCAGATTAACACTTTTTTCCCGTAAATTATGCGAGTCGTTCTCGCAAATAAATTAAATAATTTATGATTACTATTAGTTTATTTCGTCTGACAAACTTACAACGCTGTTATTTTAGGATAAGACACAAAAAATATTATATTTCATTGCCATGAAACATTAGAAATATAAAGATTAAGTTAATTAAATTATTCAAACTTTCGTGAGACATTATCACTAACTTATATAGAAACGGCTAAAACACTCACGTCTATATATCCGGTGTCGTCACCGACTAGTTTCGAGCCCTTCGGGGGCCCTTCATCAGGGTGAGTGGGACTGGTATTATTTCGCGGACGCGGCCCGTCGCTCACTGAAAATAATCGTCGAAATAATACCAGTCCCACTCACCCTGATGAAGGGCCCTCGAAGGGCTCGAAACTAGTCGGTGACGACACCGGATATATAGACGTGAGTGTTTTAGCCGTTTCTATATAAGTTAGATTAAGTTAAGGAAAAAAATTTTTTTTTTAAAACATGTTTAAAACAAAATTGATTTCATTATCTATTAAGTTGTGATTTTACAAAAAGTAAATCTCATAAAGCTCTCAAAATAACTATTAAAATTGTAATTGACTGTATGGCATGCGCTCTTTAAATCCGTTAAAGACAAAGAAAGCGGCAGGGCATAGACAATTATACATGAGACCTTCAGACTATGTCCTTGCCAATGTGTAAAACAATTTGGCTGATGCTTTATACGTTTTTGTAGAAGATTGTTTAGTTAAGGCGAGACGTTAGGTCCCGCGGTACCGGCCGCCCCCAGACGCATTTACTTTCAAACATTTATGTCTCGCCCCGGTCACTTTCGTCACTTTCGTCTTAAATGGCCTTTTAATTGTTCCCTTGCCATTTTTAATTTTACATCACACTTATTTGTTTATCTTAAGATTGAAACATCGAAAAATCTAAATGTACATTTAAATATTAGGACGAAGTATGCACAGGTGGGCACAGTTAATCGAAAAGTTAACTTCGTTAATCGTTAATTCGTTAATTAAAAAATTAACTTCGTTAATCGTTAAAGCGTTAAATTCTCGAAAATTTAACGCAAGTTAAAGTTAATCGTTAACAGTTAACCATACCAAAATTATACATACTAATTTCACACTTATTGTGGCGACACTTGTTTAAAATAGTAATTTGACTATACATTCCGTAACAAATTAGTATTGGAGACAAGTATGAATGCATTATAGTATATTTCATTACGAGTGTGGAAAGCCTGTCATTGCAGAGTTCCGACAAATGTCTACCCGAGCCGAGGCGCAGCCGAAGGTGAGGGTTGACAGTTGGAACAAGTTGTAATGACAGTTCCGCACGTGTACGTATCTCACTAAAGTGAGATGAAATAAAATGAAAACTAACCTAATTCATTGAATCAAATCATTAAATCTGATATTGTAACAAATTAGGAACTTCTTTCTAGAAATATTTGCATGAATCATAAAAACTTCAATGATTTTTTTTTGTAAAAAACTTCGTGGTTGGTTTTTTCTTTTTAATAGACATTATTTTGACAGTTGGGAAAGAGAACGCACGAGTTTGGAAAAGCTAGTGAAAAAGCACGAGTAAAAAATTGTTTTAATACAGTTGCTAAAGAAAGGGATTGGCGGGAATTGTAGGGACGAAGAACATTCGGAATGTGGGCTATTACACACTCTTGTTTTATATACTCGTAATGAAATATACTATTTCGAACCTTCTTTTGATTTTGTCCTGTTGGTCACGTCTTTCCCGGACGCTCTGATCCATCACACTTGCACGCGAACTTCACATATATCAATTATCAAATCGTTCATTCACCATTCGAGTCGCCGACAGTCGCCCAACATAGATGAACTTATGAGCGTGGCGTGGCACGTAATTTAAACAAAATGACAGCACGTCCCCAAGTTTCTAATTTAACGATTAACGGACTTTTTTAACGGAAGTTGAATTTAACGGAAGTTAACAAAAGCGTTAACACTTTTTGAAGTTAACTTAAAAGTTAATCCGTTAAGCAAAATGTTAACTTCGTTAATAAACGATTAACGGATTAACGAGTTAATGCCCAGCTCTGGAAGTATGTTATTTACATCCAACGGTAATTAAAAATAGAATAGAATTTGCTTACAAATTATAAGCCATTCCAAAGTAATGTTAATTCTTAGAAGAAATCTTTATAGTATATCTCGAGCTTGAGAATCAAAAGTTGTTTTGACTTGAAGAGTTTCGTCTTATTTTGTAATGAACGCTTACACGACTATTTCTAAGAAACGTTCTTATTAAACTCCGGCCGAGTAGCGCGACTTCATAGTCTCCGAGCCTCGCTTCAAACGAATTCTTACGATTTTTTTAGTCCCTCATTCAAAGTTAGTTTCCCTAATAAAATTTCATGCAAAAGTTTATTTTACTTCTGATTGCTTCCAATCAAGCAATGCATATGCAAATTTTATACCAGCCCTTATCGTATGTAAGAAGTATTGAACTTCATAATGTACCTATATATACATATATATTATGGTTGATAGTTTGTTACGGCAATCTATGTATCTGTGTCGTGAGCCAATATTAATTGTTTCATTTGATGAATTGGTGCGTGAAATGGAATTGAAATCGTGCAAAAAATTGTTCATAGTTGATCTGACAATTGATAATGACGATGTTTCAATATAATTTTTTTTATGTACTAATGGGTATGTATATTGTATTGGCAGATCTCTGAACATCTTCGTGAAGGAGGAGGACGCGTTGACGTTCCACCGGCACCCGGTGGCGCAGAGCACGGACTGCATCAGAGGCCGCGTGGGGTACTCGCGAGGGCTGCACTGCTGGGAGGTGGTGTGGCCGGCTCGCCAGCGCGGCACACACGCCGTCGTCGGAGTCGCCACCGCACACGCGCCGTTGCACTCCGTCGGCTACCAGAGCCTCGTCGGCGCCACCGACCAGAGCTGGGGCTGGGACTTGGGAAGAAATAAGGTAAACATATCACTTTCTGTGATTTCTATTCCCATTGCAATTGTTTGGAGTTTGGAGTAGTAAAACTAACAGAGTACGTGTTTGTGTGTGTTGCAGGTGTATCACAATGCGAAGGGCACGGGCGGCAGCGGCACCACGTACCCGGGCCTGTTGCGACCCGATGAGCAGTTCCTGGTGCCCGACCGGCTGCTCGTAGTGCTAGACATGGATGAGGGCACGCTCGCCTTCTGCGCCGACGGCCGCTACCTCGGCGTGGCGGCGCGCGGCCTGCGCGGCAAGACGCTCTACCCCATCGTCTCCGCCGTCTGGGGCCACGCCGAGATCACTATGAAATACATCGGCGGACTCGATCGTGAGTACTCACTCTTATTTCAATTATGGAGTTACCCTCTCAGCGAGATAGTAATTCAAAATTAATCTTCTTAAAAAATAGTATTTATCTACAAATAAATGTATCAAAGGGTGCTAATTCTTTTCAATTTAGTGTCGGATTATACATAGTGCAACTTGTCCGTTTCAGCCGAGCCATTGCCACTAATGGAGCTGTGCCGGCGAGTGATACGACAGCGCGTGGGGCGCAGCCGACTGCGCGCGGCCGCCTCCCGCCTCGCGCTGCCGCCCGCGCTCACCGCCTACCTGCTGTACCGCGCGCCCTAGCGCACCCCGCGCCCCACGCGCCCCACGCGCCCCACGCGCACCCCGCGCCCCACGCGCCCCACGCGCCCCACGCGCACCGCCACTGCCGCGGCGACAGCGCGTCGCGTCACAGAGGCCACGCCCACTGCTGACGTCATCACACAGGCGCGCCACGTGACGCCGCTGCAACAGCTGCAGCCCTCCGCCTCGCGACACCGCGCTCCTCTCTAACAACACAATGTCTACTTCCATCTGACTTCAGCACCGCTACACCGCTACACTCCAGCCCTCGGAAAGACTCGCTCAGCAATATTCTTGACTAAAATGAAATGTGTGTTAATAGTTGGCAAATTATTTGCAGCTTTTTGTTTATAAACTAAACATTGCTTTGTGTCTCCATATATTTACAATGAATGGCGGTGTGCAGACATGTGGGGGAAGGGGTCGCGCCACTCGGCAACCTATCACGTATAAACTCGTAGACATGTAGACAAATCCTATACAGATTGATTCTGGCGCGGCTCACACGACGCCGCTGCGTTATATATAACAACTGTACCAATTTCTAAACGACTACACTCCACAGCTTTTCATATAAAATATGAACCAATACATACATAATATGAAATTATTAATGGATAATATGAACTGTAAATAAGTGATAATTTTGGCCTCTCATCAATCTCAAGACGTGTAAATCTTGTTATTATATACTGAACGCAATTTTTTTTATTAATTTTCTACTAATTTTGTGCTCCTTACACTGCCATTCTCTCTTAGAGATTTTTTAACATGCTATGCAGATTTTTTTATTTATCTAGAATCGTAATGTAGTACGAAAAGCAATATAAGCACAAGAGTGAGGTCAATCAGCGAGTCGTTTCGTCATTGGTACAAGCATTCAGCGCTATTTACTTTCACACACTACAATTCCAACATGCATACCTTATTTTTATTTTAATGTTATCTGTGATAATTATACTTTAAATAACAAATCCAAAATCCACAGATTGAATAGCTCAATCGTTTATCGACTCTTTTTTTAATTAAATTTACGTCTTAAAAGCCTGATATAATTAATAGTGACCATTGAATTAGAATGTTTTGATTCAGTTCCGACGCAGTAAAGAAATGGTGTGCGAATATTGTACTGTACCGTTACCGATTAATAATCAATGAACGATTTTAATGTACGATATAATTTTTAGGTTAGAAATGGCATTAATTAATAACCAAATTTGTCTTTTTTTAACATTGACCAATAATGCATGCCGCATTCTCGACGCCATATTGATCTCTGAAGGACACGTGTAAAGATGCGGACTGCGACAACTCACAAGCCTCGGTCATTTTTAATATGAGAGATGTCTTTTTTATTGCAAGAGCAGCGACAGTCGGCGCCGCGGGGACTAGCTTTGTGCCGAATCGAATTTTTAAATCGCAATAATGCATACAAAAAAAATATTTTTTAATATTTTTTTTTTCACTCAATCTCGTGAAATAAATTTTTTAAAAATGTAATTTGGTTCTCTGTTAAAGAATTGTCTATTGTGAAGTTACAATCAGTGTCGATTTGGTGTAAGAAAGTGCAAGCGGCCCCGCGCCCGCTGCGCTCGCACTAGGCCAGTGTATCGTTGGCTAACTTACATACTATTTTATAGCTCATTAAGTGACTGGTTTTATTTTTAGTTTAGTATTTTTAATTCCTATTGTATAAAAAACGTGTGACTGTGTGGTGTATATACATATATATATATCTACTTTGCTACACGGATTACTTAGTTGTACGATTATGATGATATTTTGCTAAAATTATTTGTCGAGCACTCGAATGCCCGTCTTGTTCCGTGTTACGTCTTCTTTTATATATTAGATTACTAATAAAACGCAATAATTTTTATCGAAATTAGTATTTTTAAAGCACCATATTAAAATGTCAGCCATTTTGTTTTGATTCGAGTTAGTTGTTAAAAGCATGTATGAATAAGTACTTCCATTTTAATAAGATTTTTTCATATGTAGAGTGTACGGCAAATAGACATCCGACGTGGACTCACTTTTGTACGCGTCAATATTCACATTCCATCTCCGGAGCAGATAGTATCGCTTCAGTAACAGACACTACTTTATTTTGTAATAGAACGAGTGTTATGTGAATATTGAACACTGTGAGCAAAATTATATTAACTGCCAAATGCGATACGTGTGTTGATGTATGAATGTTTGTGTGACTGCGTGTGTGCGTGTGTGACGTGTTCCGAGTCCTTTAGTGAACGGATGTTCCGGGAAGGCTGTTCGTGTAAAGAGTTTGTGCGTTAGAAGTATATTTTCGTTGTGTAAGAGATATAATCATTATATAAATACACCAAGATCGATGTACTATTGATGCATCCCTCGCGCCGGACCCGCTCCGGACTCGCGCCGGACCCGCTCCGGACTCGCGCCGGACCCGCCCCGCGACCGACGCGCCTCGACTAATGTTTAAGTTTTATTTTGCATCATTTTGACATGTCTTTTTATTCCAAGGGTCCGTTGCGAAGGATTCAAAGTAATATTATTATATAAAATAAGCGTTTGAATTCTGTGAACCGTCAAACTTTTAGTCCTGTATATAATTATATCATTTTGCGGTGTTTTACGACTTTTTTTATTATAAGAGGAAATGCATTTTAGTTTTATAAGTTGTAGGCAATATAATGATGTGGTCATTTCTAACAGTCAACTGCGATTGACAGTCGGAATCTCTTAGATACAATGATTTAAAAAAAAAATAGGAAAACGATTGGAATAAATATAACTGGTTAAGAAAATAATAAATGATATAAATTAATGTGGATTTTATTCATTTTCAAACCTTTTCCTGGGTAATGAGGATTACAGTGGACGAAAAATATTATAGAAATTATGAATGTCACATTAACATTTTGAACTTCTTCTTCTTGCTCTTCATTATTGAAGGTCTGCTGATCCGAGCTGCTTCCACACCGCTCTGTCCGCGGCTTGTCTCATGGCAGTCTAAATGTTGAGCCCCAATATTGTCTAGACTTAGGTCAGACCAGCAGATAGGCTCTTTTATCCTCAACTTTCCCAACTACATTTGAACAACCAAGGTTTAAGAATTCCAGAAGTGGAGGCAAGAATGTAAAATGAACAGCCATTAAATTTCTTTGTATAATTTTAATGAATAATTATAAAGTTATTAAGTTTAAAAATTACATAATAAATTAAGTCTTCTCGGTAAAATCATTTTTCAGTTCAAAAAATATCAATTACTTTTCATATTTCCTTTCACGTGTGAGATTCTAATGGTATTTTGACGAAATACATACTTTTTTTAAATTTTTTGCCCAATTTTAAAGTTGCTATACATGTTGGCTAACTCAGTGTAAACACAAACTGACGTACAAACTAGAAAACTACTGTTAGACAAAATATAAGTACCACGCCTTAAAAGTACTTCTTTAAACCACAAACAAAATAGTTAATTTGTTTAGTAATAACTGTTCATCTTAAAGAAACGATAACATAATGCGTCATTATTTTGACACTTTGTACTTGAAATTAAATTAATATCATTTAACTACAAATTAATTCATTGGATAAAATGGAATGTATTTCAGTAATGTAAAATTATGTCCGTATAATTTAAGTTTCTGAAGGCGTAGTACGAATAATTGCGACACGACTTCGTAACGTCAACGACAAAATGTCCAAATTTGTATAAGATTTTTTTGGTGTACTTCGGACATTAAGTATACAAACTCTGTGCGCTGCAAAAATTTTGTCGATAACGTTACGAAAACGTTCTAAATATTCGTGCTAGGCCCTCAGAACTCATTTTAAGATAACTTTGGGTTTCCACTGGCGAAATGGCCCAGATGTACAAAAATACAACATGTGCCGTCATAATCCCTCTTATTCTCAACGAAAAACTGATACTTTATGTGTTATTGCAGTGGAAACCGACTGTAACACTATATTAACAGTAACTCTATCAAACCAGTACACTTGTAACCATATTCAGTTCCTTTATCAAGCTACCATTGAGCACAATTTTCTTAAAACATCAATAAAAAATTTGTAAAAATACTGCTACAGGACAAAATATAAACTATGAATTAACTAATATTAAGTAATAAAAAATGTGAAATAAAAAGAAACTGCATTTCTTGACATCTAAAAGAAAACTGCGAGTTCTTTATATTTTACAAAAGAAACTACAAGTTGATACTTAAGAAAACGGCTCCTTTATAGTTTAAAAAGAAGACTGAGCGTTCTTGATAGTTTTTAAAACAAGGCGGTAGTAAAATGATGATTGCAGTTCAGTCGCAGAGTGTGTGGTGATCAAGTACAGTGTCATCACTGATGAGGATGGTGTGCTCGTCCGCGAAGTCCTGCGGCAAGTCTATCTGCGCGCTCAGCTCTTGCAGACTCTCGATCAGCTCGTTCAATGATGACTGAAATAAAATGCTTTATAAGATATCAGCTATTATCCTCAGCCCACTATACATCCGCACTAAGGGGCTCGGAGTCTACCCTAAGTTAGGGGTGACTAGGCCATAGTCAACCACCCTGGCCCAGTGCGGGTTGACTTCACATATATAATTGAATTTCTTCTCAGATATGTGCAGATTGCATCACGATGTTTTCCTTCACCGTAAGAAAGTCGGATAAATGTACATATGTAAATCGAAAATCGAAAAACACATTGGTACATGGCGGGATTCGAACCCAGGCCCTTAGATAAAACTTACAATTGTTTCCTCAAAGTCTTTCAATGCCTCATCAGAGACGATCTCCTGACCCTCGATATCTTGTGCCAGCACTCTGAGGTGCGCCGGCAGCAAGCTGGTATCCAGCTCACCCGTTGTTTTGTTTCTGATTATTCTGGAAATAAAAAACTTTTAATGTAAATAAGGGCAAAAATCTACTTAGTCTGTTTTTCTGCTGCTTTCCAAGATCTTTCTATTGCAAAGTGATCCTAATATAGAGGAATTGTTGTAATGTAATGTTAAGGTTAGTAACAAAGTACAAATTGCGGCATAATAAGTAATGAGGAGAAAAACTGAAAGAAGATGGCGCCAGCGTCAAAAGTCCGGTATCATCTGTCAAAGTTTTTATACGTCATTCTTGCGATTATTACTGAAAATTAAAACTTTATTCCTTATTAACTGTGCCGGCATTAAAAAATAACTCCGAAGCTGGAATGCATATACAGCTGGAAAAGAAGCCATTTTGTTGTCATCAGAGTACTTTGTATATAAAGCATTTTATGTATATCTGTTATATTTATCATGTTGACATTTATAATGAGCAAAAATCAATTTTTCTCCCCATTGCAAAATACACGAGACAACGTTACATAAAATCAAGAAAAATTAACCTGAGTATCCTGCGTCGTGTGATCTCTGGTCCGGCGAGCACTGTGAGCGCGGCGAGTGCGGCCGCGGGCTGAGTGCGGGCGCGGCGCTCCACACGCGCCCAGTCCACGCGCAGCTGCAGCGTGTGTCGTCTCCGCGCACCCACCACACACTGCGCACCTTCCACCACTGCGCTCTCCTCGCAACACCGGTACTGCACTGTAATACATACAACTCTCACATTCATCTTCTATTTAAGAATCGCATATCATTGTAAGAGAGCGTCGATGGCTCAGGGGTTAAACACTTGACTTGCAATCTGCAGGTCCTGGGTTTAAATCTCGCCATGTACCAATGTGTTTTTCGATTCTCGATTTACATATGTACTTTTATTGTCCTTACTGTGAAGAAAAACATCGTGATGCTGCACATATCTGAGAAGAAATTCAATGATATGTGTGAAGTCAACCAACCCGCACTTGGCCGGCCCTTATAGTGGGGACTTATAGTGAGCTGATGATGATATCATTGTAACGACATTTTGTGCTACAAATACATGTGGCCCGGTGAGTTAGTTAAAACAGAAAATATGTAAAACCTGCTTAAGACAAATCGCGTCATTTAAATTACTTGATTAATTATTAGAAGTAGGATGTTGAGAATAAATCTGTCAATAAGCCACTCGTCTTCCAGACTACAAAAGAATTTATAACTTTAATTATAGAGCTCCAATGTGCACATTTTTTCCTTCAGTGTGCATTTGCAACACTCACAGTTGAACCTAAGGTGTGCGCAGATGAAGGCTGGCACGTTGTACTTGTTGTAGAGTGGCAGTGAGAGAGGCTGCCTGGCCACAGCCCGCACCAGGGCAGTGTCTCCATACGTCACCAGCCCACTCCAGCGCACACATGACCCGCTGCACACACCAAACAGTTGCACCTGTAACATTATATTTAACTCTTACAGGACCATAAGATTTCTAAGACTAAATATGTCAATACAACACAATATTATTAGCTACAATAGCTTAGCACAGTTCTTTATTCTTTCAGAAACACATTTGCTGTTTTGGACATACATTTTATTTTGACATTCAGTAAAAAATATATTGATTAAATAATAATTGAACAATTGATAACGAATTTTGTAGAAGGGAAATATATTTCTCTTGAGAGTGAAAGGTTTAAACTTGTTTTAACATTTGCTTATTATGAAATTTTATTGCATAAAAGGTAATGTAAATGTTTGTTTGTAAATTTCTAAAAATACAAAATAACAGTTTAGTTATCATATTTGAAGGGGCAGGAGGGCCTTCATCAGAAATCATCTTGTGCGAGTATAAAAGTGGGTATGTCGGCAGGTGGGCGTGAACAGATCACGAGCCTTGTTGCAATCACAGTTGTTTAATAAGGGTTAAGTAACCAAAAATACACAGTGGAATGAACACTGTAGTGTCTAACCAACGCGACATCAACTTAATTAAGCGGTAGATTTAATTTGTTAATTAGATGCTAAGCGATTCGTCGCAAGCGTGGTGCGCGGGCGCCGTCTCGAACAACACTGTTCAATGGCCGCCCTCACAACCATCGACAGTGACGCTTCGCTTGGCTGAAAAAGTCAAGCAGTCATTTGACTTTGGCGGATACGCCGACACGGCCGGACTGACATTCGACCGTCCTCGGGCGATTCTCTGAAACAATGAACTGCAGTTGTGCCTATTCCGTTCGGCATCCTGACGGACTACTCATTACAATCCTCATATGATACTTAAGACTTAAGGCGAGCGTCTCGTAACAATTAAGTCAGATGACACCGCCTTGTCACTCAACAGCATGTAGGTTAACTGTTCACAATCGGTACTATTGGACAGGTCAAACCTTTAGTGGATGTGACCCGGACGACAATATTCGTCTTAACACAATCTGCAAGGCATCCAGAACAAGTCATCCAACATAAATGGCTCTGACTCGGACGACAATATTCGTCTTAACACAATCTGCAAGGCATCCAGAACAAGTCATCCAACATAAATGGCTCTGACTCGGACGACAATATTCGTCTTACCACAATCTGCAAGGCATCCAGAACAAGTCATCCAACATAAATGGCTCTGACTCGGACGACAATATTCGTCTTACCACAATCTGCAAGGCATCCAGAACAAGTCATCCAACATAAATGGCTCTGACTCGGACGACAATATTCGTCTTACCACAATCTGCAAGGCATCCAGGACAAGTCATCCAACATAAATGGCTCTGACTCGGACGACAATATTCGTCTTACTACAATCTGCAAGGCATCCAGGACAAGTCATCCAACATAAATGGCTCTGACTCGGATAACGTTTTCGACTATGCACCGAAGATCGTTCACTATCACTATCACTAGATGTAGACGTATCCCTATTACGATCGGCACAACGCCTCCTCTTGCGAGACTCGTTTGTTCGCAGAGGTGGAGTACCTTCCGACCTGCTACGCGATCTAAACCGGTTACGCATCCCGAGCAAATTTTAATTAAAAACGCAAGAGATTTGATTAACGGCCGTTTGTTTTTTTCACCCTCTTAAAAAGTAATTTGGAAAGCAGATAGTGGGCTGAAAGGCCTATCCCACTTCTGATGAAGGGGCAGGAGGGCCTTCATCAGAAATCATCTTGTGCGAGTATAAAAGTGGGTATGTCGGCAGGTGGGCGTGAACAGATCACGAGCCTTGTTGCAATCACAGTTGTTTAATAAGGGTTAAGTAACCAAAAATACACAGTGGAATGAACACTGTAGTGTCTAACCAACGCGACATCAACTTAATTAAGCGGTAGATTTAATTTGTTAATTAGATGCTAAGCGATTCGTCGCAAGCGTGGTGCGCGGGCGCCGTCTCGAACAACACTGTTCAATGGCCGCCCTCACAACCATCGACAGTGACGCTTCGCTTGGCTGAAAAAGTCAAGCAGTCATTTGACTTTGGCGGATACGCCGACATATTGGTAATAGATTGCATAAATTACTAATTTTCTATCTGTGTCTAAGTAACAAAAAAAATATAGTTAAACATTAGATAATAGAGTTATAAAAAATAAACAAAATACATAGTTTACTAACATAATAGTAAATATACAACTTACCTTTCTGGAGAAGTCGCAACTTTTATCGTAAACAAGATGCAAGGCTGCTGCGTGCGGGGCAGGGGAACTAGGTGCAAATAGCACAGGCAGGGAACGGGACTCGTTCGGTCCAAACGACAAACAATAAGTTCCTCTGGACTCCACACCCGGCAGATCAATTGTAAACCCCTCGCCAATTATATGACATCGTAACTGAATCTTTTTGTTTGTTGAATTCCTCAAATTAAGCTCCTTCCTACCAGTACGGACCCATGACATAGTGCGGTAAGTCGTTTTTATGGGAAAAACTTTCGGTTTATCTGAACCACCTGTTAAGTCTATATTCATTTTGTTTCCAGTGTGGGCTTCCTCGAAATATAGTGTTCTGAAAATCAAATAAAATTTAATTTTGTTCATTAGGCATTGGCTTTTATCACATTCACTGCCACCAACTCACCCTACGGTACGATAATGTGTTAAGAGAAGAATAATTTCAAAAAAATTTTACCATCAGACTTTGTCATAAATCAAGCAATAACAAAAAAGGTTTATCATATTTTAAAAATTTTAACAAAAAAAAATATTTAAAAATAAAACAATATGAAGAATTAATAGTATTAAATATTATTAACGTACCCTTCAACAAACTCATCTTGTGATCCTTTGTATGTGATAGTTAATTCTTTTTCTGCTCCCGGACGTACCTCAACTCTTTGTAACGATGTTTGGAATGGTACATTATAGTCATTTAGTGATTTATGTTTAATTCTGATAAACCATGTTCCTGCCATGCTTCCAGAATTTCTCAACATTATAGTTTTAGGTTCTAAAACAGGAAAAATATTAATGTCTAAATACAGTATGTTTCAAATAATAATGTGCATTAATCTGCTCCATATTGTAATGTCCATATTAAAATCTACATTTATTTAACCACTAGCTTTTACCCGCGACTTCGTCCGCGCGGAATAAAAAAAATGCACACAAGATAAAAAAGTTCCTATGTCCGTCCCCTAGTTCTTAGCTACCTTCGACCGATCTTGAGTTATAAATAGTGAAACTAACACGACTTTCTTTTATATATATAGATTTTTGACAGACCGCGGTCATTAAAGAGTAAAGTTTTATTTGAAATGCATAGTGTTATTATTTATATTATGTTGTAAATAATTACCATTAGATATATGTAGTTTATGGGGCGGTATGTCAACTTGCAACTTGGCCGAGCCCACATCTCCATACAAATCCACTTTATTCAATACATCTTTAATTCCAATCAAGTTTATATTCAATGCACCTTTGAATTTGGTCAAACTTTCATCTAAAAGATATGCAAAAGTAAGATTATGACAACTTTTATGTGATAATAAGTTTTAAATATATAATAATAAATTAATTATTATATTACAATACTTACTGCAAACCATTCCAGTGAGTTTAGGCGCAGTAAACACGACGGAGACTTTAATTGCATTACCACTCGTTAGTCTACACAACTGTTTATTTAAATGTTTTCCCTTTGACTTTCCCGTCTTATCTTCTTCAATATCACGCTCCATCAAGACTTTATTTACTTCACTCTTACGAATTTCTTGAACGTTCTTTATAGTGAACACATCATTGTTTTCAATAATCGACAAATCTAATTGTAAGTCTACGGGACAATCGCTTATAATGATAAAGAATTTTGTTGCACTACAGTTTTCTTGTACCGTGGGAAAAATAACTTTGTTCATCCCATCACCGGATATTGCTTGAATTGTTGGCATTTTGAAATCAACATCTAATTTTCCCATTTGCTCTATATCTGCATCAACAGATGAATCTCGAAGGCACACTTTGAATGGTAAAGTCGTATTAATTTCTACATTAGATGTTATATATAATTTGAGTTGTTCAGTCTTCCCTGGAGACAGTAATAATGGCTGCCGAGGCAGTTCAATAGTCAAATCTTTCCCATTGTTTGGTAAATCAACGAAATGTAATTTTATTGTCAGCCAACTGTCTGTGAGTGTGGTGATGGTTATTGTGGCGTCGCTGCTTGTACCTGAAATAAAATAAAGTTTATGTAGTTTATAACTGCCAAAATACTAGTACAAAAATATATTTCATTCCTTTCGATTAGCATGAAAAAAAAAATACGACAGTTATGGGATTAAATATAAGTTTTTTTTAATATCGAGGCTGCCCAATGCCATCTGCGCGGTGTCCTTCCCCCTCATCCCCCGTTACACCTGACAATGTGTTCTGCGCAGTGACTCGTGAGAACTTAAGACTTACCAAGATATCTGAAAACTACTATAATTTTTGTGAAATGTGTGTGCATTTTAAAACTTACCCACGTAACCTTTTACAGCTGTAGCTCTAATCTCTACCCATTGTTCTGAAACAAATTGAAACAGTTAAAATTTCTATTGCATTGACTAAACAACATTTTGCATCAAATTCCATTATTCAAACAGCTTATAGAGATTAAAAACCCTTATATTATTTTAATTGCTTTAAAGAAAATTAATTATAACATTAGAATGTGTATTAAATGATAGTGAAGCAAAGCACTTGATTAATACTAGCAGTGTAAAGCGTCGCCCACAAACCTTTAACTAAGCGGTCTCGCATTCTACTTTTGTGTTGCAAAACCTCGCGCCAATCTACTGAATTATCTAACTCTTTATATTGTACGTTTGGAGAAGCTACGTGCGACAAATTAGCCTCGCCTGAAAATATTTACTACATATTAATGCGCACGAGAACCGAATGGTGTTGAAACAATATTTTTTTTTTAAGAAATAGGCAATAAACTTCATGTAATTTTATATATTGATGGGTCCTATGTATAAGTGCCAAAGTAACAAATTGATGATTTTTACTTTTTTATGTTAAAAGCTACGTCTTAGTTTATTTAACATGCACTAAACACAAATACACATTTATTCGGTAAACATGTTTTTTTGTTTAAGTAAAAGGGCCTATGCGGCATCTCTTCCTACATGGTTGGAACTTTGAGAGCCTCTCCTGTAAAGTTGTCTATATATTCTTGCTAATAGGTAAATGAAAAATTTAACAGCTTAATATCTGAAAATTTCGTATCTTCGAATTCTTAAACACCTAACCATTCGGCTTTCGTAATTCTTTTTGAGATATAATATTACTTGAAGGTAATAAATACATTAAGAAAAACAACACCACAAAAAAATAGAAGTCATAATAAAAGTAGAAAAATTAGATAAGAATTAACTACAAGTACATTTACTATCCAATGAAATTCTACAAAATCAAATTTGTTTTATAATTACCTTTACTTTTTTGCAGTGGACTGTCATTAGATTTGAAACTGTTATGATTTTCTTGTACAGTGCTTAATGTGGATGGACTCTTGCTTGATGGGGATTTAGATCTTGAAATTCTTTTCCTACTATCCGTGTCACTGCATTCAGTTTTATTTAAAGAAGGAGTTACCACAACTGTGGGTACAGTTTTCTTTTCTCTTATCTTCAATGACTCCAGAGATGTAACTATACTCATTTTACCTGTGGAACTAGTAATTTCTGTACCTTTTAAATTGGTCACAGACATTCTGTCGTTAGCTCTCGTATTATTTTGAAGATTCATATGCAATTCTGATAGTGGTTCCTTTTTATAAGCCTGTTTTTGATTAGTTAATTGCATCATACCGGTTATGCTTACATTTGATTGCTTTCCTGAAAAGAAAATATTTTTATGTACATTAAATTGTTACATTAAAAATTTGTATGAAAAATCCAAAAAAATGTACACTTTTTAATATGCCATTTATCTAAACTAAAATTTAACCTAAATTAAATATTGATTAAAACAAATCAAGTACACATACCTAAGTAGTCTGCAATTTTAGAAATACTCAAAGAATTTTCATTATCATTATCAACAGAAACGCCAGATTCTTCGGTAGGTATTTGAAATGGCGAAGATTTTTTCAAAAACTGTTCAACATTTAGAGACTGCAGAAGTCTTTTCTGTAGTAAATTCTGTTTTATATTAGATGATTCTTCTTGATCGTAAACTTTACTCATTGGTACTTTAAATAAATCATTTTTAGCCGGAGACATATCAGTACTACAACTGCTGTCGGATATTTCTGGAACTGTAAAGTTCCGAGCCATACTGAATGTGGATTCTTTAATTTTAACTGCATCATTATTAGCGGCTCGGGATTGCCTCACTGGTATACAATCCAAAGATTGATCAACAACATATGTCTTCTTACTTTCATTGCTAATTGAGTTCAATGGAGTTGACAGAGAAACTGAAAATTATAAGATTACAATTTGTGTAACACTATTAAAAAAAAAACATAGTCAATGCACTATTCTAGACTGTAATCTATCCATATTTCAAATTTCATCTAGATCCATTCCATCGTTCTGGAGTTCTATGATAACAGACATCTATTCATATCTATCATATTGTAAACAAAAAGTTTCTCTGAAACTAAAAAAAATTTTTATTTTCATAGTACATAGTTAGAAAAAACACTTACCTTCACTAATACTAGGTCTCACAGATCTGATAGGACTATCAGTCATTTGGAAAATATTTTTAAATTCAGGACATCTGTCTTGGAAATACCCTCCCACAGACATATTTGTAGTATTTTCCCTGAAAATGCATTTTTTATCTTTAAACTTTGAATACGTTAAATAACTTAAAATGTTTTTCTCATATAGAGTAAAGTGTGTATTCGGTAGGGGAGAGGATATTTAGGAAAAGTAATATATTTTTCTCTGAACATCCTCGCCTGTGTCCAACATGTTTCCTTTTAAGTTATTGCATATCTATGGACAGCTTCTGTATTTTAGCACTGTTAATGGCCATTTGCTTGTTTTGCCTTCTACAATAAAAAAAAAATACTTACGGTAAGTTGTCTGCTGTGATGTTAACTTGAGTGCTTTGCTGTACAGGCAATGGAGCATGATTCAAGACAAAGGATGCTTCTTCAGCAGTCATATCTTTCTGCAACATTATGTTTAATAAATTATTAAATAATACAATCTGAAATTTTGCCTTAGCCTGAAAATGCCATAAATTCTAAAAGTCAAGTTTTTTGATGAATAATTATTTAAGGAACTCACTTTCTTAACTAAAGTTGTTCATACTGGTTGGTTAAAGATTAATATGTATATAACATCTTACTATTTCCTTACCTTTGAATGAAATGAATAATTACTAGCAATTGAATGTCTCATAATATCATTAACTTCCATCGTTTGCTTTTCCAAATTGCTAGTGAGACTTTCTAGAGCAAATGAGTATCGTCCATATTCATCATAAGCATCGGGTTTTTTGCCCGGTTCCTTGCGTTCTTTGTGAACCTTTACTTCATCAGTACCAGTTGATCTTCCAGTCATCTCACCAGGATTAAATGCAGACTGATGACAATGTCAATGATATTTTTTTTATTCAAGAATAGATCATAAACAATAATCTCAAGGCAGACTCTTTCACAGAAAAAAAGACAGTTAAATACAACTCAATAGCTGATAAATAGGTATGAGAAGTGGTGACTTAAAATCAGTTATGTCAACCTCCCCAACACTCCCTAATTTTTGGAAAAATAAGGAAGATGTTTCTATAGATTTTTGTCTGTATTTGTGTGTAATTTACTGTATTAATTACTGTAGAAATTAATACTTACAGATTTATTAAATGACATAATACTTATTCCCCCTTCACCAAAACCTGTAAATAAAAAGTAAATATGATTATAATAAAACACTATGCTGTTTTTTTTTCTATTAAATTAAATAACTAATTTTATAATTAAATAAAAAACTAAAATGATCTTTGTTATTAATTCTATTTATTTTATACAAAGTTGGAGTGTTACATACCCTCTACTTTGTCTAAATCTAGTATTCCAGAGGACGACTCCAAATGCATACTGGATTTATTTGTCGTTCCTTCCTGCGTATCCATACTAAAAACAAATCATCTCATGAAGGAATCATTGGTATATTTGAGGATTTCAAAAATATTAATATGTAAAAAAACAAACCGTTTCTCTTCGTCCTCTTGTGCCAATCGCTTTTTAAGACTAAAAGATTTGTCTTCCGCATAATGTAACAATCGTAGTATTTTATTTGGAGTGAGCGGATTATCCATCGTAAATAATACTCAATCAAAATAACATTTAAAAGTAAGATGGGCCGATTTCTAAGTTCACAATCACAAATAATTAAAAAACGTATCCCCGATTTCCGTTGAAAATTTGATTCGTTCGTTTATGTCACAGAATATAAACCTGGTGTTACCCTACACCAATCAGTGTAAGATTAAAATTATTTTTATTCTTACATTATAAAATAATAATTTTATAAACATTTAAAATAATAGATATGAAGCAGCCCTTTTTGAAATTGAGTAGATATTGGGGGTGCGGGAGTGCACCCACCAAGGCCAGCTTGCCCGAATCATTCCTATTTGATGCTTTTGATGTATCTATTATGGATTAAATTTGTACACACGGCATAATATGTATCTTCATTCCTGGGTTCGATTCCGAGTCGAGTTATAATAACTTGTCATGTTGCAAAGGTTTTATAATAAGTTAATAACAAAGAATAGTAAGATATAAGCAAAACTGGGTCATTGTTCTCTCATTTCTACTATAATATGGATAGATAGGTACAAGAAAACAAAGTAAACTCTAGAAGTAATAGTAAACTCTACTTCCCAAGCTGTCCTTGTCCCTACAGAAGGTCGACACATTATTTACAACTACATTACTTTTCCATATATCTCTATCATATCTGAATTTACTCCGTTCTTTCGCATGTCCTCTTTTACATAATTCGTCCACACTCTTGTCAGCCTTCCCCTACCTTTGTAGCCATTCACATTCAATCTTCAATCATCTCTTCTTGTCACCACACATCCATCCTAACATATGCATATTATTAGCCTCTACTATAGGTCTCACAATCGACTTTTAGATCTGTCCCTTAAACTAAGTGGCATTCTTGGATATCAAAGAGTACAATAACATATGTTAGATATCAAGCTACAGCAGTGACTTGCCAGTTTACAGTTGCCAGTATCAAATTGATTTATACGAAATATATTGAAAATGTCTTCTAATTATTAGATGTTCTAAAATAATAGTGTGATATAATCATACCTAAACTTTACAAAGCTATAACTCAGACTTGATACATGCATTTAGTTTAACTCAATATATGCAGGCCAAATACAATTAATATTTTAGTAGGTTAAGTATAAAGTTAAAATTAAGTTAAACAATAAATTACCACGGTTTATTTCTACACATCAAGATATTTAATTAAATCTTAGTACAACTAAATTAAAACTAAAATATGTATTTTTCCTTCAACTTGTATTAGGTCCAGTAAGTGGTAATGCATTGATTTCTTTGTTAAGTCTTATTTGTTCATTAATAGCTTTCCAGGCATCTTCTTTTTCCTTTTTAGTTATGGGGCGCTTCTTTTGTTTAGCGGCAACCATTTTCTTGTATGTTTCTATGCATTCTAAATCAACTTGATCAAGCTGTTTCTTTAGGTTCAATCTGATCATTTCTTGCTTGCAAAGGCCAATCAGGTTTTTTAAATTCTTACAGTTATCTTTTCTTATAGCTGTCAGTTCTGTTTGACACTTCTTGATCTCTGCTAAAATTTCATCATCTGCTGGATTGGTTAAAGGAGGCAAATCTTCTGGATCCAGTATGCCTTGGTCTACTAGCTCTTTGCGAAGGCATTTTTCTAAAGTAAGTGAATTTTTGTAACTACTTTTAATATTTGATTGTTGCTTTACTTTTATATCAGGCACCTCATATGCATTTTCTTCCATTAAAGCAGATACCAATCTCTGTGTTAATGGACCAGTAATCATATTCTCTCCAGATTTTTCAATTTTCTTTCTTAGACTTGTTGCTTCTGGTGACATTCCAGTGGGCCTTATTTTATTTGGGTTTCCAGCATTTTGATCTTCTGTTATATGTTCATCGGCCCAAACTTCTGAGTAGTGTCTTCCTAAAGGTGGAATGGGTGGTAATGTAGTGTTACTACTCTGAGCAAGTAGCGATTCCAAAAATTTTATGTCATCCAAAGTGACTGGTGCACAATACGGTTCAACAGAATTCCAAAATTTGTATGGAATATTATTCTTTGGTAATGAGAACTGTGAAAGTTCAAGCTTCATTGAATTATCAGAGTTGGCATTAGCATCATTTGAATAGTTGTTGTGGGATCCTCCAGAGGAAGCATTAGAGAAATTTTTAAATTTAGGTACTTTAGGTTGATTTGAAAGTTTTGTATAGTCTTTGGTTTTAACTAGTTTATCATCTTGAAATTTTCTTTTCACAGGATATTGGAGCTGTTTACCTGCAGCTTTACCTTTCTTCTCCCGTTTAGATTCATTTGTATCAATACTTTCAATTTCTCCTTGGAAATATCTTATACGTAATGCTGTGCTACACAGTAATGATTCTAGCTCTAACTGCAAAGCATCAAGTTCATCTATACCAATCGGTTCATCAGCAGGTCTAGCAGAAATTGCAGATAATCGGGGTAAAGTCGTTGCATTATCTTGGAGTCTGATGTAGGGAATAGGGCAGGTTTCTACTTTGGTTTTACCAATCGACACTGCTCCGGGTATTTTGGCAGGTTTATTATATGGAGAAACACCGGGACTGGAAGGCTTACTATCATGACCTTTGCTTGCTAAGCGTCCCTTGCTGTTATGGTGCATCCTTTTTCCTAACATTTTCAGTACTAGGTCAATTAAATTTTCGCGCGAAAATAGTAAAGCAATCACACAGGCGTCAAGTTTTGATTTAAAATGTTGCAGAGCAGAGTACTCTTTTAGCACGTTTTCAATGATATCACTTGTTCATGCAATGTGTTTTATTTGTAATAAAAAAAAATGCTGCAAATGTATTGATTAATTAACTATATTAAAATTCAGCAAATAAAACAATTCGCCAGGACAAAATGGCGTATAAAAAAATAAATAATCTTTTTTTGGATTGACGTTTTTACTTTGTAACAAGAATGTTGCAAGAATGTTTTATATTCAGCCAAGTGTTCGTCAAATTTTTTATACTGTAATGTCTATGCTTCTAAAAATTATCGATTTTTTATTGTTTTTACTCTTATCGAAAAAAGAAAATACCCTAATTAATTTTTGCATTTGTTTAATTTAATTTCATGGACTTCTAAATTAAAATTGTAAAGCAAGTTAAAAATATGGATTAAAAATTCAATACTTTAAAAACATTTTTGTAACATTACAATAAAATAAAATAATTATTGAAGTTATTAAATGAAGGAGTGAAGAACCATTTAATTTACTTCAAGAGCTGTATATTTTCTGTCGTAAATCGGAAGTCCTAAATATAACCTGTACTAGTTGTCTATTGCACAGATTTTATTAATGTGGTTGGTGGTCCTAAATTGTGAAGTTCCTCAAAAATGGATTTGTGTTGAGAATTTAGATACAAACTGAACATAGCACTTGGTAAAGATGCAATGAAATTGTTATGTTTACAAAATAACACATCGAGTCAAATTGTAACCACTGCATAAATCAATGTTTGCTTGCTACTGTCAATGAACTATTACAATGGGAGACGTAATAATACATTGTCCTTTATGTTGCAATCAAACCTTTAATTCAAAGCATGATTTAATTGAACACTTAACAAACGTTTTATCAAATTTAACTTGTCCAATTTGCCAAGATAAATTGGAGACGTTAGATCACCTCAAAGAGCATTTGACTCAAGACGAATGTCAAGAAGTAAATTTACAAGACAATACTTGTGATAAAGATGTTATTTGTTACAAGCATGAAGACAATGCAGAAATAGATAGCCAAGGTAATAAAACATATAAATATTATTCTTCCACCCCATGTTTAACTCAAAATATCTATGACAGCAATAAGGGCCAATGGACAAGCCAGTCAAGGTTTATCTAGTCAAGCTCAACAAATTCAAGTAACTTGTTATGAACCTTATGTTGTTAGCAACATACATGTAACTATAAAGTACAGGTTATAAAGGTTTCTCTGCCTTAACCTATGTAGTTTATTAGTAGTGAAGCATAAATAATTTGAATCTGTGTTATTTTAATAAATTGTACACAAAATTTTCGTTCACAGATAATATAGAAGAGATAGATACAGCAAATTCATTATCTCACAATGGAGAAGTTGAAACTAATGAGAATTCAGTTTATGTGGAGTTATTAGATGAAATAAAGCAAACTCCGCAAGGACAAGAACTAAGGCTCATTAAAGACAGTAGTGATAGATACATGATAGTGACGGATGATGTGTCACTATTGAACACTGGCAGTACTGTTGTAAAACAAAATAATGATGGTACAATATCTATGACTGTTGAAGGTAATTTTTCTACAATTTTTTTTAAGCAGAAAAATGCAATATTTCCAGTGTCAGAAGAGTTGCATGAGATGCAAGAGAGCACTGTTGCTGGCTGCATATCGACGCTGGAAAGCATAAACGCTGTAACCCTTGAAATCGCGAATATGTTTTTTACACGTTAATAATTTCAACCATTATCAAACGATAATGATTTTATTATCGGTTAGCACAAACTACACAACATTGCTAAATACCGCATGCTTGTAGGCGTATCAGCTCACGAGTTATGATTTTTTGGCTCTCCTGTACAGTTCATACTTTCGGGGTTACAGCATTTACGCTTTCCAGCGTTGATATGTAAGAGAAAGGGAAAAATTAGTAAAGTCAACAAATCCTAGAATTGCTTGAATGCAACACTTTAAAATTTAGTCATCCATTACCCTACTAGACACAAACCTCATCTGTCTAAATAATCTTGTCATAATTATTCTTATTAGACTGGTCTTATTTAGTTTCTCCGATACTTGAGTATTCTGGTTTTTGTTAAGATATGTTTTGGCGGTACATAGAAGGTACAAATTCAGCAACTAACCTATGACACTTGCCTGGTTCTACAATTGTTTACAAACAAGCATTGAGAGGCATTATGTATTTTATCACCTACTAAATGAAGTTTGTTATTTTAAATTTGATTGTATTTTATTTTCAGAACCAAAAGTAGAGGAAATTGATGATAATCAAACAGAAGTTGTTGACAATGTGTCTGATCAAAATAATGATGGATTATATTCATGTAACACATGTGGCGTTTCGTTTTCTTCAGTTCTAGAACATATACAAACTTATCATAATGATCAGGAAGTGGTTGTAGAGGTAATTGTGTTATGATTAGTAAAATGTAATATTTATAAAAAAGAGACATATATTTTATGATGCTGTAGATTTTTAATTAAAGCACAGTATGTGCCCTCAAATATGTGTATGTCTCAAGTATGTGCCTCAAATGGCCTCATCTTCAGACTTATATGATATTAAATTGTTTATGCTATTATGAGACATATACTAATTACTGACTTTTTTACATAAACATTTAAAAAGGTAATAATAACAATACAGTACAATCTCACTAATCCGGCACTTCGATAGATCGGCACGTCCAATAATCCGGCACCTTCCGCCCACACCTCCCTTTCCCCTCTATACCTGTGTGACCAAAGAGCATAGATATAGAGGGGAAAGGGAGGCGTGGACGGAGGGTGCATGTAATTATTTCAAAACTAGTTAATTACATATGTGCCTACATGTTAATTCAATTGTTCCATAAAACATTACATACATTTATTCTCTCTATGAAATGCTTTATTTTATTTATTACCGATGACTTTTTCAGTATAACCCAGTAATCCGAACATTCCAATAATCCGGCACCCTCCAGTTTTTTATAGTGCCGGATTAGTGAGATTGTACTGTATACATTTATTATTCTTTATTTTTAGGAGCAATTAGATAGCAATATGGCACTAGAGTATGAAAATACAGATGAGAATAACATTAGACAGATTGACAATGACAAGCAGACATCGCGACGGATGATTACAGATGCTGGTGTTATTATTGAAACACCCTCTGAGACTCCGGCGACTAGTGAGGTTCGGAAGAAAAAGATTGGTAAGCTATTTATATACAAAATAATGTATTTGTAACAGTTTAATGATTCGATTATTTTGAGCTAGCTTTTGCCCGCGACTTTGTCAGTGTGGAAGTAAAGAATTAAAATGATGTATTGTTTAAAATAAGCAACTAAACAAAACATTTTTACTATGTCATTAGACCAATTTCTCTGACATACATCAGCTACATTCTATTAAAAGATCTGACAAATTCAGACTAGCCATTTTGGTTGCAGGCAGACAAATACACAAAAAAATACGTTATATCTTACATAGTTTATTTATAGTATCATATATAATGATTTTTTTCATTTACAGATAAAAATGTGCCATACCATAGAGTTGTGATAAAAGAAATGGAAACAGCCATAGGCAATAAAATCAAATTTTACAAATGCACATTGTGCAATGTTCATGTTTCAGTTTTATCCGAGTTTAAAAATCGTCCTTGTAAAGCTTGTAAGTATAAATCATTTTTACAAAATAAAAAATAAAATAGCAAAATCACTGCAATGTAAATAATAGACAATGTCTTAATAAACATTATTGTCTTAATATTTTATTTTGTCTTAATATACATTATTATATACATATGGCTGATAACCTCAAAATGATTTTGTCCGATGTTCAGTATATTCTTAAAGACTTAAAAAGGTATATTTTCACTCTAATAAAGGAATTATAAAGAACACATAAATATATGTTTCTTTGGTGTACACCACTCTTCACCAGTGAGAAATTCTACGGAACTTGTTTCTTTTTGATACCAAATAAAATATTTTTTTTATTTCAGTGCGATACCCTTGTCTGCTCTGTCCAGTTGCTTATGATAACCAAAAATCACTCAGTGCACATATGAAAGTGCATAAAACAAAGCCAGGTATATTTTTTATTTATTTATATTTAATTTTATTGAAATTTGTATGATATTAATTCGGTTCATACACTCAGTCTGAAGGTCTTTTAACTGTTAGTTGATAAATTGGTGTATTTATATTATGCTAATACGTCTTAAGTTAGTGCTAAGGTCATAAATATACAATTTTTAGTGTTATAAAACTACAAAATAAATGAAATATGTCTCGTGTGTGCTATTTATCTTCGTCCCTTTCTTGTTCGGCAACTGTGCGTTAACTAGTCGTCAACGCGTGATAATCGCGAGGTCGCCGCGAAAAGCTATCGTATGACTAATTTTGGTCACTAAATTTGGTCATATGAAATGAACTGCTTGCTCGTTTGCTTCCTATTGATATAGTTTGGTGATGTAATATTAAATACAATAGATGTATCTTCATGGTAGTAATGAGTATTTATAATTATTTTTATAATCAAGGGATCTCTAAAGAAGAGGTCCTCCACGGTATTTTTTTGTTTTTTTTTATTAATAATTGATAGGAGAATATCGATATTTAAAAATTTGTTAGTGTCGCCAGTATCGATTCCATATTCGATATGATGTTAAAAATAAAGATTCGTTTTATTTTTTTATATTAAAAGAGGATTTTCTTTATGATACATTGATATTAAATTTCTATATTAGAACAATCAAATTGATATGATATTTATTTTATTTCAGTGAAATATCCTTGTATGATCTGTCCAGTGGCTTACGATAACCTAAAGTCCCTCACAGCACATATGAAAGTGCACAAAACAAGACTAGGTAGATAACTTTATATTATTTTTTGCTTATTCCATTTTAATAAGAATCCGAAACGAAGGTTAAAATATAGTTTTGAAAGCTTAAATTATAACTTTAATAGTTTTCTTGGATCAAAATATTTTTTTTAAAGTCTGATCAATTAACTTTAAATTTGTCTGAACTAGTTTCAATATTGTTTCTTTAAATAAATTCATTCAATGGTTAGTTTTTTTAGCAAACATTAGCCACAATATAAAGTGCACTCTGATTGTGCTCTATTTTTCTGTTCCCCTTTAGGAAGTTCGACTGATTGGCACACAGATGAAATGGTAGTCAGAAAGAAGATCAGAACCTCGTTCCCTTCGGATTCTCCTGTCTAATAAATAATTCTTAAATGGAGATAAATTCTTCAGCCGCTGTTTTGACGTTTCACTGGCATTTTTAATTTACATGTAAAAATTTGAAGAGCGACACATTTGTTATTTATTATTTGGAAACTGTGAGAGGTTCCCGATTTTATTTTTTTACATTGCTACCAAGAAGAATCATCTGAAATCACAAGGGATTTTTAGTTTGTACATATATTTAGAGTTAATTTTTTAATTAGTTTTAATTGTAATGTATGGAAATAAATGAGCATGACAGTATTGTTTCATCTATTTATCTACCCTTTTCTACTAATTGGATTTATAATCCTCGTAAGTTCATTATTGGACATAAACTTTGAAGGGAGGTTTTTTGATACTAGCCACTGACTGCTAGTTGTGACCGTCATTAATTCTGGAAAATTCCCAGACATGATATAATAAAGTGGATGATCTCTCGTAATATACTTTAACATGCATCTGAATCTTATGAAATTTCAACAACGACTAACAATTGTAAGGTACCGTTTTTTTGAGGAATTCTTTGCAAATTTGGGCAAACTTGATACTATAGGTAGTTTACTTTTATTTAACAATACATCTTTCTGCCACTAAAATCTAAATTTCTGAAAACGTGTCATAAATATAATCTTACGTAATAGTTTATTTCTGATTCTTGATTTTGATTCAGGTCACGTGGACCCTAGATTTTTCTTCTGTAATTTAATTATACTATCTTACTGTTATAAATGCGAATGTTTTGATAGATGGATAGATGGGTGGATGTTTGTTTGAATGTATCACCAGAACGAATCAATGGATCTCGAAGAAATTTGGCACAGTTGTAGATCTGAAAGAACACATAGGCTACTTTTTATGTTATTTTTTATTCCGTGCGGATAGAGTCGCTGGCGATAGCAATTGGTTAATAAATATACAATATGAATGATGCTTTTTATTTTTTTTCCAGATGAAGTAAATATAGTAGATGTTCCAACAACGTTTGTATGCAATATTTGTTCGACAGTATTCCCGACAAGGAAGTCATTAAAGTTACACAAGCGAATGCATGATCCAGTTAAGTGAGTAAAGAGTATATTGTACCAGGAATGTAAAAAAACCTCGCAATATTTCGGAAAAATTCATATTCAGTTTATTCCGAGAAGTGATGTAAATAAGGCGATTGTGGCGCCCCTTACTCAGGTACTTGGTTAGGCTATAGAAGTACAGGAAAAAAATGTGTTTACAATTTTTTTATAGGCTAGCTTTTGGCCACGATTTCGTCTGCGTGGAATAAAAAATCTAGTAATAAATAAAGCATATGTTACTCACTGATAATGTAGCTTTCTTATGGAAAAAAATTAAAATTGGTTCAGTCGCTTTTGAGTTTAGTCGTTATATACAATAATACAAATCAAAATTAGATGTGGACAAAGATAATAAAAAGGGATCATAACATAGTATTCAAGTTTTTCGATAGTATTTAGAAACGATCAGTAAAGTCAATGTTGTCAATAGGTCCCGTCCAATAGAGCCTCCGGTACAGACACTCGAAGGAAATACGGGGAGTGAACAGAAGTATGTTTGTTCGGTTTGCTTCAAACTGATACCTGAAGACTATCGAGAGATACACGAGAACTCGCACGTGAACCCCACCAACAAAGTTAACTGCGACATTTGTAATAAGAAGTTTCAATCGATGCAGGATCTAAAGATGCATATGAATGTACATAATATAGATAAGGTGAGTACAAGGAATATTTACTGCAACAAAAAAGTGAAACCTCCTTTGGTAACTTACTGATAGTAATTATAATAGTTTTCAAATATCTTGGCGGCTCTTAGTTCGCGTGAGTTCTCGTGCAGAATAATTTTAGTTGTGTTGATACGAAGAGGGATACTGTGCAGCACGATGATCTTGGACCGCCAAGATATTTGAAAAGAACTATACCATAGTTATTTATAATTTGAAGAGTAAAAAGTTTAATTAATTTGTTAAATTCAAGTACATCCGTTAGCGCAACTTCCTTAAAAAAGGGTACAAAGTTATTAATTCATTTTAAAAGATATTAAAATAGAAGTATTTCATTTCAATATAGATTAGAAGTTTTTAAGTAAAACCTTTTTTCCTTGTATATATACATATATATGACTATTATTGTACTCAGGTTTTCTCTGGAAAAGAAGATACATCATTACCTTACAAGTGTTTATATTGTAATAGAAAGTTTGCTAGACCACATGAGAAAGTTAAACACGAAAGAATTCATACAGGTATGTATTAATTATTACATCACATGTCGATATAATAAGGCTGCGAAGTTTGAACAGAATTCTAGCTAAACTTCAGACTTTTTTCTGAAATTGTTATTAATAAAGGCTATTAACTATTTAACATCACATTACGACAGCCATTGATTGTGCAGAAATAAAAAAAAATGTATTATTGCCAAACTTTATGACATCTCGAAATTTCGTTCGAGTCGCTTCGCACAATTTTAGGTATCTGTAGGACGTAGAGATGCAGTGTCTTTCCAGATTCCGCAGTGGTCTCATTTGGCACTCACATGCGCTCGTACTTATCCACGAGCAGTTATAAACTTTGAATTTAACTATACTGCATGTTTTAGGTGAGAAGCCGCATACTTGTGAGATCTGCGGCAAGTCGTTCCGTGTTTCGTACTGTCTCACACTACACATGCGCACGCACACCGGCGCGCGTCCCTACACCTGCCCACAGTGCGGGAAGAGGTAACACTATGACGTATTACAACTAATGTTATAAAGAGAGACAGAGAGATAATCATTGTATATAAAAAAAATATGTTTGTAACTATAAATCTCAAAAACTATTGCATCGATTTCAAAAATTATTTCAGTAATATAGGTTATGTTAAATATTCTTTTTAGCCGACTTCAAAAAGAAGGAGGTTATCGATTCGACTGTATTTTTTTAAAATGTCTAAAATGGCATTATTATGTTGTGCAGTATAATTGTTTTATGTGTATCAATTTCTAATTATTTAAAAATCATCGTTAATGTTGCTATAATAAAAAAATAGCTTTTATTTTTAGAAGATGATTTCATACTAGAATTGATTTAAGCCATGTGTCGCTTTGAAATCTTATGATAGTTAAATATTGCCTATATCTATATCTATATATACGATGTCCCATTTCGGCACATTTCAATTTTACGATCGCATCTATCATCTCTTAATCGTATTTCATTTTATAAACGTTTCAATTTATTATTACAGAAATGTGCTATTTTAATGCTGTATTCAATATCTCATCACTTTCATTTCATTCTTGATTTATGATGTAAGGTACATATATATATACTAGCTGTCGCCCGCGACTCCGTCCGCGCGCAGTTAAAAAAAAATGAAAAATAGATGTTGGCCGATTCTCAGACCTACTGAATATGCTCACAAAATTTCATGAGAATCGGTCAAGCCGTTTCGGAGGAGTACGGTGACGAAAACTGTGATACGAGAATTTTATATATTAGATATATATAATTTAACTTATTGTTAAGTAGTCCAAGTAGTTGTACTTAGTAAACATGCACAATAACATAACATGTGAATCTTATGACGTCACAGAATGCATGATAGTTTTCTCAATGTCACACCATCACAAAAACAAGATCTATAAAACACAACCCATACGGTTTCCATAACCGTGAGATTCCTCTGTCAAAACACCTGTACAAAAAGATATTGTTATCTTTGTTTTTTCAAAAGGGAATGAGCTAGACGACATTATATTCATAACTCATACTTCGTATCTTCATATAAGAAACTGTCTCTAGGTTCAAAGCTCACAGTGTGTACAATCATCACCTCCTAACACATTCAGAAGTGCGGGCGTACAAATGTCCGCTTTGCCCCAAGGCCTTCAAGACGTCCGTTCAACTCGCAGGTCACAAGAACTCACACACGAAACCTTTCTCATGTACGCAGTGTAATCGGTGAGTACTTTTTAAACTACATATTAAAGTAGATAATATTTATTTTGGCACATCGGGAATAAGAAATCTCTTTTGTTTGACGTGCCAACTCAAGCGCTAGGTACTTATATTATTCTTAAACTTAATGTATTCTTAAACGATATTGAGTGGGCTTGAACCTATTAGTATTAAATTTGATCTTTTATTTCGTAATACATATGTTATTATCACTTTAGTGACGTTACGAAATTTTCTGTACTAAAAAGGGATTATATATTATAATTTACTAGCTATCGCCCGCGACTCCGTCTTTGCGAAATTAAAAAAAAAAACCTAATGAGTAACCTAACTAGTATCCGTTGAGGCGTTTAGGAGATACCTTCAAACAAACATCCATCCATCTAAATATTCGTATTTATAATATTAGTAACATTAGTAACATTAGTAGATTATTTGATTGTTTCGGACACAAAAACTATAAAACCAATTTTAAAAATTGTTCGATCAAACGAAAGCTCTCTATAATCATATACCTAAGGTATAAAGATGTTATTTTTTTTTTTATTATTAATTACATATGTCAATTGCTAGTATGTAATAGAAACGTTCTGTCGTAGACCATTCGCATCCCTGTACGCTGTAAGACTGCATACGGAGGTGCATTTACGAGAGAACATTCTCAAGTTCTCGTGTTCTCTGTGTGGTGCGAGCTACGCGAGGGCTTTCGCGCTAAAAGACCACATCAAGCAAGCGCATAAAGACGCAGTTGATAATAATCTGGTGAGTTATTGTTATTTTATTTAAGAAAGCTACCGTTTTATTTACTAGAAAATGTTGTATATCCTTTAATATCCATCAAAACTGAAACTTGGATCATAATCTTGCTTTACCACGTATTTAAATCATCATTGAGGTTCTCCAAATTGAAAAAAAAAATTTTTACGCATTAAAATATTCATCCGTGTTAAAATCCGAGAACAAAAACTAGTTCAAATATCTTGAAAATGATGTTAACTGAACTGTATGTTGGTACATACGAATTAAGTTAGATCTTATATGGCAGGGGTTGCGAACCTTTAATTATCAACGTACCATTTTTCTAAAGAAATATTTAATGACATGCCACGCTTATAGACATGCCATCAAATTATTTTGACTTTGTGATTTGTGATATTTCGTACTGGAGGGATCACTAGTATTGGCTCCTAATGTTATATACCTAATTCACGCTTTTTTCATAGTATATAATTAATTTTATGATTAGTGACGTGTCCAAAGTTTTTTGTTGCGGGCGATTGGTTCACAATCCCTGTTATATGGAGATAAAATATAAAGATGCAACTCTTTTGATTGTGGTAATTAAGTGTTTAGTCATTGGAAAATGTACCGCGAGTGAAAGAATTCAACATCTTTTTATTACTTGCGTTATTTTTCAACTGTTTTAACAAAAATGTTTTGATGAACTGTTGTATCCGGACTCGGGGTTGCGTTGCGCGTTTTTGGACTTTTAGATCTGTTTTTTTGGTGATGAATCGTTTATTATTCATGTGTTGTCAGTAAATTTTGTTTTGAAATGTTTTAATTAAACTTTTAATTCAGTTCACGTTTAAAATGAAATCGTTAACATATGTCGTACCCCCCGCGTCGCCGACGTTATTTCTGAGATGTTTATAGAATTTTTATTTACGTACGCTTCCATTATCGAGAAATAGATTTTGACGGACTACTGTTATGATAAGAAAATATTATTGTATTATCAAAACATACTAATTTAAGCTTAACGATTTTTTTAAAGTGAAGATAAAATTGCATTAGTTAAAATTATTCGTGAAATTATAATAAACTTGAGGTTAGAATAAAAAATACAACTGATAAATGTATTTTTGTATGTTTTTACATTTTTAACGTCGAGTTCCACTGATGACGCAAAACGACGATATCCTTTTGTATGAAATTTACGGCAAAAGAAAATAACTTACACTAAACTATTTAATTACATAAAATCTTATAATTTATATTGACCCTATAAAACTCTAGTATGTCGTTTGATGACTAGTGTCGTATTAATGTTTTTAAAGTTAGAAATGATGGTTAAAAATGTGTTTTTATTCGTAGATCAATGTGAAAAACGATTGGACGATTCGAGTACAGGACGGCGAAGCAGACGACGACTTGGTTGTTATTGGTCTTGACAAACAATTGTCTCCAGAGGTTTGAAACTTGTTTTCTGAAATATAACTTGCTCCCTTAAAAAGGCTAATAAGTACGCTTTAAGTCTTGGATAATTTCTTGTGACTTCGCATGTCCATTGTCCATAAGACACTTGTACTACAAGATCTAAAAGATATGCCACACGGATGTTGCGTTTGCAGTGCGTTGAAGATGCGTCGGTTTTTCAACGCCATTGCGTTTCAGAGTAGAGTGCTATATGATGAGAAATTAAGATTTAATTTTTATAGAATTAAACTTTATTGAATTATTTTAATTGAACATTAAATAAAAAGAATTAAGACTGAAATTTATGTAATTTAAAAAACTGATTGATCAATTTTATGTCATCACAGATTAATGAATTGTGTTACCGCATTTGTGTGGGAAATAAAAAATAAATAAATAAGTTAAAAAAATAAATATCTTTTATTATTTTCCAGATTGAAACTGATTCGAATGCGCCCGAGATGATAATTCCTTAACCAATGTTGCTGAATTTGGAATAGATGGAATTTCTTTTATATATTGTTTTGTTACTGTGACTTTCGTCTGTCGATGCACTTATATCGTTATCTCTTTTATCCTCTTTGAAATAAGAGAGACAACAATGTGTGTCAATACAAGTGTCGGTGCAGTGGAATTTCACAGTATTATAAACCGACAATGTTATCTGACCCGGTGAAAATAAGTTTTAATAAATTATGCGAGTGAGCTAATTTTTAATGTCAAAAAATGTTTTTTTTTTGTAATTTTCTAGACTTATGTAGGTTTTATAATATATTTTCTGACAAAACTAACACCGGGCCAGATAAAGCTGTCGTATTATAAAATCTCAATTATCAAATTGTTTTATTTCTATACATAATTTTTTATATTATTGTTAATAAAACTTATTCGTTGATTTATGAATTATAATAATGCCTAATGTGATTTATGTATTAGACTAAAATATATATAAAAAATGGTTAAATGCCAAAACGAATTTGTGAAATGTTTTTTTACATAAGGTATTAAATAATTGTGAGTATGCAGTAACGAAAAAAATATATAAAAACTTGTTCTCACAGTAAATATGTTTCGACAGTAGAATTATACTTTAGTTAGGTTATAATAATGTATAGTTGAATAAGATTGAATAATTGTACTAAAGGTGTCGGGTACGAGGGAAATCGATGATAAGATTTGTTTTGTTACATCGATGGAATTAAATCATGTTTATAATTGTAGTTAGTAAACAAATTTTTAAGTAATAACTCATTTTTAATTTGATATTTTATACATATACTAGTGTTCAGACAATACTATTATGTTTAGTTTTTTACATACAAAAATACCTTTTAAAACCCCCTTTTCACTAGCGTAACGATCCGCGCGATAAATAGAGCTTGTGTAAAAATATGAGATAGGTATAAAATCTCGAAGCTCCAGCGCACCTAAAATTGATAAGTCGACCAACTAGTCGATTTGTACACATTTTATGAAATTATTTGTACAATAATTAAAATATCAGTCGATTTGGCAATAAACAAGTTTTTATTTAATATTTGGTCCATAAAAATGTTTTACAACATTACAATTAAGTACAATTAGTCATATTTTTTGGTATACAGCTGTATATCTTTATTATAAATTTACAATTACTCACTACTTGATGTCTTAACTTGTTCCATAATCACATTCATTTAGTTTTTGATATTTCTTATGCACTTACAAGAACTATCACAACGTGCAACTTACAACGCTAATTAAAACTATCAATTAAAACTTCACTTTCTTACAAAATAATCAATTAACAATCTTTATATGGAATATAATCAACGTCTTTAGAATATCTAGTATCACGTTTGTCCGTTTGTCCACTCGCCCTCCATTCGCCACACGGAGAAGGCGTAGCTGAGCTTGTCTTGCGCGAGGTACTTGCCGTGCTCGCTGCCCGCCTCGCTGCCGCCCTCGCTCGTCGTGCACTCGCTGCTCGACAGGATCTGGTACAGGAACTCTATGTACTGCGTCGCCAGCTGCAGCGTCTGGATCTTGGACAGCTTGTCGCTCGGCAGTGATGGTATGATTTGCCGCAAACTGGCGAACGCCTCGTTTAGGCTTTGCGTCCTTTGCCGCTCTCTCACATTCGCCATAACCCGCTGCATTTGCATCTCCTCGAACGACTGCGTTTTCTTTCTAGACGCTTTCGAGGACCGCTTCCTCGGTCTTCTCTGCTCGTCGTTGTCATCGCTCCGTTCCTCGGTCGATGCCCTGTACGATGTTTCCCCGATCTTCGCCGCCTCGTTGTTTTCGTAGAATCCGTTCACTCTATCCTGGGAATTGGAATCGTCGAAGTAGAACGTCCGAGGTAATTGTCTTTGTCTCTGATCGGCCATGTAGAGCTGGTCGTACGGCGGGTACTGCGGCTGCTGGTAGTCTCGGTCCTCGCTGTCGAATATGACATTGGTGGGCCAAGCCTGCTGGAGCACCGGTCTTTCGATCCCGTTGCTCAAATCCATTAGGTGTGTCGGCGAGGATGGCGCGAATGCTTGTGGGTCGTGTCTTTTCACTTCGACGGGCACGTATCGATAGTAATCGTCGTCATCCCGGCAATCGGGATCCTCCTCGCGTTTGATGGGCACTATTCTATCACAGCCGTCGTAATTCATGTTTCGTGGTAGGCTCGGCATGTGCTCGTGCGCGTGGCTGTCGCGGTCGCGTGCGGCTAGGGACTGAGAGATCCTGAGTCGGCCCGCCCCTACCCGTGCCTTCATTGACAACGCACAAAAAATAACCATCTCCACTGCGACGGGTAAGCGCCTCCCGCCCAGCGCGCCGCCCCCCACCCGCGCCTTTGTAATCCTTCGGGTGCGACGAGGACGGACGTAGTGAAGCCACGTCGATCGTTGACCGGTTTGTGTTTATCTTGTCCATCATTTTCCATCCATATTTACTGCTTCTATATAATGTCGTAGGTATAGTTATGTACGTACGGACGCCATGGCCGATCGCATCGGTGAGCGTGCATCCTGCCCGCCAGACATCTATGTTATTGCACCGTAGCAAAAGTAATCGATCACTGTCTATCTACACATTAATATTATATCTGTTTATATTTATTTTGAAAGTATTCATTAAAGACGAACTTCACCTAAATACGAATAGATAATTCGTATATTTTTAATAACAAATCACGATATTAAATTATTGTATGATACATATTTAGATTTGTTTCCAATATTGAAACTTGAGACACGTAGGTAAGGCGGGAATCGGCGCCACCCTTGCTTGAAATTTTTTTGTGCAGTCGCGTCGTCCTGTCGCCGCCATACTAAAAATATCTTTGACGCAATCGGACCACAAAGTTCGATCCCACGGCCGCACCGCGATGATGCCTTCACATCTACTCATATTATAAATATTTTAATTACTTTATCTCTGCCGCTCACGGTTAAACACGGTCTGTACAATGTTACAGGATCTGTCATTTTTACAGCTCTGGTAATCGTCCTATAAGTTTGAAAATAATCATTTTAGGAATAGTGTAAGTAAACTAAATAGACAATCCAATTTAGCAATCGAATACAGGTTTACGAATCACTTACGGGGAGTTACTTTCCATTCAAAAATTAGCTAGGTAAGATTTCGCGCTTCAATCAATAATTTTTGCCAATTCGAGTTAAAAATTACGCGAAAATAAATATTTCGAAATCGGCTATTAAGAGTTCTATCTGAAGCATATCAGATGAGTAAGGAAAAGTTTCGTAACAGTTTGTTTTATGGTTGTCAAAAAAAATCTTATATTATTTTATGCTATAAAATATTCATAACTTTTTCTTACTGCTTTTAAATAATACGGAACTGTATATTAGATATCCATGATTACTTTTAATGCAAAGTCGGGAACGAGCGCGCCAAGAGATTTTCTTAATTAAAATTCGTGTATACGAACGCTATCTATGTTGATTGCTCCCGTCACCTGTCAATAAATACAAGATATCACTGTCTGTCTGTACGTAAAAGCTTCTGTCCAATGGCACCTGATACCGTCTGTATATTTCAAAAAGACGATGCTATGATTTGAACGTATTTCAACCGACGTGGCCGTTTTTATTTAGTTTCAAAGTTTTGTTTGTTATTATTGACCTCCACAAGCGATAGTTGAGCTAACATTACTAGTATATCAATCCATTTTTCTGTTGTATTGTTGTAAGAGATTATTCGCGACTAGCAGTTTGCCGCGACTTTGTCCGCGCGGAATTAAAAAATCTAGTAATATTTATCTAGTATACCTATGTCACGTGATGATAGTGTAGTTTCCCGACAGTGAAAGAATTTGTCAAATCGATTCAGTAGTTTCGGAGCCTATTCAATGCAAACAAACAAATAAATAACAAAATATTCGTATAGCCAGATACCTATAACGTCTTGAGCAATGATCGAAAGATTCCAGACGTTATGAAGTCATATTTAGCTAAAGTTTATTTCTATCCCTTTTTAGCCGACTTCAAAAAGAAGGAGGTTATTAATTCGACTGTTTTTTTTTCACAATAAACATGACACTTTCATGCGTTTAATCAATTCTTAAGTTTGTTGCATTCAAACAAATACACCTTACAATTGGACTTATGTAGCGGCTGTATCGTTATTTACGTTACTTGTTTGATGGATGTAATAGTTCGGTAAAATGCCGCAGCAGTAATATTTCGATTTCAGATTTATTTGCATCAAAATACCATCGTTAATAAGTTTACTGTAAGGGGTGTGTTAGGTGTATTTTGGTTACAATCACCCACCGCGACATGAACGATGTTGGCGCGTTATTTATCGTTTCTCGTTCATTCCGAGCATATCCTTACGTCAGGTATCTTAAATATCCCTTCGAGATACCCGCGGCTTTCTGAAAGTTACTATAAAAATAAATTTTCAGTACGTAATTATTTTAGTTCTATAGTTTAAAAGTACCCACAATAATTTATCGTTTGTGTATAAATTTACTGTGTACGTTGGCAAAACAAGCGAATTGATACTGATCTAAACTTAATTATAATACTGACTGTATTATAATTAAGTTTATATCATAGAAAAGAGTATTATTAACGGGAATAGTTTTCGAAGTAGTTTTGAACCTTTGTCCGTCGTTTCGCCCGTCTTGCTAGAGGTATTATACAGCCCACTAACAAACCCATAACAAGTCACAGAAATGTGATGATTTTTAATAATTTTTATTTTAGAATAAAAATCGTATTACGGACTATCATAGATTAATGCTATCAAGGTTCATTTTTCTTACATTTAAAATTGGCACAACTTAACTCAAAATCAACATTGAATTTAACACAACATTGATATTATATTTCAAGAATAGTAAATTTTGTATAAAATCTGCTCACCTAAAATAACATTGGAAATTCTCGAAAATGGAACAGACGCGATAGATTTAAATGGCTTAAAGTACCCAGGGCCGGATCCAAAATGAGTCATGCTCGACATCTGCGAAGCGAGGCGGTATTGGCGGTTTGGTTTCATTCATAAACAGAATATGCTCTTACCGTTATCTTTTCTTTCTCATCTCGTTAATGACACAGTAACTGATAAGGGAGAACACCCTGTCTACAAGCTAAGTACCTTGTATGAATGAACCGCATACATGGTGGAATATAACAAAAAATAGGTATATCTATTGGTTAAATCAAACGCGCCGCCTTTCATTTGTACGCAGTTTCAGATTGAAACTAAGCTCTATTAATCTTTTTCGCTCGTGAAGATACTAGAATAAGTTTCTAATTAAAAAGTAACGTAAAAAGCTTAAGCTTCAGCTTGCAAGTTTTAAGGTTAAGGTGTACAACCTACACAAAACCTAAGTTTTTGTTCTTATTTCATTAACTTAAAGCGTAATTTTCAAACATAAATTTATTTACATAGATTACAAAGAATTAGAACATTATGGAGGTATATTATTCTATCATAAGCTTATGCAACAAGGTCTTACTATAACATTTATAATTTTTCTCGGTATATATAGTAATTGCATTTAATCGTCGTTATAAAGAACCATCAATGAGCAATAATCCCAACTAATGTGAGCTTAAGACAAAGTATTCATCCCCTTGTTGGTGGCATGTACAGATGTTTTAGCCGTGAGAGATTAACGCCTCGCTAAGTTTATTTTGTTAAGAGTTTTACGACGCTGTGGTTTATTTTCAAACTTTCAGTGTTTGCGGTTGTAAGTGACACCTGCTTTAGATAACGCACATACTTGTTAGTGCATAACTTTTGTGAACAAATAATGTTTTGTTAACATCTTTTTTGGTTTGCAGGTTATTTATTTATTAATTCAAAACATTTGGGTTACTAGCTTCTGAATATAAACATGATGTACTTACATGTATCTTAATATTTTTTTTATTTTAAATGTACTTTTTTACAAAACAAACGAATTCATCAAGATGTTAAATCCTCTTTTTTGAGACATTTCTGTATAGTTTTTTTTATTATTTTATTTTATTGTGGTCTCTTTGTAACTAATTGGGGTATGAAATTTGCTTTTTACTTTATATTTATATTTATTGAGTATGGTTCTAGAATGGCCTTTGGTCAAACCTTTCCTCAAACAATACTGAGCCACTTTCCCACGCCGACAGACGCCGCATCTGCGCGCAACATGCCAAAAATAGTTAGTGGACGCCGCCCGATGACCATTGTTTCTCCTGGATAATAAAAAGCAGGGATTAGGTTCTAAACGGCAATATCGTAATAAATAATAAAACGTCTTGGAAATGTTCAGTGCCATAAAACATCTGCGAGGCCTCCGCAGCTGTGCTCAGAGGAAAATACGTCACACGTGCGCCGCATCCATAGCCCAGTCTTCTTTAATACCTGTTTACTTGATAACGCCTATTGTTCTTTTAACTAGTAATTCGCTAATGCTATTATCTTTATGCCAAACACCTGTGGTGAACTGTAACAGATGGCCTTTCGAAGCTTGTTACAACTTGTTTTCTAATACGATTTCAAGAGAAATGTGCTTTTGTGTAATTGTTTTTTATAATATCTCTTGTTACTGGCAGTTAAAAAGTATGGTGAATGTGTTGTTTGTTTTTTATGTTCTAGTTACTTAATGAGCTTTAATCATATTTAAATAATTCGTTGCATTATCTATTATTCTGAATTACTATAAAAATCTTATATTTCTTTCATTTTTTGTGTAATTTCTATTTTAAAAACTTAAAGTTTAGAACAGCCATGCTGGTGTCTGGTTTTTTAGCGGTATCATGGATTATGAGGTTTCCCGATAAAACTAAATAAAATTAACTTGAATGCAAAAAAAAAAACTTATAAAGCATGTTAAAAATACTTGAGTATCATATTTATACAAAACTTGCACCAAGTTCTTCTCCAGGACTCTCTAATACAATTGAAATTATTCTATTTCTATTATTTAAGTAGGATTGACCAAATTATAGCAATTTAAAATAGAAATAAACGTAAAGATTTCGATGACTTGTAAATACGATAAAAAGGACTGTACTATAGATACAGTTTTCAGGGTACACCTCCGGCGAGCCGCGCACAGATGCGACGCATGTGTGGCGCTCTGCACGGTGATGCCGACGACAAACCAGCAACCATAGTTTATAGAGAACTGTGGATAATCGAGATACACAGAATTCAATAATTTTATTATTAAAATAAAGGAACTTTAATCGTTATACTTTAAGAGATACTTGATCCTAACCTACTCCAGGTTTAAAATAGTTTCTTTGAATTTATACAAATTGCATAAATATTTAAATATTATGTGCTTGTATGTAATCCGATTACGATAGTCTATGGGGTATAATTGTTTTTATTATGGATTTTATATTATAAATTTCGTTCCGTTGAAAATAAGAACGTTGTTATTTTTTATCTGTAGAAAGGTTGGTTTCTATTAATAACTAGGTATGTACGCCACACGATATTTTTCTCTTCCCATTCAACATTAAAAAAAAATTATTTTCAAATTATGTTTCCAATCAAAACTTACACAAAATATGTGTTTATACGCAGACGAGTGTTAACACTCAAAAAAAGAAACTTAGAAATGGACTTCGTTAGGACTTTCCTAATGAGATCTGCATAGTTCGTAACCGTAGCGTCACCCTGTATTGTCCGGCGTTCACACGAATTGTTTTGTTTCAGCAGATGTCCGATGCACTGCAAGACATTCCTGCCTACTAGGAACGATGCCAACTAATTACGCTCTCTGAATTAACCTCACTAAAATCTTAGTATTCTTATCAAGTCACACTAATAATCTCATTTTTAATTGGAAATTAAATAACCTTGCTTTCGTATACCTATTATTGCTTTTAGTTTACTTAAATGTTAAGTCGACTATTGGACATATATTTTTTATCTATACCTGCGTAGTCTTTCGTACATTGCCTAGATACAAAAGTACCAAAGTCACAACAGTAATGTTTTATAAGAGTTCAAGCCATATTTTTTTAATATTAACGAGAATTAATTTATTTCTCACCAGCCAACATAAAGTTCTGTGCGTAGATTAATAAAAGCTATGCAGAATTATAATATAACCTAGATACTATATACATACTATGACAAAGTGCAAAGGAAATATGAAATCTTGTAAGAGATATCTTATCCGTAGAACGTAGATGAAAGCTTTGCAAGTAATATGTCGACGGAAATATCTATTTAGCATGGCTCGATACATCCGTGACCAAAATACTATTCAAAGGTAGTTAGACAATTCGGTCTTACCTTAAATAAACGGCAAATTGCAATTTACTGCACTGAGAACGTATACTTTAAATATGATATATGTAGGTAATCTGAAGTGTAGAAAACTTTTAAATAATATGTAGTTTATTGCGTATACAGTACTTAATTTATATCTAATTAATCTATAAAAATCTTTCATTTCAGTTTAATATCAACAGAGCTTTTATCAGGGCCAGCGAAGACAGCTCTTCACTACCCCATAATGTTTATGGTTTTGTATTTGGTACACTTTACTAAGAAACTATTACTCTTTCAAATTTGCCCTTTAGTATAGTAATTTCTATTTATTTCTAGAATGTGTTATCTATCGTAAAAATTCTATTTTATGATAAAAAAATAGAAGATTTTTATTGCATTACAATTTTATTGTCATTCTAACGCCTATGTATTAAAAAAATAGAAACCAATAAAAAATGAAAAAAATAACCTATACTAGTAATCTATTACTAAAATATGTATTTTTTTTAAATAACGTTCTACAAATAATGACAATCATAAAACCTTCGTGAGTCCTCCTTAAGCACCGCTTGTTGCTATTTAAATATATGAATAATTTATTCTGCTAATACTGCTACTGTAAATACCGAGAATATCACATTGATAATAAAAATATTAGTTCAATCGCAAATTGTAATACGATCCATTCACAAAGGCAAGTGTTATATGGCAGCGAGCTTTGCATAAAACCTCTTTCCAACAGACGCGTGACGTCACGAGGGACTCGGGACCAGACGCAGTGCTGAGGATTTCATTATAACGCGCCATATTTCAAAGGCCAACCGTGACACTAACCAAACCCCGATGCCGAATGACATATGAGGTCATCGTTCAATTTCTGTATATTTTAACTGGTTCAACATCGCTTTAATGATACCGACAAACATATCTAGTGAGTGAATTATTCAAAAATTCTATTTAATGAATGTATACAAAACAAACGTTACAAGAGGAGAGGAGAAATTAATGTAAAGCAGAGCGTGGAAAACATTTACTTTCTTGATTGTTCAAGGCTCCATTTATAACGAAATTTTCTTTCAAGTGACTGTTGTTAGAATTAGAACCCTGCATATAAATGCATAGACATACCAGATAGATGATTGGAATAATAAAGAAGATACCTACTCGCAAACGACGGGTACTAACATAGGTTTTCGACATAAATATGCTGGGTTTATATCAATTATTATTTTTTTCGTTTCTGGCTAATCATCATGATAATTAAGTTACATTTTTATCTAAATTTTTTACAATTAAAGCGTCTGAAAATCGGAATCGGAAATCGGAAAGAGAAACGTCACGTTGTGGGGTAATCGAGAAGGTTAATAAACTTTTGAAACATTGGAATATCTTCCATATAACTATAAAAGATAACTATAGCTATTAAAATATATTCCAATGTTTCATTGCGGCTTTTATATAGTACAATAACATTTTATTAATTTCATGGATTATTTTACGCGAAATTTGAACGGAAGCCGCTACTAAACATATCAACACCACGAGCGGTCGCGTTCAAAGAAAATACACTTATATCGGCAATTATCCGAAAATACAAATACACTGATGAAAGAATTAAAGTTAATAAGGAGTAATTTCCGCACCGGATTCAATAATGCATATTCAGAGAACGAGTTAATACGAAATATGTAACAATGTATTATGGGGCCATGAAATCTAAATATTGATATCGTATAACTTCAAGTTTTTATGTTATCATTGAAACTCGTAGTGTCTTGAACGCTTATCGTGGTCCGTTTAGGTACTTATAGACCTAAATGATGGAGCAAACAGTTAAAATATTCCAAGGAAAACATTATAGTACCTATTTACGTTTACTCGTGACAGACTGTTTATCTTTAGCCGCTTTTACGATCCAGCGATGAATTATTAACCGTCGCCTCAGTGACAGACTGTCTCCGGCAGTGAAATATAATAAAGGAATATTCGGTTATGCTATTTGTTAAATTTAATTGCTTTAAAATGTTTTATTGTTAATTAACAGTCGATTTCAAAAACTAAGATTGGGATTGCTTGGCAAGGATATTAATAATTTTGCGGTTTTCTTATAGTGTGTCTTTTTAAATTAAAAAATAAATCCTCTATATTTTACATATTTTTAATTAATATTCTAGCTCAAAGCTTATTCTGTAGTACAATAATCGCATTTTATAAAGTTTACCGTATGAGTTTTTTTACCTACACGACCAAGATATGTATACATATACAATAATGGTGTCTTTGTATACAGATATTATTCAGTCAGTCTTTTTTTTTTCTTGAATTGCTTGCTTGTTAAAAAAACAATCTAAAGACTTGAACTGAAAATAAATACTTATTATAAAGGAATATACCTAATTACTAATGTTTTGCGAATCGTTTTTCATTAAAAACATTTCGTTTAATAATCTACAGATTGAGTTATATACTTGGTCCTATTCTGTGATGCGCAGGAGTGACGAATGGCGAGAGAACGAATTGTCAATGTCAAATCGTCAAAACTTCGCGCTTATTTATCAATCTTTTGTGATACTAGGTTAAGAATATCTTTATAGTCTAAGTAAGTTCTAAATTATGAAGCTAAATTAATAAGTGAAAATGGACAAAGGAGAAACTTTTTTATCGTGTGCAGTGACTGCAGAATGGACTACACCGGAAGGTTCGATTATTAGAAAAGTAAATCATAAGACTGCTTCTTTACGACTGATTCGAAACGAATTTCGTGAGATATTTATGGAGATTACTACAGATAAACATGCCGCAATTCGACTAGGATTGAAAGGTATCAATGTTTTTAAAAAGTTCATGGCTGAAGGAAAAGCTAGTATTAAGTTTCAAGAGGTTGGTTGTACATTGTTCCTTTCTAATGCACCTCCAACGAACCTCGTTTCATTTCTTCGAACAATGTTTATCAAGATGACTGGTGATAAGGATAATCATACAACTACAACTAAACAATCTATGAGAGCAAAATTACTAAGTGGTAAGGCTCAAGCTTTTGAAGAGATTAGTCCAGTAACAGTGGCTGATATGCATAATGCTAAAAATAAGATCAGTAAAGCCACTGTCACAACTCCATCTCCACCAAGGAAACGAAAAGCCCAGGAAGAAAGTAGAGGTCCAGAGCCCAAGAAATTATATTCACCATCACCTTTGAGTTGTCAGGGTACTTTGAATAGTGAACAACAGAGGGTATTAGAAGCTTGTCTTAGTGGTAAAAACATATTCTTCACTGGATCAGCTGGCACTGGCAAAAGTTTTCTATTAAAGAGAATTGTAACTGCTCTGCCACCTGATGTAACAGTGGCCACCGCTTCTACAGGAGTTGCAGCATGTCATATAGGTATGATTTTTGGTTCTCTTTATTTTTATTTTTATTCCAATAATTATTCTGAATGAAACGGAAATATCCACTTATAATCTACTTTTCCGAAAAACATTTAACACTGAATCCCCAGTATTTTTTTAATTTCTTTTTATATACAGGTGGAACAACACTTCATGCATTTGCCGGTATAGGTGATGGCAGTGGGTCTTTAGAAAATCTTTGTCAAAAAGCAACCAAGTTGCCTCTGGTTGCTCAAAAATGGAGGAAGTGCAAGCATCTCATTATAGATGAAATATCAATGGTTGATGGGGCATTCTTTGAGGTATACCTAGTTACTGCATAATTTTTATTGGTATTGCTTTTTAAATTTTTTGATTAAATACAATTTGCTAAAACAATGTTATATTTTCAGAAACTTGAAGCAGTGGCCAGGTATGTCAGAAAAAATGATAAGCCATTTGGAGGCATACAATTAATACTATGTGGTGATTTCTTGCAACTACCCCCTGTTGTTGACAAGAGCAAAAATGCAAAGAAGTTTTGCTTTCAATCCCCATGCTGGGATAAATGTATTGAACTCTGTTTTGAACTGAAGGAAATACATAGACAGACTGATCAAGAATTTATAACTATATTAAATAGTATAAGGATAGGCCGTGTTACTATGGAAATTAGTGATCGTTTATTAGGTACAGCTAAACAAAAAATTGAAAGTGATGGAATATTAGCAACTAGGTTGTGTTCACATACTAATGACTCTAAAATGATAAATAATTCAAAATTAAGAGATCTCAGTGGAGAGGAGAAAATATTTGCTTCACAAGACAGTGATAATGCAACAAACATGTTGGACAATCAAACTATTGCACCTTCAAAGTTAGTGCTTAAGATAGGAGCACAAGTGATGCTTTTGAAAAACATCAATGTTAATGCAGGTCTAGTTAATGGAGCCAGAGGTGTTGTGGTCAGATTTGATGAAGGATTGCCTGTTGTGAGATTTAAAAACAAAAAGGAATATACTGCAAGAGCAGAAAGATGGTATGTTAAGAACTCAAGTGGGACATTGTTGTGTAGGAAACAAATTCCATTGAACTTAGCTTGGGCATTTTCTATCCATAAATCACAAGGTTTAACTTTGGATTGTGTAGAGATGTCTCTATCCAAGATATTTGAAGCTGGCCAAGCATATGTAGCTTTGAGTAGAGCACAAAGTCTAGACACATTGAGAGTGCTAGACTTTGATTCAAGACATGTATGGGCGGACCCAAATGTCCTCGAATTTTACCAAAGATTCAGGCGACGTCTACAGCACATGGAAATAATACCATTAGGCAGACCATTGTCTGATAAGACAAATAAAAAATTAAAACTTAGAGAAATTTTACAAAAGCAGATGACTAGAAAATAATAATAGTTTTTAGGCCAATTTTACATTCATTTGACAGCTACAATAAAACAATTATTAATTAAATTTTGAAGAATTATCTGTTTAGGTTAGTTTATAAAATTAAACTCCTTAGAGAATGTAGGCACTTTCCAAGCATGGAGAGGTTTGAATGCAATCAAAAATTTTATATCTAATCAGAAGATATTTAGTAATATAGGATACAGTACAATAGATATGGCTTGTCTAACTTAAAAAAAAAAAAAAACGTATTATGGTTCAATCTCATAACTTTAAGACTGAATATAAATAGTGTAATGTAGGTTTAAATATATTAATAAGTAAACATTTATTTAATCAATAAAAAACAATAATTTATTAAATACTAAGTTTCAATACAGTCTTTTCTTTTACCTTGACTCAACAGTGGTAAGTATTTCTATTTGTTCTTCAAGAGTAGCTAATTTCTCTTGTAAGCATTTAACAATATATTTGTAAGTTTCAATACTTTGTTCGGTTTCCTTTTTAGATGATCTAGCTTCTTCCAAGTTTTTCTGCAGTAATTCTACATGTTTTTTATTTTGCACAACTAGTTCCATAAGTCTTGTATTTAAATGATCTTGTTTTTTAATTAATATCCAAAGCTGAGCTTCAGTTGGTGTGTCCGGCTTACATCTGTAGTCATCATTCATATAGGTTTCTAAATTTGAAGGCTCCTTCATTTTGCTTAATGTATTCTTTATATCAGACATTAACTCTGCTTGAGTCAATTTATTCAGGACTCTGTCCACAGTTGTTCTTGATGATGTGGATGTCTCTTGAGTTTGCTGAAAGAAATAATGTTCACTATATTGTAATTTAATATTATTAAAACCCACTCTGTTAACTTATTGCTTGTGGGATGATTTATGATTATGTATGTAGGATCTATTGATTTGTATGAAAACTTACTTTAACAGAATGTTTATGTGCAGCTGAAGAAAATAAGGTAGGTACGGCATCATCTTTCAATTTTCCTTTGATATTGAAACATTTTGTTTCAAAGTGTTTAGAACATATTCTACTTCTATTCCAATCGAGGACAGTACATTTAGTTTTCAATATCTGCAACCATTTGTTTCTCATGTCGCTTCTAATTGGACACCTGTACAAAACAAAAAATATTTACCCTTTACACATTTAGCATAAATATAAACAAATTGTAAAAACTTTAAAGTAAAACTTACGGATGAAATGTCACTCCTCGCGGTTTATTAAAAATATTATAATTGCAGCCGCGTACAGCACAATCGATGTGGGACATTTTGCTTGCTCTTTTAAATGTATCTTGATTCTATTTAATTAATTCAAGTTATAAAGCAAATACGACGATTTTTTCAAACTAACGAAATGCCATTGTGACACTGACATTAATATGACGTTACGAATGTAGTGTTGCAATTGTAACTAAAATCGAGTGCAATTATTCGATTGTATTGTACCTCAAGTTGCGAATGGTAATTGATCATTTTATGTTATGATTAGTGATCTGCTAGATTGTTTCCCTTTTTCCACTAAATATTTTTTTTTAAATTCAAATCTTACCTGCTGTTCCCGCATCCCGCTACACCTAAAATTATGTTCTGAAAGTAGCGAAGATACCTAAAAATTACTGTACATTATTATTTATGTAAATTAAAACAAATGAATATATGTTTCCTTTATTAATAATATTATATTAAATAACATTTTGATAATAATACACACGTACATATGTTGATATAAATATTTTTACATTGAATAAGTATTTCTTTAATCAGTGACGCTTATAGCTACAGGCGGAATGAATCTCCAAACGTGGTTAACTTCTCCGGAGCATGGCTGGATTATAGAAGTGTTGTCGACCTCCTTAGCAACTGGTTCTTCTAATATTGGTTCCGTGGTGGAGCATTGTATGTCTATTTTATATTCGCCTGGAGTTAAAAAGACGACGGTACACTCATGGAAAGCTTTGGAAGTTTCCGTTAACGTTGAAAGAACCACCCTAAAAACATAAAGAGAAATAACTTTCTAAGATAATTGTAAAACAGTGACCAGTAAGTGATGGTGAAAAATGTAGGGTAGTTTACTTGTTATTGCCAGCGGTTGCGATACGGTTATCAAGTTTGTAGCTGAGCACGCCGTTGTTATAATCCTGGTAGAACTGCACGGAGAGGCAGAGTTTGTGCAGCGGCCGGCTCAGCAGGTTCTGGACAGACACACCCAGCGCGAGACACTCACCCGCCGTACAGTTCAGCTCCTCTTGCGGCTTTATACATTGCTTGTTCACGCTCACCTCTACAAATAAAATAAAAACCATAGATCCCGGCTGAATGAAAAATGTATTTTCAACAATAATATATCAGTTATTGCGACTGATTATTGCACTGGTTTTAACGGCATTCATAATAAATTAAGAGCGAAACAAACTTTAAATGTGTATTATACACATAAAAAAAAATCTTGATTAATATACCCCAATTCAAAGGCGACATCCTGACGATATCCATCATAGCGTGTGAGAGCGTGATGCCGCGTACGGAGGCGGCGCCGCGCAGCCCCGACTGCAGCAGCTGCCAGCGGAGCGACACATTGCTAGTTATGTGCTCCGAGCACATCAGCTCTAGACTCAGCGAACCACTAGACGTCGACGTTGATTTACTTTCTGCCGTATCTATAAATAGTTTACTCTATGATCATATTCAAAGTTTTTACTCTATGATAGATATGACCATAGTGTTTTGAAGATTTTATACTAACTGTCAAATATGTAAGCGAAAGATTAAAAAAAAATCAATATTATACAGTCTTTATATAGTAATTAAATAATTGAAAAATATCTTTCCTTCATTATTATCACTGCAAACAATATTCTATATCTATTCTAATGATCTAATGTTATTTTGATATGTAAAATGATCGTAAACTACCTTCATCATTATATTTGTTGGGTGTGACATTGAAGGGGCAGCGTTCCAGTGGCACTGGCACCCTCCTTGACTCCTTGCTTTCGATCAGGATGTGCTTGTCGCTCGTGTAGTGGAAGGCCATCTCCTCTGATGTTAGATTTGTTACATCCAATACCAGATACAGTTGTGTTGGACTGAAACATTGTTCAAACTTTACGCCTTTAGCGAGATTTATTATCTTCAAAGCCCTCTTGTGATCGAACCGGACAACTTATTTTATAGTTTATTTATTATTTTAAAAATCCACTTAGTTTGGGAGCTAAAATGTGATTCTTATGACCAAGTACATTGCCATCCATCAAATTTTTATAATGTTAATCTGTAATCTTTATCTAACTCTCTGGATTACATACGAGTTTTATTTTTACTACACAATGACTAATGTGTACTTACATCTCCGCAGGCAGGACATCCCAATGTGTGATAGAGACGCTGGGCAGCAGCTCCAAGTTGAACTGCAGCGTTGACTGCCGGCAGTGGGTCTCCTTGCCAGCACCACCAGAGTACCTTAATATCATCTGTAAAACAACACATTTACTTATTTTTTTTTAAATATTTAAGTTGGCAAACTAACAGGCCACCTGAATTCGTTGAAATAGCGAAGCGATAGCTGCCTATGGACATGTACAATTGCAGATGCGTTGTATTCCTTTGATCAATGAACGCCTTTTTTCCCCTTTCCATATTTTTTTATTAGCAAAAGGTGGGAAGGAAAAGTCGCCTTTCCAAATGTGAAAAATTGGGCCTCCAGTCCTATCCTAGGTATCCTATGATCAACTTAGCATTTATAAAATAAAAAAAGGGAGAAAATATTAATTGCCACACCAAACAGTAACATAAGCATAAACTTATTCCACAAAAATAAAGGCAATAATATTTAAAATATTTAATTCTTAGTAAAATGCAGTGTATAACACTCATCGAACCTCCTTGGTAGCACGGCAGAGGTTGTACGCTGCCAAGGCGGTCGTACTGGCCGGTAACGCGAAACCGTGCGTAATAGAAGAAGAAATAAAAACAGTTGAGAAATAAAAGTTGTGAAAAATGTAAAAAGGGAGAGAAATAGTTTTGTTTTATAGTCATATTTTATTGTTTGTGATATTTACAATTTATTTAGTACAGATGAGTAAATTAAACCATTTTAATGTTCATGTAAAGAAGTTGAATAAATGATCATAGTGGAAAGGTGTATGATTTACAATTGTATTATACGGAATTTTTAACTAGCCTAAACCTAAACCTATGCACTCATATAAATGAATTTTTAATATCAATTAAGCAAATAATACCTTTATGTTAAAACTATGTTTATTGGAATAGCGCAGTATTAATTATTCTTGTGTTAATATTATTTGAAAAGCAAACTGACCTGTGCTTCAACTTGTCGGCCTCTAGACGGCGGCATTACCGACAGCGGCGCAGACCAACTTGTCGTTTGTGAATTTGAAGATCTAAAATATAGCAGAAATTAATTTATTTACTGTGTATTTATATTTTGTTTACAATTTGACATCGAAATTATTTTTTCGAGTCGCGATCAACAGCTAGTTAATTAATAAATCATTAATTAATTATTTAGAACCATACCTAAAACTGCCAGAAGTACGATTAACCATCAGTCCACTACTTAGCGACGTATGTGGGTTGGAACTCTGCGTCGGAAGTGACAGCTGAGCATTAGGTACTGGAGATCCAACTCTTGAAGGGTAATTAGAGGTCAGACTGTTCGGGAACAGATTCTCTCCAACACCTCCGAGGTCCAAGAAATCAGCTTCAGCGTATAACTTCAGTTTGATTGTGGCTACTTCATTCGGTAGTATGGGCAGCTGAGATTGTACATCATCATTGGACCATTGGAATACCTTGGATTGGAGTTGGTTGTCCATATTTGACTGAAAGAGTATGAATTTACTTCTACTTTATTATTTGGTATGTATTTTATTGATTTTACTTAAAATAAAAATAGGACACCTAAAATAAGATTAGAATCGAAACATTGAATGTCGGAAGAAATGTCAAAAAAATTAAGATAAAAAGAAAACTTGACAAGTTATAGATAGTAAGGTAAATAATAAATTTAAGAAGCTATACGATATTTTAAATAAAAAAACAACATAACATAATCAAAACTTTTGTTCCGTTCATTTTAGCAAAAAAAAAAAAAAAAAATTGGTTCGATGTTCTTTCGATAGATGGCGCTTAACCACGTGAATCTTAAATTGTTTAAACTTTCGTGAGACATCATAATTAATTAATTAAGAAACGGCTTAACTCACGTTTCGGACCCATCGGGGTCTAGTAACTAGTCGGTGCCGCCACCGGACGATCAAAACGTGAGTTAAGCCGTTTCTTAATTAATTAATCACGTAAATCTTACCACATATAAAAATTTAATTTGTCGACTTTCACCTAGACTACCGTGAAAACTAGTTTTTTTTTATTTATTTACTTAAAAAAACAAACCTGTATAGCCATATCCAAATATTCAATAGGTACAGCACTGGTATTGGTTATTTTGATCGTACATTCAGTACATTCACCATTGTATAGAGACACATTTGTCACATTATTACTTTCACCGGACACATTCAAGTGTCCGGACAAAGACAGACTTGTTTCTATCAACATTGTCGGTAAACTCGGTATTACTTCGATGACGTATGATGTCGGAAATTTATTACTCAAAGGTAAATTTTTTAGTCTACAATTAGATTTAACACCCAATGTATGTGTGGAGTAACCCAGTATTTGTAATTCACCGACTTCTTTAGGTGTTCCGTGTAAATTGACTATAGTCGGTGAGTCTGGTGGTAATATTATTGTCTCTGGTAATGATTCGAACACAACTCCCGATGTTAGAAGAAGCATGTTGGATACTTTCAGTTCAAATGGTAACGGATTGGTTAGTTTCATTTGTACTTCGCATATATCGTCCTCTACCCATAGATATTCTAAAAATAAAGAAAGTTTTTTTTTTGTTTTACAAGACTGATATAAAATTAATAGTCATTGTGATTAATTAAAAAGGTAGGATTAGTTTTAAGACAGCTGTACACGGACAGCTTCAAGCAATCGGTAGTACAAGTGGTATGTCTTAAAGTGACAATTAAAATTAAAAAAAAATCAAATATAATCAGTAGGGTGGGTCAAAAAAATCAACTATTTTTTTTTTTACAATTAATACGGAAAAATGGGTTACTAGGCACCTTAAAAAAATTCTCACCAAATATGAACTCTTAATTTTAATAGGAAGATCCTCCGCGTCGCAGTTTTTCATTTTTTTCTCAGTCCAATAGAAAAAAATTCATTCCTCATCATTAATTGGTCGTACAGAAAAATTTTTTTAAGAATTTTGTAGGAAATTTAATGCTCTACAAAAAAGGTATCTTATGTTTTTTCCGTAAACCTCACCATTTCACTAATATTGAAGATTTAAGATTGATTATTTTAAGTCAAATGTCACTTTTGTTTATGAATTTTATAACTCGACAAGAAATGGCTATTATTGAATGCGCAATAGAAATTTTTGTAGCAAATTAACTGCTCTATAAAAATGGTATCATATGTTTTGGCGATTAAATTAAGCGTTCAAAAGATATTCATCATCAAACTTTCATGTATACCGATTTTAAGAGTTTTTGATTAAGTAATCGAAAAATTTCAATTTAATCTATCAGTTTTGAGAAAATTTACACGAAAAAAATTTTTTTTTATCAACTGAGAAACTTCAAAATGTTTTTCAAGCTTTTTTTATGTGTAAGTATTTTTATCTACATTTAAAAAAATAAATTGTGCATTATTATTTTTTTTATTGATAAATGATTAACTAAGCGATAAATAATGTACAATTTATTTTTTTAAATGTAGATAAAAATACTTACACATAAAAAAAGCTTGAAAAACATTTTGAAGTTTCTCAGTTGATAAAAAAAAATTTTTTTCGTGTAAATTTTCTCAAAACTGATAGATTAAATTGAAATTTTTCGATTACTTAATCAAAAACTCTTAAAATCGGTATACATGAAAGTTTGATGATGAATATCTTTTGAACGCTTAATTTAATCGCCAAAACATATGATACCATTTTTATAGAGCAGTTAATTTGCTACAAAAATTTCTATTGCGCATTCAATAATAGCCATTTCTTGTCGAGTTATAAAATTCATAAACAAAAGTGACATTTGACTTAAAATAATCAATCTTAAATCTTCAATATTAGTGAAATGGTGAGGTTTACGGAAAAAACATAAGATACCTTTTTTGTAGAGCATTAAATTTCCAACAAAATTTTTCTGTACGACCAATTAATGATGAGGAATGAATTTTTTTCTATTGGACTGAGAAAAAAATGAAAAACTGCGACGCGGAGCATCTTCCTATTAAAATTAAGAGTTCATATTTGGTGAGAATTTTTTTAAGGTGCCTAGTAACCCATTTTTCCGTATTAATTGTAAAAAAAAAAATAGTTGATTTTTTTGACCCACCCTAATAATCAGTTATTCCTAATAATATTTTGATCATAGGGTGTTATCTTTTTATCCTAGACTTAGGAAGAAATTTATTAATTTTAATTTACCTTTATTTTCCTATTTTATTTTAATAATAATAGCAATATTGTTATTGTTGATTGAAGCTTACACTTACTTACCCATTTTCCCTTCTTCCTTCTTAGATTTCCTCTCGAGACTACCAAAGTGTATTGGTGTGAATATAAAAGGACCCTGTTGTACTTTGCACTTAATGGAGTGTGGGGTTCTAGTCGGTGGTAGTGGTTTGGGCGAGAAACTGAGGCACTGCGGCACATGGGTCAAGTTAGCTGGTGGTATCACTTCGCCTGTTTCAAGAACCAGCGGTACTGGACCTCCCTCACATTGTGCTGATACCGCCTACAACAATGATACAAACATAAAATAATACGCAATATTATGTGAAAGATAAATTATTAAAAATCTTACTAATAAATATTATAAATGTGAATGTTTAGATGGATGGATGGATGGATGTTAATTTGAAGGTATCTCCATAACGGCTGCATGAATTTCGATGTAATTTGGTATAGAGGTAGAGCATAGTCTGGAAGAACATAAGCTACTTATTAAGTTTTTTTATGCCGCGCAAACAAAGTCACCAGCGACAGCTTAAAGTACAAATTAAAGTTTATTTTTCGGTTTCTTTTTTTTATTTATTTAAAATTTGTTTGAGTATATAAAATGACAGTCTCTTTCTTAAGGAATGTTTTTCTGTATCGGATGTCCAGTTATGATGACACTTCTTTGTAAGCTTGGGCTTCCACTGCAGAAGCTCCTGACACATTTTTGTAAAGTTGTATCAAAGAGTATATGTTTATCCAGTGTAAACTAACCTGCAGCTGTATGGCGAGGTCCCGGTGCTCCTGGCGGGTGAGATGCGGCCACATTGCCTGCAGCAGGAAGGTCATGTGTCGTGTGGCGAGCGCGGGATGTCCCATGCGCCGCGACGCCACCACCACCTCCTGCAGCAGCTGGATCTGCAGCGCCGGCCACCCTGACAACATCAAGTACAACCTTATCAAATAAACACCCTTTTTAACACCTTATACATAGTCTGAAAGTAGATGGCGCCACTTAAAATGTATACCACAAGTGGCGCCATCTACTTTACCTTTTGACTTTAAGTCGTATTTTAGTACTATTAGTACTAGTTATTGTTTAAAACGTATCTGCCCTAGTTTTAGTCCAGCAATAATAACCAATATGTCTACAATTTTAGGAGAGATGTACAATCAAGAACTTTATCTTTTCGTATTAACGCCAGTCTTGACAACAAATATACCAATGGGGCAAATCGAGTATTATAAATACTGACTGTACTTATTACTAGACTTCCCGAGCGAGTCAGTGGCACTGAATGTGTTTAGCTAACTTGTGTGAGCTTGTTCTAAGCCACATCTTAATCAGGAGAAAAACTGCCTTTTGGTCACTATAGATGTCAGGATGTTCAAAACTTATATTCAAAATTCTCTGTGGACTGTAGTCATAGCAATGACTGTCAAACTTCAGTCCAAAAAATTAAAAAATAAGTACTTTTATAAAGTTGATAAATTTTTTATAACAAAAAATGGCTTTTTTCCGGCTTCGGAGTCCTTTTTTTTAATTCCAGCTGACTCTTAGCACTGGTGCCTGTTACTTAAATCTTTTAATTTTCTCACCATTGCAATGTATGTTGTAACTTACCGATCTGATGCTGCACAACCTGTCCAGGGTCCAGGCTGAGCATGTGTCCGGGGAAGCTGTGCAACATGAGGTAATAGCAGCGCTGCCAGTCGGGATTGGGGTTGTTGGCGCTCACCTGACGTGTCGCCGCCAGCCGCTGGTAGAATGCAGCTTTGCGTAAGAAACCTGAAGATTATGTTAATTTGTATTTAAAAAAAAACATATTAAAAGCGATTTTCAAGATAGAACAAGTACATACTTGGAAATTATAAACTACTAGCTTTTACCCGCGACTCCGTCCGCGCGGAATAAAAAAAAATAGAAAACGGGGTAAAAATTATCCTATGTCCGTTTCCTGGTTCTAAGCTACCTCCCCATCAATTTTCAGCTAAATCAGTTCGACCGATCTTGAGTTATAAATGGTGTAACTAACACGACTTTCTTTTATATATATAGATAGATGAAATTTTTTTTTATAACTTACCAATTTCCTTGTAAATTTCCGCAAGAGTGTCAAATCTTTGTATTTTCTCCTGTTCACTGAGTGTCAAATTAATAAATATAACATTCTGTAGAAAACTGGATGTTAACAAACTGTTGTTCTGTTCCACCGCTATCCTTGCCGCTTTGAAGCATGCTTCAGTTTCAATAATACCCGCATTTTGGTATTTACTATAATGTATTATAGCTTTCCGATACTTTTCTGCAATATCTTCTCCGTTTAGAAGATATTGATTATTAACTTGTCTAGGTATTGAAGGTATATCCATAGTAATGTAGGACTTCTGACTTTGGTATTCAATATCACTTGAGGAAGCTAATGATTCTGTATCCGCATTATCACTTTCAGATTGTCTTGATGAAGTTTCAACACTATCAGATGAAGACGGAGTTAGTTCACTGGGTGGGTTTATCGGACTGGATGTTTTAGATGATCTTAAAGGAGAAGAAGTAAGCTTGTATTTCCTGAATGAATCAACGCTCGGTTGGAATAATGATAATGGCTTCGTTTTGTTAGGTGAACTCTCTTGAAGACTCGCGTTTCGATGTAAAGGCATCGTGCTACGTAGGTTTGGGTAAATTAGGATAGCAGAGGCTGCGCAGTGGCCTAAAAGAACCATTTTTTTATATGAATAACGTAACTTAACATACAAATATGAGAATATAAATTATTAAAAAAGTCATACACGAGGACTATCAAGGGCTTATTCATTTGTCAAGTTTTTGATGTGAAACATCTATAGGATCACTTGTAAACCGAATCGTTTGCGTGGCGACGCTTGCCGTGGCGACGGGTCGCCAAGCTATACTAAGGTATACATATATATATTTTATGTGTTTAGTTTAATAATATTGAATTTAATATTACTATTATTATCATTATTCCACATATTTATTAATTTTGATTTAAACATTTTTCTTAATATTATTATTATTATAATTATTATCATTACTATCATTATCATTGCCATTGCCATTATCATTATTATTTATTTAATTATAATATTTAATATTTTATGCACATTACTTGTACACACACGATGTTTCACATCTGCCAGGCGTCCCATGACGGCTTACAAGTTTTTTATATGGAAAAACTAGGTATCTTCAAGTTTTGCTTTTTTCAGTGTAAATTGACTTCTTAGGAAGCTAAATCTTCATAGATCAATGCACTTACCTTCTTTAGCAGCGGCCAACCATAACCAATCATTAACAGCCTTCAGTATTTCTGCTGCTGAATGATATAAAGTTAAACTTTCTGATACCAATCCAGATTGCAGTGTTAAATCAGCTAAGTTTTTGGTGACCCTACCCATACAACGCTTCTTGTTGTTACGTGAATCCATGTCCAGACCTTTAATAATAAATAAAACGATATATATAAAAAAACACAAAGGCTACCCACTCTTAACAAAGTAGACAGCTATAGGATAACTAAGCTTAATAACTGAAAAAATTAAGGACACTTACCTATGAAATCCCTTTTCTCAAAAGGTGCCAAAAGTAATGACACCTTATCAAGTTTCTCACGAGATCTTTCTAATCTTTTTGACTCCACCACCCAAAAAAGTGAGTTAATGAGGTCCGCTACATTTTGTTCCAAATCAGACACTGGTTCATTCTCTCCGTAGAACATTGCATGGGTTTTAAAATTAGATGGTATTGTGAAATTTTCTTCTTGCACCACATAAGAAGCACTAGATGATGTTGATTGAGCATAACTATCATTTGATGACAGACTATCTCCTGGCTCATTTGTTGGCCTAGAATCATAAAGAAACTTTTCTTTACTACTGAGCAGTAAAATATTTTGTACATGCTCATGCAAAAAAGAAACGTATACAAATCAAACATGAAAGAAACAAATACAGCTTTTCCCAATTTTTTCAATTTTTAACAGCTGTACGAAATCATAATGTTGTTATATTCTACTATCTTTACCAGTGGTAGAGCCTGTAACATATGTTTCACCAATGGGCCTGCTCAAACATTCAAATAACACAGAAGACAGGTGTGAAATGGAAGTTTCGTCAGATGAGTGGTATGCCGGACTATAATTTTAGGCCAATGCGGTGAAGGTAGGAGGCATGGGAAGGGGAAATATCTTGTTTCTGAGGGTCCTCTCTGTCAATTAAAGGTAGGCAATGCAATTGTGGATGTCTATGGGTAGCGGTTGCTTTACATTTTCGAGGAATTCAGGTGCCTGATTGCTTATTTGCCATTGCCATCTTATCTTATATAAAAATTCTTTATTTGTTTGAAGAGGAATAGCAGGGTCAATAATATAATTTTGCACTAACATAGATTTGCTACTAACATAGATTTACAACATCTTACTTGTAATTTAAGCTGCTTTTATCTTCTGTCTGTTTTTCTTCATAGACACTGTATGTATCCGGTTCTTGTTCCGGTTTCTTCAAGTTACTACCGGGTCCAAACATAAAAGCCCGAGAGTCGTACAATGTGTTAGAATACTTAACTTTGAGAGACTCATGAACCCTGCATACTTCATTCAACTCTATTTGGTTTGTAAACTTACTAAGAGTTATCAAACCCAGCAAACGTCTGTAAAAAGTATTTAAACGGATTGATAATTATGATATTTGGAATATTATTTACATTTGTTTGACATAAATGCAATTCTTGATATCAATGTGACTTATAGACAACCATTTGTAAATATAATTATCTATAGAAAAAACTTTTTTCTAATAAATAGGTATTAAAGTAAATACTTACTTAACTAATAAAAACTAATATTTTATTAGGAGATACTGACCTATGGGTCTGAAAATCCCCCCAATCATTGTTTTCCACTGGGTAATCTCGGACATATCTTACCCAAATATCTCTAACTTGTCCCGTGGAATCTTAAAAGTAAATAGAAACACACCGTTAAGAGACAACTCATTCCATTATTACTTTACTATCAGAAGCAAGATTAATAGATATAAAATATGTAAAAAGAGATTGGAATGATTTACTATATGTATCAACTATTTTGTGATTTGTATAAACCTACCCGTAACCTTAATGTTGTTAACACGCTGTATACGCTCCCACAACTTATTAAAATTTTTGAGGACGCCCCCAATCCCTCTGACCAACACCAAAAGGCAGGCGTGGTGTTGGGCATGTTGCGCGTAGTCAGGATGCGACATTACCGACTCTCCAGGCGCGTGAGATAATATATAGCTCAAGGATGAGCGCATTGATATCTCATTAGATCAATTTGAAAATAAAATATTTTTTCTATTCACTTTCTTTTCAATTTCACTACTTATGAATTTCAACATTGAGTAGGACATATATTTCATGAGACATTCAGCAAAAAACTTGTGGCTAGTAGCTTAATTATTATTTTACGGGGTTTCGTCTTTTGAGATTTAAATCAAATTTCAATTGGCAATATAAAAATCACAAATTGATATTATTGATTGTTGTTGTTGATTTTTTGACATTAAAAGGTAGTGACGTTTTCACACATACCGAAGAGCCGAAGTAAAAATTTTTTGAAAACCTGTGTTTTGAAAATGCTAGTTAAAACTGCAACTATAACATTTTAAATAAATATTTACGAAAATCTTGTAAGACGATATGAAACCAAAAAAAGAATGATATAAGGAAAAAACTAAAAGCTAATCGGAAATTTTTAGAAAGTTAAAGTGTCATAGACAGTATTTGTTGAAAATTGACTGAACGTCAAACCAATGTCAAACAAGTAAAAATAAGAATAACCTAAAAAAACAAACAATTTGGAAGAGTGGGGTTCACTATTTTTGATTAAATTGTAATCGCTTATGAAAATTGGTTCCATTTTTAATTCTTCATAACTCAGGATTTGTTAACGCAATGGCTTCCAAAGAAGGAGGAGAGAAGACTAAAGTAAATAAAGTTTGTCATTAGGCAATCTTTTATTTTCTTAAATTAACTTCTTTATATATCTTTTTAGAATGCTACAGGGACTGGAGATAATAAAGAGAAGCGGAGGAAAGAATCTATATTGGATTTGAGTAAATACTTAGAGAAAAGCATACGAGTTAAGTTTGCCGGCGGCCGCGAAGCCGCGGGTATTTTGAAAGGTTATGATCCATTACTAAACCTTGTACTTGACAATACAACTGAGTTTTTAAGAGGTATGTTTTATTTTGATAGTATTTTTTCCACATTTACAAATTTTAGGCAAGAAAACTAAAGTGAGTTCAATGTTTTTTTAGATCCAGACGACCCATACAAACTTCTAGACGACACAAGAGCTCTTGGCTTAGTTGTGTGCCGTGGAACATCAGTTGTGCTAATATGTCCAATGGATGGTATGGAAGCCATACCAAACCCATTTATAACTCAGGAAGGTTGAACCTAGTGTTTATTGTATTTAATGTTAGGATTTAAAATAAGTAATAAATAAGAAAACAATTTCTTTATATTTAATTTTATTACAAAAATTATTGCACATAATTAGATTATTGCTACTTTTATTGGAGAAGGCACAAATAAAGATAGATGTGTACCAACATCTCTGATCCTACACACATCTTTGATCCTAGTGTAGTTGTTTTGTCTTGAGGCCATGACAAAGTATTGCAAATTGAGGTATATTACTATAGTTTATATTACTACAGATACACAATAACATGATACTTGCACCACCTCATGACATTGCCGTAGTATTGCAGTATAGGATAATGCATCCATTACAGAGACAAGGGCATCCATGGAGTGCGGACTGGAGGGGAGTGGTTGATTTTTGTCCATCCATAGTAGTATGCAATAAAATAATACTTAATTCATACAACCTTAACAATAGAGATTGACTTAAATATGGTAACTTTAATTTAGACATAATTTTAATTTTATCAATCAAATCCAAACTCATTTCTAATCCAAGGATAGCTTTTAGGACAATCTACACATGTTATCATGTATTTGTCATGTTCCAATACTTTAGAAGGTAGTTTGCATGTCCTAGGTTTGCTGCAAGCTATTTCATTTTCATGAAAGCGACGATCCTTGCATTGCCACGGTTGGAATTTCTTTAATTGGAGTACTGGTGTTGGTTTTTTCATCCACTCTATTACCTCTTTATATGTTACAAAGTAAACATCTGGTAGCCTTAATAGTTCTATTATAAATCTCTGAAAAAAAGCATTTTTTTAAATGACAACAATATTTATTATCTGGATGAAACAAAAAGCTAAAAATATAATATAATATATGCTTAATGATGAGAAAAAGTTGTTTGTTAAAATATTAAATATTGACAGATTTAAATCATAAATCAATAAAAGCAAATGAATAAAAAAAAATAATGACTCAATGGTGCATGCCTCGGAAGTTATTTTTTATGTATATTTACATTCAAGAAAGTAATTGTATGCTATGAAAAAATTCCAATTTTACCTTCAAAGCAGCAAGGTAATGGCTATTTCGTAACCAAGTACCACTCAGATGTATGCCAAATGGAGCTCTATTTTTTAAATAATGCCTTTTGAAATTGTTTAGTAAAATACCATATATATCATCACCAGTGAGTGTAAAGTGGCAATGTTCCGGAGTGGCGTTTGAATTATTTTTGCCGTCTGTCAGAGGGTTTATAACCATCTGCCATAATCCTGCATAACTTCTAGTTGGGCAATATTGATATTTTTCTGTAAACATACACAAAAATAAATAAGCGAAGTTTGTTTATATAAACTAAAATTATGTGAGCCTTACAAGTTACTATGTAGTGATCTGGGATATCTCAGATTAAATTTTTATCAATTTGTGACGTACATAGTTCGATCACCACCTGGTCTTTAATTTCTTTAGGTATCTTAGTATACAAGGGGGACTTGGTGTTGGTCAGATATTTAGAATTCTTTAACAAAGTGTACAGTGAAATTGAAATCTCATTAGTACAACGTGTGTACAACATTGGCTAATATATTTCTTCATCTAGGGTTTGTATTATTTATCAGTTGAACGAGAAAGTGTTTAGCAAGTATTCATGGGTCGTCTGACATTTAAATCATGGTTAAATTACCTGTGCATTCGTGCGGCATTTTGTAATCGTGAGTGTAGGGCCAGTACGGCGGGTCGGAGAGGGGCGCTACTATCGTCGCATCGTAGACAAATCCAAACTCTTGCATCATGACAAACTGTCGGTTCCATCCGACAGATAGATAAGGTACCCGAAGACCTCTATACAAACATTTAAACAAACGTACTTAGTTGTTAATTAAAAAAAACCCGACCGACCAAGTATAACGCCTTTATCAGTGTCTAAGAATACCTGAAGTCCTCCATCCAAACTTTTCCAAACCTATTGATTATGTTTGCTTGACCAACCATTTCGTCAAACCAATCTTCAACAGTGGCGTTCCTAGCCCACCATTCTTCTGGGCCTCGGTGTCTGTAATTTTGAATTATCGTTATTTGTTTATTGAACACAACCACATTAAAGAGTTAGAGATATTCAGATTTGATAAAGATTACGAAACGGTAGGTTTCTATGGCAGTAAATGTAAAAAATACTTACGTAATAGAATGTACTGCAATTTCGTGTCCATCATTCCACAATTTCTGCACATGTCTATAGTTTGTATAGGGGTGCGAGACAAAGAATGTAGCCTTGATGGGACATCCATTGGGATTTTTACGATCGGATGTAAACAGGTGTTTGTTATAAATATCCCAATTTTCGTGATTCACTGCTCCATTGAATGTGAGAGTGATCATTTGAGGTGTCTGTAAAAGAAATACTACATTTGTTCTGATAATAATTGATCTTCGCTGTGTATAAAAAATGACAAATCATCGAATATCGGTTAAGTGAACTTTCTTACAGAATAAACAAGCACGATTTCACCAAACTATCCCCAGGCGTTTATGTAATAGTGCTATTTGTATTTATGAGACAGCAAAAGTTGTGACTCATTGGTAAAATGAAATCATTTCAATATTAAATTAAAAAAATTGAACTAATATGTAACTTTTTTACTGTATAATAGCGTGAGAATAAATTTGTATTTTGTGCGGGCATTGTAGTTCGCCTAACATTAATAAACATGTGCGCTAAGAATTTATGATGAATAATGTATTTATTATTTTCTATGTTTAATTTATTTTAACTTAAACAGCTATGAGTATGGATATTGGAAAAAGGGCGCATGACTGATAAGTTGACGTGTAGTATGTAACTTCAAGCGTTTTTACTGTGGAAACGCACGGCATAGGATAATAGAAATAACTCAATGTTTGTATAATATAAGGTAATTAGGTAAGTAGTGTGCATCGGTAGTACATCGGAAGAGCGTAAAGTCACGCGATGAATTTGCTAGAACGCGTTACATTACCTGATTAGGTACGAGATTTCCTGGTATTTCTTTGCCGGTTTTCGTGCAGAAACAATCAGGTAACAGGCACATGCTGGGATCACATGGTTCCGCTGAATTTGGATCGTTTGTAACGTCACACCAGGCCTAAAATAAGATTTAGATAAATAACAAAATCATATAGACTGAGAGAAAATTGACTCAGTCCGGGAGCAGAAGTTAAAAAAGTTAACTTTTTAGTGGAAAAAAAGTGTTTAAATATTCATTTTTTAAAAGAGAAATTAGGATAATTATCATCTTTAAATTACTATTACTAATGATACTCTAAAACTTTGACCGTTAATAACTTTTTTGGCTTCGAAAATTATCGAATATAAAAAATTCAACCCATTTTTCGCAACAATCACAAATCCTAACACCTAAAGATCTATTTCAAATCATGAAAGTTTATGTCACAGTATAGTGTATTATCATTAGAAATCTCGTCATGTTTCGCTTACGAAATGCAACAGTGTCGACAACAACTTGGAGATGGCATAGATGAAACTGCTACTGTTGCACAACACCACTGTTATAGTCATTCTAATTCACTGAATTGAGTTCCTTCATTAGAAGTCTTTGATTCTATCGTTAGTTTCCATTACCGAAACATTTTTATAAAACATATTGTTTTCTCTTTTCTTTCGAAGAGAATGAGAAAGACGGTAATATGGTTTTGAAGTGTCTCGCCACTGGAAACTAATATGAAAATGGAATGATTATTTTATGATGTAATTATAAGGAAAGTTATGAGAATTCAAAGTGCCTTCTTTTACAATGAGATACTTTTTTTAGAACAATGGCAAATTCTTAAATTAACTAGCTAGTAAAAAATCTTTGTAATTTTTTATTCAGCGAATAATTGTTAGTTCTTTGTTTAAACATATATTTAAACTGTTTAAATACTTCGTCAGATAAATCATCGCAGTCAAATGTCCCATCGCAGAAATATTCCGCCGGTATGCAGCGACCGTCAGCACATCCCAGGTGTGTTTCATTGGCACATATTGCATGCTCCAGAAGTGGTTGTGGTAGAACTATTTCTAAAATTATAAAATAAAAGAGACATCATATTTTATGTGAGTTCTAAAATTAAAAACTAACTAATTGTTAAATTGTACATTGCCACATTTTACACTTTACAAATCTCAGAATACTTCAACTATAAATAATTTTAACAGTATTAAATTTTGCATTGTGTATAGTGCTACACGTAAATACGAAGACGCATTTATAGAGCACGTAATGCCGCATTACCTATTCATTAAGTACATTGTTTGTGGTCAGATAACTTATTTGCGCAATCTCTTGCCTAAGTTAGACTTAAGCAAAGTCCTTTACTCTGATGATAGCAATTAAGTAACAATACGACGAAACGTTTACTTGAACAAATAATAGGTGTAACAGATATTACCTTTTGTGACTTCACAGTTATGGACATTTTGATATTTATCGCATAGTTGTCGATTTACATCGAAAAGACGCCCTTCCGAGCATTTGAACTCGAACACCTCACCCTCCACACAAAGGTAGTATTTGGCGCACTCGTTCTTGGTCCATAATATATCTTCGGATCTATCCGGATTCCTAAAATAATTATAAACATAAACATAGATATTTTAATTATTTGCAGTTTAACCAATGCAGATGAATCGTAATTATATGTACTTAATGTAACTTAAAAGATAGAATAGTTTTTAACTCCATTACTCATGGGAAGTCGGGGCGCGACCCTAGTTATTATTGTTTTTAGAAAATATTGCATTTTCTTAATGCTATTAATAGTACTACATGTATGAACAAATACACGTTCAACTTGTTTCACTTTGGATAAAAAATTCCATAATCCTATTTGGATCATATTTATACTTAATTCGGTTACTCATTACATAACTTTTAAGTTTATATAAACTCCCAGAACACATTATTAAAAAATCTGGTTGGATTGTATTTCGTGAGATTGAGCCGAGACAGTCTGATGATAGAGGACTTTAATATTCTATGTGAACCTTACAATATCGATGTAACATCTACGATAGGAAATCGATTTGTCAAATAGCCAAGTTCTAGCTGTCGAAGGTGTATGGTGAAGCGAAAGTAAATTTCACAAGATGACGCAGGAAGTGGTAATAACGCAAAATACAATGGTAAACCAGACGGTCGCCAATCGTGCTACTACAAGCCATTCAACGCTGTCAAGGTTGTGGCGAAAGTATAGTGGGGTCAATAACCTTTTGGCAATAATCATAGTTTACTATTTTATTTATTTTCAGCAGTGATGCGGTTATCGCGTGTAGGAAGTGCATGGTCGTGTTATATAACAAGAAATATCATGATATCGGTTTGTTTGTAATTTTAAATTTGTATTTCTTACATTTTTCTGATAAAAACGAAGTCAAATATTCAGTTGAATACACCTCGCGTATACTGGCTGGTTGGAAAATATTTTTTTAAAGTTGTTTTACTTGAAACAATGTTTACTTCGAGGAAAACGTGGATTACAGAATTCTTCAGTATAAAGAAAAATAAATATAATGGTATTTTTAATACGATGTTTATTAAAATTATTTTACTTCGCACTAACTACTGACTAAGCAAAATTATGTACGGAGATTATTTTTTATTTAAAACGTCTACAAGTAAACAAGTCTATAACTATATTCTATACTTTAACTATATCATACACTAAATCTTAAGTTCTGCTAAGTACTTAATTACAATAATTACGATATTGGATTTTATCTAAAATTAAGTGCTGATTTAAAGTAACCGTGAGATTTCACTGCCGAATCACTCGTCATCACTGTCTTTCTCCTTGAAAAAAAAAACTTGGATGGCAATATGTTTGCAGTGAAAGTCACGGTTATAGGTCATAAAATATGACAATTCATATTTTACTAAGTCTTAACAATTACCATTATTACCATTATACATATTACCATTATTTCTGAATATGTATTACAAATAATTGTTTAAAGCGTCATCTTATAGATGAGAAAGGATGTGTGCGTACTTCGGTTTTTTTTTAAATCACGGTTTTATAAAACTTTAAGAACTACAAAATCTCTAAAATTGTTTCGACTCCTAACTTATTCGTAAATAACCACTTAAACTTGTAAATAAACAGTTCGTGAAAGTTATGAAAAGAAATCATTACATAAAATATCGTATGAAGTATACGTTAAATATTATGTGTAAAGTTCTACCAAGATGATAAGATAGGAAATATAATTTTATATAATAAAAACAGTAAATATTTACAACATGTAAGACACAAACCTGTAAAATCTGCCGTTTTCAATACATTTAGTTTGATTTAAACTTGTGTATACCACTTGCTTCCCTCGCACTTCTGTAATAAACGTTTTTTTTTCATTTTTAAAAATTACACACAACACTTTAATCAATAAAAATTTTAAAAGCAAAAAGCGCGCGAACTATTAATTATTAATAAATTTAATTACATAATGAATTTTACCTAGAATGGATAGAAAAGTAAAGCACAAGACGGCTAGCATAAACAACCTAACCATGTTGTTCGCTTGGTTTCCGTCAAAACACTGATTCTGATACACGATGCCATACAAGATACACCAGTGAACTGCTCGTTCATCGCCGGACACTGGCCACTTTCTTTTGCTCGGAAGTGATATAATTAAGTAGTACTTACTTCATAGCTTTTTAATTTACGCCTATGCGCTGCATGTAACTCAATAAATATCGCATATTACGGTTTATATGCGGATGACTAAAAAAACATAAAATACTCATGTTTTTATCATTTAGTAGTTTCCTAGGAGTATAAGAAATAGTGCCCTTCTCACGAGACCTCTAAACTCTAAATATATCTACATTTCTAAGTCCCACATTATGTCCCATAAATATTTGTTGTGTTAATACTAAGAAAAGTTATAAACATAGTAAACTGTAATCATATATAATCTATATATAATACATGCACTGATCTTAGGTTTGAACCTAAGATCATCAGCGTAATATGTAGACTAACCTCTGAACATAGGTGGAGAATATTTTATAAGTTTGAATGATTTTTTATTGTTGTAAGTATATAAATTAGTAGAATATTGAATAGTATATGACAATATAATATAATATTTTTTCTTAAATTGAACATTGTTATTAACTTTAGAAAAAAAAATCTTTACATTTGTGAGACTATATAAAAAATATTTTTCTGTGGAAACCGGTCACCGGCTGTCAATGTCAATGTAAATATCAATAAATATTGTTATCGTATTCTCTAGTTTTCTCATAAAACATAGAATTACTTTAGATATAGTTATTAAAAATGAAGTGCACAATAACGGTTGTTCTATTGTCAATCTTATTTAACTTATGCTTGACTACTTTATCTCCTCCTTCTGATAAAAAGACTCAAAAGAATGTAAAACCACAGGAAGGTGCTAGGAAAAATAATGTATTAGATCGTAAATTAGTGGTTGAAAATGCTTACGTGAAGGATATCCTAAAATATCACGCAACTTACCATCAGGATGTTTCATTTAGGAACTTTAAAAACCCAGTATTGGGATATGTGACGCCTGTAAGTTCTTTAATATTCGCCTGTTGTGTGTTGGAAGCATAAAGATCACGATAAATATTGTGTAACTATATTTAATCGTAGTAAGATTTTAAATCACATTTAAAACATCATTACTACTCTGTACTAAAGTAATAAAATTGTTTTAGTGGAATAGCAAAGGCTATGATGTTGCAAAAACATGGGCTCCAAAATTCAACTACATTTGTCCTGTTTGGTTACAAGTCAAGAGGCAATCACCCAGTGTTTACATCATATCTGGACTACATGATGTTGACCATGCATGGATGAAGTCTGTAAGACAAAAAGGTTCCCAGAGTAACTTGAAAAGTATGTATTTAGATATTAAATATATAAAATAAAATTTTGAATAACATTTAATTAAAAAAAGACTTAAAACCTATTAAAATTTTAATACATATAATTTTCTCTTATATCTTATTAATTGCACTCTGCAATAATATTTTAAAGTTGTAGTTGTTGTTAAAGTAAATGTGGTCATTTGGTTGTTTGCCTTAGTGCTTGTTCATATCTAATTCGCCGACATTTCAAACATATGACATTGTATGAGAGTGTTCACATTTAACTAGTAACAGAGGTCACAATTTACATGAAGTCAAGTAAGTTTAACAGGTTTGAACTGGTTGATTGTCCCTGCGAGTTCTATATGAACAAGCATTTACTATTGATATTTAAGGTTAATTTTTTTTTAGTTCTTCCAAGGTTGCTGTTTGAGAATTGGCAGCCATCAGATCTGAAAGCTTTCTTTATGGAACCAACAGCAAATGTAGAACAAGAAGCACTTATTAATGAAGTAAAAAAAGCCTGCAAACAGTGGAAGTTTGATGGTATTGTTCTAGAGCTTTTCTCTCAAATTGGAAAGTATATCGAGAAATCTGTAAAGTTTATTCAGAAATTTGGTAAGTCTTTGCAATGAAACAATATTAAAATCAGTATATTTTTAAACTAACAACAAAGTAAAACTAAATACTCAAGTTGTCTTGTTATAAATCTGTTCACATTTTTTTTATTAAGGTACATGAATTAATATTGCAGGTTTATCAATGGATGACAATGATTTTAAGCTCATCTTAGTTTATCCACCATTCCGTGGTTATCCCAGTGATGATTTCTTAGTGCAAGCTTTCAATGAAATATATCCTTATGTAGAAGCAGTGTCGGTGATGACTTATGACTTTTCTAACCCACAGAAACCAGGTTAGTCACCACATCAAAATAACCTTAGTCCAAACAAGTAATAAGGTTTTTTTATGAAAGTTACACAACCAAGCTTAGTTCTTAAACATTTATGTGCTTAAAATGATATTGATGTTAAAATGAACACATTCAATGCAACTAACTCACCTGACACATTTATTTTTATATGAAATTAAATCATGAAAATTCTTATTAGATTATATAACACATTCAAATCTGTTTGAAAACTGAAAATAAAAGTAAAATATGCAATATTTTTTTTTATTTGTTTACCTTTTGTTGTTTATTTTAGGTCCAAACGCACCACTGAATTGGATAAGATTGTGTGTTGAAAAACTAATGAACAATGAAGATAGTACAGAGAAGAAATCTAAAATCCTATTAGGATTAAATTTCTATGGAAATGCTTATACTGTTAATGGAGGTGGTCCTATTGTTGGCACAGAGTATATTGAACTATTGAAGAATGCTAAAAATAATCAAGCACTCACATATAATAATAAGACAGGGGAGAATTACATCGAAATCAGGTGAGTTTAAAATTTATTATATCATACTAGCTGTCGCCCGCGACTTCGTCTGCGCGGAATTAAAAAAAAACTAATATGTAGCCTATATGTTCTTCCAGACTGTTTTATATCTATACCAAATTTCATTAAGATCCATTAAGCTTTTCTGGAGATACCTTCGAACAAACATGATTTATCCATACATTTATCCATCCATCCATCTGAACACCTTCTTCTGACAATAACACACCCAACAAAAAAAAGTAAAATCGGTCCAGCCGTTCACGCGTGATGGCGTGACCAAGGGATATAGGGATTCATTTTTTTATCTTATATATATAAAAGAAAGTCGTGTTAGTTACACTATTTATAACTCAAGAACGGCTGAATCGATTTGACTGAAAATTGTTGGGCAGGTAGCTTAGAAGAGATGGACATAGGAACTTTTTTTATCTTGTGTGCATTTTTTTATTCCGCGCGGACGGAGTCGCGGGTAAAAGCTAGTATATCATATTACGACATAAACTCACTTATCGTTTATTATCTTATTAGACAAAAATTTGTAAGATATAATAGATGCAAATATCAATTATAAAAAATATATTTTCAGGACTCCACAGGGTGCGAAAAAGATTTTCTACCCCTCTCTTTACTCAATACACAAGAGATTAGAACTTGCGCATATGTATGGAACTGGAATAGCTATATGGGAATTAGGACAAGGTCTTGATTACTTCTATGACTTATTTTAATTCATTTTTATACTAAGTCAAATATTCAAATATATTTAACAAATAACAAAGACATTCAAAATAACTTATATATAGTGAATTAAATATTGTAGTTATAATAATAGTCAAATAAACTTGAACTGATAGTATATTAAATGATGTGCTATTATTAACAAGTTCAGTATCACCTACTCGTCTGGCGAGATTTTCATACTAAAACATTTAGTGGCATTTAATGTGTTAATGTAAGCATTTTGCACCTTTAATATTTTTTCAACTTCCGATTTAAAGACTATTTACCTTATTATTTATACAATGCATTTTAGTAAAGAATAGAATAAAAATCTCAGTAAATGTCTATCATTTATTCTTCATTCAAATATATTTAACAAACATTGATTCAGTCTTTAAATTTATTCAATAATGCAACAACGTAGGACTATGATGGTAAGCTACGTCAATAAAATATATATACATATAAAATAACTCAGACTATATAACCGTGAATTTCCACTGCACTTAATATCAAATTATTCAAACCTGTATGAGACATTTTCATTAACTTATATAGGAACGGCTAAAACACTCACGTACATATGTCCGGTGTCGGCACCGACTATAGTCCGGTCGCGGAGCACGAAGAATTTCGTACATTGAACTCGCATTACCTCTCTCTGTCACTCCCGCGTAAATACAATTAGTCTCGCTCGCACAGAAACAAAGGCCGCCGTCCTCAGGGATTGTAAACTTTTAGTTTGTTTGTTTGCATAATAAAAAATTTATGGGCTCCGTTAGAAGGATTACCGAAAAGGTTAATTATTGGATAGTTCGAAATGAACAATCGAAACGAATATTTGAAAGACGAAAGTGCAGGCAACATCATCCATTTTATTGTCGGCTTTCCGATAGTTACTTTTTGGTTTTAAAATATTATGCAAATGAATTCTTCACTTCTCGAAATTCAACAATAGAGCAAAGTAACAGTTACTCCGAAACAGAGGAATCGGATTCTGATTTTTGATTTTTATTATTAGATACTTGTCTAGATTTTTATTACTTGTATTATTAAATCTAAATAAATGATTTATATAATAATAATAACTATATTTTATAAGTTGATAATTTTTCTTTCTCCTTCAAAAAATTCATGTAAACCGCACTAAATACAAAAATGTTTGTAACCTCTGTCAGTAGGTAAAGAGGTCATTGTACGAAATTCTTCCTGCTCCGCGACCGGACTATAGTATCGAGCCCCTTTGTCAGGGTGACATATGTACGTGAGAGTTTTAGCCGTTCCTATATATGCCTATATATCGGTTCTAAACATATATCTTTTTCATGTTTAAAAAAAAAACAGATAAAAATGTGCTTGTCCGTTGACTTGGCAGTGGAAAAGTCACAGTAACATTATACATTTTTATCTAAACATTGAATAGTCTGAGATTTTACCTGGCTTATTTTTAAGCCAAATTTGGTTTCTTCTTTAAGTCCATCATGGACTGAGGTCCTTTCATAACGCGATGCATCAGGTCCCAGCACATTTTAGCTGGCAGCAAACTGGAATAAAATGGAAGTAAAAGAACATCAAATTTATCAAAGCAGCCATAACGATATTCTATATTTTCACTGAAAAATACGGTAACTTTGTGAAAATGTTATAAGTGAATAAGTGTTACCAAAAACATTTTGGAATTCAAGTTTTTCGTATAAAAAGTGTTATTTGTCTATACATCACTATATTCAGATTTTGGTGTAGGACACTTGAGGCGACACTAGCGCCATTAGACAAGGCAAAAGTGTCTCGAGTCTCGGCAAAGAACAAGATGTCTAATACTCACCACTTAAGCGGTAGGAGGTATCTAACCGAGCCGGGCATGACACAGTTGACCTCGTTCTTCCTGATGGAGTCTATCATAGTCTCGGCTACGTAGTCGGGCTCAAGCATCGGCATGAGGCGCGGCGAGACGCCGTCGAACATACCCGTATTGATGTAGTAAGGACATACTAGCGTAGCGTAGATCGTGTTGTGGCCGTGAGCCTGAAAATTTACATTATTATGACTATTTATAAGAAGAAGTTTATTGCATACTTAAAAACGCATTTTTAATTGTTTACTTGCAAATGTTTTCTCCAATTTATAAACTGACTGACTAACGTCATTTTGGCATAGCTGGAGATTCGTCTTGGAGTGTAGAGGTTATGATAAATAGCGAATTTAGTCTTTTAATTTTATAGGTTGTTGTAGGATCAGAAACTCACCCTTAGCTCTGTGTATAAGCTCTCGTGGAAGCCGACTGTGGCGAACTTGGTGGCGCTGTAGTCGGTGCAGCGGTAAGTGCCGAGTAACCCGGCGACCGAACCCACCGTCACTATGTGCCCTTTGCCCGACTTTATCATGTCGGGTAAGAACGCTTTCACAGTCTGAAATCAGGAAAACAGCATAGTAATTACTATAAGAGACTGGCTAGGTATGTATAATATGTTTTATCTGAAAATCCATTGCAGTTTAACTCTTGTTCAAACTAAATGGTGTAAAATAAAATATCAGACATACAAGAGCGCACAATTAAATCATTATCAGGAACAAAAAACGTAACTTCCACTAAACAATTAAAACCTTCAATTTAAACATAATGAGAGAAGTTAGTGGCAACTTACCCAATAATGGGATAGTATGTTGACTTTGTATGTAGTCTCAATGGCAGCGTCGCTTAGTTCCAGCAAGGTTTCTCCAAACACCGTCCCAGCATTGTTGATAAGCATGTCCACCTTTCCCACCTACGAAAGATAAACTTATAGTTCTCTGTCAGTTTGGATAGAGGGCGTCCTATACTTCTCCCTATCCCCCAAACATTATTTCCATAATAATATTTATTTTTGCCCTATATAAATAACTATATAGTTGGTTTATACTAAACTTACGTACGTAAAATAATAGATTTCGTTAAAAAAATACGATTTTTCCGCATCTGATACACGGGAGTTTTTTCGTTTGTAGATTACCTTCGGCAACATTTATAAATTAAGGTTAACGCCCAAATGTTTTTTTTATTCGAGGCAAAGGAAGTAACAAATATACTTTTCCGCTTTAAAAAAGAACATTAATTTTCTTCGATACAAGGTTATAAAGGAACTTTTGATAACATTTACACCTACGTTATGCCTGGCTCGAATATTTCAGAAAAAAAAAAAAAAAAAAAATTCAGTCGAATTGATAACCTCCTTCTTTTTGAAGTCGGCTAATAAGTAGATAATATTTTTAATCCTGCCGTTAAAGCAGAGCCAATAAGAGCAAACGGCTACTAGGCGGTATCTATAAATTTTATAAAATGTTACAAATTTCACGTCATTTTGTTTCCTATTTTAACAGGATAATTATAAAATACATAAGTGGCGAATTGCTACATGGAAATTCAGTATTAACGTATCTTTACATAAAACGTATTTCATATAAGTCTACTTGCTAGTTTGTAAACGCTACGAAAAGAAATGGGATTATTGTAAATTTGTAATGCGTCTAAACAAAAAGTAAGATCAATTTATGTAGTAACGTAAGTTAAGGAGTAGAGGATTACTTACCTCTTTTTTTACTTTCTCAGCAGTGTTATAAACTGAGGCCCGGTCTGCGAGGTCCACGATGTAACTTGCTACTTCATACCCCTCGTCGGTAAGTGTGGTGCAAGTCTTCTGTAGAGCTGTTAATAATTATTGTTAATTATTTTTAACTAAGCTCATAAAATACTACGTCATTTTAAGATAATTATAACGGAATTTGCAACGTGCGATATTCCCAAAGCCCAATGTTAGCATTAATTCAATAATACATACGATTTTACGTCGTATACTTTGAAATATATACCTTTACTTGTTGCCTTTAGTTATACAAAGTTATAGAATTGGTAAGGAAGTATCATAAAATAACATACCCTCTTTATTGATATCCCATGCTACAACTTTGGCTCCAAGACGCGCCAGTTTAATGGACAGATGTCGGCCAACACCGCCGCCCGCGCCGGTTACCACGACCACATCCCCCTTTAGGTTCTTCATAGGCCTTATAGCGTTTGGCATCAAGGTCCAGAAGAGTGATTCCAGGATATAGTAACAGGATAACAATAGGAATAGTACCGTATCCTTCGCGATATCGAATACTCTCGACATTTGCGAAGGTGTATGTATCTTTGTGGATTCTAACATGATTACCTGAAATTAGAAAAAAACTTAACATACAGATTTTTCATTAAATAATAAAATTATTATTATTTTATGTTTTTATAGCGGTATAGCCACGAAATAAAGAAGACAAAAAAGTTCAAAGAGTCCAAAAGTAAAAAAAAGACTATAAAACTTTTTTATTTTCCTTGCAAAGAAATAAATAATTCCGCTACAATATGTTTGTGAATAATTAATGTTGAATTATAAAAAATATCACAAAAAAAGACAAGAAACGTAGTTTCGCAGAGTAATTTATTTTCCGTTTTTTAAAGCTTCGGTGCAATTAAAAAACCATTGACGTCATCTTTAAACGCAGCCGGATAAAACAAAGCAGGAATTACAAGTTTGAATTTAGAGGTCATATTATTGCCCTAAACGAAATAAGATCAATATTTTACAATGAAAATATTTTACACGCGATCTTTTTTTCCACCACGCCATTACTGTTATTACAATTATTAACTTTATTAGTTGTCGCCCTTTACTCCGTCCTCGCGGAATTAAAAAATACTTAATAGCCTGTGATCATCCAGATTATGTTTTACATCTAGGGCAAATTTTAACGAGGTCCCTTAGCCGTTCTGGAGATACCATCTAACAAACATCCATCCGTCCATCTAAACTTTCGCATTTATAATATTAGTAAGATTAGTATTCGTTTTTATCTAGCAGTTGATTAGCTGTTATTTGATAAATGTGCAGTAAGTGATACATCGATCAAGTGACTGCTAATAATAATGAAGATTATAGTAAGTAGTTCGAGAGCCTAAAAAACTTTGTTGGTAAACAACATTTACATATTATATTAGGTTAATTATATTAGGTTTAATTTCTAGTAAAGTAAATTATATAACCAAAGTAATTAGCTCTATGTTTATATCCCTTCGTGAAATTTAGTAAAAGAGATGGGAAAGAAATAATGATGTTTTTCGTTAACGACAATGAATATGTTTTCTCTTTATGCATCCACCATAATCAAATTTTTCTACAACCTTGAACACTCTATAAGTGTACAACAAGTTGTTATATCTATTATTTGACATATTATGTAAAAAAATTAAATGTAATTATTTTTTCATGTCCAATATCGTTTCTGTATCACTACTATATATTGGAATTGTAAATAGTAAGCACTTTTACACAGCTAAGGTCGTCCAGTTTCTCGTTTGGTTCGGTAACAAAATTATTCCATTAAGTTATATTAGCAGTCTTACTCAAGACATTCTAGTCTAAAAATATTAGATTACTTCATTTCTAATAATAATTATTGTAAAATGCAGTTTAAAGATTTTAAAACAACGTAATCAAATTTTAAGAAATGTAAAAAGTGTATAATCTTAAATATACAATAAGCTTGGATTACCCCATGAAATTCCGAGGTAGATCATATAACAATGGAATGACACCTTATTTTTCAAAATCTGACTTAGCCGGAGGTCCGAGACCTACTTAAATATTACCCTCCTGTTCTATGCCTTGCTAAAAGTATCGTGCCAATGCCAAGTATTTGTAAACCAAAAGTGCAGAAACATGCCGTGCATATTTTGGATGCTTTTTGTACAAGTCCTGCCAAATATTGTGCAATACAATAATTGCCGTTGTGGTTTTTGAGACTCGATATGGGATTTATACTTAGTCACCATTTATCAGTGTAAATACAGCTGAAAACAATACGTAGGAAACATGCATTCAAAGGTGAACCCTGAATGTGATAAACAATGAAATTAAAAATTTACAGTAAATTATTAAATAGACCATTTGCGTAGCAATACCAATAAATGTTTTTAAGCAATTTATAGGATTTATAGTGAAGTTCTAAGAAGTCAACTTAGGGTAATTTACATTCAGATGTACAGTACAATATTGCCGCACACCGCCGCCGCACAAACACAAATGTACGCCTTGTTTGCGCACTCCATCTTTCTGCACGTCAATTTTTCTACATCTTGACGTGTTCATTTTTTAGTAATCAATAATTATTTGAACAGAAATACTTCAATTTTACTAATCAAAGTAACGTAACCTATAATACCATCTTTTCAATTACGTGCTTTGTTTGTTCTTTCCTTCAACGACGTGCGATATGAAGCTATAGATAGTTACTTGTCGTACGCTTAACTCTTGTTCACCATCTACATTAGAAAGTTGTGTAGAAAGTGATTCCCCGATACGTAGTAGGTCAAACTTGGGAAATTCTTTGATTCTCGCTTTATCCGTTACATTTTTATAGTAGAAACATTCTTAACATAACATACATTTTTATATTATGCATTTTATAAATTTTAATAATATTTTAATGTTTTGATGGGTGGATGGATAGATGGATGGACGGATGTTTGAATGTATCTCCGGAACAGCTCAGCGAATGTTGATGAAGTTTGGCACGGATGTAGAACATAGTATGGATAACACATACGCTACTTATTACGTTTTTTTTTTAATTCAGCGCGGACGGAGTCGCGGGCGACAGCTAGTTTCCTAATAAATTTTTAGGGAAAGGGCACACTTTTTTGATTGCGTCAGGTCAAGTAGGACAATGGCCTAGTGTACATATAGAGTAAATAATACTACGAAAAGTATTCAGAACGATGCCACACATTTTGCTCGTTCGCTGCGCCTTTAAAAAAAATAGTGGGCACGCTTGCTTGGTGCAGGATAAAAAAGGTAACCATGCTAGTTGATGCTAAAAGTAATCCGACCCCTTACTGTTGGGTTAATATATCTTGAACGTCACATCAGTCATTGTAACTGTTTGTTGTTGTGTTGTTTAAAAGTTTATTGACATGCCCATTTCTCATACTTAGGTACAAATTGAGGTTCGTGGTCTCTGCCTACTCCTCTGAATTACGTGCGTGATTATATTGATTTTGTTGTTGTAGCATATAATTGACTTACATTCATAAAAAAATCTTGATTTTTTTTAACGATCCGTAAAAATACACGATCTACTTTAGTCGACAAGAACTTTAACGAATCAGTTTAAATTGAATGAATAAATGTTTAACTTATTAAAAAAAAAAATTTTATTAGTTTAGGTTTTATTTAAAAAACATAATATTTTGTTGTGTAAACATAAATATTTTTGTCGATCAAAACAAATTAAGTAACAAGTCATGGTTTTGTAAGTGCTAATTGTAACATTCATCATCATTGAATTAATAGTTTGTAACGTTATGATTATTGACAAATTATAAAAGTCATTTATAATTAACTAGCGGTCGCCCGCGACTTCGTCAGCGCAGAAAAGTAACAAGTAGCCTACAATATGCTTGCCTGCATCGACTACCTTCCCGTCAAAGTCCTTTCAAAATAGGTCTAGCCGTTCCGGAGATTACCCGGAACAAACTTGGCCTTGCGGACAGACATACAGACAGATCAACAGTAGAAAGACAATTTTATTAAAAAATGTTGTGTACGAAATATGTTTTTTTTCGATATTAAATACAGAGGCACCGATTTTATTAATATGTAGATATTAACATCTGAGCTAGAGTAGCAAGCCTGTTAAAAAGCTTATAATAAGGGTTTCATTCATCTTATCCACAATAACCGTCCTATTACAGCAATGGTTGCCAAGTTTTTATGATCAGTGACACTTTTATACTTGTTAGGGACTACTATGTAGGTGTAATAAAAAATCTGTCATAATCGAACTGAAACGTTAATTAAAAAGTTAATAGAAAATTACAGAAAAAGATATGATAATGTTTTTAGTTTCTGAAGAGTTCGGTATCCTACTCATATTGTTACTCAATGCTACACGCAAATCATTTACTTTCAAAAACTATTCCTCGCCTTGTTTTTAATTATCAACAAAGCAGAAAATCCTTGTTCACATAATAAGTTGATGAGAAAATCATAAAATAGCACAACGCGATTAAATTATTTGATCCTAAATTTAAAATCATTCACGAACCGTATTTAAACTTCTACGACCACTGGTGTTTGGGAACCATTACATTACAAGCTATATTGGTAATTTTCTTTATTTTGAGTCAAAACAGCCGTTAGCTACATTATTAGCTCTGATTTAAAACAATAAAAGAGCAATTTTTCATATCTGTAAATTTTATTTTATTTAAGTTACAGACAGATATTGGTCAATATGTCATTCTACAATGTCAATATCAAAAAAATGTGTGTTAAATTTTGAAAAATAAAATGTCGTAAAGTATATTTTGAAAAAACAAATTCAAATGGTATACTTACAAATATTTGAATACCGCGAAAGTGGGTTAGTTATTTTACGCCCGGACTTTTAAAAAGTTGTATTTCCCGCGCGAATGGAACGTTGTTCGCGGCGGTCGGTCACTTACTGCGTGTACGCTGCTCTACTCTGCGCTTTCTCTGCTAACGGTATCTACGGCTTTTCGCGCGCGTTCCTCTCACAGTAAACACAATAATTAAAGAACAAGTATAACCTCAAATTTGTTCAGATTAACTTGTCAATAATACATACTGTCCGGCTTTAAAATATCTACTTGTTACTATTAACTTACACCAGTCCACATAGGATATAGACCGACATAGGTGGTCTCCCGTCTCCAATGCATTCCTTGTTGCGGTCCTGCTCACCGCATGCAGCAACTTCCGGCCATTCTCACGAGGTCATAACATAGGTTTTTAATTTTACCGAGGTTATAACTGAACATTTGAAAATAAATGCATAATGGGTTCTGTTGTTTTTGTTGCGCATAATTTTCAGTGTACGTAATTATATTCCTTTCTTTCTCAGATTATGTCCTTAATAAAAAAAACAAAACCAAGGCCTCTGTCTGACGTGAAAGCTGAGGAAATTTCCACTTATAGAACGAGGAAAGAGGTTGTAATATAAAAGAATGGTTGCAGTTCTGATTTTTCTTATTTGACCAGGAGCTTACATTACTGATTCACCTGTATATAAAATATTTTTTAAAGAATGAGAAGTGTGATAGTATTTTTTTGTACTGGAATTTTACGGCGACAAGTGTTACAAAAACACAGTTGCCTGTTACAAAAGCATTTACTTATAATTATGATGTAACATTGTAATGGGATATTAATGGCCAACAATCAAGTATTTTTTCAAGACAAAGTGCTAACATTCAAGTAACAATTGTGACGTCGAATAAAGTGAAAGGGTGATATTATTACTGCGATGGACAGAGAACATGTATGCAATATAGTTTTTTAGTTGATGGCACAAGAGCAACATTAGTCTGGTCTTTTAGAATGTTTAATACAATAATTAATTTTACAAACGGATTTCGATGTGTTGAGTATAACAGTCGGTTTCCATTGCCGACATTCCTCTTTGAAAAACTATATTACTAATATTATAAATGCGAAAGTTTGAATGGATGGATGTTTGTTAGACAGTATCTTCGGAAAGGCTACATGCTAGTACATTTTAATACAAGGGCTTCTGCTATTCATGGTCATAATATAGGCTGTATAGCCTATATACTTTTTTCTTTATGTCAAGTGCTAAGAATCATCGTTACAGCGTAATGCGACGTATAAATCATGTATTCATCTCATATCGTGTAAAACAAACGTGACGAGTTTTGAATATACCAATACCTGCAGAGACAAGATACATGATTGATACGCTAAAGGAAGTAATTTAGTATTGAACTTGTATAGAATAAAGGGAATATAGAATTATGTGTTCCACGGATTGCTCGCCTGGGCAAGAACTATAACTTTACAGTAGCTTTATTTGGTCATTGTTTTTAGTTTCCTTGAACTTCCCGCCTCCGCCTTTATTATACTTCAACCCAAACAGAACTTTATTGATCGAGTCGTCTATAGTCAAGGAAGTTTTCGATGACTTTTTTGAAGACGAAATTAAACGTCTATATTTCGAGTCACACAATCTGTTATGTTTTTTTTTATATCATAAGTTGGCAAACGAACAAGTGGCCACCCGAATTCGCCTAAAAAGCGAAGCGATCGCTGCTCATAGATATCGACTGTGCAATTGCAGATGCGTTGCCTATTTAGTCGTCGGAGGCGTGGGTGCATAGAAAGAGGATGTTTCCAACCTCTATACGTCCCCTCCTCCGTCAAATACATTGCCCCTACCCATCATTTATAAGAAAGGGGTGTAAAGGGAAAGGGGACAAGAATTCGGCCATCACGAATTCAGTCAAAACGCGGAATTGCTTCCACTTCACGAAAAAAACAGGACAAAATATTTTGGTATTTTCGCTCCCAGATTGCCCACATTATGTTGCGTTTGCTTAAATGAATATTTCTTAATAATACATATAAAATCTTTTTCTAAGCGAGCAAGTTTTAAAATATTTAGTTTAATCATTCGATATTAGCATGTCTTGTGCAACGTTAATGCTAATAGAGTACCATATTATGGGTATTTGTGTCCAGACTGGCACATGCCATTCTCGTTCGCTTTGTATGCCGTCAACGTAAATTCGTCATTAGTTGAGGTCGGCCGTAATAGTCCATAGTCTTTGTTTGAAAACTGTCAAAATGTTGAACGTGACACAAAATTCTAAAATACTTATTTACTTGTAACGTTAACACACTTTCTGGTTTTGAATATACATATGTATTTTGGTTTTAACGAAAGTTGATATTTGATCTTTTTGTTCAAAGATTTTTTATTATGTATCCATAGATATACAGATGGATAGTTTCATACAGTAAATCGAGTAAGGATTTGTATTTTTGAAATATTATTAGTATGCATGTCGCAAATGTTTTCCCGTGAAACGAAATTTTTTCTCAAACTCTGGAAAATGCAGTGTATAAAAATTGAAAGAAAAACATATTGAAAGAAATACATTTGTTAAAATGTTAATTAATGTTATCTTATTATTATATTAATCTAAAACAAAATCATTTATTCATTTAACAAACACTTTTTTAATTTACAGTGGTATAAAACCTGCAACATCTGTTGTACGAATTGGCCAGTATGACCGGTGAAATACCTAGACCACACAGAAGACAGGATTGAAGTACAAGTCATCCTACTTCTCGTGTCACGAGGATCGGAGCTGTCTTCTTTGTGGTTGTGGTTTTACTTTTATTAGTTGCTTGCCTTACTACTGTTAAAACTGTCCTGTTTCTAGGCGTCCCGTTCACTGTCGGTTAAAAGTAGGCAACACATCTGCGATTGCGGAAGTCTATGGGCAGCGGTGTCTATGAGTTAGGTCGTTTACCACCTTATATAATACTAGCTGTCGCACACGACTCCGTCCGCGAGGAATTAAAAAAACATAATATGTGGCCTATATGTTTCTTCTAACAAATATCGATCCATCCATCTTAATATTCGCCTTTATAATATTAGTAAGATAAAAAAATAATTGTATTTTATTTTTGTTATGAAACCATTATTTTAGTTTTTTAAATATTTTTAATGTATTTCAGGTATTATAAAATACTATAAACTTCATTAAAAATACACATAAGGAAAGAGGTTGTATATAATTTTCCTTATAGGTAAATGACAACACTGAGGCAAATTAACACAAAGCCCTGGCGCCCCACTTTGGTGCTCCTATATATGTATATATTAAGTATATATAGGTATATGTTTGTAATGTTGTAATGTGAATGCTTAAATATTTAGTTTTGTAAATAATTTTCTTTTACAAGTTGCTTAATAAATAAATTTCAACATAAACTAAAAACAAAACCAACAAAGATTAGCTTTTAAAGTAAACACCTATAAAAACAATATAGCAAAATGTTTCAAGCGCACCAAACGTTATATTTATGTACGAAATTTAAAAAGGAAAACGTGCTCTAGCCGGTGTTTATAGTGCATGCGTTTCCCTTTTAAGAACTGGCCTCTTTGTTATTATAAAAGGGAATTTATTAATTAAATACTATCTTTCGATGTCACTTTTGTCGGCCAACTTGATTACAATAAATTATTTGATTCTAATTCATACTTTATCGACAACGCCTGCTAAAATTAGAATGGCATTGAAAACTTTTTGCAATACATCTATCAGCGGAAAGCACAACTATGCGTCAGCGCTTTTAGTTTAGTATGTCCTATGCCCGTTCATGGTAATTTGAACATTTAAAACGGTAACATTTAAGGCAGTTTCAACAATTGTACAGAATGTAATAAGTTAAGGTATTCAGCATGAAGATTGTAGATATTATTATTTGAATATAATAGAGGTAAATAAAATTAATCTCACTCATTCTTTCACTTCTGTAAATAACAAATTTTTATACGTATGTAATTTTAAAAATGGTTAAGTTATTTATAAATGCTTAATTAATATTTTTTTTATTTTATAATTTATGTAATTAATATTCTCTTGTCGTGGGAATTGCTTTTGTATCGTTTTTATATATTTTTATTACCTTATCGCGAAACAAACCTGAAGTTTTTCAACCCAATTAACATGAATATATTATAGTTACTACTAGCTGTCGCCCGCGACTCCGTCCGCGTGCAGTTAAAAAAAAAAATAGATGTTGGCCGATTCTCAGACCTACTGAATATGCTCACAAAATTTCATGAGAATCGGTCAAGCCGTTTCGGAGGAGTACGGTGACGAAAACTGTGACACGAGAATTTTATATATTAGATAGAGGCTGTTGTTTTAATAAAATTATATATGTACAAAATTATTCTGACATATTGAAGACCGATCTGAAAAACATACAACTAAACCAGTGTAACTAAGACACGGTTAAATTTAATGAAATTACTTTTTCAAAACCATGGTTAGTGGCCGGTCGAAGGTATACGTATGGTTAAATTAAGTAACTACTACGTAACAGGTAGATAACCACAGATCCTCTGAACCGAAGACCTATCAAACCTGTAGCACAAATATGTACCATGTATAGCCAAAGTGGCGACAGCTCTAGCTAAGTGTCTTGATAAATTTAATAACTGCTACAGTTTTTTAGTCAATATCTTGACAGTTTGCAACTTCTCAGCAGGCCGTATAGGCATGCGGGAAAGGCACAGGTATAGTCAGCCCTCATGATATTTAAAAAATACATACATATAAGTCCATACTGATACTTCTACTACTAATCAGCTTGAAGTTGTCAAACGCTAGAGTTAAGCCTCTAATAAATTTTTATTACTTATGATAATATCACTGGTAAATTCACTATTACGTCATAAGATACCACCTACATACCTATCTATTCTAAACTTATTAAAAATACATCTTAGTTTTTGTACATTATTGCTTCGATGCTGATTTATGATATTTCGCATATGCAAATATGTTTTAACTCTGAAGCAATTAATTACGATATATCATAGTAATAAATAAAACATTTTGATTAATTATAATATTTACAACTTGTTCTTGAGATTGGCGCATACAAAAGATTAATTCTTTATAATAATTTGTACTAATTTCCGAAGTGTACCGTCGTAGTTTTCAACTTTTTTATGCATTTCATTAAAAAGCTTCCTCAAACCCGATTGGTAGTTCTTGAGATTAATGGGTTGAAACAAAATCTTCGGCTTTTTCCTATAATATACCTAAAAATAAGCTACAAATGTAGATTTTCTTAGAAATCTTTTATTTTTAAAAATTAGTAGAGAAGTGGAAATGGAAGAAATTGCCACAATTATCTACACAACAAATATCTTGCTTCTTACTAATATTATAAATGCGAAAGTTTAGATGGATGGATGTTTGGTTAAAGGTATATCGGAACGGCTCAACGGATCTTGATGAAATTCAGCAGAGATGTAGATTATAGTTTAACACCTAGGCGATAGCTAGTATCATATAAAGTGCAATTTTTGATTAATTCTTTTACACGAACAGTTTTTGGTTTCGAAATTGAAAAAATAAGGTAATTAATTCATAATCAGAACCGATTCTCATAAAATGTTTCTCTTGGGAATTCTTTGTTATTTTATATCATTGCTTTAAAATATATTTTCCACTTTTTTGTTTTTATTTCACTGTACTCAAAATACAGTTTATAAGTACTTTTGAGTAGTATCAGATTCTTCGGGATCCTTCTTTCATGGCGTGACGCGACCATCCTATCCAGCTCAGTAATCACTCCCGAGTGTTGCCGTCTTTAATTAGGTTAGCATAATATGAGACGAAAGTTTCAACAATTTAATTACCGAATACATACTTATTTCGCTAGCTTTTAACTTACTCAAACATTTTAAACATTGAACTATTATAATAAACAGTAAAGTCGTTTTTTTGTGACATAGTATGTAAGTGTAGTAGTAAGTAAAGTTATGGAGATAATATTAAAGTTGATTTGTCAAAATGACGAAAAACACAATGTATTACTATCTTCCGCAATACTGTTTACTTACTTGTATTGTTAGCACCGCAATGACATTTGCAGGTTTGTAGGACATGTTTTTGGGGAATTGTTTCCTAAAATTTACCTATTGTGATTGTGCTTCCGAAGCTTTTTACGGTGAACTATTGTACAAATGTGTAGTAGCTAACAGAAATTTATCTTCATTAAATATCGTGATTTTTTTCTCAATTTTTCTTGAGTATGTTTAGTTGGCATTGAATTTTGCAAAATTAATTGATTTGAGCCCATGCGCAGACGCTGTAAGCTACACATTGTGTACAAAAACATTGTCTCAAGGTCACAGAGGGTAAAGGGTCGAGCGGATTGCGCGCGCACCGCGTACGACCCGCTCTCCGCCAGCTGCCAGCCGCCACCGCTCCGCTCAGTCGATTCGCAGCGCCGAGTGCGTCCGCTGGCTGCACGCTTGACGCCTTTGCCGGCGCGCGATTAAAAAATAAACATTACAAAATCTGTCAACACGTTCGTTCATTTTGAAGCCAAATATTTCAAGAAGATAACGAATACGATCTAGTGTTGTGCTTGTGAAACAACTGAAAACCACCACCGAATAATTTGAAGTGTTAATAATTAACAATTTTGGTAAGTTTTAACATCCAATAGGGCTAATAATGTAATGTTGATACAAGTTAAGCAAACGCTTTCGTAGTAGGCATAAGTATAAGATTTTCGAAAGTATTTCAAGGCGATCATGCTTCGCGACCTCATGACTTTGAATTAGATTTTAATCGATCTGACGTAGATGATTATGATTTTTCAAAGATAATTGGGCACATTAATGACTGCTACAATGTTACTGACGTAAGTTATTGTGTGTTTGACATTGGATTATTTTTTTTATAGCATACACTAATCCTGAAAGATAAAAATATTTTCTTAATTAGATACAAAATTGATAAAACACATAATCACAACCAATTAAGTTTAAAAACTTTACTTTGACTCCTTTCTTTAAATACTATTTTATACCGAGTAGGTGCAATTTTGAATTTACGTGCGTAAACTTGAGGTAAATTATGATGTCAAGGTGAATGTCGTGAAATTTAATGACACTCCGCGCAGCCTAAAGCGTACAATAATTTTAATTTAAGACCGACTTAAAAAATACAAAATTAGCACTAGCTATCGTCCGCGACTCCGTCCGCGCGTAATTAAAAAAAAAAACTTAATAATTAGCCTATGTGTTCTTCCAGAATATGTCCTACATCTGTGTTAAATTCATCTAGATCCGTTGAGCCGTTCCGTAGATGCCTTCAAACAAAGATCCATCCATCCATCCAAACATTCGCTTTTATAATAGTAAGATTATTCTGATACTAATTAAAATTGATTGTCTTGCAGAAGACCAATTATGATTTCGTTTAACAATTCGAGTTCTTTCATGATTGCAGTCGTTGCATTCAGGTCGATCTTACGGCTAAGTAAATGCAATAAAGAATATAATACTCTCGACCAGAGGCAATTGATTTCTCTTTTGTCATTGATATCTAACATAGCTTCAAATCATTCGTTGAATGATATTATTCAGGTTAAAAAAAAAAAAACTGCAAAGATTATTTTATAGATTAGAATTTACGTTCTTTTACATAATTATAATTTTACGGGTGAAGTTGACATATAAATTTAAAACTTTTACTAAAGTAGTAGATGTTGTTTCAAGATTTTTTGTTTACAAAAATGAAAGTAGATAACTGTTTTGTCATAATATTTGCTTGCTAATCAAATTCCTGACGACTGTCGCAATGTCTTTTTTTTAACTGTACACAATAGCTAGCTAAAATTATCGCACAATTATATAGGAAAAAAGAAAAACACAACCGATGCTTTAGCCAACAGTTGCATAACAACAAATTATGGTAAAGTACTTAAATTATAAAGCGTTACATATTATACATTATAATGTTATTAATAAGTGTACAATATTTTTTAGGTCGGTTATTTTAGTGTTAGTTTTTTAGGTGTAACTGTAGGTTGCATAATTACACTAGCATTGAAAAAATGGTTACATGCAGTAGTAACTTTTGCGCGAATTTACGTCAATTTTGATATGTAGGTAGTTCTTCTAGAGATTATCCTTTCTTTTAACATTTAATAGAATCAATGTTTACATCATTGACGTTCTGTAAAGTTGAATGATTTCAAATTTTTGCTATTCCTTTTACCCATTACATTTATTCCTTACATGTAAATAAAAAAATGCATTTTTGTAACGTATTATAATCACTGTTTATATTTAACTTGGCAGTTTATAAATTAAAATTTATTTAATGCAAGATATTGAGAATAAGGTTATTATCATGATGCACTGAATGTAGATTTGGTTTACGATAATTGGCTATAAACTGAAATGGTTGTCGGGAAACATAAAATGAATTGAGAATGTGAAATCAAGCAATGAACATAATTGACTGGAGAGTTGTATTTCACAGGTATGTACGTTTTGTACATGTAGGTAATATAAGTCATTAGAAAAAAATGTGTACATTATATAAATTAACTACAGAGTATTTTAGTCTATGATACGAAGTTGATAAATCGTCAGTTGGTTCCGTTCATGCCGAGTAGGCAAGGCGTAGCGTGCGCGGTTGGGAAACGAACACAGAAGGCCGTCCGGTCTACGTCAACGGACCTATCGACATCGTCGCGTTCCTATTTCATTTATTTCTTACTTAAGGATAAACATATTGAAATTATATAACACTAGCGACTTGTAAAAATGGAAAAAATGACGCGAAAATTGACTGAGAAAGATTCAACCTTCGGACAAAATTCAGATCTTTTATAATGATACTCAGAGTCTCTGCAACAGAAGCTACTTTAATTATAATTTACTTCATAACACTGTCGTATAAATTTAGTTAAGTATTGTATTAAAAATTATGTAATCAAAGTTGAAGGTGAAGTCGAATGTACTTGGTCAAGATTAACCAGTCAACTTGCGCTTAAAAATATAAATAAAGGAGTAGCTATAGTTTAAAGCTCAATTATATGTTTATGCAAAATAGATCTTAATTTTTAAATCTTTGACCCCAAGTTGAATTTTAAGAAAATCTCAGATTAAAACAATATATTTAAATTGTTTTAAAGTTATTGAAGTTGATATCAAATATTGTTAAATAAAATTTATATGTATACTACATCTTGATTTCTTATTAAAAATGAGACTGAAAACCAAGCGTAGAGCTAATATCTAGCTTTATAGTTTGATTCTCGTAGTTTATAGATAATTCTCCTCTGATAAAAATTGGAAATCATAAATATTCCTATATAATACATATATACTTTTTTCTAAAATCCACGATTTTGAGAAATACCACCTTTTGTGCCATGCATGTGTATTGGAAAATATTGCAAAAACTAAAATACCAATACATTACAATACGCTACGTGCAATTTTAATATTTAATTTACAGTAATAATGTCCACTTGAACATTTAAAAATTGTAATTTCAACCATCGATTTTGAAACACGACCTCCGTTGACTTAAGTCGGTTAGTTTGTTGAAATCTTTGTTTTTCAGTTGTTTTTCGAGCTTAAACATGTTTCAACAATCAATTTGACACTTCGTTGTAGTACAATTTCGTAACGGTTTCAATGTTATTGAAAGTTGTGCAAGTTAGTTATAATCAACAATCACAATATGAATGCATAAAAGTTTTTCGTTAATATGTAATATGTACATATTTGCGGAAATTAAAACTGTCTTTTATTATTATAATCTGCATTGTATGTTACTTAGAATTTTTTGGTATTTCTTCCGAACTCAAGAAAGTTCCATTTTTTAAAGAAATTCATTAAAAAATGGAAGAAGACACAATTTTACAATCAAATTTCAAAGTAATCCATAAAGTTACAGTACATAAATGGTATTGAATATTTTGTTAATGCAGGAAAAATGAAAATGATTAATGTATAGGACCCTACCTCAGAACATCCTAACAAAGTTTCCTTAATATATGTCCAATGGGTAATGTATGTTGTGTATTTTTACTTAGAGGAAAAAAAAGATAGCAAAATAGGTTCTGAATATTTATTAATCTTCAATAGGACAACCATGCAAAGTAGGATCACTTTCTTACCGCAAATACGATACAGCAGTGAGTTATTAACAAGTAACACGTAAAGGAATCGTTGTAATTTAGATTACGCTTATGTAAAAAAATTGGCAAGCCCATACAAAATTAGTAAACGCTAAGACCCGTCATATTTACCTTACCTTATATATTACCTTGGCCCAGTTTTAAACAAAAGGAACAAGAAAGTCAAATAATTCAATACTAATATTAAACTAACGTCTGTTGAAATATTGTAAATCAATTTATGATCAGATATAGCATACATTGAACGTATGTTTTATTGGTAATCCCGCACTGTATTATTTAAAATCAATCATTGAATTAATTAGATTTTCACTGAGATGATCAGATTGAACTTAATTGGGCAACTATAACTCTTAACGTTATTAATTTTAAAAGAGTTGTTATAAATAAATATGTTATTTCACAGAGCGTTATATGTCTTATTTCCATATCTATAATTTGTGTTTCGAAACGTCTACTGTCCTTTTTTTGCGTACACTTTCTCTCGTGCTTTCTCCGCGTTCGATGAAGTTTTGGTTGTTATGCCGTCGAGAGCGGTCATTAACTATATTGCTTGGCGACTTGACGATGATTAGAGTGGACTTCTCTATTTTTACGAGTCCAACTTCGTGTGATTAAGTATACCGAGACAGTTATTGACGTAGAATTTATAATTATTAATCGTAGAACGACCGTTTGGGGTTACCTTAACCTACAATATAAATTAATAGATATCTGGCAGGCTATAAAATAGATTTCATTAATGTTCTTATACGTTTTGTATGTCTCCTCTTATTGCAACACTGAGTTGTTAATAGGTCTTTAAGGGAGATCCTAGTTTCCAATTAAGAACAATGTACAAATAATTGGCGACATCTTTTGTGTATATTAGAGGAATTTTGAAAGTAGCGCCAGTTATCGAGAAATTGAGGAGCAGAAGGTTAGCGTGGTTTGGACATGTTATGCGGAGAGATGATAATCATATAAAAAAAAAGTAATGAGATTGAATGTGGATGGCTATAAAGGTAGAGGAAGACCAAAGAAAGTATGGATGGATTGTGTGAAAGAGGATATGCGTAAGAAGGGGGTAAATTCAGATATGACGGCTGATAGAGATGTATGGAGGAGTAGTACATACTGTGCCGACCCTCCATAGGGATAAGGGCAGGTTGATGATGATGAATTGGCGACATCTTTCCCTAATTTGATGACCAAAAAGTTTTGATGGTTGTGTTACTAAAATATGTTTACGGTATTAGTACAACTTGTTTTATAAACACTTAAACTTATTTGATCGCATCTTTCATTGTCCCTGTCGATGTAATGAAAACAGTATCAAAATGAGTTTGTACTAAATAACATTAAGAGACTATGTATTACGAAGGTCAGGACCTTCAGAATTATGAACGGTGTTAAAGCGAGGTTAAAAAGAAAGCTATAACCTTGACTTTAAAACTTTCAAATCTAAGTAAAAATCATGTCATCGTAAAATTGTGTCATGCAAAGTTTTTTAAGTTCTTTCTAAAATTTTCAGACTAATCTTACTGGAATCACTAGGGTTTTAAACGCATTAAATTTCATTATTATAATGCTGTTATAAAATATTATTATGTAGTATTACGATTATATTAATTGTTTTTTACACCAACAGAAAAGTATCTATGATAAATATTTTGACAGTCGTAGTTAGTCGTAGTTATATATAAAAGAAAGTCGTGTTAGTTACACTATTTATAACTCAAGATCGGTCGAACTGATTTAGCTGAAAATTGATGGGGAGGTAGCTTAGAACCAGGAAACGGACATAGGATAGTTTTTACCCCGTTCTCTATTTTTTATTCCGCGCGGACAAAGTCGCGGGTAAAAGCTAGCCTATGTATAATATTAATTTTTTGCTTTTTTCCTGTTGGTATCTTGATTAATTGACTACGAACGGTTCTCTAACATAAAAACTATTATTTTTAGTTGCACGCTTTATAAGATATGTTACCGGAATATCGCATTCCCCGCTCTTTTGTAATTTGCCCTGGTGTAATGCTTAGGTTACGGTAAATTGTATATCAAACGAATTCCTTCACAAATTTACTGTTTAATCTTATGTTTCGAATAAATTTTGACACTTTGTTAAAGGTTCTCCAATCTATATACAGTACATTTTTACAATTATTATACTAAAACAAAGAGTTTCCATCAGTAACGCGAATATTGTCTTTACTTGAACGCTAGAACATACAATTTGCATCTCAAATATTTTTTTTAATTGAAAATATACATAAAATAATATTCTATCGGTTTCCAGTAATTATAATTTACAATGTAATATAATGTTAGGCAAGTCATTGTGCGTTCCGCTAGAGTTCGCGTCACGCGTTTCTTTATCTGCACATTACACTCATGTTGTATATTTTTGCTCGAGTTGACAACCTGTCACTGACAATCCTGTCGGAGGGTAATATTTTTCATGTGGATTTATGTCGGTTCATATGTAATAAGACTGCCGACAACCTACAGTGGAAGATGTCGTTTCATTTGCATTTTTTGCGGGAAAGTTATTATCAGAATGTAATTATTCGTTCAATCTTTTCAGTGAGGTACGAAATATAATATCGTCTGAACGGACAGCAAGATGCAACATCCGACTAAGTTTTTTGACATTTTACTTCGTGAACTTATTAGGAAATTAGATTAATAAATATTTGAAGGTTAATTGTGCTATGATTTACATTAATAGTAGACAGGTAATTTAAATTTTTTGAATATATCATAGTCAATTTTAAAATGGTAATAATGCGTTGCGTCGATGAATGGAAACTTTGCGGCTTACAAAACCCTGGCATTAGCTTCGCTTTAGTCACAATCTGATGGAGAATTCTTAAATTTCGCTTGTTATGTGTAATTTGTCTTTGCATCTATTGTCCTGTCTACTGTCTAAATTGATTTCCACAACATGATGATTCATAGAAAGGGGACAGAAGGAAAGAAAGGCCTTAATACAAGGAAATTATTTTCTATGTCATAATATTATTTAAATGCCTTGCTGTTGAAATATTAAATTCTTAGAGTTTGTATCTGCCTCTACTTCCATTACTAGTCAATAAAATTTAAATCCTACCAGTTCTGGTATAAATAAAACGTCTTAATAGCAGGCCAACGAGAATGCAATTAAAAATAACTGTTTAAAAAAACATGTTATTATAAAGCTAAATATACGATCTTTTTAATGATCCGGTATTCCACAAACAACCAATACACGCCATGCTCTGTCGTGTGGAAATGTATTGGCAAATATATATAAGTCACACGTTATAGAAGCAACCAGATTTTCCTTGCCGGTTCAAATAAATCGGTAATTTATTCACTATACTAATGCCAATCAAGAAACAGTCTTAAGACATATCGTGCAAGAATTAATAATTTTAATGACAAGCTAATTGTTGAGTTTCTTTAAAACATAATAACACTAGCAATAATAACATACTTCAATAAGATTCATCTTGTCACGCTCTCTTATTTATCTTTTCGACATGCACTATCCACTGGTCGAATGCAATGAAATGACAAATTATAACATACCTAAATAAGCAATTTTACCTTTACGAGGCTGTTATCTCAGATTTATTAAAAACCGATATGTTTTTATCATCAGTTTAAACATTAAAACTATTCAGAACAAATACATAGACAATAAATTACATTGTCAGCCAGTCAAATATGTAAATATCATTTCTTTTTACCGTTGAATTCGACCATATACCTTTCACAAAACATGTCTGAAATGACATGTCATACAAAAAAGATGTATATATTTAATATCTGTTTAGGGTTGCTCTTCAGGGTACGGTTACCTTCGTGATTATTATATTATGCATCAATAAATTAATATAGAATTTATTCGATTGATGTCAAATTGCACCGTTCTTTTTTCCATTCTAGACTTAGCTTCAGCAAACCTACCGCTTAGTTTATATTTCCCATACTAAATATACACTAAGAGCTGTTTTAATAACCTATTAATGGATGCTCTGAGTCCTGAAAATAATAGGGGGGATTTCGTAAGCCTAGAAAAATAAATCTTTACCAGTACCGGGATAAACAGTACACTTTTAATTTTATTCAATTGATATTGTAATAATGCTGTAAATAGACTCGGAAGTCTGATATTACTGTATATTTGCGATTTACGACTTAGTACCCTAGCAGTTAACTATAAAACATTTAATGGATATATTTACATTTTTATAGGTTTCCATTCTGACGGTACTAGGATAACCATTAAGGATATGTTGAAGGAGTTTAAAGAAGTCATAAAGTGTTCGTAATACAGAAAATAAAATAGTTCCCAATAGGTACAAAAACCCTCTAAATAAATCCTAGAGAAACATCATATAGGCAATTGTAAAAAAAGTTTGCAAAATGCTAACTGCTGAACTCACGTGCAGTCTTTTCAGATTTGTCACGAGTCCTTCGTCGGGGTGAGTGATTCAACTTTATGGATTCGCGTTCACTTCTTCACTCCTCGGACTGAATTATTAATTAGTGTATTATATTGTCGGGAAAGTTTTAATCGGTTGAAGATATTTTGCGATAGTTCATATCCAATTGTTTAGAGATTAATTTTATAAAGTTTACTAGGTCATATCATCGTAGGTCGAATAATATTAACCTGTTATCGCAGCCTCTGTGTAACCGCTAATCTGTTGCGATATAACAGTCGTGCTCGCTAACAAGTGAGAAATGTCTCTGTTGTGTCACATCGCTGCGACGAAACAATGCTTTTGTTTTTGTTATTGTATTAATGGTAATGAATAATAGTTTATGTGTATTAAGGCTGTATGAGCTTACCTATGTCCGTATTTCCGCACTTCCAAGATCCATTCTTGTATTTTCAATTGAAATTTAAAATTGATTTAATGACACATATTGTATCGAAAGATGAGAGCATCATCGAGGTTGAATTTCCATTTTGAGTACAAGATATATTACAAGATTAACATTTTGCATTATATTATTGTATCTAACTTATTTATATCTACATCGTAAATCATGGTCACTTTTTTTTTATAATCCGAGACGTTAATATCCATAAGAATTGTAAAGAGCCCATTCGCTGGCTGCTGTCCTTGAATAATCAATAAAACAGCAATGGCTTATCGCGTTACATTGCGTATTCTGCTCACGCGTGTACCGGTCAAGTTCACTTTGCGTAACTCATGGACCCTGAGTCACGGGAATAAGATCTACTAACATTTCATGAATAAGAGTATATTGCTTTTTTATCCTCGACGTATGGGATTCAAATTTAATCTGTAAGTGATTTTTGATAAAGGAAATTTTAATGTATAAGTTCCTATGGGCGATTTCTACCCAATTTCTTCGGGCCGTCCATTCACCCTGTCAACTAATTAATACTCATGTATCTATTCATACAGTGTAACCTTAACTGATCGTTGAAAAAGGTTTCTGATGACAGTTTTATTTTTTAATTATAAATTGACGTTAAAATCTATTGGTTGCCATTTACATATGAATGTTTTTGTTCGGCCTTCATCAACTGGGAGTGTGATTTATCGCACACATTCATAATTTGTATAGTGCTAATTATTCTTGAATGTCAGAGAATTTACAGTATATTGCATATATTAACATCAATATTTTCTGATAACAGACCAAATAGCGCCTTCCTGAATAGGATATATTTTCTTGGTTAAAAAATTTGAGTATTTTTCAGAAATCTGAATTGTTTTTAATAAAATTGTAATTGAAGATTTTAGGAGCATAAAGCCGCATTCACATTTGTCTGACGTGTTGTGTCGTGATGCATCAGAAAGGTATCGGTCTCATACAATTAATATGGTTGCGTGCACATTTCTCTGACGCAGTGTGTTGTGATGGCTAGTGTTGTGTCGCGTCAGAAGCGATCCCGGTCCGCGTCAGTATGGGTGAGGTGCGGGGGACGGCGCAACGACACGACACAGCGGGTCGGACTAGTGTGCACGTGCCATTTTGTTGTGTTGTGACGCGTCAGAAGTTAGACATTCTAAAATACTGATGAAATTTTTCAGCATCACTCTCAAGCTCTTTAACGAGACAATGAAACTCGCCTTTAGTCTCTCTTTTTGTATTTACTGGATGTATCCAATATCTTCTTCTCTTTCTTTGTTTTATTAGAAGTGTTGCCAGTGCCAATAACTGCATATCTTCTTCATAATCTGAATCTGAATCGTATGATTCATGAAAAACATTGCGAATGTGTAAACTCTCTGAGAGCTATAACGAAACTGATTAAAAATGTCATATAGATGTGAACAGTCGCCATCACGACAGAAAGCATCACGACACAACACGTCAGACAAATGTGAACGCGGCTTAACATGACGGTTGTCTGTTTACCTCGTTTTGCAAAACATTAAAGATTAGCTGTCCGCCCGCGACTCCGTCCGCGCGGAATTAAAAAAAACTTTATAAGTAGCCTTCTTCTCCGAGACTATGTTTTACATATTTGCTAAATTCATCCATCCATCCATCTATGACATTAGTAAGACAGAAATCCGATTAGTAAAATAAGAAGTAAATGTATAAATTACGAATATCATATTCAAATGTTGTTACAATGCGTTAAAGACTGTCAGTAATTGTGGTATATGACCTTTGTAGTAGAGTACTCTTTGGCTTAGAGGTACAGGCGGCCCTGCCCGGGGCGTTTGTGCAATGCGGTTGCGTTCACCGGCGCTATAACATTGCGACATATGCGCACCAAGGAGCGCCGCGCCATCGCTCTGGATCAAGCAGCCATTTGAACTTCCACACCAATGAATCATGCTGTATAATTTTTCACGTAAAACTAATAATCCCTTTATAAATAGTCCGACTGACTGTACTGTAAAGACTTTCAGATTAGAATAGAATAAGGTGTATCACAGTGCAACACACTTTTGTGTATTTTACTTCTTACTAATATTATACTCATAAATACGAATGTTTAGATGGATGGATGGATGTGTGTTACAAGGTATATCCAGATCGCCTGCATTGATCTCGATGAAATTTGGTATAGATGTAGAACACAGTCTGGAAGAACACAGATCGGTTACTAATTAAGTTTTTTAATTCCGTGCAAATTTTTTAAATTATTAGATCACAAAATAAAACAGCATAAAGAAATCGTACATCACATTTTTGTAATAAATTATAAAAAGATAGTGGTATTACCAACTAATTTCGTCGTGACGACAACGATAGCAATCATATTTGTGTCTGTCACGCTCTACTGCTGTACATTCCATTTCAAAACATGAAGACATGTTATTATTGTCGTTATATGCCGAGTAAAAATATTTATGAAACAAAGACATGTCATGTCTTTGTTTCATGTAACTTGTCATGTCTTTGTTAGTTTTTAAGTTATTATCATATCTCTGGCCTTATCCCACTCACGTGGGGTCGGCGCGAAATTTTGTAAACCTTAATGTTTTGACTTAATTCATCACAACCGGCCGCCTGCCAACCCTACTTGGGATTTAATTGAAATTAAATATTTAGGTATATTTTAAAATAAATAATTTGTAAGTTATTATGTTCTCTGAAATATCTCACTGCAGTATTCAGAGTCATTAATTGGTAATTTAGATTTAAAAAGAACACTAAAGGGAGACCTTACTAAGTCCGGCACTCAGTCTAGAATCCACTGAAACTCCAGAGGTTATAAAGAGATGTCAACTAATCTGAATGAAACCTCAGATAAACTTCAGGTAGTTAACATTTAAATAAAAAGAAAAGATTACTAAGTAAAAAAAAACTTTTATACGAACAAAGAAGCTACGTATAAGTTATAACATTTATAACTCATATGCGGCTTCTTTACCAGTTAATGTGCTTTTAAATTCGAGCTAAGTGTCCTTGCTATAAACATATTTTTCGATGTTTAACATTTATTTTAGAAAATCGATGAATCAATAGATTATGCCACGCCACTGTCTTAACTAATATGCATATTTATGATCAATTCACGGAGTATCGTACAAACAACGTCTATTAATCTTTTTTACAAATTGATGTAAACAAATATTTTATTATTTTATAAAGTATTTATGTCATTTTTATTTGTATTTTATTACTTTATCAGATGTTATTTTCGACAACTTATGCGGGTTTTATAGCATTAATATTCTGATATTCGTTATAATTACAAAATTCAACAAGAATTACAATTTACATAATTTGTTTTTGTTTTTCTGTTGGTAGCGCGTAACAATGAACGCAACTTCTTTGTTTGGCCTCTTTAAAATATATCAAAACAATAACTTTCTCATAACGAAACCTTACAACTGAATGTTAATTATGTTTTATACCTAAGGTGACAATAGAACAAGTAGCTTAAATGATATTAAGTAGGTAGACGACAGAAAAGTTAAATATTTTCTTTTTAACCTACTGACAAGACGGTAAAGTTTTTAACGCGTATGTTAAGTTTTGATGTGTGTGGATTTGTCTGTATGTTAGTTCGTTTGTGACGGCCTAGAGCCTAAACGACTAACCCGATTTAATCCAGTGCGGTGTCACTCGATTCGTCTTGTTCTCTGATCGGCACAAAACACATACAGTGGACGTGTGAAGTAAAACTCCAAATTAGTAAGAAACGAGATCGAATCTCACTCCTCATAGCTTTTTACATCGCTAAATCAAATAATTTTAAAGTGTTTGTTTTAAAAAGCAGCCTATAAAGATGGATATCTCACCGATTAGAGTTTCAGTCAGTCGAGTTTATGGATTTTTTTCATCCTCTTTAATCCACGCGCATTCGATTTCACTTTATTACCTATAGAAGAGGAAATCCAGGATATGTTTTTGTAAATGTAAATAGTATGTTTTTATAAAGATTCGGCAGTGGAGCCCCACTGTTGTCATGCCACACCGAGATGTACATTTCTATCGGCTGCAAATATTGTTGGATCTGCTAATCGTGTTATTGTCACATTAGCAGGTATATTTGCAAATCGCCCTACATTTTCTACGTTTCTTAGGGTTCCATTTTTTACCACACCGATATATCTATTAGTCTTTGTTATAAAATTACATTAAGTGAGAAAAAGTTTTCATAAAAACATTCCTAATTTTACTTATCTTTTTTTAATAAATAAAGAGAAAACATCTTGATTATCTTTTCTTCGTTCATTATTTTTGGATATTATATGTCATTTTTTACTAAATTAAACTTACTTTCTTATTTATTACGTATCTACATGTAAAAATTTTCATCTAATTTCCTCCACATTGAATATTACGTAGCGTTAGTTTTATTACATTAATCAGTGTAATATATAACTTTTAAGTTTGTAATTAGAATTTACATAAGTACGGAACCCATATTGTCAGTAATATCACACGTGGTTAATGATTAAATGAACTTTGTTTTGAATCATTTAAATTACTTAACGATTGCAATTATGCAATATAAATACGTAATTTAAGCAATTCATTACATTCAGTAATAGAGGTCGTGCGCGTTTGAATAATTTAGTAACAATTATCTTCTTTAATTACAGGTACAAAAGAGAAAACAATTGTTTCAGAGTAAAGCGTTATGCTAAATGACATATAACTTAATTTTAAAATAAGTACGTGTTAATAAGCTAATAAAATGTCGACTGAGAGAGAAGAAACACAAGAATACATCAATGGCATGAGACCCGGCCCGTTGACTAGAGAAATACCAGAATGCATGAGAGACAAATATACAATAGTGCAGACGATTTTGGACGTTATAGCCTTGTGGATATTACTATCGGGTTATATAATTACGGGGATATACAGGGCGATAGTGGGATACCCGAAGAAGGAACTTAAAGACAGTATAGCGGTGGTGACTGGCGGCGGAGGAGGCCTCGGCAGTTTGGTGGCTCTACGACTGGCGAGGCTTGGCTGCACCGTCGTTTTATGGGATATCAACAAACAAGGTCAGTAATGCTCATGATATTTATTGCAACATTAATATGGTAATTGTCTCTTGTTATGCAGCGTCATGCACAATAATTGGGACATCAGTATATTATTAATAATATTTATTGAATATTTACAATCACTGATGTGCAATTCCTTGTATATTAATATATAAATGACTGATATATTTATCCAATACAAGCAGAGATTAAAGATAGCGTGGTTCGAATAAGAGTAATGTTTTCAAATATCAAAAACAATGTATGTACAGTTAAGTTTGTTTCCTATGTCAATTAAAAGGTACAAAAGAAGGCAATAACGTTATTTTTGTCGGCAATTATACAAAAAACTTTTGTGTGACGGACAAGGAATTAAAATTGAACAACGCACAATTACGTGGATCCATCTTTGAACATACGTTATCAAAATTATTTAATCTTCCATTTAAATCCTGTGACTGTAAAAAAAATGGTCAAAGTTTATCTTACCTATTTTTTTTTTATTTATACAATAAAAATGTTTATCATTTAAACAGAGGTTAGAGGTTAAATATTTGTTAATATAGCTCAATGATAGCTTGCTATATTATTTTAGTGAATATCGTTTTGAATCACATTACTTTTCGCGCATATGTATGTCTGAACGGTTTGATGTCTTTTGATGTGCGAAATGTTCGTATTCTTATCCTGTGTAGTAAAGTAATAATACATAAGCCGAGTTTTTACGTTAATCCTTAAATTTATTGTCTATCCGTAGTTCAATTCTGTTTCACAACATGTAAATAGTTTTTTTTTTAATTTTAATGCGCAATATCTTAAAGTTTTTGTTCGATTGTTCTTTTTTACGAGCATTATGAGTTTTTCATCAACGTTGTCAAATTCAAGGTTTTGACGCAGGTGACGCGAATTTCATGGCCGATTATGAAACTGGCAAAACATATCTCTTCTTTGCTCTAAAATTCGACTGCTTGCTTTTATGAAAACATATTGTTGTCTCTATTTTTTCAAGGAGAATGTGTGGGGTAACAATAATGTTTTCATACTAATGTGTTAGTAGAAAGTCACCCTTACTAATCTTAAGTTTTTATATGATGAACTAAGCTTATTACACAGAAACTATTGTAAAAAAGTGATATGACGGAAGTTACGATAGATTCTCTTCGCCGACCGAAGCAGCGCATGTAGTCGCTGTGGAAATAATTGCGCCACATTAGTAGATATTCCGCTTATATTGCTTTACTGTGTGAAGACATAGTAAATAATGGTAATCGTTTGGTAACTATGAGCTTAGATTGTACGCACACTACTAGTTTTGTAAATGATTAAGGTACTATGGTAAAAGTATTACCTACTTTGTCGAACCTGCACAGGGAAAGATGAATGACTATGGGATTTTTTATTGCAATACAAAACATATTAAGTACACTTGCTACAACACAACCGCAATTGCAGAATCGTTGCCTACCTACATAATCGACAGAAAGAGTATATTTTCAATTCCTATGCGTTCCTTCCTCCATTAAATCCACTTCTCCTTCCCATCTTTTTCTTATAAAGGAAAGGGTGGGAAAGGATTAAAATTAGGCTTCCGGCGCATACTAATGGCAGACGAAACTTGGAATTACTTCCACTTCACTTCCACACAAAAGTGTAGTCATGGTATTTCACCGGGCGAGTCGTGCAACAGAGATTGTTGTTTCTGGCGTCTACCACTGTTTTTACCGACCATGTTCGTGTAAAATCATGTAAGTGTAAAAACCGTATGCACCAAAAGTAATCTCATATTACATGTGTGTATATCTGTGTATGCATTTGTTACAAATGAGTTTCAAATGACATTTCACTGAAATGGGTAGGAAATGAATTTCCTCAACTGTACATGATATACTGTAGCACATTAACCTTAAACAAATATCTTTAAGACACGTGCATCTTAATAAAAATTAATGTATATTTAATTCGTCTGCAAATGTTCAGTTTTGAATAATCAATATGCCATTACGCGAATACGAACGGGATTAAGGTTAATTGACATTAAACGATTTTAAATGACATTTCAAACCTTTAAAATCGTTACATCCAGGTGACGAATTATTAGTTGCAATTATATAAGAATTAATTAATTCCTTAAAAATAGTCTCCAGAAATACTAATATTTAAACTACTGGGTATAACTTTAGTACGCTTCGACTTCGACTTCGTATGCGTATAATTAAATAAAAACTAAGTATTTATTTCGTACATTTGTACGATATGTCTCTGACTCAACTTTTAATTGCACAACGGTTGAGCGACTTCATTGCCCTTTAATTAATATGACGGGAATCTAAAATGGCGTAAAATTTAAGATAATAATGCAAAACAATTACAGCAATGTTTATTGTAGTCATTGTACCCATTCCGTGCCTCGCAAAACTCCCATAGCAAATTCAAAAGCCGAACAATTCATAGCAACATCATTATGGCGACATAATTCTATTTCATTTTATATTTGGTTGTGCTTTGTAATAACATCCGACAATTTGTATAGAAATATACAGTGATATGCATCATTTGATTACCACTATACAGCCATGTACAAATGTTCATGTACAATGTTTAGTAACTATAAAATAACATTTATATTTTTAACATTCTTGGAGAAATTTAGTCCTAGTTAAAATGCTGCGAATTAATTCATGGTATTTAACCGGTTGACTATTTGACCACAGATGTTTTGGACTCTACCATTGAATAATGTACAAGTTGTATAATTTAATAATCTAGATATTTTCGTAACGAGGCATTGTTCAATGTTCTTGTTAACATATCCGTTGTGTAATAATTTTAAACACAACCTTGTATTATTGCGTATCTTTTTGCTACACTGATGAAAATTTTGTTAATTCGGTTGGATTACAGACAAAATTGATGCATGTGTATTGAAATAGATGATATTAGATTTTTTGTTTATAAATTAAACTGCGACGAAAATTTTTATATGAAAACAAATTAAGGTTAAATGCTATTTAACACCATAAAATTTGTGTAGGTACATAATATTACAATATTTATTATCCTACTTCTTGCTAATATTATAAATGGGAATATTTAGATGGATGTATGGATGAATGAAGGTATCTCCGGAACGGCTGAACGGATCTTGATTCAATTTCGGATATAGAACATAGTCTGTAAGAACACAAACATAGGCTTCTCATTAAGTTTTTTTGATTAATGCCGCGCGAACGGAGTCGCGGGCAACAGCTATTTATAAAGAATACAGTGCATAGTTATTATTAAAAGATTTTAGTTTTAAGCAATTTAAAACAAGGAAAAAACTTAATGTATTTAAAAGATTTTAGTTGTAAGCAATTTAAAACAAGGAAAAAACTTAATTTAAATATTCATAAATACCAAAATTATCTAATGTTACCTATAATAATTGTCTAACATAACCTTTATCCTTTTTCTCACCTTGAATATTTATCAAACTTAAAAATACTGTGTAAAATTTATGTTTTACAATAAACAATTACTTTTTTTTATTGTTTATGATGACAGTAGAAGTATTTTTGACGATCTACCCAATTGGAAACATCCATGAGTCAAATGCCTAATAGTCAAGTTGCAATGTGCTTTTGGATTGGGTTAGGCTTGAAGTGTTCAAAGCCACTCTGTCCAATGTTGAAGACTGAATAATTGTTTTAAGACAATTGCTCACGCACAATCTTCTATGGCAGATAAAATAATAAAGCGTTAATTATATAATCAATTAATTTTAACGACGGTCTACAATTGAATAGCAGTTGACTTCGACAATATATTGCAGTGTCATTCTGTTTTGTAAACTATTGCATTGACAGTTTCAGCAACAAACTTCGACATGTTTAATTATCAGCATCAACGTGTATCAACTGCGACGTGTTTTATTTAAAACAATGTCTGTATTTTGTCGTCAAACACGGAAAAGTTTCTTGACCGCAGTGTTGTTTTTTACGTACATGTGTAGTAATCAAATTACAATATTTTTATTAAGTTATCTGTTGCAATAAGTTAATATATTTTCGTAAAGAAAACCATCAATACATCTTACTAATATTATAAATGCGAAAGTTTAGTTGGGTGGATGGATTGATGTTTGTTAAAAGGTATCTTCACAACGGTACAACAGATCTTGATGAAATTTGGCACAGATGTAATCGCGGGCAACAGCTAGTGCCTTATAAATTCATATCAAAAATGTATACATACATAGTTATCTGGGTTATTATCAATGAAAATGAAAGATACGACGCACAGTTTCAAGCCCTCGTAAACAATAATATGACACATGAAACTGATCAACTACATTGTTCAGTTCATCAAAGCCTCTTCTATTGCACTCGTACCGTTCATCTCACTTACACGATGGTCTTTCAATGTCTATCATTATCTCTACGTATTTTCATACTTAAGTATTCAAGTTATTTGTCACTATGGTTACGGAGAAAACTTTAAGTGCCGTTTCTATTTTATGTTGATGTGTAAACATCTTAAAATTCCTACTATTTGTAGCCAGCGGAGTAAATATTGGGCTCAATTTCTCCACAAACAGACACTTTGGCATATGACATTGACTGTTGGTAGAAATTAATGGTCGAATACTTCAAACTGATTCTTGTTGTAAATTGTTACCTTAGAATGTCACTGTGACTCTTGTATTAACACATATCATTGTTTTTTTTTTTTGTCAAAACCAATGAAAGGGATAGTAGTATGTATTTATACACACTTATCTTACTTCTTACTAATATTATGTATGCGATATTTTACATAGATGGATGGATTTTTGTCAGAAGGTATCTCCAGATCTATCTTTTTTTATCCGCGCGGACCGAGTCGCGGGCAAAATTGTATGCACAAACTAATTATACGAGTAGATAATTCTTACATCAAGAACTATGATATATGCGTTTATATAGCACATTGAATACAATAACATAAACGATCCGTGAGATCAAAAACTATGTTATTATCGTGATATGTCTGTATCGAGGTTGTCGTTACATCAATTACCTGTAATAACTTCATGCTATGTTTTATGACTACTATTACCTATAACTATAGAATAAATGGGTATATTACTGCATTTATTCGATGATATTATAAAAAGTAATAGAAAATATTTCTTTAATTTAAATCAACAAATTACATATTTTTTAATATTCATGAAGTAATAATGACAACCATAGCATAAAAAAATTAAACTCTATTTTAAATTGTTTTGTATGTTGATATTAAAATAGCATGTTATAAAGGATATTTTATTTCTGGGTTTTGGGTAAAGTCTATCAAAAGAGGGTTAGGTTACAACTCGAATTTTAAGTAAAATAAAAAAGTGTTGTCTTTGTCTTTGTGTTTTAAGTTATCACGAACTGAAGATCACGGGTAATTTTTTTTCTTTTTAATATTTTATTATTTACCTTATTCGGGTATTTATATCTGGTTAGTCACAACTGAAGAGATGTGGTTGCAAAATAATTCAAATTAATTTTATATCATCAAAATGATAGGGAAATCGTATTAATGATATTATGGATAATAAGCTAGGCAATTCTGAAGTCAAGTCTGAACGATGAAAATAGAAATAACATATAATTGACACCCTCCATAAGTTATGTTGGTAAACGCGTTATCTCTATGCCTTCTACACTACCAATACGATTCCTTTTCTACTATCAAAACAATTTACTACCACAGACCTTTCAACACTACACTTGTAAACGAAGTTACTAACAGTTAGTGATAAATGAAACATTATATGTGTACATTGGGACAGTTAAATAAACTGTATTGATGTGCACAAGACCTATTCAAACATTTACGTACTCAAAGCTTCACGCCTTAATTATACTTGTACGTAGAAAAAATTGTATTTCAGATAGACGAAGACCGTTATTAGATAAATAAAGGCAATTTTGATGTACTCCAAGATTGTTTGCTTAAAATGGACAACACTCATCTTAAGGATACTCAATCACATGCACTATTTTTGAATACATGGCGAAATTGACGAAAACAAATACTTCGGGAGGTAATCTTGCTCTACTATAATTGAAGGTCAATATGATGTGGTATATAAATTGATTAAGGTTAAGCTTTTCTACCCATACCTGACAAACGTACAATGGTCGTCAGCTCTATGTCGCAGCGCTTATCTCAATCTTAAGCCCTATAATTTTCTATGTTTATAATCCCTGGCAATGTCTGTATGAACAGTATCCGTGCCCAAGATACTGATTTCACTGCAAAAGGACGATCAGAATACTAATTTATATTTCCCTACAAACTTGAAACTTATTAAATTTATTACTATAGCAATCCTACTTCATTACCGAAGTAGCTATAGCCAAAATTCTCTGATATAGCTTTGGCGGGCTCTTACGACCTCACAATTTATTTTTGCAGTATATCCTTTTTGTTGTCTTTCTTTGTTCTTCCTTTATCCTCAGTAGCATTGTTCTTTGTTAAGTTAAACGCTTGTAATTCAAGACCGTAATATTCACACGTCTGAATCTTTTTATTTTATTTACATTTACTAAATATAAACGTACTAAAGATGTCAGTAAAATTTTTGAAGTGCATTGGTACTTCTACCTGGGTTAACTGGCATTGAACTGAGCAAACCTCAAAGTGCGGTCAAGGACCTTTGGATTCGAATGTTTAATTGGCTCGGTCTCTGTCGGTCGAGATTATGAGTCAATTTAATTGCATGCTATGTTTATGGCAACTTTTAGCTGAACGCCATTCCAAAACATTAATATTATTCAAATTCTTATCTCATCAAATGTGATAAATAGTCATCAAATAGTTAGATTAAGTTGGTAACATTATATAATTTTTATGCTTTTTTCTTTATTTTTTTTAAGTTTAAAGTTGACAGTAATAAAATGCTTGAAACGACACAATCCCTCGAAGCTATTATTTCGACATAAATGAAATTACGGTAAGATATAACTATGGTAGAACGTAAGACCTCAGTAAGTGTATAAACAACCGACTGTAGTGTTGCCATGAAACTGAAACTACCAAACAATGGCAGTCAAGGTAAACTGGATACTGGTGTTTACGCAACAGAATATCGCGTTTGCACTGAATCAAGTGTAATCGGCCAAGTACTCTACTATTTAAAGTGTGCAAAGAACTCACGTAATGTGCAGTTTACAAAAAGTTACTTATATTTCACTGTATGTTTGGACTGTCACTTAATACTTTAGTCTCTGTTTTGTCAAAGAGAATGTATTTAATACAAGAGTGACTGCAGTGGTGTTCAGTGGTCGGACTTTGTGAAATAGTATGATCACTGAATAAGTAGATTGATAATAAGAATCTTAATATTATTTTTGGGATAAATAAAGATTACTACAATTGTTGTGAGACAGATGAAAAAATTAGGGACAAACTTGGATGTCATACCATCCCTACAGGAATGTGTATCTGTAAAACAATGTTATTAGATTTTGATTACCTCAAAGAGAACTGAATCGTAATAAAAATGATATTTTTCCACGATAACACATTACTCGTACGTGTTTAAGTAAATATAATTACAGACAGATAAATCGAGTAAGGCAAATGGGGTGATGGAATATTTTTTTTAATTTACTTGTTTATGAAATCAAGTAAGTACCGGAATATAGAGGTGTAATTATTATCAATCGATTAATATAGTAGTTTAACTCGAATGTATGATTTTTTGGTCTCAATGTATAATTTTTATATATCATATAATTAATTTATGGTTACCTCTATTCAACATATGTAACTGTTCAGAATATTTTCGACATCGTTAAAGCTTCGCACAACCGCTGTATATCCGCGTCAACTTACAGTCGTCATTCGTGTTTTTCGACGGCCCGTTACTCTCTCAGCCAGTTTACTGGCAATTTTTTATAACTGAATAACTTTGTGAACTTAAACATATCTCACAGTGGTCATTGCCAACAACCTTATTATCTCTTACGTGGTAGAGTCAAACTTACAATGATTTTCTTAAACTTAGTACCAATTTTTAACAATCAAATTGAAGTCCTAAAATTTATAAGTATGAATCAACATTATCATTATAAAGAGGAATCATTTGTATTTTTGTAAGTAACTAGCTGTCGCCCGCGACTCCGTCCGCGCGCAATTAAAAAAAACTTAATAGCGGTATGAAAAATAGATGTTGGCCGATTCTCAGACCTACTCAATATGCTCACAAAATTTCATGGGAATCGGTCAAGCCGTTTCGGAGGAGCCTAACCACAAACACCGCGACACGAGAATTTTATATATTACTCGACCGTTTTTCACCATTGGAATGTTACAAACATTATCATTGACTGGGACAGGACAGGTCGCTAGTCGGTAGTATGAATTGTAGAATTAAGAGCATCGTTTAGAGATTATCAATTATTAACAAATATAAAACATTATTATTTTTATTTACAGGTTTGGAAGACACAGTAAAACTAGTCAAAGGCATTGGTGGAAAATGTCACGGATACGTAGTGGATCTGGCCAGTCGGGAGGACATCTACAGAGTAGCCAAGACGGTCCACGAGGAAGTCGGCAGAGTGAGTAGTCTATACAATTAATAAAAATGGAGCGTCTGTGTGTAATAAAAAATTTCATTACATCTCGATTTACTGGGTTTCTTCCTCATATAAGTTAAAGAAACGTCTCACGGTTAAGGTTACGGACTACCGATCTTGCGGTTGTGGGTTCGAATTCCGCAATTTGAGTATTGTCGAGAAACATTTATCTTAATACTAGATTCGACCTTCGACGGACAAATAATATTGATGTTTTTATTAATAATGTGCCAATATTTGATTTAAAATAAAACTGAAGGCCGAGCGATTCTTACCATTTAAATATTGCTGTCATTTTTTTTTACTTCTGTTTCGTAATTGATTTTGTCTTATTATATTATATTTAAAATGCCGATTCGGTTTTTTCTCTTTGGGTATGGACACTTTTTGTAATTACATTTTCAAAGAAAAAAAAATTGATTGTTAAGAAGGCAACTAACATACCAATTGGCAAATGACTTTACGTTTTAATATTTGAACCGGTAACAGGCGAATGTTTTTTGCTCAGACCTTAATGACGGGTTTTACCCGTTTGATACGAAAACTAGAATCACATGTTTGTATTTTTTATTCTAATTTACTATATTATTTTCTATCTGTCATATAGATGTACTAGAAAAACTTTCCGATTTTGCAATTGAGATAGTCTTTTTGAATTAGGTCGGTTTTCAATTTGACTGCATCATATGTACTTTGTATGTTCAATTAGGCTTTATTATTTGGAATGTTCAATATTCCATTAACAGAAGGACTATGTCTTTCGCCGTTATGAATGATATTGGTATTGTCTTTATGACTGACTTTAATGATTATGTAAATGTCTCACATTTTATAATAAATGAGACAAATTGTTTTCTTTTTTATATATATTTCTTTAATAAAATATATCTTCTTCTCTTCATAATATATTTTTAATTTATTCATGTGTATCAATATCAAATAAAGGTCAGTACATTTCTTTCTTTGCTTATTTCTTCTTTTTAAGCACCATAGGTAATGTATTTTCATAAAGAGATAAATTTGTGTCGAAACATTCACGAAATTTCTTACAATTATAGCCGCCCAATGTAAACGTACAGTGTAATTATGTTCGGAAGATGTTTCACAAGACACAGATTCCAGTGAAATGAAGTTGTTGTCCTTAAAAAATTTTGGTAGTAAATTTCCATTGTACTACATACATACATAATTATTATTCAATACTGAGGCCTTGTTAAAGACTAATTGCAAATCTTACTTCTTACTATATCTTACTAACATTTAAAATGCGAATGTTTCGATGTAAGGATGTATGGATGATTTGTTAGAAGGTATCTCCAGAACGATTCAACGGATCTCGATGAAATTTGCCATAAATGTAGATGACTGTCTGGCAGAACACATAGGCTACTAAGTTTTTTTTCTTAATATTGCACGGACGGAGTCGCAGGCGACAGCTAGTTGTTAAATAAATTGTGACCACATGTAGTTTTTGTTTTTAGAGATTCAAGGTTAGCATTATTAGGACAGATATTTGTTACGAGAGCTCGTATTAATTCTCACTTTTAAATTCATTCCAGTACTTGGCTTTTTGTAGGCTGTAATATTCGTTCTTTGTATCAATGCTTTGTTTTAAATATCTTTTATATTTAGTTATACAAAAGCCAAGTGCAAGGATGCTTTGTACCTAAACTTAGACTTCCTAGTAACATACAACTGTTCGTAATCACCAAACCCCACTGAAGATTCCTTGGACGCAGTAATAGGTATCATTAGTACAAGTCAGTAATTTATATGTTGTATCTTTTTATCCAATTTGCATTTGCACGTTCTCGTACCGTATGTACAATAAAGCGAAGAGGTAATAATGACTTATTAGTCATGCATTATAAATAAATCTTGGGTTAAAATTAATAAAATCTTTTAAAGTTATATTTATTTATGTATTTCCGTGAGCCCCAATGAAAGTTGGATAAAGTTTTTCCAGGAAATGTTTCAGTGCTCGTCGTACAAAAAACAAGAGATTACGATAGATTCTTTTGATTTTTTTCTAGGTGAGTTTACTGATCAACAACGCTGGCGTCGTGTCCGGCCAGTACTTACTTGACACGCCAGATCATCTCATCCAGAGAACGTTTGACGTCAACGTATTAGCTCATTTCTGGGTAAGTTGAATATAATATTTTGTATATCATTTTTATTATATATCATTCGAACATCAAATGACAATATAGAAAAAAGGCATTTTTTCATAACTAACATTTTTTCATTTTTACTATTATACCAAGACGTAAGTATTTTCTAATAAGGGCATTCTTGTTTTCGGATTTATGATGTTTTGTCTCGTCGAAAAAGATCGTTAAAACGTAACTTGTTTTTGTAATCGCCAAAAAAATATGTATAAGCGATCCCTAGGGAACTATAATAAATAAATATAGAACACTACATTAAAATTAAAAGATTTTCTCTATTTCCAGACCGTGAAAGCATTCCTACCTCATATGATTGAACATAATAATGGTCACATAGTTACGATAGCGTCGATGGCGGGCCACGTGGGTGTCGCGAAGCTAGTTGACTACTGTTCCTCTAAGTCTGCAGCTTGCGGCTTCGACGAAGCTTTGAGATTGGAACTGGAAGTTCGAGGCATTAAAGGAGTCCATACTTCACTAATCTGCCCGTATTTCATCCGTTCAACGGGAATGTTTGAGGAAGTTAATTCAAGGTTAGTTCAAATATTAATGATAGTACCAAGGAATTTTGATTTGGCAAGTGAGAAACGTGAGGACTCTCCTGCACGACGTGCTGTAATTTGCATTTAGCTTTTAGTTGCAACAAAAACTTGTTTTGATTAATTTATAGCTCAAGTTATTCTATTATTACATCTACATAGTATGTAAATTGTGGATAAAGGTGACATTATTAAAAAAATATATAATTTTTTGTTATGTTATAATAACGTTTATTTATAAGAATTTGAATTTAACCTTTTAATTTGCTATTTTGACCTTAAACGGAGATTGAGGTTGTTATTTGAGTCCTCAGTCGTTTTTTACTAGCTATAATCTGTGCACTGTTAGGTTCGTTCCGCAGCTGAACTCCAACGAGGTAGCGGATCGGATCGTGTTCGCGATCCGCACCAACGAGTCCCTCGCCGTGATGCCCGGGTACTTCCGACTGCTGCTGCCTTTCAAATGGTAACAACACATAACATATTTAGTTTCACCTATTTCCTATTAACTTCCAATATTTTATATTTTATATAGTTATTTGAAATTTTAATAAGGTTGGCGAACACCTGTTTCTATTTTTTTTAACACAACGGTACGCCTTTTAACATAATTTTTATAAGCTTGCTAAATCCCAATAAAATTTGATTCAATTTAATGTCTGTCTTAATTTAATAAAAAAAAATTAATTAAAAATTCCTAAAAAAAACAACTACTTGATAAATCAAGGAAATAAAGATAACATAAATATTTATTTTTTCCATGTTTTATTATATTATAATAGTTGTTATTACAACAAGATGACAGAAGTGCATTATCAAGGTTAACATAAAGATTAATTGCGACTAGATTAAATAAATGTAAAATGCAACAAGGTCTTAGCTCATTGATATAAAAGTTTCCTTGTTTCGTTGCACTTGTAATATTTTGACGGCTTTAAATGTTAACGTGTCATTGTCTGTAATTAATGTTTGAACCTTCACCTAAAATATTGTTATGTTTTTGCTTCACGAGGTTATTTTAATTTTCAAACAAAGGAGTTTGTTTTTGTGACTATAATGATGTTTTTTTTTATCTACACCTAACAAGGCTGGCAAATTTTCGTCATTTTTAAGCGATGGTTTATCTTGGTTCTTACAATTTATGTAAGCCTTTTCAATTTTCTACAATCAATACGTTGTTGTGTATTCCAGGTTGGTTCCGTGGCCGTGTGTGTCTGAGATCATCCGTCGTCTGGTGCCGGACGCTGCGCCGGCCCCTATAGCCTCGCACCGGCCCCAACTGACTGACGATTTAGTGCCAACATCACACAAAGGCAAGCTGGACTCCCGCCCGATGACGCTAGTGCCGCCCGCGCGTCACGACCGCCATGTCTGACGTCACGGTGACGTCACAACATGGCGCCACAAGTGAGGAACTTTGTCAAAATATGGCAACATTCTATCTTAATATATGTATAAATTTTATATGATGTAATTAAAATGTGCCTATTAAAAAATTATTGTGATATATCATTACACATTATATTGCTCTTGACTTTTATAAGGAAATAGTTAGACAAATGTTTTACGATTTTGATTCTCTTGTTCTTATATTTAAGGTATTTTATTAAATTATAAATATAATGTGTATTTAAGAAATTAGTTGACGAATATTTGACAAAGTTCCTTATTATTTAATTTCGGCAAAACTTCTTAATTTGGTTATGGATAGAGTTATGATCTATAGTCAATTAATATATGAAAATTATTTTTAATTGGTTTTTGGAAGATAAAACAAAAAATTGTCAACTCAGTCCTATAGTTAACAAAAAGAGTTATGCTCTTCATACATACGACAATTTAAATCTCCGAAACTTGGTAATTTTGGTTGCCAAACGATTTACGCACTCCAATATCAGAGCTTCGTATTTCGCGTCGCCGACATTTTGTTCTTTTGACGCTGAAGCCAGTCGCTCACAAACTTTTTATCAAGATGGTCGCGAAAAAGTCGAGTGATTTTCAAGATAGCTGAGCAAAACTTTTTGTGTACGGAGAACGCCAGGTTACAATATTAGTTTTGAAGATTTACGTCTCCTCGTGTACGAAGGGATTTAAACAATATTAAAAATATTGTTATGAAAGTATTAGTTTTTTTGTTAAATACTTATTTTCCAGATTTTTTTTAATAATGTCAAACCGTCTTTTAGTTTTCTAAAAGAATGTGTATTATGTTACAGCGTTATAATTACATTGAAATTATTGTAAAAACAATTAACATATGTTAATGTTTTTTCCAATGTATTTAAAGATGTAATTAAATGAGAATTTAAATATTATTAATTTTAGTTTACTTACCTAGTTTTATTAACTTGAGTTAAGTGACATTTTAAGATACTGTGGTATTAAGTTACGAATAAGATGGTAAATAACCAACTGATACATGCATGAAAAAAAGCTGTCTCTTTTACAATTAAAAAAAAATACAGATAACACATATTTATAAAGATTTCTCTAGAGCTGTACTAAGAATAAGAGATTACAGATGTGATGTTTATAATTAAATAAGTTTTATAGTTATTATGTCTTACGTTTTCAACGTTTTCTTATATAAAAAAAAATGCCTAACTCTCGTCCAATTGTCTGCTCATCTTCGGCTAAAATATTTTTTTTCGGAAGATGGAAAACTAAAATTAAGTTATCAAAGATTTGTACTTAAAAATGCAAAGCATTAGTAAGTTACCAGATCATGACTTAGCATTTTCTTTTAATATAAGCTAACTGGTCAACATAATCATTTCATAGCCCCAAGTATTCACCCAAGTACCATCGAATGAGGTCAAATATCTAGGCGATGTAACGGTTTAAAAGAAACCTTTGTTTCTTTCGAATCACTTTTAGCTAATATATTTTACTTATGTACACTGGTGCAATACATATGTATTATATGGTAAATTTCTAAGTTAACGTGGGATAACATCGTTATATGTTAACTTGTATGATTAATTGTAACAGTTTGTAACGGTTTTGTAAATGTTTTATAGTTGTTATTACGAGATGTGTATGAAATTTAATAAAGTGATATTAAAATTGATTAATTTCTTTTATTCGATTAGTTAGAGGAAGGAAAAGTACGAGCAACAATTTAAGATAAATTTGAAAAATTAACGAAATTAAATTAAAATAATTAAATAAAATTATGAAAAGAAGCAGAAAGTACACACAAGACAGAAAATATTTACCAATTAATTCATTTTAGTATAATAAAAAAAAAAAATTATGGGTAATAATTTATTTAAAAGAGGTCCGTTTGTAACGGCAACACTTGGTATTTAAAGAGAATTACTACGGGTTCTCAGTTGTCGATTGAGATAAAAAAAAAAACAGTTTAACAGATAATTTATATTTGTACGATCAACTTTGATGAGGTGTTTAACGTTAAAGTTAATTGTAGGAACTTAAACGGTAAAATGTAAGTACGATTAAGTACATTTTTATCTATACAACTACTTTGTAAGTTAATCCTATGTTAGGAACGACTAGTAGAAAGTTATAAGTACATTAAATTTTATGAAGATTAAAAAACAAAAGGTACATAAAGTATTTCCTACCTTCATTAAAATTTAAACAAAAACTGCAAATTATAAAACAAAACATATCTATAAAAATTCGTTGTTTTTCCTTAAATAAACAGTCTCCAAAACAAAACACAGTTCATTTAAATATGCAAAAATACTGGCAACTTATACACCAATAAAACCATAGAGGTTATGTCACTATATCTGTCATTTTTCACGCGCGAATTTAGTCATGTTTGTCTCTGGGAAAAGAGTCGGGTAGTCGGAACTCTGATATCGGTGAAATATACAACGGATTTAGTTCTTGCATATTCTTTCTGCTTTCTTGTGCTTCTTGCACGAATTTCGCGTAAGCGCGTCTATCTGAGACAACTTGGGCACTCTTCACGCCCATTATCACAACTATACCCGCGGCGATGACACATGCCATTATTACTAAAGCACTTGTCATTATTCTGGCACTAGTAGGCTGGTAACACTCTTTAGATCTGATGACAATCTCCATGGCTATCATAGCTTGAACACCGGCGTAATACGTATATGCGTACTCGCATTCGAGGCCGTTTTCATCGACTCGAAGAATACACGACGTTTCGGATTCATCAGAACTTGCTGCAACAGTTGACATAAAATTAATAATATACGATTAAAAAATATCAACTCAAAATGGGCCAAGAATATGTGAGTCAGTTAAAATATAAAGATTTCTAGTCAAGTTTAATTTGATAAATAATAACACTTTTATATTTTGCCAGGTAAAATCTGCTCTTACACATGGAACATACATATTGAAGAGTGTTAAAGAAGAAAATTACAAAACTTAACACAAACAAACAAAACTAATAAATAGTATAACCGAATTTCACCTTTCTGCTATGGTGTTTAGAATTTTAGAATTTTCTTCGTCTTGTTAAATTTCTAAAATAAATCTGTCAAGTTTGTTACGGCCGTGTTAAATGATTGTCCATTCGCATCTCACAAACTACGTCATAAAACACAACTTTCTCCTATTCCGCGTGAGATACAATGTTTACGGCAGCACTAAATTATAAATAGTACTTTCAGTACAATGTTTATACCATTTCTTAAAATATACATTGCTATTTTGCGAATATTCATAACCCATAAAACCAATGTACTATAATGTACTATATATGTGCTATACTGTACTATATGTACTATACAATGTACTATAAGGAAATGCAACACTGTTCCACTACACCCCGATTTCTCCTTATCTTTCAGTATTCTGTTCTATTTTCTTATCAGGCAAAGTTTTTTTCTACCTCATGGTCCCAATTTATACTTAGAAAGCTACTTAAAATGAAATAGGAAATGTCTATCCTGTTCTATAACGTATTTATACATTTTAATTACTTCCTGCAATCATTAAAATTATTACTTGTGTCTTCTTTCCTTTCATAAAGTGAATTAATTTCAAGGCGGTTTTGAGCTATTTCATTACGCCTGCATTAGATGTTTATTGTTCACATCAGTCATTCGAAGGGGATACTTACTTCAAATTGCCGCCTAAGAGTCAATGAAAGCTTATAATTATAGGTACCTCGTTCATTCATTCTCTCGCTGACAGTATAATTGACGTTGGCGATATGACAGATGTCGGTGCAGCTACTGTTGAGGTGGCAGAGCACGCAGGGCTCGGCATTCGCGCACAGCGGGTTTTCACACGTCGCGCATGTCTCACAGAACGCGCCCGTGTACTTACTGCCGTCCTCCTCCGTCATCGAACACTGGCATTGACCTGAAAAACACGCCAAAACCATTGCTAAAATTAAAAGTTACATCTAAAGAGACACGGTAACTCTTTTCGTCAGATGGGTTGATTTTCCAGCCAAGTATCCAACCCAAGTTTAAAATTTCGCAATTATGGTAGACACTCAGTCGGTGACAGCATCCTTTTGCGTGTTAAGACTATAGACAAAATACTCATAACGCTATCTAAGCGCAACTATTACTTAAACTGCTTATAATTAACATTTCTTACCACAAACACAGTCGCCATGTCCAGAGCAGACGTTGTCAGAGCCGGGCGCGCGGCAGGTGGCAGTGTCTTCGGGGCAGTCGCACGCTGAGCCGCCCCAACCCTCCGCGCAGGCGCAGCTCCCGCACGCACACACGCCGCGCCCCACGCCGCCGCACTCCATTCCGTTCTCACTGGGAACATAAACAAAATTAGCTCTCATTTGTGATGCCACAATGTGCGACACTTAATTATTAAGTCTACTAATTGTCTGACACAGAGACTCCAAACATTTTCTATCTAGATTTCTTCACCAACTTATGAACCCTTGACTATATTTCCTGGACCACTTTTGAGTACTAAAAAACTCATTAAAACCAACTTTAATAATAATTTGCTTCACAAAAGTCTCTGAAATCGATAGTAACAATACTCACAGACTGATATCACAAGTCGGGCACTGGCAGTAGCGGCCGGTGTAGCCGCGGTCACATACGCATTCGCCGCACATGCACTCGCCGGCGCCCGAGCATGTGCGCGTTGTATTGGCCGCGCGGCACTGCGCCTGCAGACGCGCGGACGCGGCCTCGTCCGAGATTGAACAGTCGCAAGATGGACCTGACCTGATAATTACGACAATGTAAGTTTTATTTACATGTTAGTGTATTGATATAGTATAAGGCGGTATGGGAACAATCGGAGACAATCTTTTCGGCTAACCTATAAAGAATAAAAGGCGCTTAGATAACTCAAAACCTTGGCCATCTTCTTTCATAGATAATCGTTTTTGAGTTAATTTAGAACTAGTGAGGACAATGCTCCAGTTTTCCATAACCTATTTTGTCTTATCTCAAGACGCCTTTCTTTACATTGATAAAGCATTCCACGAGTTGCTCAATAAAAACAAGAATGTAGGTACCTAGTTAATATTACGCAAAATACGATGCTTATCATTTTCACTACAATACTTCACAATACGTTAATATAAAGTGTTTAGTTCACTTACCATCCTTTATTACACTGACACACGCCGCAGACGATGTGCGAGTTGAAGGGACACGTTAGCAAAATGTCTTTCTGCAAATCGCCTTCACATTCGCAACCGCATTGGATGTCCACGTCTAGAGTTAGTGAGTCCTGTCCCAGCTGGTTTTCTGATATTTTTATTGTTTGACTCATCTGAAATAACGTTTATTCTTGTCAACCTATACTTACTTAACTTCAAGTAAAAGTAAATAGACTTATTGAGTCACCATTGTTTATTTATTTGAAAAAGAAAGATTTCTTATATTTCGACTTCCTTAGATGAAGTATTTGAAATGAATTATATACCTAAGAAATTTAAATGTTCTCGATTAAACAGTTAATTACGTTTTGTTTATTATTGAATCAACCGACCTTTTAACATGTGGTAATTCATTTTCATGAATGAAACAAGTTTTCATTTAATAATAGCTTGCCAGTATTTATCAATAACAATAAGTTACATACCTTTTTGTACTCTGGACAAGAATCCAAACTGACATGGGCCTCATAATTCAGGGTCATACCATATTCGACGCCGGTACACCGCGTCGCCTCGACCATTGGACCTTTCACTCCGCAGTCGCTAAAGTATTTGACCTTCACGGGGCCCGATTCGGAGTCGTCTTCGAAATCGACGACACTGACGATGTCTTCGTATCCAGTTTTCACCAATTTCAAAATATTGGAACTGTCACTTTCCAGCCTCGCCACGTATGTGTAGTCCTCTAAGAGACGATGTAAACTGTCGTAATGATACTTTACGCTCTCTGTTACAGCGAATATCACGTTAACCTTTAACCAAAGTGGATTTGAAGTAAGTCATTATTCTTTTTTATGAAAAGGTGGCAAACGAGCAAACGGTCACCTGAATTCGCCGAAATAGCGAGGCGACCGTTGCCCATGGACATCCGCAAATACAGATGCGTTGCCTACCTTTAATCAACGGAGAAGGGGACGCACAGAAAGAGGACATTTTCCCTTCCTATGCGTCCCCTCTTCCGCAAATCTACTTCTCCTTCTCATCCTTTCCTAATAAGAAAAGATTGTGAAGGGGAAGAGGACTAAAATTAGAACTTCGGCAACACACTCATCAGACTGTACGCGGAATTACTTCCACTTCAAGCCTGTCTTCTGTGTGGTCGTGGTATTTGACCGGGCTAGCCGACCAATTCGTGCAACAGATGTTGTTGCTGGCGTCTAGCACTGTGCAAAAGTATTTATTGAAAGGCGGAAATCAGTAAAATAATCATACCAAGTAGCTTCTGTAGGATAGACTGATATTTATTGTTTAACACATTTTTACGTCATGAAATTCTTAAAAATATTTTTATGAATATGCAATTATACCGAATTTATATTATGATAAGTTCTGCCAGAAATAGATTTGCTTACATAAATAGCAAATATTCGGAAAATAACAACCGCCGGTTGTTACAACAACAATATCTTTGCTTATTGGAAAATCTCCAACGCCGCCGTTACAATTAGTATAAACCGACTGTAAACATAGTTCACCAATAGTTTGTTTATTTGAAATATTTACTGGTACACGTTAATGCGTTGTGATCTAGTTCCTATGCGCTTTGGGACAATATTGACTTATTTACCTTGTACTTATCTAGCAGTCGAAACACTTGTGCTATAGACGGGTAGTCGTAACTACCCGCTTCGGAGTAATACCCGTCCTCGTTAATATGACAGCTCTCGTCGTTCCTCAAAGTCGCACCACCTATAAACGACTTTACTAGGAAAACTAACATTTACAGCAAACAGTGCGTCTTCGCAAATACAAAATACGAAGTTGCAATGTTTTGCAAAGCAGCCTATACTGATTAACATTTTTATGAAATAAAAGTATACCATACCATACCTTTTGAAAAGATCTTAAGTTATTTTATTAATTGTACCCATCAATATGTAACATTGTAACTCCTAATGTAGTACTTAAGTATTAGTATTTATAATTATATATAGTATTAATTGTTCCGTTGATAATGGCGACTGTTAACTATTTATTGTAATTATATATTTATAACTTAGAAATGGTTTGTCAAATTCTATATATTTAATCTATTTTTAATATGGAACCAGGTCACTATATATTTACCAAGCTTCCCATCCCCTGCTGTATGCATAAGTCCGTCAGTAAGCAGTAAGACGATCTTCCGGCTCTGCGGCGACCAGCCGACCTTGTCTCCACACGCTATCGCCTGCACCAAAGCTTCTAGCTGCGCCTCTGCATTGTCCAAGTTTGCCGTCACCGAGCTACTGTTTACGTGTTCTATAAACTCATTTACCTACAATAACAATGAGTATAAGAGAGTAGTAATTAGCCTCAGAGTAGTAGACTAGTAAGTTCTAAACAGTTTTCATTCGGTAAAAAAATTAAAATCAATTCTATGTCTTTTGAATTTTACTTGCTTTAATGCCGAAGTTATATTTGTTTAATAGAGGTTCACAACTTCAAACAACTAGAACATGATTTCTATAAAAATAAATGGCATTGTTATGACGGTAAGATCTTTGCAAGAAATGAAGTTCTCTATGAAGGTCTATGAAGTTAAAATATTTTAAAATTATAAATTTAAAGTAGTGAGACTAACCTTGTTTGTTAATGACAGGTGATGTCTGTAACTGTAGGTAGATTCACAATCCTCCTCCTCACTGGAGCAAGGGTTGGCGAGCCGGCGCGGATCCATGCTGATATACGGCATAAGTGGCTTCTCCGCGAAACTGCCGAAACCAATCCTGAAACACAACAATATAAAAAAAAATATGGTTTACGAAAACTTTGTCATTTTAATTGCAAAATACGTAGGTCAATATCATAAGAAACTTGACTCTAGAATTTGTTGAAATACTTTTGCTAACATTTTTTATCACATTAGATTTAAATCAACAGTTTGGCGATTTTTAGTTGATATTAAAACTTTCTGTATTTTTTTTAAGTTAAAATACCAGAACTATGAGTTAAATACTAAGTAAATCTAATTTGTATTCGGTGACTTGTAAAAACTCACCTAAAATTATCAGTAAGATTCTTCAATAGCGCAGGTAAATCGTTACGCAGTGACACAAGAGTTTCTTTATCGTCTTTCATAGACCAAGTCAGATCCATCAAGTAATATAAGTCTAGAGGATAATTCTTTGCAGGTCTATACGTAAATTTTATCTTACGAGTTTCCCCTGAAAACAATATTTTAAACAGGTTAATTTATTATTAAAATAGCTACGAAACTAACAGACTTTTAAGAATCTTACAAAATTTAAATATAATAGGTTAAGGTTATAAAGTAGGGAGTTACAGTGGTAAGCAAACTATTCCTAGAAAGAAAGGTAAAGTATTAATGTAATTAGAAATATTTACTCGGTTTTAGCGATAGTTTGATCCTTTGCGGTTGTATTTGTACGACAGCCTCTTGCAGGTCAGGCCGCATATCCTGCAGTGAGCGGTTCTCAGCCACCTCCCACACTGGCTTCTCCGGTCGCTGGATCATCCCTTGACTGCACCCCGTCGAAACTAAACTGTTTACACACAAATGAAGTTTTAAGTTTTCGTTGTTTTACTATTTTATTGCAAATTTCGACGTCATCACCCTGGTACCATGTCCCTATAGGTACCACTCTATGTGGAGACATAAGCTTTCGTCTATGATTTCAGGCATCCTTCTTAGTCATAACATCCTTCACGTAGTCCATTCACCTTTCTTCCTAGACCTTCCCCGAAGTACTCCTCCTTCATATTTAAAGGTGTTCTTGCAAATGCAATGCAAATGTCGTCATCGAACGTAAACATAACAATCGGTAAAGTTAACGACCTCATTAAGTAATATACATTATCAAAAGTTGCGGTTCAATCCGACATCAAAGCTTAGAACAATCTCGCTTTTGTTCGAAAGCGCATTTGATTACCGATTGAATGATAACATTAACCAACTCAGCGTGCGTTGAAATAAAAATGGGCTCCATTGAAGTGCTCTGACGTCACGTCACGAATCATGATCAATCACGCAACGTCTTGATCACTCCGCGCTCAGTGGGCGAGTTCGGATCTCGAACGTAGAACGTGGGAATGCGACGTGTTTGAAACGCTTTGATGTTCCCAAGCGCCGGTCCATGAACTTACGACTTCGCGCGTGACAAATTTGTTTTATTGTTTATTTAAAGTTTTATCGTAAGAACCGTAGTACCATCAAAGTATATGGTAAACATATTATATTGTTAGACACTATCAAATAGAGGATTTCCAAATATAGAAATTTTCATCTAATTGGTGACATATTTACCAAAGAAATGTGTTCCTTTTTTTGGTTTATAACAATTTACGATATAATTTATTTCCCTAATCAATGAACGTAGAATTGACGTAGAAGTACTTATGGATGTTATGATAGAAGCAATACACTTGTACCAGGACTAAAAACAAACGATAAAAAGACCTCAATAATCGTAAACAAATATAAAGTCGGAAGTGCTCTCCAGGTTAAGGTCAAAATTTATCTCTAACATACCTTTGTTCTTTAATTTGTACCCTAACTTCGACACATATATTTTGCTCCTAAAACATGTTGGAATAAAAATTTAACAAAACGTCACCTTTCTTTTTAACACGTTGATGATGAAACGCATCTGCATTTCATTAGAATTCATTTTGCTATCTGTCTTTTGTCATAACTATCTATATTGATTAAGTTTACCTTGTGGGAAAGAAAATAAAGTATCTATTTTAATCGCTTAAAATTTTTACGAATCATAAGTTACTTTAACGTTATTGGAATTCAACTGCTATTTTTTAAAGAAGTTACGGTAGCAAATTAACTTTAAGTACTTTTTGAATTTTTTGATTTTAATTTATCCTTTTTTCCAACATCCCACATTAGTGGAGAATCATAGAAAAGATACTCAACATTGTAATTGTTATGATTAAATAAAATTCCTAAAGTAATAAACTTTAAGTTAGTATTGAAGATAACATGTAAAATAATAAATACAGTATTATGATTTCCGTTATCACAGTGACACGCTGTCTCTAAATGTTACACGTCGTGTACGAGAATTTCAACTTCATTAATATTCACGAAGGTGAATTATTGGCCGAACATTTATTGTTGCAACGTGTGTTAAAGGGACAAACTTAATAATAACTGTCTATACTACAACATAATGAAAATATGTGTGTGTTGCGTGATTCTTCTACGATTGAGATCGCCTACTTATACTTCAACTGTTGACACCTTGACAGAGCTACTACTGTTTTAATCACTGGTATGTACACGAAAGGCGTTACTGTTATACAAGTCTAAAAACATAGCTTGCTGTAGTTTTCCAGGATTCCCTAGCCCTCGATATTCTTAGAGAAAATAGATAATAATAATGAAAGGTGTCTCTCGGTTTGCGCTATTTCGAAACCCCGTCACGCGATCGATACTTGGATCCAATAAACTATCTAATAATCGCATATACTTATACCGTACATATTCATATATTTATACCAAAGATTAGTAACAATACACAACAATACACAATACACATATTTAATGCAACAGTTTAAGAACACTAACCATACTAACAATTGATTTCTTTTCTTTTTTTTTTTAATTCTATTAAAATTAGCATAGTAGATAAATATTTAAATCTTGTTAGTAATTGTACGTGTAAATAATCACATTATATCTTACTACTATTATAAATGCGAATGTTTAGATGGGTGGATGGATGTTTGTTTGTTTGAAGATATCTCCGGAACGGCTCTACGGATCTTGATGAAAATTAGCAGAGATATAGAACATAGTCTGGAAGAACCCATAGGTTAATTATTAAGTTTTTTTTTCCTGAATTGGAGGTTACAGCTAGTCATGTTATAAGGGAAATAAAGCAATCTTTATCTTTTTATTTTAATGTAGGGTACGGGTGTTCCAAGACCATATGGAATTTCGTAATCTCTGGGCGTAACCCAGAGGGGCAGGCAGAGATTACTGACTGCGTGAGTTGAGTTTATGTTTGTTGTATATTGAGATGGAGATACTTGATGATGTATATGCCTATGTTTGCATATATAACCTCTCATCGTCGTTGCAGCGCGGCGCAGCGGGACTGTAGTAGGGGTCGGCGCACCAGCGGCAGTGCGAGGCCGCCGACAGGCACGCGCCGCACTCCGCGTGCTCAATGCACACCAGCTTGTTCAGCAGTTGTTGCTGGACTGCAAATTAAAAGTAAATACTGGTCATTTTTAATAATAGAAAGCGGCAAATATACAAGCGATTCGTGTGACCACATAACTAACTTATGCACCTAATGCAATTCATAGTTTATATACAAAAGAAAGGGGTACGTAAAAATGGAAGAGTGTCCTTTTAGGGGAAAAGAAACATATTTATTCTCGAAGCCCTATATAACACTAATACTTCCGCACGCGTTTAATATTTCGTTCCCTTAGTGTAGTTTTCTAATACTAAATAAACACTAAAAATTTAAAGAATTATTTAAAAATAAATGAATATTTAATTTACATTTAGTAAACTATGAATGAAACTTCTAGCCGTAGAGGCGCCCTAGTCGGCGCACCTGTCTTTTGTTCAAAAAGCTCCGCGATACGTGGGCGTGAGACCACAAAAACCAGGTCATGGATATCTTGCACTTTGAAGGTATATTTCACGTCATCATAGAGTACCTTACTTTGATGTTTAGTGATAGTCACGCATTCCCATGACGTTATCAGAGCTAAAAATCAATGCCCTACATATTAACATGTGCTGTCGCGACAGTCTGTCGAATGTAATGAATCCAAAAATAGCTTATCGCATTTCAAATTAATAGGATTAAGTGCTGGCGAAATTTGAGCAAAGGTAAGGGAAAAAAAACTTCCACACAAGTTCAATGCATATAGCAATAGATTTTTATATCCTTACGAAGTCCATTAAGTTACCTTACTATTAAAAAGCTTCCTGCGACTTGGAGCGAACACGCCGCTTACTAAATAAATGAACATCATTAAACATCGATAGTTGACTGAATCTAATGTCGGTGTATTAAATTTAATTGCAAGAATTAATAATGTTAAAGCGACATTAGTATTCGGAAAGGGCAGGGAAGTGGTACCAAAGCCAAACTATTATTCAAATACACGAACCGACTCGCTTTACGGTACTGTTAATTATTTGCATTTTGTATACACATCGACCATATTAGAAACGGCGGTCATGTCTAGTGAAATACCGGAAACCGATATTAGGACGCTGATCGTACGATATACAATTTGATTTAGTGTCAATGGCCGTATCTATAAATATTTTTAATTCATACATAACAACAGTCACTAAAGCGAGGTCTATTTTTCTGAAAAACTCGTTCTAAACTTAAGGTAACTTCATACAATAATGCTACTGTTTGGTGCCATATAAAACTAAGCTATGTTAAATTAATTATTTGATTAATTATATCCAGTAAACCCAAAATAAATCAACTATAGCGACTATTAGCTTGTTTAGCCTTTATGTTAACTGTCACTCGTGAATTGCAACATTTATTTGCAACACTGCGCCGTCTTATTTGTGTAAAGAATTTGTTAACGCAACGGATAACCTAAAAGGTTGTCAATTAGCTATGAATAAAAACATGCGGTATGAGCCACAAAAAATATCAAAGTGTACATAAATTGTTACTTTTAAACAATATCCTTGGTTACTAAATTAACTATCGTACTCCGTTATTATAAACGCATTATTGTTGATAATTTTCGCAGAATGCCTCACGACATTCGCCTAGAGATCACTGGAAATCCATAATTCAATTGAGATTAAGTAAAAAAAAAAAGTTATGAATAGAAGTAAGATAGAATACCTAACGAGTTGTCTAATCAATTTCGACAATTCAATCTTTCGTCAACTTTTAAAAAGGATCCCTAGCACTCGTAGTCTCAACAACATTTTCGTGACGCAAAAATTAACGCTTACATCATCTTTCAATGTTAACAGCTCGATAGTCAAGCTATGTACAATCGTGTGGGTATACAATTCGGAATTGGATCAGCATCGCCATTCCTGTGTCGCGTCCATGTTGACACAATTTATGTAGGCGTCTACAAGATTATCAGTCACGCTGCAGATTACAACTTGCAAATGCACACATACTTTTATATTACATCCTGATAGCTTCATTTTCAGCTTATATAGATAAAACATATTATAAATATTAGTATATAACAAATTTATACTCGACATGTCGACTCTGTGCTTAACCTATTCCACTTTGGTTTTCGTACTTCAAATTGATCGTATTTTCAGTCGTCACTAAATTAATAAAGTCACCTCTCATGCAATTTATCTATCTAGCATGTCCTACGGATGTACCCATGTATATTCATATTATGGTGTCCATATCATTTGAAATTACTTAGACATCTTATACATGCCACGAAAATTAAACGAAATTAATTACTGAACATTTAGAACCAATTGGCATGTAACTAAATCTTGGTGTTACTAATAAGACTGTCCCGTCCCATTCAGAACAGCAGAGTATGGTCACATTAACCACATATAAACTTAAGTGGTACGCACGTGTCGGATGTTGCGACCATCAGCGACTGAGAAACTGACACAACAAATTGATGGTATCGATTGCTAACGCCCAGTAATTACGAGATCTGTTAAGAGATTAATCTATGTTTGTTGTACCGCTCGCATCACGCTTATAGACCAGTTTGGAAAGCTTAAGACAAAGAAATCAATGTAGTTACAGTAAGATGCTCTTAAAATTTAGGATTACATTTTCTACATTGTGTGAAGATCGGTTAGTTAATCTGGTTAGAAAATAATGTTCAATTACTTATTATTTATATGACGGAAAAATGGAGGCAAATTTTTATACTATCATTTTATAATCGAATAGGTAAGAGTATATTATCTAGTCTCAATTTTTCTTCTAATTTCACACAAGACAAATCACAGCAAAGTGTGTTGCTAGAGTTGCTATGTTTTAAAATTTTATCTCCTATGAATTGTTGCGTTATTAGCAAATGCAGATGGATAGCCATCTGCATTATGTATCAAATTACTTAATGGAATAATGGACATTTATAACTATACTAGGCATTTTGTGTATTGCACTCAGATTGCAAAGAAAAGTTAACATACTTTCTTATTTATTTTATACGTGAAATTCTCAATATTATGATTTATCTTTTTTTATTTCAGAAAAAAAATATTAAGCTCTCTGAATAAAATGCCAACAATATGATTTCGTTATGAATGTGTGGCAGCACAAAACGTCTACAGATGATGCCCCCAATTTAATAGCGATGAAGTCTTTATTGAAACAAAACGTCTTCATTAGTGATCAAGGAATCGTGAACTAATACGATAATGGATTTTCTATTTATATCTTAGTACCAAGACTTTACTGATGTTATTACAGGACGTTTCGAAATCGATCCGGTGTTTCCAGATGTAGAGAGCTACGGTCGCCTAATCTTTTAACAACAGTGACTGGTGTTTTATATTACCGCATTAATTCATATAAACATATATTTATTTCTATCATTTTAGTTCTCGTGACTAAATGCATTGTTACCCACAAATCTTTATCTTCCCTTAATGGGTAGACAAGTAGTAATAAAATTTCCACAGATATTTATTTGTAAGTAGATACAAACAATTATTTAACCGTGAAAAGGACGCCTTAACAGGAGCATTGCCGGTCACCTAGCTTGATTCATTATCCATAAAGTTCTTTCATATCAACAATGGTAGACAACCTCAATAAATTATTTACTAACCACGAAATAATTTAAAATGAAAGGACAAAAGACGAGTTATATGAAAAGTTGTACATTTTACTTCCCTAAATAGTTCGTGTCATACGAGCTGGCGACTCATAAATATTTTCGACGCCGGCGGAGAAAGAAGATAAATTTGTTGATTTTTTTTCGGTATAAAACTGTCATTCCATTTGTGGATAATATTCTATTTCTGAAGCGACAGTGGACTGGTGGCAGGTGGGTTCCGGAGATGCTACACGGCTACGGTTATTTCTGGTGCACATTACAATTTAATGTACACACAGATGTAAACTAAATGTATCCTTTGATGCATCGCTGTCTGATAACGTATTAATGTATTACATGATATCTCTTTGAAAATCGTAATTATAGTACCTAACGGTAATGTTTAGTAGTCTGTTGACTAAGAATATGAGGGTTAAGAAACTTTACTAATGGGCATCTTCACTAGCCTCCTAAAATTAGGTCCTTAGTAAAAATGTCCTTATTACCAACGTTTAGGTGTCATCTACGTTTATAATTTTTCTCTTATTTTAGGGAGGTCTTTAACCAAAGACAAGTGAAAAGACAAGTGAAAACGATAATAGTTGTAGACACAAATACAATGCCGGCTTTTATTTTATCTAAGACTTCAAATAATTTATTAGTTTGGACGATTACGATTGGCTGAGAACCTTAATAGTTAGATAGTATGTCGGACCTTAAGTTACTGAGTTATTACAGCTTTTACTTTGTGATTCATTTATTTGAGCGCGTTCTGGGAAATGTAAATTGTTATCACTTTGTAAGTCTTATCAAAAACACACCAAAAAAAAATTCATAACTATAAAAATGATTAAAAGCCTTCTCACCTTGACCAGATGAAAATCCAAACAATATACACAAATTAACAATAAACAGCACAGATTTTGCCAACATGGTCGTATGTCACATGCGAGCAAGTAATTCGCACGTGTGTGAATCAAGCGGTATTGCGCGATCAGTTCGCGATGAGTGTGTGATAAGGGCTGATAAGGCGATAAGGGGCGGCCGGCAAGGCGCGGGCAACGCGCTCGCGGCGCGCTCGCTCGCGCCTACGTCTCGACGCGCCGACATCTGCCGAACTTCTAATTTCTGGTCCCGCGTACCTTCATGCACGGAAGTGAATTAAAAGTTTCGCAGCGCGCCTCAATGCCGCGATAAGACGCTCGTTTCAGCCATATCAACAGCTATGGCTACGTGCCTAATTAATTATGTTGATTGCCTAAAGCCGCGTTCACATTTGCCTGACGTGTTGTGTCGTGATGCGTCAGAAAGGTATCGGGCTCATACAATTAATATGGTTGCGTGCACACTTCTCTGACGCAGTGTGTCGTGATGGCTTGTGTCGTGTCGCGTCAGTAGCGATCCCGGTCCGCGTCAGTTGGGTGAGGTGCGGGGGACGACGCAGCGACACGACACAGCGGGTCGGACTAGTGTGCACGCGCACGTGTCGTGTTGTGACGCGTCAGAAGGTATGGACAACGAGCTGATCGAGTGTAAACTCTCCGAGAGCTATAACGGAACTGATTAAAAATGCGTCATAACGCGTCACATAGATGTGAACAGTAGCCATCACGACAGAAAGCATCACGACACGACACGTCAGGCAAATGTGAATGCGGCTTAAGTCGCCTGATCTAATTATGAGAAAGTTATCAACGTTTGTTACAAAATACTTTCCAACTATCTCTAGGTTTGTTGGTTATCATTATTATGAAATTTTTATGTTTGGAACAGATTATTTTTCTCATCGACAAGTCATTGAACGCGATTCTTATAGACAACGAACTTATGCTTTTTTCTATGTAATGCAGTTTTATTATTCCTCTGTTTATAAAAGTGTCGTTAAAGTGACATCATGATTTCATTAAAATTACACTTACTCATACCAATTCGTCTATAATAAAAGGTCTTTATACATACTCTATAATTTACGAGCAGTGTGAAACCATGCGTTTTATGGGTGCTTAATTTTCTTTCAATAATAAACCCTTCAATGTTGACGATATTCAAGTGCCGAAAAACAAACAGTCCCTTTAGTTACTTTCTTAATAGCGATTTTAAAACATGAATAAAGCTATGATTGCTACGACGAAACGTATGTAATTGGTACATACATTGCATACAACTCAACTTTGTCACGATCCCTGTCAGTGAGGAGTCACAATGGCTAGTAACATTGAGGTATGGTCCTTTGTGTCCTAAATTTGAGGCTTTCATCATTTTGACTACATTTCAAATACATAAAATAATCTTAAGATTATTTCAAGACTTGCTATTGTAAAAAAGCAAACTACTATGAATATAGACGATCATTAGTCGAACTCGTTAAGGGATGAGCAGAAGAATATAATTTACCTATTAATTGTATAGCCCGTCCTAATTAGAAACGAAATTAACATTGCAAAATAAATTTCCGCCAGTCACGCAGATGGTCACACCTAAATTTTGGTTTCTATCTCTCCGTGGTCATAATAATTATCAATTCTTGTATTTACATGTTACAAAACAGTGAACAATTAATATAATGCGAAATATACCTACGACAAGGAGTCTCCGTACTCTTCAAAATAGTAATATTTGTACACTACTTTCTGCAAGTATAACCTTAGTATATGGACAATGTCTACAAATTAACTCGAAAGCGAATGGTCTGTGAGGAAGGCCACCATAATAAACAGCAACTTATGCGAAACTTGGCCTCACAACAAAACGTAAACAAAAGGTAGATGCAATTAAATTTAAACAATTGAAAAGGTAAATATGGGGGAAGATCAGTAATCGTGACACCTTTTCAAGAGAGCTTAGGAAACATCTAAAACAAATGTTAAAAGCAATTCCGAATGGAGCCATGACCTCCAGTGGGCGTATAGTCGAGGCCAAAATTTTAAACGCATTCAAGTTTAGCTGCACACGTCACCACGTAGCCCGTAGGCGGCGATTGCTACTCCTAGTTTAGTAATGGATGTTGTATTATGTACATTTGGTATAAATGGTTAAATTACGCAATAGTGTATTACGTAATAAAACAAAAAACTTATGGTAATAAAACTTCGAAAAAATGGAAACCGTGTACCGAAATGTTCTATATATTGCATTAAAAAAATTTAACAAAAATTTTTTGCATGGATAAAATTAAAAATGTATAGGTTATTAAACGTGTAATAAAAGTATATAAAATTTAGTAACATGTGTGCATGAATGTACTAAATACACAGGTCGCCGTTTAAGTGTTCAATCTTTCAAACGTTGAAGTGTCAAATAAATGCCTGACTAAACTTATGTAAGCGAGTGTACTTAACACCTTAAGAGCGACCTCTTTCTCAACTCAGTGGGCAATTGACTTGTTTACATATTGTGCTTAAATGTTGATAATTTTAAGCTTGTTTTGTCCGCTGTTTACTTAGTTATTCCAATCATTTTCACTGCCGCGAGTATTAACTGCTTCCTGTCACGATCGCCACTTTGAAATTAAATTAACTGCTTATCAAATGTACGGGCGTAGGGAATGGCTATCTCTTTCAATATTACCATAATCTTGAGTTTTCTTGTTTACATCAAAGTTTATAACAAGACGGCAAAGATGATCAATTAGATTACTTAAATTATGAAATCAGTAAATATGTATGTACACATGCTTCTCAAAACATACACTCACAACGAACTATCTTCGTTTCTATCATTGAAATTAATATTTTTCCTCGAAAGTCAGTAATCAATCAAAGGTCTTAAAGCTATATTGATAAACCATTTTGTTTTTTGTATTCGCTTGTACTTTTTATAATTTTTAAACAACTAAATCTTAAAAAGGTTAAAAAAACAGATAAAATTAGATTGAAAATAACTTTATTAGAACATTTTAGGTAGAAAAAATATTATATTTCACGACATTACTTCCATAGCTTTCTTATCGCCGTTTACGTGTTTCCAACATAACGTACAAATGGTTCACGGGTTGAAACCAACAATACCCATGTTCGGCTTTTCCCAGCCAAGTATGTCCATTGGGATCTATAAGAGTCAGATTACCAACAGGGCAGTTGTCAACAAATTCACACTGCAGTATAGTGCCGTCGGGGTAGTAGTATCTACCGCGGCCGGTGTAGCTCCAATCCTTCAGCAGACCCTGGTATCTGGAGCCGTCCTGATACGATATCATCACCTCATCGTTGACGCCCAACTTATCGTTCTCCCAGTAACCGGCGTAAGCGTCACCTTCTGCGGTTGTGTAAATTCCAGGACCTGGGTAACATTTTAAGACCATAACTAACATTCAGAATTATTAAATATTGAACTAAGGATGTCGTAGTTGTTTGAAACCTACGGTAAGGGACTCCACGAAACTAATCTGTATGTGGCAGAAAACAAAATCGGACAATAACATAAATTGCTGTAAGATTGATTCCTCTCGTTTACAAATTCGGACAACCGGCAGTATTCCGTTCTGCTTCGCATCACATTATTTTGGGCAATGCTCTTGCTCAGATCATAACTTTTGTAACTTTGTGATTTTGTGATAATAATCCTTCTTATGGTGGTCATAGTTATAGTAGTATTACAACAATTATATTATGAAGTTGAAATTGAAAAAATATGAAACGGAGCAAAACAGATTAAAGTTTTGTCACGGATACGTCTTAATACGTTTTCTCACACCGCCGGGCGCCAATTCGATATCGGAAATTATACTCGGTTCGCGGTCTATAAGAAAAAAAAGAATCATTTACCGACCGGACACATTCAACGGAGCGGAAGTCAACACTATCTATTTTTTCGTTAACTGTAAATTCTTTAAAAATTTCACTTTCTATAATTTCAATTACTTTTATTCAGATAGGTATAAAATAGGATACGGATTTGTGTGGATCCGTTAGATGCAACGCTTCTTGTAACCAGAGCGTAGCAGTCGACATCAACCGGAATAGATGCAGTACGGTCCATTAAACTCCATTTTATAAAAGACAAAAACATTCCGTCCTGCTCGGCTGGCTTTCAAGTTTAAAAACATTAGCCACGAACAACGAGGTGAGATTGAATAAAAACCAAGGAAATAAGATCAATGACCCTTGAATCTTTTTAGATTACGATTATCTTTTTGCTAACATACATAAGTTCGTCTACGTACAGACGCGCATCAAATTGTAAACATGTTCAGAAAAAGAATTCTATATCTTTCCACATTCACAAAGTCAGAAACTAAACTTTTGCAACACGTTGTTTTAATAAATAAAAAACATTACAAAACAATTAGATTGCAGAATGACAACTAAAGTTTTACCATGCATTTTGATACTTCTATCTTTCTTCTTCACCTCAAAGGAACCATTGTAAGTGTCCCCAGTATCATGTACAAAGAAACCTTCGTCTTGTATCACGAGTATTTCCTTGACTTGTTTTTTAATATCCACAGTTGCTGTTTCAGAATTATCTCCCGAATCGGTCATTTTGTTGAATCTTAAAAACATATATTATAAGATAGGAAACAAGTAAGCAGATTCCTCAATTCACCGAAATAGCGAACCTACTCATAGACACCCTCAATTGCAAATGCCTACCTTTAATCGTCAAGGTGCACACTTCCTTTTCCCATCATCATAAGAAAAGGGTGGAAAGGGAAAGAGGGGTAAAATCTGGCATCCGGCACTCACACTCATCAGACAAAACGCGGAACTGTTTCCACTTGACGTCTGTCTTCTGTGTGAACGTGGTAATTCACCGGTTAAAACGGCCAATTCGTGCAACAGATGTTGTTCTGGCGTCTACCACTGTTTGTATTGTATAAGTAACATATTGGAACTATTGTATGAAACATTAATTTAATACATCCATACTTGCTTCGGTCTTAATCTAAGTATATTTTTAATTCAAACCTTAAGTTAGAATGATACTCTACCTGATGCAAGATACGGTACGGATACAATTTTTGTTATTTTTATAACCGCGTTATTTACAGATCATTAAGAAAGTGAGTCATACACTACAGGTCGTGTTTTAATCAATTAATTAGTGACATGTTTTACATAAAACCCAACTTTAAGAAGGTTACAACATGACGTGTTGTCCATGACATGTATTTTTTTTTTTTTGCACGCGACTGTTTTCGGCCATGGCCTAATTATTGATCACTAGCTTTAGCCCGCGACTTCGTCCGCGCGGAATAAAAAAAATGCACACAAGATAAAAAAGTTCCTATGTCCGTCTCCTAGTTCTAAGCTACCTGCCCATCAATTTTCAGCTAAATCAGTTCGACCGATCTTGAGTTATAAATAGTGTAACTAACACGACTTTCTTTTATATATATAGATTATTATAAACTACTAGATGTCGGTCGCGTATTATCCGCGTGAATTTAAAAAGTGGCATATTCCAGATTGCAGTCTATCTCTGCTTCAATTCATCCAGATCGATTTGGAGTTACGTGTCCACAAACCTTCATCCAAACGATCCCATTTATAATATAAGTAAGATTTTATGGCTATACAGTAATCTTAAAAATGGCAGAAGTTTTCTTGATCAGCCAATTTCTCGATTGATCGCTTGACTGGTTAATCTACTGTATCTGAACAAGATAATGCCCCTTTTTTGGTGTCTTGGGGGGAAATCTTCTAAAGATGCCTTTAGGGGGGAAGACAGGGTTATGTGGGATTTCACCCACTAAAACCCCGCTCGGTGGCCAAACTCAAGTGCAAGAAGAAGGTTCCGGGATCTCCAAGGAACGCACCGGAACCCTCAGCATTTATCTCCCCAGGAGAGGCAGAATTCTATATGCTATAACGGCAACGTAGGATCACTCTATGTCACCGTCTTCCCAGGATAAACAAGATAATGCCCTAAGCGATTGTCTATGCACGTGGCTTTCGAATACTTGGAATTAAAATATAAATAAATATACCATCTTAAGTGTGGAAATGGAAAAATAAAATAAAAAAAACACTACATAATTTTAATTAATAAATTTATTTTACTAACATCCATTTAATCTTATTACAGCTTCGCAGAATTAATACATAATCAGATGATCGACAGCTTGGGCGCCATTTTGATTTATTTACATTAACGTATGGCGCGTATTCGCAACTTCTATATTAAAGGAAATAAATAATGACATGATTAAAAATAAGTGATTGAGAAAATTGAGGCCAGATTTTTAAACCTACATCTTGTAAACTCAATTCATTACCAATCAAAATATGAAATAAAGTTTTTCAGTTAATATTTGAATTACGTCATTAAACTTCCTTCCTTTCCCACTGCAGAAACGGTATTAAACTTAATGATTTCCCTTTCATTTTGTTTGAAAAAAAAAACAGGGATAACAAAGTTTTAGAAAACATGTTCCTTCAGTGGAAACACACTAGACTCCGATTAAACCGGGTTCTCAAAACTTGAAAGCATTTCTATCTAACGTTAACTCGGTTATCGTCGGTCTAAGATCTCAAATAGAAATATTTAACAGATTTCCACTCCAAAATCATATTTATGTGGGTATTTAAAATTAAAAAAAAAGTGGTCTATAAAGAATGAAACCGGAAATAGAAGCTTATTTAAATATTCTTTTTTTCTCTTGATCCTTTATTTTGATATTCGTTGCTAAATCACAATTAAAAAATTAATATCCCGAGATACAATTAAACTATCTAATACATTTCAAGTTCAAATGAATAATGGAATTAAGTCACTGCATGTAATCTAATAAATTAACAATGATAAATTAATCACCCACAACTTTACTATATCTACACATCCTTCAAAAAAATAAAGTTTTTTTTTAATAACCATAATTAAATAACTGGACAGTACTTTAGTATATATTTTTTTATAAAGTAAACGTCAAAAATAACAAAGGCAAAAACATAATTTTGAAGGACATGACTTTATACAAATAATTCAGCTAATTGGATAAGAATAGAGGCTAAAAAGCTTGTACCCATAAAGAATAAATACCACAGATAAACAAAGTTATAAATATATACAATCATTTAAAAACTATACATTTTATTTGGAAAAATGCACATTAAAAATTCACTATTAAAAGGGATTCGTTAAAAACCTAAATACCGTGTTCCTATATGCTTATCCAAACAGCTGATGGTCTATCGCCATTTTCAAAGAATCATGTTGGCGGGGTCTTCTAGGTTGTCTTTGAGTGCCTTCATCCATTGCGCGCCAACCGCACCATCTATAACTCTATGGTCAGCTGACGCAGTAAATGTAACGAATTTTGCAATTCGGAACCTGGAAGTAAAAATCAGGAAGTCAACTAATGTCTCTAAATCCCTTTGAATTAATTCATAGAAGGGTTTATATTATTTTATAACAAGCTCTCGCCCGCGATTCTATCCGCGCAGCGTTAAAAAGAATTTTATATGTTGTTGGAGTTGGAGTGCAAAATCTGGAAGAAAACATAGGCTATGTTTTCTTCCAGATTTTGCACTCCAACCGTGCCAAATTTCATCAAAATCCATAGAGCCGTTCTGGGGATACCTTCAAATAAACATCCATCCATCCATCTAAATATTCGCATTTATAATATTAGTAAAAATTTTACAAATTCTTACGATAAATTTTATGCGACTAGAAGGACCACAATTTTTTCATGTGTATTTATATAAATATATAATAATAAATATAATTAAATTTAGTAGTTATATAAAACTTACCCTTGTGGTTCATTTTTATCGGGGATGACTATTTCCTGCAAGCCTCCGCATGCTAATATCAAAGACTGTGGCGGGTTGATGATGGCGTTGAACATTGTTATACCTACAACAATCAATACTTGAATTAAACAAACAAATAAGATCATTACATATCATTAAAAACCTTGTTTTAGATATCAAAGAATACACCTATTGAACTAGATAAAAGTACTATATTAATAATTAAAATCATTTGGGAATAATATTACGAATATGTAGCTTTTTTCACCCTGTGGGGTGTCGTGGTTGCAAATTAACATGATCCCGTGGCACCATACATAATGAAAACAGAGGGGTTTAGTGGGTATGCACCCGTTCGGGGACAGAATCTCACATAAATATGCATAAAGTCCCTCTGAAAAAAAAAAAGCCTTTTTTCCCAAGGACTTAAAACAACACAACCAATTTTATTTAGAGACTTGAATTTTATTTACTTAAGCTCTTCCATCATAGAATAACTTAGTATTTACCTATTTAATTAATAAAGGTGCTGATGTATACATACCATACATTCCAAGATTGGAGACGGTGACAGTACCACCCTGATACTCCTGCGGCTGAAGCTTGCCATCCTTCGCCTTCTGCGCGAGTTCCTTCACGGTCTTTGAGATGTCGATGACACCGCGCGAGTCCGCGTTGAACACTATGGGCGTGATCAGTCCTGTGGGAGTCGCCACAGCTACGCTCACGTCTACGTTAGAGAATCTGTTAAAAAAAACAGATTCAATTTAAGATCGATACTGATTCATTAGCTCACTAAAAGTCCCCAATGTGGGGATCAGAGCCTTTTTTTAATCAAAAAGTGACATGCGAGCAAACGGCAACCTGAATTCGCCCAAATAGCGATACGACCGTTGCCCATAGACATCCGCAAATGCAGATGCGTTACCTAAGACGCCTTTAATCAACGGAGAAGGGAACGCCCAGAAAGAGGATATTTCCTCTTCCTATGGGTCCCCTCTTCCGCCAAATCTACTACCCCTTCCCATCCTTTCTTAATAGGAAATGTTAGGGGGAATAGGCCATAGTCAACGACGCTGGCTCATTGCGATTTGGTTGACTTTTTACATGTATCTTTGAATTTCTTCTCAGATATGTGCGGGTTTTTTCCCGTGATCCCCTGACATTGGTTGGTTAGAGACTTTACTTTTCATTTTAATACAAATTGGTTTTTACAACTGAGTTGTAATTGTATGTTTTTAATTTTGTGCTAAGTAATGGTGCAAGCATTGTGGTATTACAGATATGTGTAGGTTGGATTATGATGTTTTCCTTTGCTGTAAGAACATTGGATAAATGTACTAACTATGCATATATAAATCGAAAATTACATAGGTACATTTCGGGGTTCAAACTCAGGACCTGCAAATTACAAGTCAACTGCTTAACACCTGAGCCACCGACGCTCGTATATCTAGTTATATAAAAAATATTTTACTCACTGTCTAATGAAAGATTCCATCCAATGTGAGTTAGCAGTAGGCACGCGTTTGCAGGCAGACGCCACGGCCTTCACGATAAAGTCATTCACTGAGATCTGAAAAAAAAAATATTTTCAACTTTATAAAAAACAAAACTAAGTCCTTTCATCATTCAGTCAATACTTTTTAGTCATATCTGATTTTAAGAATACAGTGCATATTAAACTCACCTTAAGGCCTGGTTCTTCCTTTGCCAGTCGTTCATTGATGTCCTTTCTCATTTGCAACGTCTTTTCGATGTTAACTGTAGCACTGAGCTGGTAATGAGGTATAGTTTGTTTGGCAGCAGACAATCTCTTGGCTATGGTCTCCCTCATGCCCGACAGAGGAATGTCGAGGAAGGTGGCCCCCGGGGCGTGGGCGGGGGCGGGGGCGAGAGCTGGGGACGCCACAGCACCGGTGGCGGCGAGCGGCGCGGCGCCTGCGAGGTCACCACTCTTTAGCGACCCGTACAATCCAGACCCCTGGCCTGTGCAAATGGCACATGTCAGGTGTCAAGCTACAACTGTTAGTCTTGCAATATGGTCAGCTTCTTTTCCATTTACCATATTACTTTTTATAAGGCAGATAGTAATGTGGATTTCCTAGCCAGTTTGTGCCCAATACTGTTTATCGAATACTTAAGCATTTCACACTTATAGCCCTAAGATTTACACGAAAATTAAATTTCGTATGAGAAGAGAACATAGAGAGAAAGGATTCACATACATTACATAATTTTGTTATCCTCTGATTACATTAATTTTCTTCGAGTCACTTTTAAAATAGTTACAAGGATATATACTTGATACTGAAATAACCAGTGATACCTCCAAGTCGTATATTTCTGAGTTCAGCTAATCTGCGAGCCATGGGACTGGCGTATACTCTGCCTTCAGGAGCGGCGGCGGCGGGCGCAGGTGCGGGGGCTGCGGGGGCTGCGGGCCTGGGGGGCGCGGCGGCGGGCGCGGGGGGCGCAGCCGCTGCAGGCGCGGGCGAAGGCGCTTCCGCAGCTGAAAAGAAAAGTAGTAACAGTAGAAACTAATTGAGTTTGGAAATTATTCTTGTATTATCCTTTTAGAGATGATGTATATGCTTGTGTCTAATAAATTGTTACAGATGTTAACTATAATTACTGTACTAAGTTCAGCTTTAAGCCACATCACTACTTAACATCAGGATTGATGGTCAAGTTCAAGCAGTACATTGTTAAAAATAAATTGATAATCTAACATTAATTGACTAAATAGTTTTAACATACAATTCACTACAAGAAAGTTTAATGTTGGTATGTAAAATTACCTTTTGCGGGCGCTGGTTTTGCAGGCGCTCCTGTTGCTGCAATTTGTTACTCATATTGTTAATTGTTCATGCAAAAAATATATTGAATTAATATTAAAACACCAATGGAACAAAATTACAAAAAACTAAATATGCTGGTTAATTTCCTTTTTCCTTCCATTAATATACCAAATAATAATTTAATTCCAAATTAGTTAAAATTAATTTATATTCAACACATTTAAAACACTAAACATCCAATGATAACAAATCTGTTATCTTATTTACATTAAAAAAATGAATGTTCTTCAAGAATTTGTTCACTAAATATGTTAGTTCTCAGCAATGAAACTAACAAATCATTTCCAAAACTTGCTAAGTCTTCATAAAAACCACACCCATGCAAACTTAATAAACAATCTCATACAAAATGATATACATACAATCATCTTTGAAGTCTTTGAATGCGGCGACATCCCCTTGATTCTCCACAATAATACACAGAAGCTTGCCAACAGGGACACCCTTTGTGCCTTCAGGAATCAGAATTTTTGCCAAGTAACCTTCTTCAGGTGTTTCAAAACCCATTGTAGCCTTATCCGTTTCAATCTCACACAACAAGTCACCTGCAAAATATTAAAAGTGTACTTGCATTATCACTATACAAATAATGATTTGAATTTTTATTGTTTAATTTATGTTTTGTAATATTCTGACACTGTTAATCATTAATTTCTGAAACCAAAATCTGAAATTTAATGTAATGTCTCTAATCTGAAATGTATAAAGCATATTGTTATCTCTATTATGTCAATGATAATGAGAGGGATGGTGATATTTTTTTACAGAGATTTTAGTCTTGGAAACCAATGATAAGAAACCTAATTATATAGAACACATAGAACATAAATGTATTAATGATTCTCTATTTCAATATTATAAGAGTTTGAATTAAACTAGAAATACTCAAACTTTTTACATAGACTTGCAACTGAATTAAGTATCACAATTGATAAGACATATAGAACTCCATTTGGCATAGAATAGTGATTGACATTATTTATATTATGTTGATCTGAATTTTATCTTTGTAGCTATGATCTATAACAGAGATAGCTTATTGGCTGTGCTTCACACAATGTGAAGGTAAATTGTCAACCTTCACTATGTTATTTACATAAAAAAAAAAAAACTGCCACTTTATCAATTGTTATGCACCACAGAGATGGGTTAATTGGTAGTTTTTTTCATCAACAGAATGAATTGAATGAATTTTAATTTAATACCTTACTTGTCAATCATCAAGTTGAATTTTTAAAAATTAAAATGTTAAGAATTCTCTTTTTTTTACAGGATAAGGGGTAAATGGGCTGTGATAACAATGACATAATCATCTACATTCTTTAGAATAAAACTACTTTGGGTTTAATTAATATGTAACTCTATGTAACTCTTTTCATCAACAATTAAGAACTATTGGTTGTCACAGACAATATTAATTAAAGCTAATAATATAGTTAAACAAATTTACCTTCACCAAGCTTATCTCCCTCTTTCTTTTCCCATCTCACAATGGACCCACTTTCCATAGTCGGTGAGAGGGCAGGCAGATTTACCTTGTTGTGGCTCGGCAAATCTGAGTAGTAGCGAATTTGTGGTCTCCATTGCAGTGCCAATAACCCACTCTTCGATTCGGAGTTTATAAACCTTCAAATAGATCATTAATTTTGTTAAGTCGACATATTTTTCGTAGATTTGTGAATATTGTGCGCTGTTTTAATACAGTCTGCGTAATTAATCAATGTAAAACCTATGTTTACGTAAATATCATTAACAATTTGTATGTTTACTTTTATCTCGCAAAATAACAAGTTAAATCTTGCACATGTTTCCATCTCATGACATTAATCAAGGTAACACGATTTGACGTTTTGGTTATGCAATTACCGCCGACAATCTGCGTAACTTTTAATAGCTGGAACTCCACTATAAATAAACACTTGTAGATTTAATAAATTAAAAAGCGCTTACAATACTTGATATAATAACACAAGGAATACACTTACTTATTGGAACTTTTCCTCCTGATTAATTCCGTGGTCATACATCTCGTTAGATTAACACGAACAGCTTTTTTCAAGCTTTCGCTCAAAACTTGGTTTCGCACAACAATCGTTCGCAGCATTTTGTATATTATTTATTTGTACTAAACTATTCCGTCCAGTTAGTCGGGACGGTATTATAGAAAGCCGTAAGATCGACCTTTACAAATTTGTAGGTCGTTGAAGTGAATCCGTCACCTCAACGGTCAATGACAAACTGACAACTGACATTTTCGTGACAGATTTTGATGTTACAAGTTATCAAAAAGGCAATAAATATTGCAAACTCTTTATAAAGATAAAATAGTAGATTTTGGCTTACTGCGTTATAAAAATAAATCTTTTACAAATTTTATGCCTTCTTTTTTTTAAACGATACATTAAATTGTTCATTTTAGACCCCTAGCCCTGGATTGTTTTTTTAAGGACAATTTATAGCAGCTGCATCATGATTCAATCGAGTTTTGGGGGCAAAGCTAATTTTATGAATGAATTGTTTACAAAATGAAATCAAAGAAAACATGACTTCAACAATACTCTATTGTAAAACATTTCAATAATCTATGGCAACACGGACGAAATTGTTTTGGCTATGGCTTTGCTAAGTGTCAATGTCAAAAACTGTCATTTCTCTTTTTCTGTCAACTGTTGTGTTAGGCAGGTTATTTCACAATGGTGAGAATTTTAATTTCAAAATATTTCAATAATCCACTGTCGTTTTAATATAAAATAAAAAACATGTTAGTGAATATTGTGTGTTGTCCCAATTGTGCACGATATTTCAGCATTCGCGAAGTAAATATATAAGATACGATATGCCAATTTGTTATGATGTTTTCAGGCCAAACGTACGAAAAAGGTTGGAATTACCGGTAAATATGGAACTCGTTATGGAGCTTCATTGCGTAAAATGGTCAAAAAGATGGAAGTGACACAACACGCAAAGTACACTTGCTCTTTCTGTGGAAAGGTAAGTAAAATTTGTATACTTCTCACATAGCCTACAGATTCCGTTGGTTTATCATGATTTTAATTACATTTGAATACACAACAGACTAAATAATAATAGATTGTACAACTATACATTTCCCGAAATCCATTTGTACTGATTTTTTTGTTTCCGATAAACAATTCTGATACCAATTAAACATGGAAATAAGTTAAAGCAAAGCATATGTTTTATTCTTTTGACAGAGATGGCAACTACTGTTATGCCAAATACATATATTTGCTTCTTGTTTATTCAATTAGTATGATTAAATTAGGAAAACAATTAAAACAACCTACTAGAAATTCAAAATCAAAATTCAGTCTTTCTTTTACAATGTGTAAAATTTTCATGTAAATAAAATAAAGTCTCTTGTATTCATATAAACTAAAAGTAATGTCTTGAAGCCTAAGGAACAATTTTATTATGTTTTAGTTATGTTCAAATAGATTAATACCTATACATTTTCAGGATGCCATGAAACGATCTTGTGTGGGCATCTGGTCATGCAAACGCTGCAAGAGGACAGTGGCCGGCGGTGCATGGGTCTTCTCTACCACAGCTGCGTCATCCTGCCGTTCAGCAGTCAAGAGGTTACGTGAAGTCAAGTAAACACCTAGACTAAGTTAATAAACATTTAAAAACTATTTACTTGGTTTATTTTTATATTCCTAATTGATCCTTTTATGTAAAATATTTTTCACACATCTTTTGGTTTTTGGTAGTTTCAGACTGGGAGTAATTTGAATCATTGCATTATTTGTGAGTAAGTTAATGATTAATTAACTTATGATTACACCAGTTGCCACTGGCTACTCTGTCCAGAATTAAAAACCAAACCTATGTTTTCTTCCAGACTTTGTTCAATGTCCATGCCAAATTTCACAGATATCAGTTGAGCCATTCAGGAGATACTTGCTAAGAGACATCCATCCATCTAAACATTTGCATTTATAATATATGCCAGATATTGTCATTAGTAAAGTTATTATTCTTGTTATTAATTCAAATATTGAGTCACTAAACATCAGAAAATGAAAGGTACTGAAGTCTCAACATATTGAAACTAGTGATGCAACGGAAGTGTCTTACCGGAACCAGAAACGGAAACAGATGTCAAAAATAAATTTTAGCAGAAACGGAAACGGATGCGGAAACAGAAGTGTAAATAATAATAAAAAACATATTTACAAAAATATTTTTTTCCATAAAAACAGTTTGTATTCGTTTTTAATTTATTAAGGCATTGGATATCGGTGTCCTTTAGCCTTCAATGTATGTATTTTTACTGCGCTGCAATAAGTTAAAATACGCGTTTTTTTTAAATTTATTTTCAGGAAACAAAATTACACTATTTACAAATTAAAGTTCGACAAACCACTCGTGTTGACAAACGACAAATATATTTCTAACTATATAATGATGATGATATATTACATGGTTATCACTTATTCAAAAGTACATTTAATAATTCGTAAGTATGAAATAGTCACATTTTGCCAGTTGTCAAATTTTATATGGACAACAACTAGACAGTTTACTCCAGCAAGAGAAACTGATTGTTTCAAATAGCAGCAGAAAATATTACGCGCTTAAATTCACAAAATAGTACGTAAACAAACAAATGCGACAAGTGCCGAAAGGCCACGCACGGACTGCGCGTCTCGCGCCGCGCATTTGGATCTCTCAGCCGTCGTAAAGTTCCGTTTTATCTCCGTTATAAAAGTTGCGGAAGCAGAAGCAGAAACGGATGTTGAAAAGCACGCGGAACTTCCGCACTTGCGGAAACGGAAACAGACATCCGTTGCATCACTAATTGAAACTATACCCGTAACAATGACAAAATATTATGTTGTGATAACAGAATATTGTTTTGAATATATAATCTGGGCATTCATGATAAACAAGATGTATATGGTTTTTATAGAGAGGATAATATTTTTGCTAAGAAATAAATGAATCCTTGAATTGTAAAAATATTTATTGATATGTTCTAATGTTATATAGCACCAAAAGGAATTATTAAACTAAAATTTGGTACATGAATTTTCACAATAAAGAAATTATAAAATGTAAGTCATTTAATAAATATTGAACACAAACATACAAACAAACGGCACATTTTTACAAACAGATTTGTCAAGAAGATTTTAGTTTAAGTATAGAAGTCTTTAATATAGTTTGAGCATTCATTATAATACTAAATAGTACATGTTTGTATAATATGTACATATTCTTAATCACCTAAGTCACTATCCTTATCACCGATAGCATATAAGACATGGAAGGCTATACCTAATAATGCTGTTCCTAAAAGATCACCTAATGCTGTTAAATATGGTATAGCAGAATTATCAGGATCCATCCCCAATTTCCACATACCCACTACCATGTAGTGACTTATTGTTAGTAAGAGAAATACCTGCAAGAGGGCAGCAGACATGTAAATCAGAATGAAAATTGGAGTTAAAGAAGTATGTCCAGCCTTCAAATATTCAATTGTGTGAATAAATATCAGTTGACTAGGAATCACCATAACCATAAGTAGCTTTGTGGTACCGCTCAAGACTGAGTCCATTTTCTGCCCAGTGTGTAGTGAGGTTGACAGTCTGGATGCATGCACTGCTACCATGTTACCACCTATACCATTGATAACCAATTGAAACACTGCAATTCCTGAATAATTTGACACAGTATAATCCAAAATTAATCCTCCCGCACTACTTATAACCATTGCTGACACCACAGGAACCCACCCTTCATCTAAGGCTTGCCTTGTAAATTTATTCTCATATGCTATATATCCACAAACTGGCACTAGAACTAAACCACCAATTATGATTATAGAAGGCAGTATTATACTTGAACCAATTGTCCTATGTAATAGAGATGCTATCCAAGACAAAAGTGCCAATGTTGTTAAATCCCCTAAACTTGCTGCTATAGGTGTAGCTACATTATCAGGATTTATGTCCATGTGTTTAGAAAGCACTATCACACCAATCATTATTAAACCAAGCACCAAACTTGCAAATGAAGCTGTTAGGACACTTGAAGCACATAGTAACATAGCATGATGAATGTCAAACTGGCCATCAGGTATCCAACCCATAGCCACTGCGGCCATAGCAGCTAAAAACCCAACAAGAACTGCTTGACACTGAATGAGACACATGTTACCCACAATCAAAGCACTAAGATTGCTATCAATGTGTCCTAAATGTGCGTGTGTCGACAATCTTGATGCTAGAGTCATTTCTAAATTTCCTTTTAATCCCAAAAGTGCTGGAACTAAAATGTACACTTCTGACACTACTTGGAAGACATCCCAATGTTGTACTTTATCAAGCAACAGACTGGCAGCAACCATTCCGTATCCGGCGAGCAGAAACGACACAAACATTTGAACGCCTGCGGTCCAAGAGTTTTCATATTTTGGTTCGGGCGGTTTATTCGAGTTCGCAATGAGCCTACACGCATCTGCGTGAACATCGGTCTCATTTGTGCTTCCGGAATTTCTTGGCATTCTAGTATTATTCTTGATTCTGTTCATGATGACAAAATATATAAGAATTAATAAATAAAATACTATTAAAAGTACAGAAAATGATGACGTACTATAAAAGGCATTAAAGCCGCGCCGCTTCTTCAGTTATATCCATATTCAGTTAATTGCAATGGAGATAAAACATCTTTGAGTTTTAATTTATTTGGGCCAACTTCTAAAACAATTTTTCCTCCAAGCAGGGGAACTACTTTTATTTTACAGAGGCTATGCAACTTGTTAAATTTCAATGAAGTACGAGATATAATTTAATTAGAAGTGAATAAGAAATTTAGATTGAGATATGTCTAGACAAGACAAGAAATATTTCAATACGTAAACACGTATATTATTGGTCAAAAAGGAAGCGCCTTGTCTTTCGTGAATTTGAATTGGCTATAAATAAATGTAGTGGAAAGAAAATCACCAATGAGCGTTATTAAAAACTTTGACATTTGGTTTTATTTGTTTTTAATTTTCTATACACAGTTCACTGACATTCGGCCTCAAGGTGACCAACCTGTTCGAATATCTAAAAATATTTTTATAACTAATGAAACCATTCTTACATTTCAAACTAACACAAAAATGTTTTATAGCATTTTTATGAAGAATTAAAATAAACCATCAGCTTTTTTCACAGCGCATTTTGGGTATATACGTATCAAAAGAGTATTGATTGAAAAGAATATTGTATGCATCACGTATCCGATCACAGAGGACACGGCATTCGACATTCGAGATACAACATTTGACGTATTGACGTTTACGGTTTTGGTTTTGCTGCGGTTTCCCCCAGCACAGCAAAACGTATACTTTGTTGACCAGAAACTGGTTTTTAAATAAAAAAAAGATTATTTAATGTGTATAAACATTGAACCGTAAATTGGGTAAATATTTTTTATTTGTCATTAATGTAAATACTTTGAATTTCTTAAAAATTATGTATATTTGTCAGTTCAATCTTAAAACCTACTTTTATCTAAATGTGTCTTCATTCTATTTTATGTTATTAGCAAATATTGTGTTATGGTGACTAAAAGCAATGGTTATGTTGATGTTTGTGAAATAAAAGTGCTTTTCAACATTAGTGAGTTAAGTGGTTTTGCTTATTATACCTTTGTTGTTTGTAGGTGCGCGGCGAGTCAAGTTGTCACTTGTGTCGGAACTGACATGTGGCACTGAAAGAAAACTTAACTTTGATTTTGTTGAGTTAAAATGTTTCGAAGTAAAATAAGAATACACACGTGTCGCATAATATTATTAACATCGTTAGTCTGGCTGCTGGTAGATGTTGCGCTCTTAGCTATCTACTCTGACTGCTTCGGCGATGGTTGTAGTAAGAAGACAAGTGAAGTTGTTGTCAGGGTAAGTTTTTGTACTTTACCTGACCATAATTGTTTAACATTTTTAAAAGTTGTACATGCTACATAATACTAATACATTTGCAAGGTTTATGTGGTTCATGATAAGTTTCAAGAGTATCACATAATCTTTAACTGTACATTCATGTTCGAATTTCATGAATGAAATTAAAAAAAAATTGAACATCAAAGTTTTATTACTTGTATAGAAATTATAAATTATGTAAATAAATTGAAGCATTATTTTCATTAATTTAAACTTCATGAATGAAAAATGATTTGCATATATCCTATCAATTTAATCTTCATAGATATTGTGGTGCATAAAAGTTTAAATATGTTATTATTTTTGCTATGGGATTAGTTTTCTATACTTTAATAATCAACTAAATCTTAGTAGACACCACATTCTAACTTTACATCATCAATTATTTTCTATTTGCACTATATTGTAAAAATTTAATTATGTCACTGTTTTCTTTCAACTTAAAACAGTGACATTTATTTTTTCTGCATGCAATTTTAACATTGATATACACAGGTAAAAAAATTAAAATCAAAGCCCTTTGAAAATGTTTTGCTGAACTGTAGGCTATATCAGCTGTTTTGCTAAATAATATAACATAATAATATCAATTGTAGTTTAATAAAATAGTAGAAAAATATTATTTATATAATTGCCATATGAGTCACAATACAAGAAAGTGAAAGTGAATGTAATAGGGTGCTAAGTTCCTAGAAACTCTTTGCATACACAATTTACAATTGACCGTTGTATAACTTGTAAAAGCACACAAAAAATATTCTTCAATTATTTCATTGCTTGAAATCATTACAAACACGTATTTTTTGTTTTAAAGTACATTTTTTTTTCAAAACTTCATCAAAATCGTACATGGGGAATAACACAAACACTGATTTATTTATGTATGACGGTCATTGTGCTACAAACTAAATTTTTTATTTTACATCATATGAATATCTGTGATTTTATTTTAGAGTAAAGATACAGAAGACCTCCGTGGTAAAAGAGGTGCGATAGCAGCAGGTCTACGGAGCAAAGTAGAAGATGAGGAAACTAATTTAGAGGAGAATGAACTAGAGCAAGACATTGGTGATGATGGGCTTATGCTGCCTCCATATCCAAAGTCACGGCTAAAGAGGTGGTCAGTAGTGCCACCTGTGAGGCCACAGGGTGACTCTCCCGGAGAAATGGGTATGAATAAGAACTAAAATAATAAGAGGATTTATAAAATTCATCACTACAGTTATTAATAACCTGAAGTATTATAAATTTTTTATATAAAATAGCATGATGGTTAAATCTGGTGAAAATCCTAGGGTAAAGCATACAGGTCTCATAGCAAAGGTTGCTGAAATTTTAAAAATGATCTTAGGGCCTATGAACTAGTGTTAAATGTGTGGTATAATTAAAAAATATTTCAGGTAAAGCTGTTAACATTCCAATAGAACAAGAGAAACTCATGTTGGACAAATTCCAGGAGAACCAGTTTAATTTGTTAGCTAGTGATATGATCTCGTTAAATAGATCGCTGACAGATGTCAGATTTGAGAAGTAAGTTTATCGTATTTATATTGTCATCATCAGCTCACTATTCGTCCCCTGAGAGGCTCGGAGCCTACCCTAACTAAGGGGTGACTAGGCCATAGTCAACCACGCTGGCCAAGTGCGTGTTGGTTGACTTCACACATATCATTGAATTTCTTCTCAGATATATGCAGGTTGCATCATGATGAGTTCCTTCACCGTCAGAACGATATATTTATAGAAAAAAATATTAAATTAGTCCATTTAATAGGTGTTTATAACTGTAAATTTATTTTGAAAATCTATAATTTAACTTTAATTCAAAATGCCAAGATATTTACTTAGATATTAATGAATTATTGTAAAATAAAAATTGTTATATTGTTACTGTGAAGGCATATTTTTTCTAGGTGTAAAGGGAAACAATACCCAGATTTACTTCCTACAACTAGTGTTGTGATTGTCTTCCACAATGAGGCGTGGACAACTCTTATCCGAACTATTTGGAGTACTATAAATCGATCGCCTCGGCCATTGCTCAAAGAGATTATTTTAGTTGATGATGCTAGTGAAAAAGGTATGTTTAAATAATAACAAACAATATCTTAACTCATATAAATTTTACTATTAAGGTTAACGGGTATTTATTCACAAGGCATCGCCTCGTCTTGCGATCGCTACAGCATACACACGCCATTGAACGGCATAATATATATGATATAGATAAATTTGTTAGCAAAACATTCGTCGTAATATATATAAAACTTATTAATTTATATCTTTATCCTACTTAATCGGCCACGTCAGTGCGGCGGAAAGTTGACGCTACGACAATCGTGACTTGAGATGGTGTCGGAGGAGTAATGCGCGTTAACCTTTAATCATGAATATTAAACAATAGTATTCATTCATTTATATTTTTCCTATTAGCATTTGTTTAATATGTTTTTGTTTAAATAATAATTACGATATATTACCGTAATAATTATTCAGCTGTGTTATGTACACACACAATGAATACCATATTTCTTGAAAATGTCAATACAATTAAATAATAAACTGTTTAATGTAAGAAAATATTATAGAGACAAGTAATAACAATGATTCCTTGACATTTCTTATATTTCGGTTTAACATTTTGCTGGCAAAATAAAAGTATTCTTAACACTGTAATGGAAACACATTGTTGATTAAAAATTAAAATTTTGCGGAATATTAATTTCTTATCAGCTTTTAATGATAAAAGGTAAAAACATGTAAGTTAAAGTACTTATCACAATTATTCTTAAAGATTAATATGTAAAGTAAATTAACGTAATTTAATAGTATTTTAAACTTATCCTTTTTTACATGAATACAACACACACATTCTTAACATATTCATTCATAAGCAAGTATAAATATTGTGTTATTGAACCTTTTTCGTTTTATGAATCTTAATTTAATTTTCTGAGACGTCCTTAATAACAATCCATAAATGTTTTGTAATTTTATAATATTAGTAGTTACTTCAAAAGGTGCTGAAAGGAGCTAAAATAAAATAGAATTTTGTATATATTTGTTACCTTTGATTGTTTAGAACACTTGGGCAAAAAATTGGAGGATTATATAAAAACACTGCCAGTACCGACCCATCTCTTTCGAACGGAAAATCGTTCCGGTCTTATCCGGGCGCGTCTTTTAGGAGCCAAACATGTACAAGGAGACGTCATTACATTCTTAGATGCACATTGTGAATGCACGGGTAAGTGACATGTATTTTTTTATAAATCTTATTTGTTTTTTTTATTTTATGGTATAGAATTGCTGCCAGTAATCTTGTTTCATAATATGTTAAAGCATCTGCTGAGAAAATAAATATAGTGCTTAGGTTACATGCAGTCATAATGGAATGGATGCGGACTCACATACATACTAAAAATATCATTGAATTTTACTCTCTTGTTAGTCGGTCAAAGTCAAAATTGACTCGTTTAATATCGTCTCGTTTTAATAATTGTTAACCAAACGGGTATTTGAGGTCAAGAAACATTTGAAAATGATTGACTCTTTAATGTTGCCTATTGATGCTTGTTTTATTTCTTAGTTATTTGTTTATAGCAGTTTTCTGCGTTATGCTTTTAAATTACTAGGATGAAGCAGTGAATATAATTTTCATTCTGTATTAAAGATAGAATTAAGATTAGTTTGATGTATTCTATATCTATATTCTACTAGCTTTTACCCGCGACTCCGTCCGCGCGGAATAAAAAAAATGCACACAAGATAAAAAAGTTCCTATGTCCGTCTCCTAGCTCTAAGCTACCTCCCTATCAATTTTCAGCTAAATCAGTTCGACCTATCTTGAGTTAAATAGTGTAACTAACACGACTTTCTTTTATATATATAGATAGATATCTGAATAATAATTTTTTTTATAGAGGGTTGGTTGGAGCCTCTGTTAGCGAGGATAGTGGAAGACCGTACCACTGTGGTGTGTCCCATCATTGATGTCATCTCAGACACGACCTTCGAGTACATACAAGCATCGGACATGACATGGGGTGGATTCAATTGGAAATTAAACTTTAGGTGGTAAGTATAAAGTTCAAATTATAATAAACACTTTGTTATTGTAATAGAATACAGGAAGCATGCAGTTGTCATTGGCTATGCAAGATAAGTTGGGATAAAATGCATTGTTATCCTTTATATTTCCTTTATATTTTCCTGTAATAACTTTTGTGTGTAATATTAATTTATTTTTATCAATGACTAGAATTGTGTTGTTAGTAATTTTCAGTTGATTTTATGCCGTTTATATTTTCCATCCAGCTTCATTCTTAGGTTTAATAATGCAAAATATTTATTTTATACTCGACTGCGACTCCATCCGCGAGGATTTAGAAAAAAAACATAATAAGTAGCCTATCTGTTGTACATTTGTGCCAAATTTCATCAAGATCTCTCGAGCCTTTCTGGAGCGAAACTTTCGCATTAATAATATAAGTAAGTTATTGGTGGCTTTATAATATTATGTATTACTATTCTTTATAGACTTTAACCCTTTCTTTGGAAGTTTCCATTTATTTACTTTTACTTTTATCGTGTTTCCCACGCTACAATAATAACATCAAATAGCATTGACTTTTGTCAAGGTTTTATTTGACTTCATATTTTAACAATAGTATAGGTATCGTAGTGTTGTAACACATTCAATGCCACCACAATTTTTACAAATGAAACTCGCCAACCCCGTTGGTGACACTGTACGTGTTAACCTTTTTTACATCTCTGAGTTACATTGTTGATATAATAATAACTGGTAACTATAAATAGGTTAGTTGAAAAGCAATCAGCGTACCACATTCAAGGCTAGGACGTTACACAAGTTTGTTTTGATTGCATAATACTACTATTGTTCTCAACATCTCGAATTTAACTCCCTTGATTTATTTCTACACTACATTGAACGAAAACTTTTAAGTTTTAGGTTCCATAGATTGTTTAAGGTCTATGTCTCTTATTTTGGTGTTGAAACTATTTTAATAGTGATAATGATTGGTGTTAGTTAAATAGTTATTAAAATACAACGAAATACGTTTTCACTTGACTTGTATTTGAATCAATAAGAGAAATGGTTGTATAAAGTTAACATATAGAAGTTTGAATTGATTTTGTATGGTTATAAATAGAAATGAAATGCGAAATGCACGCTTGTAAATTTCTTCATGGTTATCGCGTTATTGACTAGATCTTTAAGACTACACAAGTGAATTTAAGATAGGATGTTTACTTTTAGTAACACATACTTCTGAAACGGATAAGAAATTTGACAGAACTTCGCAAAAATATAAAATGCTTTGTACTATTTTTTTTCCCATCTTGAAATCGAATTCAGTAATAATTTCGTTTAAAAAATTGTGCTATACCTTTTGTACGTCACCTGTTGCCTACATTGGTTTCAAATTAAGATGGTCAGCAGCACTGGACGTGTTAAAAATGTAGTCAACGATTGGTAAATACTGAACTACTCTGTCCAGGTACCGTGTGCCGGAGCGCGAGATGTCCCGGCGCGGCGGAGACCGCACGGCGCCGCTGCGCACGCCGACCATGGCGGGCGGCCTCTTCGCAATAGACCGCGAGTACTTCTACAAGATCGGCTCCTACGACGAGGGCATGGACATCTGGGGCGGGGAGAACCTCGAGATGAGCTTCCGGGTATCGTATGCATTGTCTAACTGATGACAGTTGTGTCCGTTACAAATATACTTTAAGTAAAACTTAAATTTTCTCTGTACTTCTACAGTCACATTTGGAAAATACTTTAAATTTTATGTTGTTTTAAACATGAAGTACTATTTATTTAGGAAGATGTTTGTTTTTCGAGATGTGTTCATGATGTAAGTTGTGAGGTAAGGTGTGTCAGTGAGATGAGGCGAGGTAGTGACAGTGGTGCACGGTGTGGCAAGGTGTGGCAGTGCGGCGGGTCGCTGGAGATAGTGCCGTGCTCTCACGTGGGGCACGTGTTCCGAGACAAGTCTCCGTACTCCTTCCCCGGCGGGGTGCAGAACATCGTGTTGCACAATGCGGCGCGCGTCGCCGAAGTCTGGATGGACGAGTGGGGCGAGTTCTATTACGCCATGAATCCAGGTTCGATACTTGGTTATGTGCTTTGACCGTTCACATTTTGCTGCTTTTGTAAACATCTGTGTTTAAAAAATAATCTCCGGTCATTTTTAAACGGAACATATATTTTTCTACCTAGACTTAATTGGTCTACAGTTGAAAAAAAATTGGAAGTGCTACATTTATTTTTTATCTGTGTCAAAAAATTATACTTTAGATGATTTAATGTGTTCAGTGATAAGAGTTCGTTTATTTAGTATTGACATTGCAAGCAAAATGATAACGGTCTTTAGGTACATTGATAAAGTTTTGTTGTGGCTTGGGTTAACATTAAAGTAATGCAGATGTGTTTTTTTGTGAACATGTTATTAACACTTAAATAATATGAGCTTCTTAACATCCAGTTAACCGCCATTGCAGCTGCATTTATTTTTTTATTACTTGCATGCTTATTTCGTCATACTTCTTTCTTTTCCTATTTCTTTTTTTTAATTGTTATTCTTTAGATATTTCGGCCTGTGATTTTTCAGAATTTATATTTTTTTTTTGCTGTTTTTATACTTTTTTTCTTTTTTTATTCTCACGCTTCTTCGTAATGCAGAAGCAATGAAAAGTGTTTTGGATAAGTATTTGATAAAATTAATAAAAAAAACATTAGGTATATAACCACAGCAACACTTGTCGCGTAAAGAGCTGTGGCATATATTTTGGTCTATTTCCCACCTTTTTTCTAACCCAAATACATAATTTAAACTTATACCAAATATAGAAGATCCTAGTCTATTGCAGTGGGCGTTTGAAACGACTTTCAATGTTATATTTGTTAATTTAACTGTTTTTGACCTTTAAAATATTAAGAAACCGGAACCAATAACAATAAATCACTTATATACACATGAAAATGTGTATTAGTTCGCTTTTATATAACGATACGTAATGAATAAGTCTGGTAGTACCAGAAAATCAATTCACATCAACTCATTGAGTAATAATTAGATTGATTCCATTCATTCGTTGGAAAATAATAGTACTATCTAGTAGTAAATATATATAGTAAATATATATTCTGATCCGTGCTAATACGTTAATTTCCAAGCCTTGTCAATTCATCAAATCTAGGCTATTTTCATTGTCGTAGTATTATTAATTATTTGTTAATAATATTAAATAAATCTTTGCCACAGTTCTTTACACATCATGGCTTAATAGAATCGATTCGAATGACATTTTTTACTATCGAATTAACATTCCACGCCGATGTTTTATGTATTGTATTCAACTAATGCCTATTTAAACTAACATTAAAAAATCGGTTAAATTATAACATTTTTTCGAGTAATATGATTGTCTTGGAAAACTATATAATAAACCGTTGCGGTGCCCACCAAGGCATAGTTGGTTTAATTATAAAATTTAAGAATCTTGATAGAAAATCAATTGAGACAGTTATAGTGCTTGTGAAAAATGAGGGTATAACAAAATAATATGTTTGTTTGTGATAACATTGTCTTATTCTAATCATTCAGCTTGTGACAGGAGTCACTAACAATGCATTGCGTCATCAATAAACAAAATTCACCGCTCTATTGTTTTTGCTTATCAATAAAATGTACTATCATACTGCTTCTACAAAGTAAGCAGATATAAAATTTGTGTCGAAATTCCATTAATTCCCGCGGCCAATTTTAATACACGCTAATCGCACAGGTCGTGTGAAGATACGATGTAAATGGAAATAATGAAGTCAATACACTTCTCAAACTTTGTTATTAGTATAAATGTAGGCAGTATATTAATTAAATGCTTTGCCTACCAAATTGACTGTAATTCTAGCCGTTTGGCGCTTTTTAACAATAAGTAAAAAGCGAATCAGCTCTTTTAGAAGAGTATATTTATTTACATCAAATTATTAATTCACAATACCATAAATATAATCGATTTTAGTCTATAAAGTTTGAGAAGCACTATCTTGTTTTATCATAATGAATACGTAAGAATATATAAAATTTTTGGGTGACACAAACTGGTGAATTTTGTTGCTTAACATGGTCGAGGTAATGGGTGTTTACGTAACTCGTCACGTCTCGATCAACGTTGCCCAGAGCTGTAGGACGTTAAACCTTCAAAATAAACTTAAATATTTTAACTAAATAATATTTATTATTACGGTCAACAGGTCAAATGATTTCTTTATTCATGTTGGTCAATAATTAAAATAAATTTACATTACGTTAATCAGATTACCATACAAATTATGATGTTATAGATTTGGACGTGAAATTTATTTGCACAATTAAAAAGTTGAATTTACAAAAAAAATATTGTTAAAAGTGTACAAATTTTATACCTTTACGTCTTTCAATTAATAGCTAGTTCAATTTACGTGTATATTGAAATTTCACGTAACAGATTGTAAACATGTTGCATTTGCAGTGTGTTATTAAAAACAATTCTTGATAACGTGAAATGGTATAATGACACGCAAAAATGAACATTTGTAAATGTAATGAATATTTGTAAAGTAGTAGTGACTAGTGATGTGTAATGAAGTCGCGTAAAGCTCTGGGTGTTCGCGACGTGTCGGGTGACGTAGTGGTGGGTCGTGCGGGGCAGGTGTGGCAGTGCGGCGGGCGGTTGGAGATCGCGCCGTGCGCGCACGTGGGCCACGTGTTCCGCAAGACCACGCCCTACAGCTTCCCCGGCGGCACGGGCCGCGTCGTCAACCACAACAACGCACGCCTCGCCGAAGTCTGGCTCGACGAGTGGAAGCATTTCTACTACAATATCAACCCAGGTCTCATCATGCTTACAATTGAATCTTTGTTTTCGCTACCTTTATGTACCTCAAAGGTGTAGGTTAAGTAACGGAAAATGTGTTCGTTGAATTTTGTTCTTTGTAACAATCCGTTCTAGCGAAAATTAAGATTCTGAGTAAGAGGGCTGATTTAAAAAAAGTTTTTTTTAAATCTGAAGTCACGTTTTGAAACAGTAATCTGAGAACTATCACTTCAATTACATTGTAAAAATTAACCTTTTAATTATAGATGACTTTTTACCATTTAATAACTAAATATGGTTCTAATCTTTTTACTATTGAGACCTTTCCTTTTTAACTTGAAAATTGTTCAAAGTTTGTCTTATTAGCAGCGCTTGAGTATACATATTTTGTATTATTTTCAATTTTCTTAGTTAGACACATTTACAGTTGTGCTCAAAATATTCTTTGACCTACATTGAAATTACTATTTCTATTTCAGAATACTGTTTCATTATCGTCTTGCATGTATATTTAAAAAAAAATGTTTTTTTTTTTTGATTGCATGTCCTGAGATATTAATATTTTCCATTAACTTTGCTTATTTTAGCTAACAAAATCAATAACCATTTTATATAAGTTTATTTATTTAGATATTAACTACATACTACGGGTTTATTTTCGTATGTTTTGTGTCTTTATTTTTTTTATCATGTAAAAAATATTTACTTTTTATTTTTGACAATTGACAAAGTTGATGACTAAATTAATGAATTTTGATTGAAATAGATATAGAATATAATATAAAAAAAATTCTACATTATCTATATATAAAATTATATTATTAAAATTAAAACAAGCCAAAAAGTTACGAAATAAGCATGCATGTATACGCAAAATTACGTATTGCATGAAAGATCTATTTGTTTCTAGAACTTATGAATGAATCTATACTTGGTTATTGGGTGCAGGTGCACTAAACGTGCCCGTTGGTGACGTCAGCGAACGCAAGGCGCTAAGACAGAAGCTCAAGTGTAAGAGCTTCAGATGGTACTTGGAAAATATATACCCTGAGAGTCAGATGCCTTTGGACTACTACTTTTTGGGAGAGGTAAGTTATAACTAACTTAATTTAATTTTTATAGAATTGGACATTGAAGACAACGACAAATCTGTCATTGTTAGTTAGTAATGAAAATATTTTTGGCACTTTCCTCTAATATTTAATATGGCGTAAAATTCTTCTTATGTAGCTATTTATAAGTATGATAAATTATAAAAATTAAAAGATCAATTTCTACATAGAATGTAATAAAATCTATATCGAATAACAATTGGATCTGAGCTAAATCAGTAAACAAATATGTAAATTACAATAAAAAAAATGACGGACTGGTTTCTTACCTGACTATACCGGATTTAGTGTAGAATCGAACGCTTTGATTTATGATAAAATCGATTCTGTAAAAGACAACGTATGGCCTTGACCGATTTTTATGAATTATTATTATTATTGTTATTGACATATTGATGAAATTTATGTTAATTTTGGATACGCATTAGATATGTCATTTATGACAGTTATTGTTATTTTATGTCGTAAAATTAAAATTTGAATTTAACTATGGTCTAATTTTAATAATATTAATATAATATATATTAAACAAAAGTCTATTATGTTTTGAAATCTGAAGATGTGCTAGACTAGACCACTGTCGATGAATTTAAAGGGATCCTCTTTTAATTCACACTAGTAATATAGTTAAACAATAGAAAATTACAAATTACCTCAGAATTTATGCATTTTAGGTACAAATTTTTATCATTAAACTCAATTTTGGCAATAAATCATATTCATATTTAAAAAGATGAAAGTTTGGATAGATGTACGTATTTGTTGCGTTACCACGTTATGTTCGTTTGTTCTTGTTTAGATACGTAACGCGGAGACATCGAACTGCCTGGACACTCTGGGCGGCAAGGCGGGCCAGCCGCTGGGTATGGGCTACTGCCACGGTATGGGCGGCAACCAGGTGTTCGCCTACACCAAGCGCAAGCAGATCATGTCCGATGACAACTGTCTGGACGCCGCACATCCACGTGGACCCGTCAAGCTCATCCGATGTCACGGCATGCGCGGCAACCAGGAGTGGACCTATGATGTTAAGGTCAGTTATTTGCCCGACTGACAGGTTCTCTTCGTATGTCTTGTTATGCGTTAATTTAGTTTCAGTCAAAATAATGAATAATGAAATTTGTTTGTATTTCAGACACGTACAATAAAGCACAGTAACACGGGCATGTGCCTGGAGAAGCCGGAGTCGGGCGACGTGTGGAAGCCGGTGTTGCGGCCGTGCTCGCGCGCTCGCGGCCAGCAGTGGCTCATGCAGGTCGACTTCAAGTGGCAGGCGCGACATGGCTCCCGTCTCGCCGACAGGCCCAGCTAGTGACACAACACAAGTAACTAACTCTACTCTCTGTCACACTCACGACATTAATACACACTAAGGCAGTCGCTTAGGGCTTGTTTACATTGAACACTGGACTGTGTGTTTGGCCGCGTTTGCGCGATTGCGATTTCGTCAGATTGAACAAGTATTAAATTTAGATTTATTATGAAAAAAATCACTAAGAAACTGCTAACAATTAACCACTATTCGCGAATATGCTTTGTTCAAGATAAAAACACTACAAATTACAAAAGTCTTCAAGTAATTTAAAACTATAAAACTTTCTTTATTTATATTTCAGGAACAACGATAGACCATCAAAGTCTTCCCCTGTCATTAGTAATATCAGATTTTATTCCTTATTCCTATATCAGAAGTAATGTAATTAGATGTAACGCCTCGGCACTCGGGCCACGTGAATTGTTGACAATACGATGAGAGAATGTTATAACATTTTGTATTCCCTAAAAAATATATGTAAAAAGTTGCTCAAACTTGACATATAATATTGTATTGTGTAAATTTTACTATCCTGCTTTTTTATTGCGTGAATGTGGATTTTATATCAAATACAAGTATTTTTTTTTGTTGCGAAAATACTAGCAAATTGAAATTTTATTGAGATTATTTTTTTATACTGGCAACACTCGATTGGAATTCTTGTTCTTTAAAGCACAAATCTTGCAAATAAGTATTTCTGTATAGAAACACTCTTTCCTTAATACTTCCATTGAGTGTGTGCTATTTAAAATATTAATAATAATTATTTTTATAAAATACTCCGACTAATTGCAAGTTGAGATTATATTAAAACTCCTTTGTTTATTTCACATATATAATTTAAATTTGTTGGTAATTACAGATTTAAATAGTGTAAGAGTATGTAACTCGTTATATCAATTTAGTTTGTCTATGCACATAAAGTGTGTGCCTCTTTTATTGTCTATGGTTCGCTGTCATTGTACAGGGTCAAAAACATTTACTAACTGTACAAGTGCCTGTCCATTCCTTAATGTCATTTATTTTTAATATTATATTTATACTATGCATTTATACATTTTCCATTATCAAATATTACTTTTAGTGAATGATAAACAATCGGTTTTTTTTCGTATGAAAATTGAGTGTTTTATAATCTGTTGATAGAATTTTGCTAAAAATGAATTTTCGACTTATGTTATAGCGACATAGAAATCTTCCTACTTTTTAGTCTATTACTATTAAAAAAAAAACCGTTACAAAAGATTGACTAATTACTTTTTATATAATTCTTTTCTTTTTTAACGAAATTGCGGTGCTATATCTATATTTTTTTATTTGAAATATCTCAGGCCCTTGTCATAATCTAAGCGGCACAATATTGTGCCATATTTATTGCCAATCCGCCCTTTATTTGCCACGTAGTTTATATTTATGTAAAGTTTATTATTATATAGATTTCGTTATATAGCTTCCAAGATTTTAAATATAGCTCCAGTGATATCTAGGAATTTTTTCGTACATATCTGTTTATTTAAAATTTTAACGTGTCTAGAATTTAATTTATTTAACGTTTATAATAATCATATTTACTCCATGTTTTCTTAAAATGTATTATTGATAGATTTAGATAAAGCAATAGTAAATATTAAAAATAACACGTATCATTATAAAAATCAAATACTATAAATTCCCCATATATTATTTTTTTATTGTAAAACTGATTTTCTTCTAGTTTTTTTCTCATTACTCATGGTATGTCTATTTACTATATTAAAAAAAAAAAACTAAATTCTGTTGTTCTTTATGTATGAGGAAATTGAAACTTTTGGGTATTTGGTAAAATTAGTGTAAAAATATTCAAAAAAGGTTGTTCCAATTGGCTAAGTTAGTTTGATATAATAATATTTAGAGTGCTAATAATATATCGGATTGTAAATTGATACCTGTTAAAGCAATATTAAGATATTTATCGTTCGCTCTCGGTCTATTTTAGACAAGCGAGTGATGACTTTAATTCCTTGAAACTGATTGTTGCCTTAATTATTTTACATATATCGATTTGATAATATAATAACTAAAGTGTCCGGTGAACGATCAAATTCTTTCAAATTTGATAAATCGATAATCGAACGCTTAAAAATGGAAAAAAGTGGAACGAAACTGCATGTTGTCAAATATAACTTCATGTAAAATTTGATAGTTTACCGGTTGCTTGATGATGTAAAATGTAGGTCTGAAATAAGGTACGGTTTGTGCAATTTGTTGCTAACTTCAGGCACACAAAGATGTTTTTTGGTATGAGTGATTAATAAACATTTAGTATGATCGAGAATTTTTATCGCATATCGTAAATACTGCGTATAAATCGTATGGAATTGCTGTTATTACATTAAATAGATACAAATGTACGGTAGCTTAGTATATTTTTGGATTTTATTCCTGTTAATAATTCAAACAACGAAGTATATTTATATGCACTTAGTACTCGTTAGTATATTTTTTAATAATAAAATCGTCGAAAACTGCCTATCTAGTTGTGTGGTGCGTAATGTTGACGATTAAAGACATCTTTCTTTAAAATATAACTGTAATTAGATTAGGTCTTGATTGTGAGGTCATATATTTTCACTCCGGACTCTTTTTGTAAAGAAATTAAAAAAACACATCACATTATCTTTGGTTGTAATAAAATTTTCTTCTATTAATGGCAGTAAAAAGGTTCTAATTATGAAATTGATTTTCTCTCGAAAATATGGCAGCACACTAGCGCCCCCCTGTCAATGTCAAGAGATTTCTCGTACTGTAGCTGTTTTGTTTTTTCTTTTGTCATTTTCTATACTTATGTAGGTTTTATATATTTTCTGACAAAACTTACCGCGATATCAGCGCCTCTTACCGCTCCAGATAACTGTACCACTGTACTGTAGGTTTCGGCGCAAGGACACTTATTTTCTCTGTTTATTCAGACTGTGTGAGATGACAAATGAGAGAATATGTCATTGCAGTTGACGCCCACAGTTATGTGCTCCTATCAATATAATCAATTTAATTTAGATTTTTTTTTATTATTTATGATTTTATCTCGACTTTTATATATGTATTTTTTCCCTTAGTAATATTCAATTTACCGGAACTTAAAGAACTTTTTTATAAAAAAAAAGCTGCATTTTTAAGTAATTTGAGTTTAAAATTATAAAAATTATTTAGTATTTTACTTGGACAATTTGAATTATTCATTCCTCTCGCTGACGAATTTGAAAAAAAAATATATATTTTGTTTTAATTATTTCAAGTTGTGATTAATTTATAATTTCGTCGTAAATATTTATTTCTTGATAAATTTCATTGATATCAATATAATATCGCTATTCTTTAAGAATTTATTTTATATTTTATATCACTACTATAACGTTTATTGGTTTGTTAATTTTATATAATAAAAAGTTAATACATTCTTATATATTAACGATGAATGTTTCTTGTGTCTTATCAGTTTTAAAGGAATGTAATATACGCACATGTAATTATTGTAAATACGTTGTGTTAAACGATTCGTCCAATCGATGTATCATCTGAAAGCATTTATATTGAAACGAGAATCTCTGTTTATAATTTTGTTTTTTTATTTTATTATTTTCATCTGTGCCAAAATGTTTGAATCACTTTTATTAACTAATTTTTATCATTCCAATAGACAAAAATAAATTGCAACTGAGAAATTATTTGGACTGAATTTTACGAATTGTGTTTTATTTTGTCAAACCCTAACTTCAACTTAGGACTTAAATTCCGTCGTATTTTAACAGATTTTTTTTAAAATAGTTATAAAGTTACTTAAATGGACAAGGAAGCGAAGTCAATTAAAATTAAGGGTGAAAATAAAATATAAAAAACTTTATAATTATCTATTAAACTTAACATTGTACTTACTTAAAATTGCTAATACTATAATATCTTATATTTATAACAACTATACTGCACATCCGCATCTGAGAAATAAAAACGTCGCTTTGTCTGAGAAAAAAACAATGATTTTTTTTACTTTCGACTGCGGAAACCCAAGACAAAAAAATACAATTGAATTGTTAAACGGAAAATATTAAAAAATTTTGCTTGACAAATTCTTGATTCCACAATAAAAAAAGAGCACTAAAACGTGCTTACTTTTATAAATATAATAAAATGGATAACGAATTAACAATATATTTAAAAATATTTGTTTTTGCTGCTTCAATTTTCAAATATACATTAGATTATAAGACAAATCAAATTGAAAAAAAAAATCCTAAATGGCAGTGACATAAAAAGACACAAAACCCATATTTACAACGACAAAAACAATAATCTTACAATTTCATAAGAAAAATGCACACTAAATGACTGTAACAGAATCGTGCAACTGAATTACCGATGGCTCGACTTGAGATCAATTATAAAAACCCTGGACGATTATGAATAGGAAATGATTTTGATAAATCGATTATGTATAAAAATATCGACAACTATCAACACTACAAGTTGAAAAGGACGGTTATTAAAGCTTTATCAACTATCTACCAGCCAATAGCTTGTCAGAAATAAAGCAAAATAATAAATATAATTCGATAAATTATTAATACACAAAAAAATCACATTACACGCACAAGATCATGTACATTATAATTCAAATATTTATGTAGACGAGTAGTTTACGTCATCCTTAATGCTGGGACGTGTATGGGCTCTTCAAGAGTAAAGTGAAAAGGCACTTACAAATAGCGCGTAACTTCGATTAAATCACCACAAACATAGGATCGTGGTGAAGCGCTTATTTATTCTTTGTAAAAAAAGGTGCCTCGACGAAATAATTCAAAAAATCGATTTGAAAAAATCGATTACGACATAATTCATAATCGTCACGTATGTTTAATCTTTGGAAAGTTTAGAGGCGCCATCTAGCGGCAGAGTTGCACTGTCGGGGCGCCGCGCGGCTGTGGTCCCTGAGGTGACGTCACCCGCGTGACGTCACTCGTGCGGCATGTCCTCCTGTAGTAACCAACTCTCGTTCTCAGCCCGCGCCAATTGCTTCTTTAGGGTACAGTATAATTTAAGTAACGAGTCCTGGAAATAAACAATATTTATATTAGATACATTTGGATGGACTATGTCCTTTCAGAGAAATTTAAATAAAATATAAATTAATCTCATCAGTTATAAAATCGAATAGAAGGTTTGGAATTTTTAAGCTAGTTAAAGTTTAAATTGATAATGAACTAGCAATTGCATTACTACTAATCGCTACTACTACTACTTAATCGCACCTTTCTGTGAGTATGTAATGTACCATTATGAATGGCGCGACCGCTACTGTCATACACAATCGCAGTCTTGCGGCGTATCACTTAATGATAATGGTGTCTTCTAGATCCAAAATAACTAAATGAAGCACGACATACCTTCTCATTTTCAAGTTGTATGACCTCTCTCTTCTGTCGCAGCTCATCCGAGTCCATCTGCTCCTCCAGCTCTGATTTGTGGTTGCTCAGGTACGCCAGTTCTGTCTGCGTCTACAAACAACACATTCAATTATACGATCGGTTCAACAAATGATAGCAAAATTATACTAGGGTTTCATTTCTAGAGATACATGTGAAAGCTAAGAAATTCACCTTTTGTACAGGTTTGATTAAAAAACTAAGCAGGTAATGGTTCATGGTAGGCATGGTTCCGGCGGATTACCTCCGTAAGTGAAAAACTCGGGCGAAACAGAAACCTCTATAAGAGGTTCTCGCTTATTCAGATTCAACTGCATTTTAATACATCTTGTCACAAACATATTGTTATTTCAGTTTAATTAATGTTATCGAGGGATACGACAAATATGTTTTTGAATATTTAGACGGAAGAACCTTACAATACTAACAGAGGATTAGAAGAACAAAAAAGTTACGTTCAACTCACTTTAAGGTATTCCTGTGCTAGTTGCTTGTGCTCCTCGAAGATCCGCTTGGACTCCTCGTTGCTGAGGTCAGGTGAGATGGGACGCAGGTGTGGGTCCAGCATCATGTGCATCGAGTCCAGGTCAGGGTCGGGGGCGGGCTGCGCGGCGCCCTCTGCCGGCGTCGACCCGCTACTGTTACCTATAACAAATGGGAAAATACAAATTAATCTTGAAAATCAAAAGCTTCTCAGACTGTACCTTTGATACGCCTTGAAATAACAAGACTAGATACCTTGTCTAAAATGACAACGCATTCTGTGAAAATTGCCCAGCTGTTAGACTACTGAAGGTAACAATAAAAGGGATAAACATTGGCTTACATACACCTGTAACGCGAAGGGAAAGCACGAGTTTATGTGTGAACCCTTACATAAGAATAAAAGTCATGAAGTTTCATCATGTAAACAAATTATCAAATCAATTTAAAAACGATCACAAAGTTTTGTTGCATTTAGATAAAATGAAATCTATTCTCTTTGTTTTTGTCTTTCTATCCGCGAAGAAGTTTTACTGAAAGTGTGTCAAGAACAGAGCTTGAATGTTATAAGCAGGTATGTATTTATTTAAATAAACGATAACAATTGCAATGTTTGGACAGACTCAAAAGAATTAGTCGCAGTTCCATCACAGGGTTAACTACGTCAAGAGTTAATTTTACTTCGGGTTGGTGATGTCAGACGCTTCACCTAGATTTCTACTTTCAACATACGTTTCCTTTACACGTAAATAGATGGCGGCAGTGTACGCAAGTAAGGCAGGCTGCTTCAGTCAGTCGTGATGCCACAATGTAAATTTCTTAACAATGTATACAATACTCTATAACAATGCTTGATCACATTATAACACAAGTTTAATTAAATAAAATTTGAACAGAATGTTTACGGAAACTAAACGATAGGACTTAATTGGAACACGACTGATGTCGGATGCGGAAGCGCACACAGGACAGGGATGACGCAAACCACAACATAAACGAGGAGCTTGCTTCGCTTGTTCCAGAGGAGATGAAGTCGTGACCAAGTTATCGCGAGGATTGTGAGCACAGGACGGGGGTGGTCGCCCCTAGCAACACTCACTGTAAAATATCCAACTACAGCTGACCGTGTCCCTGATGGTGGTGACGATGCCGGCGGTGTGCGGAGCGAGGGGGACGTGCGGGTCGCGGTGGCGGGGGCGCGCGGGCGGCGCGGGCAGCGGGGGCATGGCGCGTGCGCTCGCGGGCACAGTGTGCAAAGCACTGGCGCTGGCGCGCACGCCGTCGCGCCCGCCCGCTAGAAATAATCAGCGGGAGAGCCGGGAGCGGGCGGTGCAACAAACAAACGGGCGCTATTCCCGGCGCGCTGACTCAGCCGCGTCAGCGCGGGCTAAATGCGGATCCCGCGCGCCGCCCGCCGCCCGTCACCCGCCGCACTGCCGCCCTTCGCGAGGCTCTCCGCGACTGCGCCCGCATCGCCGCCGCTATGTCCCGCCAGCCGCTGGCACCGGGTCGACGACCCGCGCCCACCATCGCATGCATCCACCGACGGTCCCATGACTTAATGAAACGCGCCAATTTCACCACATAGGACGTTCAAAGGGACTATCAAAAGCAAATGCGAAATACAAAGAGAACTCGACGCAACGCAGTATTTCGTAAATTGTCAACGTAAGCGAGACAGACATTAGACTTAACCTTGAACCATAACAATAGAGATGTATTTTAGTCACTTTAATACATTTATATCGGTAGGATAAATAGTAAGGTAGGAACGGTAAACATGTATATGCAACGTATTATATTAGAAGTATAAATAAAACACCTGAGTACAAAAATAGTAGTTGAGATTTGTTATCACGAACATATGGTCGCACAGGCAAGACGCTATGTGGTCGCGTGGCAGTGGACGCCTATGGAATAGGTCGCCGGTCGCCGCCCAGACGACACAATCGTATAGCGGGCGACCCTTCTGCAATGTGCGCATGCGTCTGCACCTCTCAAAGGTGCAGTGTGCAAAAACGACGTTTGTACATCCGACGTAAGTGCTTTGTTAACTCAACATGTGACAAGAGGCGGTGACAACAAGTATACCACAAAACATTTCAGTGTATTTGTACACCATTTAATGTTCCCAGCGCTGTTCAGCTCAATCATCACAACAATGTAATTCATTACACGAATCAAAGTATTATTTTTAATGAAGAACTCTCCATTTGAATAAATGATTACCTTTGTGAATGTGATTATATGGAGTAGTCATTTAAATGGAGAAACAAGCACAAAAGTGGGATAACATTTGCTGAACGCATCAAGATCTCGCTTGAAACATAAGAGTTGTACACTCAACAATATTATTTTAAGCAACAGACACTTGTTTCAATAAATTAAAGATGATATTTTACGATACTTAACTAGTTCATATGCAGATGTCACTGCAGATACATATCGCAGTGACATCTGCCATCACGTTTCCTACTTTGGTTCAAGTACTACTATCACATATTTTTCTTTTCGCTGATGAATATTAAATAATGATTCCTAGATTACCATGAGTTTTCTGTCACAAGTTTAACCACTCAATTTCTTGCTAAAATTGAAGTTTGTTGGATTGAAACATTAACTGCCATAATCTAACTTGTAAGGGCACTAAGGAAACCATAAAACTATGAGTGTGAAACTATGTAACGATAATAAGAAGTAGATTGTAACGATGTGAATAAAAATGGATTATTGATGAAGCAAGCTCCTCATCGCCGGTGTAATTAATCAAACGGCAGCTGACAAGAGTCGGTGGGAGCGCCGACAGATCGCATCAGCGTTCGCTGGAGGATGAGTAATGAAAGCCACATTTTACGACGCAAACTTTGATGAACCATAAAATTTAAACCGGAAAACTGTAAATTTAATGCGTATTTTAATCTTACTCGTGGTATCTAACGCTGAATTAGATTAAAAGTGTTGAAACATTGACCAGAAATACAAACAAAAATATTTGTTACATCTTAGAGCGGCCATCACAACTGTGATGCGGATTTGAAGTCCCAAAGTCAAAGATGCTCTAAAAAGTAAATGGTGTACTAAATCTGAAGATTTTAAGGTTTTTTCAACATCTTTTCCTTGTACAATTTCTTAATACGCGTAATACTTGAGTAGTAAATGTACACGTGAGACGTCGAATTTTTATATGACAGTGATGTTGTTACTAAAGACCATGGGAGACCGCGTGTCGTATATTTGTGTTGCGTGGTTATAAATCAAGAGACGAGTAAAGCTCTCTTTGATCGGTGGCATTAAAATGTTTTCGATTCGGCTTCGGGACGTGGCACAGGCTGCGGCTTGCGTCACATGCCGACACCTCGAGGATTTCTTCTGCAGTCTACTTGACGACTGTCGATATTAACTAGACGATATAAACCACAGCTATAAGGATAAACATTTTAAGATGCTCACTGTGGATAGTTTCAGAGAAACACGGAAAAACTAAAACAGCAATAAAGCGATCAAAGATCGTAATACTAGTGACTTAAAAAATAATCCAACCACTCGGCTACATTTCGTATACTACATCGGATAATATGGTATTCGATTTGTTGTTCACATATAAACGAGCCTATAACTTTGTGAGATTAAACGTTCGCAACAGTGATAATCCACTTTGCGTAATGCGTTCGCGATCGCTCAACAAACAAATTAACGTCAGCGCAAGTATTTTATTCCGACAGGTATAATTGGGTAAGATTGAAATGCCTCTGGTAGTTTGGTGCCAAAAATCTACACAATGTCCTGACACGTTGCTTTGCGTCGCACTCACCGGCTGACAGATGTACTTTTGGTGTTTAAAAAAAATCATGATTCACCAGACTCTTTCATTGGATACGGAAATATCAGTGCGAAATTAATCGTCCTTGGATACGACGTAGATGTGAAAATATAAGGGACAATAATATACGTGCAATAAATCTTTGTGAAAAGTGGAACGGGCGTATAGTTGTTTGATAAAATTATAATTTTGATGTTTTTTTGGAGCAGTGATGACATTTAATGTAAAATTATGGACGAGTTCGTTTCACTTATTCAGATATGTCTTTGTATATGATTTTCCTGCCATCATGAATACAAGAATGTATTAATTTAGGGTTTCAAACGTGACAAATTTAATACTGGTTCTCTCAGAAGGAAGTGCCTTATACAGACATTAATCCTATTCGAGCTGGACAAAATTTAATATCTTTTATCAATTAAATCTTGTCTTCGGAATCTTTTAAAAATGTTACATTTCTTAAAAACAGTAATTGTAAACGGAACGATATTCGTATAAATTCGAATTAATTGTACACCCCTCGTTAAGATAAATTGACATCATGCTATAACCCGTACGTTCATTTATAGTTTTATATTTTGTGTACGTAAAAACATTACAGTTAGTGATAGCATGAGATTTAGTAGGTATTGTAAAGAGGGCAGTTTACAATCCCGTGCCAACTTCTACGGCGAAATCGGAACTGGGGCAGTCGTCGTTAATGTGCTATATTACACATGATCGTAGCCAGATCACATCAAAGAATTGGGAATAGAGGATACGAAGCAGCAGCATTGATCAGGACAGCCGGTGACGTGAGCCGTTTGCTACAGTTACACACAATTTATCGATTAGTCATTAAATTTATGCAGCCCAATTAGCACTGGTGTTTATGTTCGAATCGGAAATAACGCCAAACGAAGGTTGAAAACGTTTAGTTGCTTATAAAATAAAACGTATTCCTTATAGACATCTAGCATAGTAGCATACTTTAGTAGAATAGTATTTATACTTTGCTATTGTTGAACAAATAATTTACTCAACATTACTAGATATGTAAGAAGGTAAACAAACAACGATTTGTTCAACATATTTAAAGTGTTTACTGTTCTATATCTGTATAGGTATATTATTTTATATGAATTAAATCATTGCAAATAGGCCGTAATAGATTTAAACGAAGCAAGCATTTGATAATGGTACCAATATCAATTTCAACACAATTTTCAAGGATTACATGAAATTTTAAAAAATCTTTAGAATTATCACCCTATATTCTCAAACATCTTTGAAATTGAATAAGAATAAGGAGACTACAAAACGATGTTACTGGGGCAAAAAATATGCTAAAATAACCGTATTTGAAGAAGGAATAGCTATAAGGAAAACTATAACTCATTTCATAAAGATTCCAGGAAATGCGTCGGTTCGTATAATTTTATTTGTGTCAGAAATTGTTTGGAGAGAAGTCACCAAAACTATGTGAACTCCACAGTGAATTTAGATATTTGGTACATTTTTATATATTTATAGACGGAATAAGGAAAACTTACGAGATACTTCTTCAAAACTCAGAATAAGATGTGACGTAGTACGCTCTTTATACAATTCATTTTAAATACATATCTTCTTTTCTTCGTACATTTTTGTATATTGGTGTGAATTAATGAAAAAAATTGACTTAATAAGTGAAGGAGCTCCCTCAAAGTAAAGTGATTTATTCGAGTTCAGAATGAAATAATATAAATCTTTATGTTTTGAAATCAACACGAAATATAACAATTTATTTATCTGAAAATAAAAACAAGATATTCTAAGTAACGACTAGTAAAGATTATGGTGAAACAATTAATTGACGGCATAAGAGCAACAGGAAGCAATAGGAAAACTATTGGCTGAGGTATCGTGGTGAAATAGCGGGTGTGAGTCACTTGAGTATTTCTGAGGAGCGCTCCCGACTCCCAACCGTTCTGGTGCTACGTATCGCTTGTTGTTTCTATATATTTTATTTATAATATTACCAACGACGAACCCCGAATTCGCAGGGGTTGTTACGCGTGTCAACTAGAAGTTATGTTAAACTATGATTACTTTATATAAAGGAAACATGGGCATTATTAGAATAAACCAAATAATTATCATCATCTATTTGATAGTTTAAATACTTTGTGATATGAGATTTTTATATATGTTTCTACATTTAGATGTTTAATTTATTTAGGTTTGAATCCAATTTAAGAGGAAGTTAAGAATGTTGAATTACTTATTTAAAAAGCTATCTAAATTCTTCTTTTATCCTAATCAAATCTTTTTTCCTGATATGAAATAAACAGTTTCCAAATATTGTGAATAAAGTTGGTACATTGAACTTTATCGAATTGGGGTGAAACATAAACGTAATACTATTTCATGCCCTGGTATAGGTTTCAAAGCGGGAATACTGCATAACACTTTCGCGCAGGTCCCAGATAGCAAGATAGCATAAGCCGAGGTCATAGAGTAGCGTAACGATTTCGCGTAAACGTAAGCGGGAGTTCGGCCACGGCCGGGGCGAGCGACGGTGACGCAGGCGCGAGCCCCGACCTACTTATGTCGTCAAAAAAAATCAGCAGATGTTTAACTTCGAGGCGGGATATATCGAGACGTGTGTTGTTCTGAATAGAAATAAACTTGTCACGTATTTTGATTATATGTAGAGCGGCCGGTTAGTCATGTGGCGATGCCGATGCCAACGGCCCGCGCTGCGCACCACCATCAAAGCTATAAAGGCAATCGTATTCCAGACTGAATCACGCTAAGCGCCGTCTGCAAAATGTCTCACCGATACTCATTTATGCCGCGAATTCTGCGCTCGCGCCTCGACGTAGCGCCATCTTTGTTTACAGCCTAATGTCATCTTTATTGTTGTTTTTATTTTGCTACGCATTCTATGACCGAGACAAGATGAGGCTGTTTACTATGCGAATTCATCTGCTGCAATGTTAGGACAAATTAATTAGACAATCGATTCAATAAGGATTTAATTTATTCCTCAAGTTGCACGTCATAAAATCCAAATTGACTTTTCATGGTGTTATGTAAATCCAAAAATGTAACATGTAAGTTTGAGGTTATTTATATACTCTCTGAACAAGCTTTATATACTTGCAAAATATAATTCAAAAGGTACAAAAAGACGGCATTATTGTCATTTTATTTTGCATCCATAATATATAATATTTTGTCAATAATTGTACATTAATTGCATTTCAGCATAAAGCGTTTCTGAAGACCGTATCGCTTCAACATTATAAAAGTGATGATGAATACAGTACTTTATAATTTGAATACATGTTCATAAGCTTGCAAGTGGTTTAAATATAAAGGGATGACGCGGTAGGCAGCTCTTACGTGCGTGTTATTGGGACGCGTAAACAAACTTCTCATCAAAAGAGGGTATAGTACGCTTTGAGAACCGTACAGTACAACAAAAGATTAACATTGGGAATAAATTAAGAGCGCTCGTTATTTTGGACAGCGGCCGAGCATTAAGTGTTGCCATACAAAGTACCGCCAAATAGCCTGAGGCCATATATGATACAGCCTAATTAGATTCATTAAAGACTAAATAAAAACGATTACACTCATGTACACTTAATCCGGTGTCGGCAACGATTAGTATCCACCCCATTGGGTATCCCTTTTTCAGGGCTAGTTGGACTCGAATTATTTAAGCCTACATACATATTAATTTTTTGAAGTCTTTGAACTTTTACCCTTAAACTTGAATAGTTTTCACTATTATTCAGTCAGCCAAATATTTAGTTATTTCAGTGACACTAACAGTCCAAACTAGATAAGCGAGAAACGTCTATAAGCGAGTCATTGTCCGATCTCGACGGACGACATCCATAATGGTGAAACTAGGATAAGAGTTAAAACTCTGTAAGCGAAAAAATTATGCGGTCTCTTGAACCCTTGCTTATCCCGGTACGGCAGAACTTATTTTAGTGTAGTTAAATAGCCGTTACATTATCTATTAGAAGTACAGCGTGCGTGTACAATCTCATCATAAAATAATTAGCAGTGATTCACCGCTGCGCCGAAAGCGTCACTCGCCACTCGCGGTTAGCGAGAGCTTTTGGCATAGCGTTTTGACAGCCGATTATTTTCAATGTCCACGATCTTTGCCGACGAATATTAATTCTGCCGCGCGATCAAGATGCCGGCTGTTCATCATACGTGCCGTGATTGATTACAATCAAGGTGAATTATATGAACTGTGATCGTATTTGCTAAACGTGGCGTATATATTTACCTTATCTAATTTTTTGTGTTATCATGACGTAATCACGCTTCTAAGAAGGTTTCTTTTGTAAAAGAATTACTTGTATGGCAGGTAAAGTTACTCATAATAATGTATCTGTTATGATTTATATCTTACTTAAATATTCATGACTGCTAATATTATTTTGAATTTATGAAATACATTTAGTTGTTTAAAAATATACTTAATTGTATAAAATTAATATTATTACAAAATATTAGATTTAAAGTTTACTTCTAAAATAGAGTTTTGGGACTTTTACAATTAAATTAAAAACATTTCTTTAAATCTATATACTAGCTATAAAATAATATAATAAATTTGATTCCATACCAGTAGCAGGTATTCCAAAATTAATTTTTTAAAGAAATTTCTATTTCACAATTTTTACGTAATATTTAAAAAAGAAATCTGTCATTTACTGAAATTGAACACTATAAAAAACATAAATATTATTTTCTAAGATTTAATTATCAAATACTACAATTTATTACATTATTGAGTGTCATCTCATACTTTCATATCATGCAATCATACAATCAAATTTGACCACTTACTCATGAAAACGTCAAGCAACACTTCAAACTTGTAACAACTAGGTTTCACTCTTATCGAAACTTTTACCGAACAGTCTTTTTGTGGCATTTCACTGAACTAGCACATTTGTATCCAAATGTTTCTGACACATTAGTAGAGGTTTAATACGCGAACGAGCGAAGACGCGGTCGTGGTAGGAGACGCATTCGTATGCACCGATGCGACAGTGCCGCGAGACTGTTCGTCGTCGCCGGGCCCGTCCTATGTATCCCGATAACCTCAAATTAGATTAATTGTATCGAGCTGATTCATACGCGCACCCGATGCCCAGGGTTGCCAGGAGCGAACGAAAAAAGACGGGACAAGGTGAGGGGGCGAGTTGGTGAAGCTCAATATATGAAACTAGTCTATTTTTTCATATTAAGAATAATTGAAAAATAAAGTAGACAACATCGAAACAATATCAATAAGTAGGTACGTGAAGTAACATATCGTAGAACATAAATTTTCTTTATAAATATACGTTAAACATTTGACTGACATCTCATCTCTCTTTCTCATCAATATTGAAACATGTTCGATAATCTGTGAAACAGGTACTATATAAATAATAAAAATTGTTGTTCACTTACAATCAGTTTCTTTTTCAGACTTATTTGCGTTATGTATTTTGCTGCAACTTTTGCGGTGAAAACCATTTTTTTATAAAATAAAGTAATATATTGTAATAAGAAGTTTTTTTCTATATCTACAGTCTATTTTCATTATATAGAATGAATGATCGTGAATCTCGTTTAAAAAATGTACGGGTCTTCCATTAGTGGCAGCACACGGTAAAAGCTATCTATATTTTAAACAAACGACAGTTTATTTTGTTGTACCGAAGGCCATAAATAATATTCCATTTTATTAAGCTACAAGAATTCTGTATGTTTGTTTGTTAACAAGCAAGACAGTCCAATAAAACGTAGTACATTTGGCGACCCTGTTGACACGGGACAAATACGTCGTATTAATATAACAAAAGGGGATTATAGACAGAGACAAGTGGTGTTTTCGTCTTCGTACGATGCATACGGTGCAGTATAGTAGCGATGCGTCAATGTACTGGGGTAACGCATCTAAAAATAAAATTAATTTTTATTGTAATCTTATTTGTGCCAGTGTTTTGTGCAGTGTTGATGCGTATCTTATGAAATATATGCGTGTCTTACATGTTGTCTAACATTTTAGTTTTTTAACTCTACGTACAAACAATTCGCTGTATATAAAACACTAAAATATATTGTCATTTTATATTTCTTTCTAAAAAACCTAAAAACAATAAGTTTTTTAAAAGATTTTTCTGTAATAATCTAAGGTTAAACAAACTGTATTTTTATTGAGATAAGAAAACCTTATTTAAAAGTATAAAAATGTTTGAACCGGAATGGTTCACAATTCGCTTCAATTCTACATAATCAGAGGGAATACGAGGATTACGAGTTTATTACGTTTGTTTTATATTATATAAGTAAGATTGCAACTTTCAGTTGTAAAATTGTCTGTTTTTTATTCTGATGTAAAAAAATATATATAAAAATGTAAAACGAGTCTTTTTACTTTTACTAGAGAAAAGAAACGTGGACTTTTTTGTCTAACTAAAACAAGTACCTACAAATGTATCTTATTAGCATTGGTAGTAGACATAAACACACAATTTATTTGTTTATTTAGAGAACGCGGTATGTTCGGCTTCTATCGAAATATTACTGTTTATATTCTATAGCACAATGTTTTTGCATGTGTAGTAGACATAGCATGGTGTCTCTTACGTCAATTACAGTCGCAATATTAGATTTTTTTATGGTAGATGAAAGCGAGATTGAAAGGGGAGATAATGTTATTAGTTTAGGCAAAAGGCAATCCTGAGTCGATGTACATGTTCAATAGTAAATGACTATAGACTTCAAATATCAGAACAAATTCCTAAATATTTAGTTTTTTCTTCTTCTTATGTATGATGAATAACCAACTAACCATTGGTTTCTGAAACTAAAAATCCCAGCATGAAACATACTGTTATCAGTTTTGTCAAAAATAATGAGGGTGAAGATATCTTTTATACAGGGATTTTGGTCCCAGAAACCATAAGATAGCTAGATCTTTTTATGAGATCAAGACTACTTTTCTGAACAAAAAATCCATGGAGTTTTTTTTACTAAAATAAGACTAGTGACTTAAATTCGCCAGCTCCATGTAAACAGGAATACGTCTCTTCGACTTCCGGGATTTTGAAAAAAATACACTAAGATTTCTTTGAAGTTTTCAACGTCTAATCGGTTACGTAAGCGTCAACACAAGCCGAAAAAAATGATTTAATCTCACTGTCCGAAACCCAAGTACGTCTTTATTGGTTTAAGGTAGACAGAGCTAGTCAAATAAATAATTTATGACTAGGAAAATTATGGAACCATTGCCAAATAAATCTCTAAAATATTATACGTTAATTCACATAAAACCGTGTTACGACCGTTCCTGTGGTGACGATCATAAAAAATCAACAGCCGCGAATAGACGTTCACTTCCTCAACAGATATGAAACGGGTTAGCTAGAATAAAACAAGGAACCGTCGATGTCGGGTGGAGGCAACCCCGTTCACGATCTAACAATACTTCGGCCGTTGCGAGTCGGTCGTTGGTCCCATACTCGCTTCCTAGAAGGTAAGCGGACACAGTCTAAAATAGTCCCGGGCCTCTTCCGAGAACGTTGAGTCACTCCGGGACCGTCCCGCGCCGCATCTGGACCGAGCACACAATCTCCGCCATGTATTATACACGGCGAATTTATAAATGCACCTATAAACGTACAGCGCGCACGCTTCCTTCTAATACGGACGTACGCGGCGTGTTTATCTTTCAATCACGTGCCCGCACCGACGTCGTTTGGACAAAGCGTAAGCCTTTTTTATCTACACGAGCATTACAAACATTGAGTCTCTATGGAAGCGAGACTAAGAAAATTACATAATCCGTTAACGCATTTCAATTTCATTCAATAAAAAGAACATAAGAGATTTCGTAGCTAAAATACAGAAATTACTGACAGTTGTTATTGTTGTTTGTACGTCTTTAAGGTACTGACGAAAGTAAACGTATATAACCTCTATATTTAGAGATATTTCTCCATCTATACAATTAATAAAATTTGAGTGTCTGCATGTAATATCGAAAAAACATAATATTTCGCAAAAACGATAATCTCCAGAAAAGCTGGAACGATTATGACAAGACTGTTATTGGAAGGTAGCTTATGTGTGCGGGAGTAACATAATTTAATTCCTAGCTGACGAAGTCGCGGGCAACCGCTAGTCTATTTTTAAAGCAGTGCGGGTAAAAGAAATAGATAATTTCATGATATTTCTTATTGCGTAGTTCTTGTATATTCAACTATGCAAATTATCCGTTACATTGTCTTACCTAATCTTCATAATAATAAGATAAATTTTGATAAAATAATATATTCATAATAAATTAACAAATTCTACATAAAAATCTAATTATTGCCCGACAAGTGTAAGTTCTATGTAGTTATCTAGTCTGGTATAGCAATGGCTTTTCATTTTCAACCTAACTTTACTTTAATTAAAAAAAATGTATTTTTTTACACAATAAGTCACTGGACATCTTTTAAATTCCAACATGAATTTGATTCAACATGCGCAAATATGGAGACTTACAATCGCACAAAACTTATTCATTTAATAAGACAATAAATATCTCATTATGACTATCTTAATAAAAACAACGCCATCTATCTATAATAAATAATAACGGCATAATAATTTATACATAAATAATTATTTACGTAAGATTCTAATGGTAAATTTAACTTAAAACATTATAAATAACCACATCAGAGAAACCATTAAGATACGTGCGGTGAGTAAGCATTGATATTTGAGTGCGAGGAAAAGTGATGTCAAATGTCAGAACAACATCGCCCGTTCCGCGAACTCCTGTACCATATTAATGGGTCCACTCTAACACAAAAGCGAATTAATGTTCACCAATTAGCGGCGTCGTATTTAATTATGATGTTACAAGTGAAATTAGTTTATATTTATAGTGGTAAGATTTTAAATGATTTATTCGCACTGGCAACACCTCAATTACTACAAACTATCACCAGGCAGAAAATTTGCACAATCATGAGTTTCAATAATTGATTGAAGCCAAACTACATTTAATGAATTGAGAATAGAAACCGAATCCAAATAATTTTATGGCTGTACTTTTATGGCTTTTTTTTAACCAAAAACAATCATCAAAATTTTCTAACATGGGTTAATTAAATTAAGGGAAAATCATAAAACCTAAATTTGATTTAAAATAAGCGCGTAAACTTTCGTTCAAAACTCATCTCCGTCTTAAAAATCGATAGCAAAAGAAAAATTATTATATGCACTTAAGATTTTATTCTTATGAAAATATGAATATGATAAATCATATGAAAATTTCAAGTACCTTTTGTCATTCTTAAAAAAACTATTAGAAGTAATCGTCTCTATTCTATTTTCTGTTCGTATAACCTTTATTATTTTATTATGAAACACTATTAATAAAGCTGAGTCAGTGGACGCGTATGTCCTGGCAAAGGATCATGCTATTTCCGTGCACCTATTCATACATTGATGATGCATTGCTATAACTTTAAATATATCTCGGTTATCGAGAATCAGATATTGGGATTTTGAGTATATTTATATTGAGTTCGTACATAACTCAAACCATGTGAAGTTTCGCAGAATACGTTTTATTCGGAAAATATTGTAAAAAGATGTTGTAGAATTGAAAATTGGTTAGTAGCTTCGATTTTCTCATGCAATTTCTAAATAAAGCTGTTTAGAGTAAACTTTTGGGCTTTTAATATTATAGATTTGGTGCATTATTCTGAGTCAATTGATAAAGGATTTTTACAGTTAATGTAGGATAAGAGCATAGATAAACTATGAAAGCAAATTAACGGCAATGCATAGCAAAGCTGTCAAAGTACAACTTACTTTACTACTTATTTTATAGTGTATTACTTACTGGCGGTTGCCCGCGACTTCGTCAATGTACATTCAAAAAAATGTAACCTAAGTTACTATATTCCAGTAAAAGTTCAGAAAAAATCGGTTATAATCGGGTATAAATCGGTTAAAATTTTAAAAGTGGGATTGAAACATGCCTTGTTAAATTTAATAAAATTTCTTGGCCACTATTAATATTATCATAAAATATTGAATTAATTGTATTTAAATAAAAAAAATCAATAAACTACTAATGTCTTCTTATAAAGATGTCTGAAATAATTTATTAAAAACAAATTTTGCGGTACTTACGAAGTCTGACAGCCTGAGATTAACGTGATTCATGTACAATTAAATTAAACATAAAGGCCAACATACAACAATAAAAAAAGAAAGAAAAAAAAAATCATTACAAAAATACTGCAAGTGGCCACTTGCTCGTTTGTCACCTTATAATATAAAAAAAAAGAAACAAAAATAAGATTGAATTTATGACCGTGCTAAATTAAAGGTTTATTTAAAAATATTTGCGGTGCTATTAAATTAGTATGAAACACTCACCCACTGGGATAAATTTATCAAATCCCGCCATGTTCTTGACTTCCACGTAACCGTCAAAATCAAGCGGCAAGTCGTTCAGCTCCCACGCATTCTGAAACATTTGTAAAGAGGTCATGAAAAAATTTACACAGCACAATATTCTATCAGTCGTCAATGTTATGTAATGTCTTATGTTCATTATATACTTATAGCTGTCGCCCGCGACTCCGTCCGCGCGCAGTAAAAAAAAAAGAACTAAATGGGGGGGGGGGGGGGGTAATGAAAAGTACATTTTGGCCGATTCTCAGACCTACTGAATATGCTCACAAAATTTCATCAATATCGGTCAAGCCGTTTCGGAGGAGTATGGCAACGAAAACTGTGACACGAGAATTTTATATATTAAGATTGATATTGCTCACAATCTGCCATTAACCACTATCCTCATAGAAAATACTTACCGGGTCAACTTCAATCTGCAATGGAGTCTGATAACGAGCGTCCAACTTTTGTTGTGCATTTCCATTGAACTCTCTAGGTGTGACTGGGCTGTTGGCAGCGCTTAATCTATCACAGTAATTTTGATTATAATCTTCCTTCCTTGACGAGTTTGTATTACTCATCACAGACGGGCTTCGAACTGATGATTTCTCACTCTCTCTATTCCAATATTGCTCTATATCTATATGCCTTGGGTTCATATTGCCAATGTTATAATTAACGATCGGAGACAGTCTTCTAGGTGATGAACTCTCACTAAATATAGCCGGACTGCGAACTATACGTAGAGTATCTTGAGGTGTGCTACCTTCACTAGGCATATAAGTCTTCTCTGATGATACCGGAGAACTCGATGTACGGTTTATAGTGACCGGTGATCTACCAGCTTCAACATATGCTTCGGGCTTTTTAAATTGTTGCGGGATCCTAACTGGTCCTATTCTATTCTGGGTCTCTAAATCATTATTATGCATGACTGCTGTTCTCGGTTGAGCCTCAGATGCCATAAGGTTTTGTAGTTTATTGACTTGAGTTTCAACGAGACTTCGAGGTCTGGGTGACAGTTCAGGTCTGCCTGTGTATATGATTGGATTTGACGTCGTTTCGTCTATATAATTCAGAGAATTGTGCGCTTGAGTTACATTATCAGGGTCAGTTCCGATGCTGTCATGTGTATCATACATCATAAAATCTTCATCTGAATACTCAGCATCATCGTCCTCACAGTCATTGTAATCGATTGGTATATCAGCACCGGGGAAGAAAGCGCAAAGCGCTGTCATAATTTCCACCACCTATAAAAGTAAAATATTATGCTTTGTCTGTGGTATTAATATATTTATCTAATTAAATGTTTTTTTTTGCTTACTTTCGCCATACTTGGTCTTTCTGCTGGCACTTTATCCCAGCATTGTGTCATTAGTTGTTCTATTGGCTCAGGACAACCTTCTATGAGATTCGGCCTTTGTCCTGAAATATACAAAAATATAGAATTATTTTTAAGTCACATTTTAAGCTGATTATTTCTTCTCTTTTGGTACAAAATGAAGTTAAAGTGTATAAAAGCTCATTAAAGACAAACATAAAATAATAAAACTAGTTTATCTACATATTATCTACATAAAAAAATTACATTAACATTATTTAATAATTATTTTTATTTAAAGCCTTTTGGAATTAACCTGTATGAACTGCCCACATTATCCTGAATGCTGATCCACCTTCCTCAAAGGGCTTCCTCCTGGACAGCACCTCCCAAAGAATAATTCCCCATGAAAATACATCACATTTTTCTGTATATGACGATCCTTCAAACACCTGCAAACATAATGTTGAAAATATTTAAACCTATAAAGTTAAATTAGTCAGCCGCTACCAATAGCCATCTGAGAAAAGTTATTTTAGAATATTAAAATTCTATTTAATGGAGTATAGTCTTCTTTCAAATGGTAAAAGATTAATAAGGAGCTGAGATAAGTCGCAATCTCTTTTTGACGCATGTAAGTTGTTCAGTAAATATGTGAATTGGAGATATAATTACTTTGATTTAGAATAGTTCACCGTTTATAGTGATTTTACACACTAAACACATCCCAAAAGGTTGTGAAAACAATGTAACATACCTATACAGTTATCAAACTTGTATTCATATAGACCCACAAGGATATTGAACCCAGTGGGCATAAGTCAAACTAAATTATCATAGCTCACAGACGCGGGTGGCGTTGGTGGGTACAAATGTAAAAATGTATCACAAGATCTTTGTTGTACTAAAGCTGTCTTTTTGTTTTTTTTTTGTTATTTCCTATGTATAAGTAGGTTTTACTTATTTTCTGACAGAAGTAACCGCAATAGCAGCACCTCGCTCACTGGGTCAGATGTCCTTGTTTGACTTTACATCTTGGGATTTTTTTCAACAAGAATGATAAGGGTGGGAATACTGTTACTATACCGATGATGCCACAACTGTGGACATTCATTGTAACCATAGCAACAGAATTATGATGAATAACTTACCTCAGGTGCCATCCATGCTGCACTTCCCTTGTTGTTTGTCATGTATGTAGCTTTATCAGCTGCCGTGCCAAAATCACATATTTTAAGTCTTTGGCCACCTCCGACTAATAATAAATTTGGTGGTTTCAAATCTCTGTGTATTAATGGTTTGGGTTTCATAGCATGTAAGTATGCAACACCCTGAAAAAAGTTGTGATTTACATTAAAAGTTTAATAAATTTACCAATTATAATGTATCCCATTCCAAATGAACAATTAATTTTTACAAGAAAAATTAAATTTCATATTCAATATCCATTGCACAGCAAATTGTGAATGAATATGTTTTATATTCAACTTGTTGAGTCTTTACAAGTTGCCCAGGTAAATTAGAAATGGGTGGTGTTCGTGATTTGCCAGTGGCATATGCAATGTTTACAATATTTAGACTTTCATTTGTAACAAGGGATATAAAGAGATGTGTTACCTCAGCACACTGTAGGGCCCAGCTCATAGCATGTGCGGCTGTGTATTTAGGCTTAGGTCTGTTGTGGAGCACATTGTATAACGAACCTCCTTCTGCATATTCCATTACAAGACAGACATGAGCACCTTTAGTACAAGCTCCATACAGTCGCACAATATTTGGATGTGATACACGCGACAATTGCCGGACTTCTATCGCAAATTCACGCTTCTCTGCTTCCGAATTGATATGTTTCACAGCGACATACGTATTCCGCCATAAGCCTTTCCATACCACACCAAAAGCGCCTTTACCTACAACCTGCCCACACAATTTTAGTTATCACACACAGTCACTGAAAAACAGACGATAAATCTCACCCTAAGTCCGCTTGCATTGCTTACCGATAATTCCTGAATTTCACTGTAATCTATTTCCTCAACAAATGTCTGGTGGACGACAGGGGAGTCTTGCACACTGGAAGCCATCGGTAGACTTAAAATCACATTATCAAAATGACTAGCTTAGTAAGATAATTGTTGCTAATTTATATTTTGCTATAACTCTTAAGAAAGAGGTAAAAATAGTTGGTCAAATGAATTTTCCCATTATTGTTTGACAAGAAATAGCAACTGCGACAGGGCCGCCATCTTTGAAATCGTAGAACAAATATCATTTCACGTTTCGCGGGTAACAAGTGTTGTACTAGTAAATATTCATTTTCATATCTTAAATTCATTAATATTTATTATACTATTTAAAAGCTTTGAAATTGAAAATGGGAATAGTTTTCTTTTAATATTTTTTAAATTATTTACGAAAGTTATGTTATTGGTGGTAACACCATAGATTTCTGGAACAGTAATTTTTTCTCCAATGTTTCGTTTTGCCAGTGTATAACAAGTGGTAAGCTTAGATTACCCAACTGAAATCAATTAACTGCCTAGGCATACTTGGCAAAATACATTTTATAGGTCAGTATCGTCAGCAGCAGCGTCTGTCATCGCTTGAATTACCACTCATTGCAACGCGTGGGTCGTATGAACCTATTGAATATACCTATTTCTATTCTATAAAAAATTCTTCATTAAGTTCATTATTCATTTAACAAATATTTATATTTTACATCATCCTATGGTAATGCTTGACGCGACTGGTCTCAAATCATTATTTTAGGAGTTAAATTTAAGCGTAATATTGTGCATTGTAAATACTGATCACTATAGAAGTCAGTGATTGTAACCGTATTCTTTATTTATTGTCGATTATTATAATTATTATTCGGTGTACTTTGTGACAAATTATATAATGCCCGATGACTGCCGACATAAGGATTATAGCAATGGTGTAAGCCACAATACCAATATTTGTGGCCATGAAAGGAATCTCTTTGCAGGAATCCTTTTTTAAATGTGCAGATTCGTTGCAGAGCCAAGTCCAATGTCTTTTTTTTCATAATAAAAGAGCTAATAAGTATAACACAATCGGTATACTATAATTTATTAAAAAAAAAGCATGTTGTATAACTGTTAAGGGTAGGGTTGTAATAAAATTAGATTCTTAACGGTTAATAAAATTTGCTTAAAAATGTATAAGCATTTTTACACTTGAAGGATAATGCGACATCTATAGGTGTTTGGTTCCTATGGTTTATTACAAACAAATCTGCTCCAAGGTTAATGAGGATCTGTATAAGGGGACAGTTGTCGCTCATTGCGGCGAAGTGCAGAGCTTGTCGGCCACCTGGAGCTTCTGGGTCGTTAATAAGCGCGCCTTTGTCTATCAGAAGTGCAAGTATCTTCGTTTCTTCGTCAGTTGGTGTACACATCATGACAAATTCTGAGGAATTTAAATGAGAAAAAAAAAACGAATCGCGCAAAGTTTTAAAACTAATTTGATCGTGGAAAAGATTTTTTTTTATTTCAGAGATAATATCAAAACAAATACTATTTTCAACCAATATAATAGCGCAGCGATAAATGCCCTGAGAGGTACAAATTTTGAATAATCATTACTTTACCACACATTACTTTTGTTCTAATCGAAGACTACAATTGCTAGAGTACTGAGAAATCTATGTAGCTTTTTAGCTTATTTAATAGATATATTTGTAGATACTGTTATCTAACTGATTTGATTAAGAAATACTGTTATATAATGTATTAGTAGTTTTCTAAACTTCGACTAAACTGCTCGTACAATGTAGAATATGAGTTGGAAACAATCAGACGGTCTTCAGACGCTTTTGTCTCATCAGCACAATGTATAAATTCGGTCCCAGCAGCGATGACTAACCTGCCGGGCCGAGTGGGCTGGTGGCTAGTCGTGTTGCTATAACGGATCGCCTTTGCCATTTAATATAAATGGCACAGCTGACTCACATGTTTTGTACCCCTTCCAATTTTTATTCTGAACTTCAATCGACAATTGTTGTATCAATCGAAAAATCGAGTATTGTTGTTCGATGGATGTGCAGCGCGTTTGTCATAAATACATATTGACTTACGGAGGAAAAGTCCCGTGTCCATTGGCTTTAGTCGAGGTATTATTTTAGCACCATGATCAAAAAGAAGATGGGCCACTTCCAAAGACGGCCTGCAACAAGATACTTATAAAAGTAAAATTTGTGCCATATGCATTTAGTGTGAATAGTTTTTATAATTATAAGAGATATTTACCTTCTCATAAGCGAAAGCGACAGTGGCGTCATTCCGAGATTATCCTTAACATTAGTCTTGACGCCTGCATTGAGGAGTAGTACGATCGTATCCATGCTGTCAGCGCACACTGCCAAATGGAGAGCATTTCTCCCTAGATGGTCCATTTGCTGTATATCCACACCTTGTCTACCATAGTAACAAACACCATATTTAACATCACGTAGGTAATAGACTGGATATAACCGACTCTATATATAGTAGGATGCCTGAGGCGGAGAACCGCGTACTTTGGAAAGTATTGGGAAAGGCCTATGCCCAGTAGTGGACAGATAAAGGTTGATGATGATGATAATTATGATTTGAAGTTTCCGTTTTTATTTAGAGCACTATTGAACTTTCACACTATGTTATTACAATTAACAATAGTTACTTATTAACTTTTTGTTAGACTATTAAAAAAACTAATAAACTAAGTGACGTTTAGGCGCAAGTATGATCATATGAAGGCTAGTAAAGTGGTAGATATCATGCTTTATTTACTCATTAACAATGATCACCTGATAAGGATTTCAAGCATCTTGTAGTTGCCGATTTCCGCAGCAATAAGAAATTCCTTATCCTCATGTATGAGCGCTACGGCTCTTTTCACCTGAGCATTATGATAGTCATGTCTATTAGATGAAACGCTCACGTTTTGAGAATCGGAATATTCCGATGAAGTCGATGTTCCTGTCAAAATAAAAAATCTAAAAAATCTATTTCAATATATTTGAGAGTAGGAACACTCTGATAGTGGATTCGATAAGGTATTAAAGCTGTTTAGTGCTCCTTTTATTGGCTTAGAGCTAAGAAGTAGAGAAAGAAATGGCTGCTGTATGAAGAAATAACATGTGTTTCGTTTAAAAAGGAATTAAGAAATTAAGCACCGAGTTGTGTTGAATTGAACTATTTCGTTAAATTTAAAAAAAAAAATAAACTTTTAGAAAATTAAGATTTTATATAATAACTACATAGAAAACAAGCATACGTAATAAACCAAATAATTTATTTTTATTACATTGATTGCAAAGCAAACTTAAAAACGTGGACAGAAATTTCTAAACAGAAAACTGTATTAAAGAAAAGTAGGCTGGTCATTTGCCACTTATGTACCTAAATGTTCCCGCAAGGAATTAAGATACATAATTAAATCGTCTGTGTCGATCGATCAAGTTGTGAGTGGATGGCGTTGCTTTTCATAATATTGCTAACACATTTATTATAAACGACCACCTGGTATTGACCAGTTTGTAAACTTCCTTGGTTTTTCATTAAATCAACAATATGTTGGGGTAAAATTCGTTCCGAAAAGATTAAATATAGACCAGATTGGCACAGATCTTTTCCTAGACGTAATATGAACATTTTAAAATATTTAAGGAACCAAATAAACGACTCGTACTTTGCCCGTATCGGAACCAAAACATCTTCGACGTTTTCTATAGAGTCTACACACTCGCTATCTATTTCTTCTAACCTTCTACTGCTTACTCTACTCGTACTAAGGTTCTCTTTCTTCATATCAACTTAAAATATTACGTTGATTTCTTAAATTAAACCGTTATAACGAAAAGGAATGACGTTCCTATAAGTTTATAAGATCACTGACATTGAAAGTTAAAATTAAACATTTTATTTTTCTTATGAATGAATTATGAATTCGACACATTAGAATAAGGAGTTTTATATTTAAAGTTATAAACATGTTTAATCAAATATCTTTATTTATTATGTTGTGGAATTACCTGTCTTAGGGTCCTTCAAAAAGCGAGCGTACCTCTTTCTGAAATGCCGGTAACGTATATAAATATGGTTCCTCTGGTAATGCAGATCTCTATGGGCGACGGTGACCTCTTTTCATGGTACAACTGTTTGCCCCTTCTTCATATAAAAAAATAATTTAGTCAATATCCTAATGAGCACAATTCACATGGGATATAAATTGAAACACTAATTATTGGATTACACTAATTTAATACAGCAATGTTTATACCATTTCCATACAGCGAATACATTTAAATATCATTGAAATGAGAAGTTTTACCTCACCATTTGCAATTATATTCGACGAACCTGAAAATACATGTATAGGTTGTCAGAATTATTTCCTGAATTGATCAAAAAGATATGTAGGAAACCGAGGTAGAGAAGAGTAGAACAAACATATTCAGCATAACATATATTTCATGTTTTATACTATGTTAGGCCATAATGTAAAAAAGTAAACAAATGAAAATTAGAAATGTCTAGTTCTATATACCTTAAATCTAATTTTGGATGTAACTATGTACTACACATAGAATTAAATGCGAAATAATCTCCATATCCGTGACACATCGTAATCGCTCATTTAGCGAAAAATAAAATATTCTTTCATTCCTTTATCAGCTAACACTGAGTTATAGAGAAATAATTTAAATATAGAAAGAATTCTTTAAGGGATAAGCATCATTAGAGAATGCGCTTAAAGAATCAGTCGTCGATACACGGGGATGTCTTGTTCCTGTACGCGTGGCGCTGAGCGCAGCAACTCTGCCAGAGTGTAGAGGTCGTCGCGGGGCCGGTAGTTGTTCTGGTGCATCATGCCATCCGATCGCTTCCTCGCCACCATGAACCGCTTCATCTTGTTTGCGTACTGCCTTTTACGGCGCGCCTCCTCGTACCTCTGCGCCAACTCGTTCGGGTCCACTTGGTATAAGTCCGGCAAGCCGTGTGCCAGTGCCATACGATTTTGTTCGGAGAAGTATGAATGTCGCGGGAAGTCTCTCTCGCGGGGCCCTACTACGACCGGCTCGTTGTACCAGACGTCGCCATTCTCGTCCACTTCAGGCTGTTCATCGTCGAGGGCGTTCATACGGTTGTACCATCCGTTGTGTTCCGTGGCCGCCGCCCATCGGTTGGCATTCCATTCCTGCTTCCTACGCTCTTGAGCTTCCCACAGATTTAATAGAGCTCGGACATCAGCGGCGCTCAGACCTGAGTCGCGCTTGCGACGTTCCGAAATAGGCCTGCAAAATAATGTCAACATACATACAATTTACTTCTAGTTTTAATTTATTTTTATATTTATTGAATCTTGTATGTACGTTACCTAAGGTTCTTTTTATTTCCACCAGAATTCTTGGTCGCCGTTTTCGCCGATGCGGCAGCTCCACCAACTTTAGTTCCGCTACCCCGCTTGAGACGATGAACATCGTGATCTTGAGACATCGACTCGACTGGTGAAAGGACTTCCTCGGGCCTGAAACATAATAGAATAAATAAAATTCAATAAAAATTAAAGTACTAGGTACATTTTGTTACTTAAAATTATAATAAATCATTATTTTACTTCAAGTTCTTTTTTCCGGATCCAGATTTAGTTGCGACTTTAGTGGCGGCGCCTGCTCCACCCACTTTAGTTCCGCTTCCGCGTTTGCGGCGTCGAGAGTCGTACCCGGAAGATAGACCCTCCATTGAGGGCGGCTCTCCGTACAGTTCCGACCTCATGATCAAGTTGTCTAGTTCTCCCGTGGATTGTGGGTTATCAAAACGCTGGTCAACATTTTGCTCGTATGCTTCGACGTTACCTAAAAGACGGCATAATACATAGAAAACTAAATTATTGTCATTATATTTATATTAATTTAAAAGTACTTTGTACTAACTATACGATTAAGTTAGTACGCCCACAGTAACTAGTTATAACTTATCTATAGATTTTTTTTGTAGATAAGTGTTTTCCCCATCCCGGTTATATTTAGAACATTACCTTCCTCGCTTAAGGCAAGTGGGTACGGCTCCAGGTCGTTCTTGTCGCTCTTGTTGAGAAACAAGGATTGAGTGTCGTCTTTTGTCTGGTCCCAATTCTCTGGCAGTTCACCTATTTGAACGCCATCTAAAATATAATAAGAGCCTTTATATAAAATAACATATATTGAAAAAATAAAAAACTAGAAAAATAAAATAAAGAACAAATCTTGATAGGAGAAAAACTTAATATTATGTTATGCAAACAATTGAAAATAAATTTTATAAATTATTTGGTAATTGGTAAATATTAATTCAATTACTATATAATAATTTACTTTGTCTATAATAACAGTTTTGTTAAACATTTTACGCTAAAGATTTTTTTAAGTTGCAGACAGAAACGCCCATCAAAATGGCGATGAACTTTTCTATTCAAAGTATCTTTTCTGAAAGATTTAAGAAAAGTAACCATATCAAGCCATTTCCAAACTAAAGGTTGTGTGGAAAAGGTCATAGTTTACAGCCGCTCGAAGGTATTACGCAGTAAGGGAACGGCGCAGCCGAGTCCACCTGTTGCTAAATATAGAACGCGTGATCGATAAAAACAACTTATCACCGGTTAAATAATTCACATTATACAGAAACATTTCACTACTTATAAAAACATTTAAACTAATAAATAAATAATCGACATTAATTATAATATAAAGAAAATAGCAAAATATTAAATGATTTCCTTACCTTTATTAGTAGGCGTTGGTATCGCGTTAACAACGAAAAGAACCGCGAAGGCCGCGGTTAAACTGACGAATAACATGATAATGCCAAAATTATTTTTTATAAAATATTTATTTAATTGTAGAAGATAAGTTGAGAGGCGGAGTACCGGATGCGACGATGTGGTGAGCTCACTCTGAGAACGAGTGCCGGCGTCGGGGTGCCGTTGGAGAGAAAAGCCATCCTGTCGATAGCTGGTAGCATGCGCACTGGGAACCGCAGGGACGAATTCATAGCAAAACAATAATATTATTAAAAAATTAACTTGTTGAGAAATCACATGTACAATATTAACATGGTTTTTTAGTATTGAATCAATCCTGTTCCTTGAGATTCAGTTTGAAAATAAGCTTTCTTATATTAAGTCATGCCAAAAATATTGCATAAATTTACATTGTCATACAAGAAACCTAGCCTTTTGATTAATAACTTTAGCACAGTTTTTAAGATAAACACTATTTTAGTATAATCATTTGTTGAAAGAAATGTGTTTGAAACTACCGTCTTCGCCTATGGTTACTTTTAACCTAATTTATACATCGAAAGTGCGAATGTGCGAATTTGCGAATGCGCCCCTGTACCCAATGACGTCTGAGTTCGTCAAGTTAAGAAAGCCCTTCATAAAACATATTACTCGGAAAATGAAGCGTTAAGAACGCTGTCAACACCCATTAATTACATTACATTAAGCATTTTCCATATTTTTGCGCGTGCTTCAAAGTAGAGGTCATCTCTATAGCAACAGACTGTACCTACTGTCGTGCCGAAAGTCATACGACGCCATGTAAATTATATGTTAAGTAGATAATATTCTTACATGTTTTATAGCCAAAAAATGAAATAACCTAGTCTGAATAAGTAATTAGCTCATGTTACAGGAGTTATTTGATTTGACCTCAAAGGTTATTTTTAAATAAATATTTTGTTTTTTATATTAGCTCGAGTTGTTCTTTGACGTAATAAATAACTTCGGGTTAATAAATATGCGGCTTAATTTAGGTGGACTTGTACGAGTTGCTAGCTTGTATATAAAAAAGGTAAACTCTAATCGTAAGTTAATTAAGCTACAATCTTTGGAAACATGTGTGTTTGTTCAAAACCATTTCAAAGTATTAAGACCGTATCAATCGACTGCTGAACACAGACCTAACCTAACGACTTGAACAACATAGGTGTTTCACTTTCCGTATGAAATGTCGTAATCATCGCGAGGACGGAAGAATAAAAATTAAAATTAAACTATAGGTCAATTTCATGAAATATAAGTAACGGAAATTTTAGTCTGGCAGTGATGTTCAAAATACGCATTCGTTTTTAGCCTAAAGGTACACAATAGCAGACGCTAACGACAGTCATCTTCTTGTTTAGTCACTTTAACCGTACAAAAGATGAGTGAGCCAATAGACCGGCTGGGATTCAACGACGTCCTGTATTCGCACTCGGCCAGTAGGTACCTTTCATTTGTAGCTCGACTTTATTTATTATTTCCTTTCGTACACTTTAAATTAAGATTTATATCCCCACCTGCGTATTTGCATAAACAAATTACTAATACCTTAACAATTTTGATTCTACATAATTGGCCAAAATGCTCCAAATATCATGGAAATAAGATGTTTTCACCAACTTCTGTTAGTAAAATATGAATTTTTGCTATTTACATATTGTAGAAATACGATACTTACAGGCTTTGGTGTATGTTTTATATTGTACTTGAACCTAGCAAATTGTTCGTAAATCATCGGAGCAAATAGATTTATATAAATATTGCTATTAAAAAACTTAAGGCGCATCAATTTCGAATGTTACATTTACAATTAATGTAACAAGAAATCAACTTGAATGTTAAAAGAAGTGCATTTGATAATATAAAAACGATTCTTTTGTAACTGTTTTTCTTGGTGATAATTTGAAAGTAAAAGTTTGCATACATGCATGGCGTGGGCATTATCTTCTTAATCAACGAAGTTAACATTCTGATTAACGGATTAAGTTAATTTAATAAAATGTTAACGCTCTTGTAACCTTCCGTTAGATTGCATTTCCGCTAACTGTATTCCGTTATGATAGTTTTTTGGTGATATGCTAATATAATTTTGTTAGAATGCTCGTATGACGACTGGTGGTCATCTGTATGTATATAAGAGTGATAGCTTTGAGATTTAATGATTAACTATTTGGTTGTCTTGGGCTCGAATCTCATTTTTTTTTAATAATGATCCATGAGTATCATTTGCTAAGTAATTGTACACTGTTAATTAATTAATTCTTGAATAATTTAAAGTGATAATTATTAAAAGTATTGAAATATATTAAAAAAATATTTATAAAAGCGGTTATAAGTGTTATTAGAATTAAACAAAAACATATTTACCGTTTATTGAAGTAAATGGTACTGATGAAACAAACACATGTATTTGTAAAGATAAATAGAACACTTTATTAGAAATTTAAAAATATACTATTGATAATATTAGTATGTAAGAAGCAAACATTTTTTTATTCTAGAATTCATTGAACAATAAGAGTGAACCCAAAGCCTAGAGAACTTATTCAGCAGGGTAAAGAAAAAAATAAACTGTGCCACAAAATTATATAATGTATTGCAAATTTTATTCTACTCATTTTATTGTACAAAGAATTACATTTTTCAATTACCATATTATTGTACTATAAGCTGAATGAATTCTACAATTAATTACTATAACTTATTTCTAGGTTTTTTAACATTTTTCTTGACTTTCTTTTTGTGTTTTCTTTTCTTGTGATCACTATTAGAACTTGAGCTACTACTATAGCTAGTAGAACTTGAACTTGATGAGCTTGAACTGTCACTAGAGTAGCTACTGCTACTACTTGAAGTTGATTCCTTTCTTTTTCTTCTCAACTTTTTCTTTTTTCTGTCGGATTCACTTGAAGAACTTGTACTACTGCTAGATGTACTTGATTCTGAAGAACTATCAGAAGATGTAGATGGTTTTCTCTTTTTATTTAATTTTCTATTTTTCCTGTCTTTTGATTTGTTTATGTGTTTAGTTTTGGTTTTCTTTTGTTCTTTTCTTTCATGTTCTCTTTTACATAATGGAGATGGTGTTTTGGGTTGCTCACGTCGAGATTTTTTATTACTACTATTCATTTCATTTTCTTGAAGTTTACGTTTGTTGTTTTTAGAATCATGTTCACTGTTGTAAGATTGTTTATAATATTTCTTTTTATTTCTAGAACTTTCTCTGGCTATTTCATCTTGATCTTTCTGTTTTGTGATAGGGGATGGAGCTGCCTCTGTAATATTAATTTTAGTATGTCTATTACTATCATTAGCTAATCTTGCAGGAGAATGAGACTCCCTTCTATTACTTTCAGAATTTCTATCCCTGTCTTCTGTATATCTCACGGGCGGATGAGATTTCTCCCTTTTGTTACTTTTAGAATGTCTTTCAATTTCTTTCACATTTCTGGTAGGAGATGGAGATTCCGCTCTATTTGAAATTCTCTCTCTCTTATCTATGTTTTTGGTGGGCGACTGAGATTTTCTTTTCCTACTATCTTTTGATTGTCTATCTTCTACATTACCATATTTAGTAGATGATGGAGATGCCTGTCTATTGTTATTTTTGATATGTCTTTTCCTTTCTTCTATATGTTTTATGGGAGATACTGATGATTCTCTATTGTTACCTTTAGTATATTTCTCTTTATTATTATGACTATAGTTGTTTTTATCATTGTTATGGGTACTATGATGTTTTTCTTTTCTGTCCTTGTCTGTATCCGAAGTTTTCCTACTACTATATGGGCTTCTTTCACGTTTCGATGATGTCTCGTAATTTTTTACCCTAGATTTACTTCTACTTCTTTCCTTACCATCTCTTCGACTTGAACGGTCTTTATCATCGCTGTATCTCTTATCTCTATTATTACTACTTTGTGACTTATTATATTTGCTTCTACTCCTATACTTTTCCTTGTCATTTCTTGACTGTAAATTTTTTTCTCTACTTCTAGATCTAGATTTATCTTGGCCTCTCTTAACAGTTTTAGGTTCATTATCATTAAAATACTTCACACCTCTGCCTTTTCCCAGCCATTTCATTTTTGACACAGATTGTGAAAAGTCCACATGAATTCGGCGATCATCTATTAATACATTATCCATTTTGAAATATGCATCTTCACATGATTGCTTATCAGCAAACTCTATAAATGCATATTGTAAAGAATCGCCAGTCTTTTTATCCCTTATTACTTCACAGCTTACAATTTTTCCAAATCGACTAAAAATAATTTCTAAATCATCATCTGTTGTGACAGGGTTTAATTTACATACAAACAGTACATTTTCAGGAGGTGCAATATCAGCATCTGGTAAATCGCCAACTATTTCTAAAATGGTTGCTCTGGCCTTAGCCTCTTTTTCCTCAACCATCTCTTGTATTTCTTCAGCAGTTCTGCCTTGTGTTTCATCTATTTCCTCATCGGGTGCAATTCTACCACCTTTTAAACGTTCAGCACTTGGTGATGGGGATCTGGATGGAGGTGTTAGCCCAGGAGGATCTCTAAATGGATCTTCAAGTACAACTGTGTGGGTGATCCTAACATCTTGATAAGGACGGTGAGTTTCATCACATATAACTTCATTTAACTTACTTAATATTTCCCGGCCTTCTGTAACTTCTCCAATGACACAGTGTACGCCGTCCAAGGAATCTAAGTCTGGAGCTAGCGTAAAATAAAATTGGGAACCGACCATCATATCATCTGTGCACACCATGGCTAGCAAACCAGCATCTGTATGACGTATTTTAGGCATTTTTTCGCCTGAAAAGAAACGCTTTTGCGGCCCTTCTATTAAGCCCCATATAGATACGCCACCCGACCCTTCACCGGTTGGATCTCCAGTTTGAGCAATAAAACCACTACGTATTGAGTGAAATAGATTGTAATTGTAATATTTCATCTTGCATAGTTTCAGAAAATTCAAGCACGTAACTGGTCGCTGTTCTAAGTATAAATCTACTGTAATATCACCGAGAGTTGTTTCTATTACAACTGCCATTTTGGATCAGATATATTTGCTTATTACCTTTTCATAATTAGTATAAACTTTAATATTTATTCACAGATTTCGACTTTGACACATCATTTCTTAGAATCCTAACCTTTACGTTTTGATTTTGACATTGTTGATGTCACGCAGTGGCATGGCGGTGTCACATACCACTCAATTGTTTGTTTCCAATTTGTAATAACTTTTGTGTAACTAAAAATAATTCATGGCTAAATATTTGTACTATAATCTATGTATAGTAAATATTTTATAATTTTTTTTATAAATAAATTATCAGGGTCAAATATTTATGTTTATGCATTTTTTGAAATCGAATCAGATAATTTTTTGATGAAATCGAGACAACTACTTATTTATTCAAAACCATATCTCGTTCTTTCTTCTTACTATTAATTTGAACATTGATAGTATAAAGTAGATTATTACAAATATCAATTTTAATTTTATTTACTAAAATGGGGAAAAATAGTCAACCGACCGCAGCGCCAACTATGAACGATCATATTATTTACGGTTGAAAATAACTGTCAGATTAGCTGTCTGCATAAGTAGTCAAACAATCCAATAGATGTCGCTTCAACTAAAATTAAGTTGGAAAGAAAGCTTTATGTTTGAAAATTATTATGTTTTTGCCTTTTGATAATAAAATAAAAAATATTACCGACTATTCTAAAGGGGTATTAAATGTTAGCATTGATTTTTTTTTTAATTAATTGTAACTTAGTTTAGATCAGAATAGTTATCGCCCGCGACTCCGTCCGTGCGGAATTAAAAAAAAAGTAATAAGTAGCCTGTGTATTCTTTTGGACTATGTTCTACATATGGGTCAAATTTCATCAAAATCCGTTGAGGCGTTCTGGAGATAACAAAACAAACAAGCTTAAAAAAACATCCATCCATCTATCCATCCATCCATCTATCCATCCATCCATACATCCAAACATTCGAATTTATAATATTAGTAAGATGATAAGGTAAAGTAAACCTACACCTTCTTGAAAATAAAGATTTCGGACTCATCCTACTGTAGTTGAACTGTTAAAAGATTTTAAATTTATTCATATAGATAAATAATGAATTGATGCTAAAATTCTATGCTACTGTCTATATGCTCACGTTTCTAGAAAATCTAATAAAAGCCGTTTCGTTCACCCTCCTTCCGCTCTGTCCTAATAAAGTGAGTATTGAAAATTTACCAACCATTCTTTGAAGAATATAAGGTTTAGCGCGCTATGGTTGTCGATCTCACCTAAAGTCGCATATAGACGATTGCATTTTAAACTCTGTTTGTGGGATTTAGAATTTAAAATGGAAAACGTCTATTTCGTCGCAGCGGTTATAAAATTGTTCACACTGGTGGCCAATGAAGTTAGGTGGCGACCTATCGAAGTAATAAAATAAGCTTCGCCGGATGGAAAATATGATATAAACACGGCGTCACGTCTGTAGAGGGTGAAAATCAGAATTTGAAAATTTTAATAGATCTTTTCCAACTGAAATTGAACAATGGAGTATAATGTATTGATATATATTAATACTTATTTACTTACATTGTTTTAATGAGAGATTTTTCAGGTGTCTATTATATAGGGGCTGGTGGTGCTGTTATTTGGTTTCACTTGTTAATATAGAAGAAGGCGAAGGTTAGGAGATGTGTAGTTGTGTTAAATTTTTAAATAACGTTAAATGTAACACCGTCAACGTGTTTGTCGGTGTGGGCAGAAGTGCGTGACGGCGGCGTAGCGCGGCGGCAAACATTTGCACTAGTGATTGCCAGTGTTGTTTGCCGTCGAGTTGGTCCACAATACTTCCACTAGCGTCTCCGCACGCTCCCGGAATGATGGATTGTTTTATTTATTCAAGTAAACGTTTACAAAATAAACATGTTTTGATAAAAAATTTACTACTTCCGTTGACCTACTTTGTCATCTTTGGATCTATTATTGAGTTTTCGTTTGCAGTTTCGTTTATAATGAAGATAAAAGGTATTTTATTGCAAATTTGACTTGAAGCGATCAAAACAAAGTACTTAAGTATAGTGTTAAAAATACTAGTAATAATTACTAAATTAAATTTTATATTAGTGTTGATTAAACCTTACATGCTTCGGATCTCGAAACCACATTACAAAAAGTCAGGGGCAATATTAAAAATACTATATAATCTGTATGAAAAAGTAAGCAGATATTTGCAATAAGCGACAAACAACGACAACAAATAACATAAGATGTATTTTTAAGAAATCCTGTGGGGACGGGCGCGGAAGAGTCTTTCGTATTTCCATATAAATGTTGCATAATTTAAAGAAGTACCGTTCATATGCCATTTGGTTTAAAAAATTTAAATTTAACACAACTCATTACTCTGGTCGCCCATCCGTACAATGTTACTACTATAACGTTCCATTAAAGATATACGAGTACGAAAATAGGGATAAAATTTCCATTACTTAATGGTACAACGATTTTCAGAACTACGAAAAATTATGTCCATTGCCATCCGTCATTGGCTTAGAAATGATACTGTTATTATTGTTTGTCTATGAATATCACATTTTAAATGGTACTAGCTTTCGCCCGCGACCCTGTCCGAGCGTCATTAAAAGAAACATAATAAGTAGCCTAAGTGTTCTTCAAGACTATGTTATTTATTTTTTTTGACTTTATCCTTTGAGCCGCTCCGGAGATACCTTCAAACAAATATCCATCGATTCATCCATTCATCCATCCATCCATTGAAACATTCGAATTTTGCAAATTCATTCAATTGTTACGAGCAGAAATTGTTATTTTTTATTGCACTCTTTTTATTTTTTTTATAATCTTCGCTGTTTAAATTGGAGACAAATCAAATTTCGAACGTTCCGCGGGGATTTTATAAAACCAAAATACAAGGCAATAAACAAAAAAAATTTGAAAAGCGCCCCATTCTTATAGATTTAATCTGTTTAGAGTTCGTCGTAAAACGTCGCCGATAAAATAAAGTGAGAGACGCGCAAAAATCTCCTTGTCTTATCGCCACCGAGCAAGATTACACATAAAATGTTAAATGATCCCAAACGCGTATTGAAAAAAATTAGGGGAAATGGTCGGAGAAATTGGCCGCGATCTCTTCTATGCGTAACACATTCTTTACTTATTTCTTGTGGCGGACCAAAAATACAACAATTTTACGCATAAATTGAAGCCTTGAAATGAGTAACAAACTTTAACTTTTTAATCCGACCGAGTAGATGGCGAGTAAATGGCAAATGTTTAATGTTATTTTAGGTTCAATACGTACGAGTATTATAAATAAAAATCAAATTAAAGAATACTAAATTTTACTTACTACAACTCTCACTAAAAGTATTTTATTAAATTTGTTCATGATATTAAATGAAAGTAATAAAATTGCCACAGCAATGTTTAGTGAACATGCTTTAAACAGGGGCGTTCAGTGTTGGTGACAAGGCGTCGCGCTCACTTGTCGTCTGAAATCTAATCTTGACGCGTAATCCCGTGCCGCGACTAAAAATACCCATCAAACATCAGCCCACCCCGCAGCGTTTGTAATCTCACCTATAATAGCCTGTTTCACACGAGGGTAGAAAAGTTGACAGTACAGTACTGCTATGTTTTAATGGACATGTCGAGACAGAACTATACTGTTTTGACAGGCAGTGTGTTTTGAACCAATAAGCAGTACTCCTCTATTCATTCTAGTTCCCTCGCGTGAGACATGCAAAATAGCATGTATCTGGTTTGATGGTTACATATCGCTCTTTACTATTGTTTGCACAGAATACATTTTTAGAGCAAATAGCAGCAATTTTTTAGCCAGTATGTCTGTCCCACTATGAACTTATTTTGAATTGGCCTTACCGATTTAAAAGATTTGATTTGGGCTTTTTTTCATATAATTTTTTCTTATAATATGACATAATAAATGATTTATATAATATTTATTTCCAGTAAATGTAGCTATCATATTACAAATTGAATTCGTGATTTTTTTTTAATGTGGTAGATAACGCTACGTAGTCCCAAAGTACGAAGCTACGATAGTGCTACGAAGTTTCTAAATTAATAACTATGTCGTTAAATACCCTACTATATTAGACAAGGTGATAACAGCATTGTATAGGTTTGTCCGAAAATAATTGATTAATATAAAACTTAAATTATGCAGAACTCAACTGAAATAAGTGATAAAATAGTATTATAATTGAGTATTGCATGTATATTCTCCGATCGAAAAATCTGCAATCAGTAAGCATCGTTTTATTGTAAAATCGGAAGGTGTTAAAGCACATAAAATATGTTTTACGATATTACCATAGAATAAAGTAATGGTATAAATAAAAGGAAGTGTCGTGTCGGGGCGTTCGGTGGGCCAATCGGCTTCGATTATTGCTCCGCGGAGACTAATATCCCTTTCTTGCGCAAACGTTTTTTAGGGAATGTTATTTTTTGGCGCGTCGGTCGCAGCTGGCGGTCGTAGCTCGTGAAATTGCCGGCTATCGGACTGTCTCCGACGGCACATTTGGGATTGGGGGCGTTTAAAGGCTACTACATCGGCACGTAGACGCTACGATGTTTCTGTTTATAAAATAAAAAGTATTTTAATTCTTAAAATATTTTACATAAGTGGGTACACTGTGTTAACAGTTTCGTCATTATAAAGGCGCCCATAAGTAAGTTAAACATTGTGTCAACGAAATAAGACCATATGCTTGCCAAGCATCTGTATTGAAAAGCATACCAAAAAACCAGTTTTTTTAATGTTGACAGAACTAGAAAAGATTTAGGTTAAAAATTGAGTAAGTCAAATTATATATGATTAGTATACCGTAATGTCGTTGACTTGTCGTAATTTTGTCGTCACCGTGTGTTATAAGTGAGATTACCTAAGTAAGTGGGGTCACTTACGTTAAGTAGCCTGTTAGTCGGGCACGTGTTGGGCCCGTGACAGTCAGCAGGTGCGTTTCAGGACACCGGTCGAGAATTGTGATTGAAATTGCACCCTGATCTTGCGGGGCTCGATTTTGTAATGACATTTTCTTATATCACGTGCGGGTAAAGGTCGATCGTTATACGGTAAATGGGATCGAACGAACCTTGATTATTCCACATTTACAAGCTGAGTTTTACCGGTTATGGTATGGTTAAATTACTGTATATTCAATAGTAGTAGTTGTTTATATAACCATACTAGAATTAAAAATGCGAATGTTTAGATGGATGGATGGAGGGATGGATGGATGGATGAATGTTTGTTTGAAGATATCTCCGGAATGGCTCAACCGATTTTGATGAAATTTGGTACAGATATAGAACATATATTGGTAGAAGATATACGTTACCTATTATTATTTTTTTATTACCGCGCGGACGGAGTCGTGGGCGACAGCTAGTGTTAAATAATTATATAATATTTCAACACCTTACTAAAACTCTCCGAAATAAATTGTACAGTGTTTTTTAAAATAATAAGACTAGTATACCTTATTGTTCTTCCTATATAATTGATAAATACTATAAACACAACATATACAAGAATATAACTCTTTACTTTTAGTAAATAAGTTATATAAGAATAAACCTTATTTACTAAAATAAATAGTTTACTATAGTAAGTTCTACGGCACATTAAATCTTTCCCTCTGTGACATGCAATAAAAAATGTGTAACAATTTATTTATATTAAGAAAGTTTCATTAACAAGAAAATAAGAGAACAGTATCAAGATTATGTCTAAGCTGCGACAGTTTACAAGCGCGGTACCATAGACACATAAACAGAGATGTCTGCAGTAACCATACTTCAAGATAACAAACGTATTTGCGTTGTAACACAATTTCTAATATAAGAACGGAGGCAAAAAGTAAATACGGCACTGAAGCAGTTTCCGGCAGATATTAAAGGCATATCTCTCTATTATGAGCGGGAACTTCTGTAATTTAAGGGCGCGCTGGAAGCTCCGCGGCATATGGCGTGTTGGGAAAGGGTTGTCTTGGCACTTAAGGATGTCAATATCGAGAATGTTTCTATCATAAAAAATACTACCAACCTTTTTAGTAATTGAAACCGTGTTAAAAATTAAAAATTACTTGCATCGCTATTAGTGTATATCAGCTTCTAACCGACAGAATATTAATCCTTGAAAAGATAGGTTAACTATGACAATGATCTATGACAATGATTAAAATAGCACTTTATTTGTTCCGCTATTCTTACCAAATGTCCGATAGTTCCAGTGCCATGATTATAACCTACATAATAATATATCGATAAAGTGTACAGACATCCCTAGTAGCGCTCGTTCCTCAGACACAGCTGCAGCGCGCCTCGCTGCTCGATTATAACTAGCTTAGCGGAGGCGGGCAGACACACGCATCGTTGGAACCTCGCTCCCACTTCGTATTCTCTAACACTTGCGTCGCGTTATCAGCTATTACTTTTCTATTACATAGAACCTCCTCTCATTAGAACTTTTTTTTTTCTATACATAAACAATTCCAGAGTTTATAGACTTTTTAAATAAGTAGACAACTAACATATGGTTTTGTGAAGGCAGTTATCATCTCTACACAACACTATAGCAAATGTTAAAGCAATGATTTTTTTTAAATATAATTGTTTGTTTTCACAAAAAAAAATGATTTACAAAAGAGGTTTCATTGTATAAAACTCCTATCTATCTACCTGCCTTATTTTTAAATTAAAAGGTTTAGAAATAACACTGCACAATATGATATGTTAGCTGATCAATAAGTATAATTATCACTGGCAAACAAGTAGAAAATTATCGGTGAATCGAATGTCAGCTGAGTGTGGGGTAGCGCCGCGCCCTTTCTCTATTCTTGACATTTTAAATTGTTTATTTACGAACAAGTGTCGAGTTATTTATTCAGCGATGTCGGTGCGGCGTCTACACAAAACGCGCCTGATGTGTTTGTCTTACGCCTTGAACATGTCGACAGGATTGAGTGATTTTTTTTCTATCATACTTTTTTTTATTACACTACAATTATTATATAAAAGAGCAGGTTACCGAGTTTTTTTGAAATATTCTACTTAATTATTTTTTTTATAACAAAAGGAAGTTGTATCACGAATATCATAAGTACTGTAACATTAGGAAATTATTTTAACTGCGGCGTAGTTGCTACTTTTCAAGTGCTACGATTAACTACGGCGTAGCATTACTTTATGCACGTACGACATACGTAGCGCATAGATAAAGTTGTTCAATAGAATATCTTCTTTTTAATCGAATAAAGCCAAACTATTAGGTTTAAATATTGCGTGTAACTTAAAAGGTGACAGGTAAAAAGAAATTGGTCTGAGAAAAAAACCTACAGGACTCTTATAATTAAAGCAAAAATACCTTACAAAAAAAACCTGTCAGTAATCGCCGAATTAATTATAAAACGTTTGACTAACATTATTAATTAATAAGCGAGTTTTAAAGTTTACGTGTTAATACGGGGTGCGTCAGACGGGCTAACGGGTGCGGCCGGCGCGGGTCGAGCGGTCTCGTGGCTAACCTACGAATCGTCAGCCACCGTCGTCGCCGCATGATTAGCTCCGGCTCCGCACTTTGGTTTGATATACAATTCATTAAAAATTTGATAGTCTTTATACGGTCATATTTAAAACATTGTAGTACCCTTGCAGTCGCGTAGGCAACCTTGTGATTTCATTGTGTAGTGTATCTTCATCGTTATGATGATGGCTACGGGACTTCTGTTTCACAGAGGCCTACCTCCGTCAATAGACGTTACAATAATAGGTCCCAGTGTTCTCTAAGTAAATACTAATAAAATGTCGTCAATCATAATGAGCAAAAGAAAACTATGGCAATTTTATTATAGGTGAATGAAAAAAATTGTAGTTACGTATTTTTTCTGCGATAGTTAATGCGGAATCGAAAAGTGTTTCATTTCGAAATGACGGAAGGAAGTTTTGAAAAATCGCGCGCTTATAGCTATTGTGAGGCGCATGCGCGTGCGAGTGTGAGAGTTACAGGCGTCCTGTTCCCTCTGAACGAGGTCTGCGGGTCGCGGCTAACCCTCGGCGAGAGGTTTGCGGCGGGAAAAATGTGTGTTACGGTGTGCCGATAGCGGAGCGCCGCAGCCCCGCAGCCCGCAGCTCCGCCCAGCCGAACCCCGTGCCCCGCGCTCCAGCCCGCGCCTTTGCCTCACCCGCGCTCAAATGCGTCTTGAGCCACTTAGTCGATAAGACGCAGCACACACTAAGATGTTAGTAGTCAGAATATAAATATGATTTCATAATAAAATTAGTTTTAAATTGTATCAAACTATAATGATAGGCTATTTGCGAGATTTGATTTGATTGCGAGATGCGAGATTCCCGATTTGACAACAATTGCTTAACAAATGTTATAAATCTTGGGTCAAAGAGAAATGAATGTAAATTATAGCTTTAATTGAATACGGAAGTTTAAATTTGAAAAATAAAAATTACTTCACGACTCTGAAAGACATTTAGGAGTTTTTTATAAATGATGTTTTAGAAGCTGATGACGGATATGAATATTCCTGTAAAAGTGTAGAGTACCAAGTATCTCTGATAATCCACGATGATTGGGTTTGCAATCGCTCCTAGGTCCCTGTCCTTATTGTTAATATTTGAAAAAGTATTAAATGTTTTCTGTGAACACTGTTTTAGTTTCCGTCTAGATATGGAGCCGCGAGCTGTCAAAATGGAGTGGGAAAAAAGGCGGGAATGCGGCGCCCGTTTTATGTGAATCTCGTCATTGCGCTAGAATGAGAGGGTCACATAAACGGTCCATGGAGGGAGCGGGACGTAGAATACCAACGTGGTTTATAAGAAAACCCAAGACGTTGGGCGTGTTTGGCGGGTGGGCGTGCGGGTTTCGTGGCTGTAGTTGTGTGATTGTGTATGTGTGTGTTGTGTATGAACGCGCGGTATGCGGTCTACCGCTGTGTGGGTGCGGCGCGGTCTGTGTAAGCGAAGAGGTCTCTGTAAAATGCTCATCCTTTTGTCAACGATACGCCACTGTATCGGCCCCGAGCTTTACTCATTAAAGTGAACGCATTTGAATTTTATTGCGATATAAAATTACCATATTCTGTTGCGACGATCTATTATTTTTTAACATACAGCTTAATGGCTTATTGCCCATCCTTTAATGATAATGGCTGACACGATGAATTGTGTATGTACACTATTACAAATTGTCTATCACCAATAAGTTATGTTCTGTTTGTGTCGTATTTACATTCCAAACAATGTTTTATAATAAATAAATTAATTTACGTGAAATTATTTAAAAAATTGTTGGTAAGGAAATCATATAGATTCTTTGTTTATTACATATCAAACAAAAAAGATATTTCTACTTTTTGCGAACAAAGGCATTTTAAAATAAGGTTCATCTGCCATTTGAATTTTTATAAATACAGCAAAGCAATTTAAAATAATCTTTAGAATAAAATAACGAAAGGAAGTTAACTTAATTTACATTTTTAGCAAACTTTCCAATTATTTATTAAATTTCTGACATAAAAATATTTTAATTGATTCTAAAATTGAATGATAACATTTAAGTTATATTTTTGATTAACTTAAAAAACCTGATAATGGAACAGTATTTAGAGGTCCCCAAGGAGAGAAGAAAGAGAACTCTCTTTCGCCTTTTAATGAAAGTATGAAATATTGCTTGAGTAAATTAAACTTAATCATGAAAACAATAAGCACCATTTTGCATAACATCTTGTATTATGAATTGATTCTTAATGTTTGAAGGAAGATGAATTAAGTGAAGGTGAAGTTAGATGTTAGGTTGGTTTTACCTAGTCTAAGTAAGTTTTTATAAAACTTGGTCTAACAACTTAACGTAGAATTAGCAACCTCTTCATTTCTTAGATTTTAATCGTCATCAATCTTTCGCAATTCGTTAAATTTATGTAAAGTTTTTTTTGTAATCAAAATGTGGTTGGATAAGAATAAAGTAATAAAATTGGAATTCAAGAATATTGCGAATTAATCACGAAGTTTAATTTTTAGGTGAGTGTTAAATCTAATATAGAAACCAGCTAAAACACTCACGTACATATGTCCGGTGTCGGCATAGCCTAGTTTCGAGCCCATCAGGGGCCCTTCATCTGGAGTGTTAAATCTACTCAAAAGAAAACCTTAAAGTGAAAAATGTTTTTCAATGTGAGAACATGTTTTTAGTTCAGATTGATCTGCTTACATTGTAGATTATACTTTTCCATGGCTTTCTAAGCTGGAAAACTGACTATGTCAAAACATTTCCGACTTATGATTTTTTTTTATTGCCTACTAGTCAACAATGTCCTTTCTTGTCTTGTACCTAACTATCTCTTTTAATACTTATTTGTGCCCCACGCACACCAAGCCGGCTCCCCCTGTGTCGCGTCACAGCGCTGTATGAGTGTGGGTGGACTTCTTTCGCCGCGCCTCTGTGTGCGAATTTCTTTCGAGACGTAATAAGGGGACCGTTTCTTTCCCGCTAAGGTTTTAATGTCGACCACGTTTCGGCGGCGGACGCGCGCGCCTCCGCGGTTATTCGCGAAAACTTTTTTTTATTCAGTGCGCACCGAGGTGTTTTGTGTCTGAGTGCCAGTAATGTTAGATACGAGAACTTTTTAAACTTTTTATTTTTATTTTAACTGAGTAAGTAATACTTGTTTGTCAAATATCATACGTTTGTTATATCTGTCAAAGGTGAAAGCGAAAACAATGCGTTGATGAGAAGCGTTTGGAATTAATTAATGTAAAGTTTGCGTAAGTCCGTGAAGTCGGGCGTTGCGGGGAGGTGCGGGGGCGGTCGGGGTTTTACTCTTATGTTTTCCCGAAAACCGCAGGCTCATTAGGCCCGCGCGCACTACGCCACGCCGCGACGATTAAACTTCTGATACGCCGTGTTGTGATAACATCACACACGTTTCGCGGAGATGACTCGCACAGGATTAATTAAAGTTTTGTTTAAGTTTCACGTAACACAAAATATTAAGATTAACGATGCCTTCAACGAGATATACCAGTACTGTATAACTAAAACTAATTATAATTTTATGTGGAGTTTATATTACCAAATTATAACTTAGTAAATATAATTTTTAAAAATCCTTAATTAACTTTGAGTACATATTTTGAGTCTTTGATTGACAAAGACTCAAAATATGTATCAAGGTTTACAAATACTTTTTAAGTTGCATTTAATTTCTCAATTAATCTCATTTTATTCCTTGCATTTTCTGGTGAAAACAATCACACAATCATCTTTTTCTTCCTTTTAAAGAAATGTCAATGCCAAAAACATCCAACTTCCACAAGTTTATCAGTTTTAAATCGATGATTGACTTTGCTATCATTTAACTAAGAGAAATAAAATTCAATTCTGTTAAATTGCAAACAGTTTTGTGTTTTAATTTTTATGTGTGAAATGTAATAGAAAAAAAAACCATACGTATTAATATAAACCATTATATTAAGTTATTGTGCCACATCACTTGAACATCGCTCAAGGAAACTTGTTAAAAAGTAAGTGCGAACTCCCATTAGGATGTTGGCGTCCCCTAACTTTCACCTGTATCATTTAATTGACGCCCGCTGTTACTTGCTCACTTCATAATGTCTATTTGATTTATTAAAAACAATTGAATACTGGCCAGATAATGAAAAACAAAACTAAAATATTATTACAAAGATGTAATCAAAGAAAAAATTATTGTTTGTTAAAATCGTCTTTGTATGATTTATCATTTAAAATTATTTAAATACCTTAATTTGTATTTTTAGGTTAGAATTATACCTATATGTTACATTAAAAATTGTTGCATTTCAAAATCATAATTTAAATATTTTTGAATATTACAATTTCACTTAAATTCATTTTAAATGTCTTTGAATAATTCTTTAAAATAGTGATAAATAAAATGATAGGTAATAATAGTGTAGTCAAATAATTCCTTAGCAAATTCGTGCGTTGGGGTTGGAGACATTGTTCACGGTATTGGGCTGATTGTTGGCGCGAGCTTTAAATTTCGAACGAAATTTCGAACGTTTTGAATAGATTAAAAATACCGCCGTGTCTTTTACTTAATCCTGTCCTTTCGATCTACATCTTTGTCTAGTTTTATTTTTATATGAAAAATATTACAATTATGCAGATGAAGATTCCGTTGTGATATTCTAAAAACGGATAATTTCCCTACTTATAGTAAATACACACAATAAGTGAAAAAGCACTTTAAAAAGAAGAAAAACGAGTCAATATTTTTCGTCTAAGCTGTCTTTTTTACGCCTTTTTAAACGCCGTAGAGTAGTCAGTTTTCTATAACGAAAAAAATCGTCGTATTTTTTTATTTAAAATCTTAGTTCTACTAGGGTTGAGTTTTAATAAATGACGTAACCGACCTCCGCCGCATTCCTCACGATTTATATTTAACTGCTTGATGGTGAGATGTTGTTTATTGTCCCTAATATTGCGCTCGCGGGGGCCGACCCTTTGCTGCTAACAAATTCAACTCTATTGTAAGATTTTCTTAAAAAAAACAATATTGAAATTTTCACTTGTTTTGTTCTGACTAAAAATTATTTTCCTTTACTAATTTCTGTTTTTTGCTCGTAAGATCGGAAAGAACGGATCTACCGCTGGTACAGTTTGTAATTATCTTATAACCCGTGGTGCTTTTTTGTATGCGAGTTTTCCCGTCTAATTTTAATACTATTTGTTTAAATATAAGGTCAGGAAGAAAAATGTAAATAATAATGCAGTGAATACCTTATAAAATTTGTATTCGATTGTACTTATAGTCTTGTTATGCAAATGTAAAGGTGACGTCTTAGGACGAGTCCCGGAAATCCGACACTTGTCGGTCGTCTTGCCATTTGAATATCAGTGGCCTTTCGGACACGGTCGGATATTACATTTGCTAACGGTTAGCTAACCTATTTGTACCCGTCGCTGGTAGACGATCATTATCCATGTCCGACGGGTCTCTGGGGAGTCCCTCAGGAATTCGTGTCCCTACACCTTCTATTGATTCCACTCGTGTTCTCTTTACAGTAGGGCCGATAATGGATGTTATTAGAAAACGAAGGGTTTCGTCTATTTTTTATACGTACAGATGTGACGACGAAATTAGATTTGGGAATGTAAATTACGAGCTAGAATTCATTTCATACAAGAAATTTCCAACTTTGATCATAGAAGTTAGGTTTCCATGTTGATTAAACATTACTCTATTTATTTAGCTGATTGATTTAAATTAACGACGTTTTTGTACATTTATAGAAATCGACGCTGGAAAGCATAAAGCGAATATGTTTTTCACACGTTAATAATTTCAACCATTATCAAACGATAATGATTTTATTATAGGTTAGCACAAACTACACAACATTGCTAAATACCGCATGCTTGTAGACGTATCAGCTCACGAGTTATGATTTTTTGGTTCTCCTGTAAAGTTCATACTTTCGGGGTTACAGCGTTTACGCTTTCCAGCGTAGATATTTAGAAGATATAGACTTAACTGTATAATCTAGATAAAAAGATAAACACCGTTACATTAACACTTCATGTTAACAATCACCAATGATTTGTCCGACAATATTTAGCCCTTTTACCGTGGGTTTCTGAGAACAAAACCCCCGTTTAAAACATATTGTTATCTCCGATGATATCTTTTATACAGAGATTTTTGCGTCAGAAACCCACAGTTAATCCGTCTAGTTTGAAATAAACTACAAGAACTTAAAAATAAAAAAATAATTATTTTAGTAAGACAATGTATGTTCTGTAATTTAAAAGCACTGTTAGTAAATGTTATAACATTGAAAACGGAAACGGCACAATGTATGTTTACCCCATTCGCCGCGTGCCTTTGTGGAAGGGTGCAGGGCCGAGTAACGAGGGCTTACCCACTTGTCGGTGCCCCCACACGGCCGTACATGCTTTATTATTTACGACCTCTTCCCTTTCCGCATGTTTTTAAGTTAAGATTTTACTGCGTTTCTATTCATGAGATAAATCCATTCCGAATCTCTGTTGGAGTCTCCACTGATGTTGCTTTAGGGGCACGTTTATGGGTGTATGTTAAATACTTTATGGCTGTTGTAATTAAGGACTCAGATATGTTATGATTATACTGTAAAATGTGGATAAAGTGGTAAAGGTATTGTAAATAACTGTCCTTTATATAACAGTTCTTTATAGCCAAATTGTTAGACCCATCAAAAACGTAGTAAATTGTAGTAGTCACGCATTGACAGTTGTTGAGACTTTAGCAGACAAAAGGTATGGTTATAAACATAGAATGGAAAAATATTGTTTCAGTATTTTTTATTTACTTTCTTAACCAATAGCTGCTTAAATTATTCGCCGTCGATAATATTTTTTAATTAGTAAAATTTTAATTACTCGTACTAATCCTTATCCATTGTTATGTTATTATTGAAAATTTCCCTCTACATCCATTTACGTTAGGAATCAAAGAGAACACGGTGAAAGGCAGTAAAAGACATGTTGGGGCATCACCCCTTCAGGAATTAAGTTTAACATCGCGTTCGACATATCGCGTTACGCAAACATCCATCGGCCTATTTGTCGTGAGCCCCGCCTAGGGGTTCGGAAACACTACTTCTAAATATTAGCAATACGTTGTCAGAATAATTTGGTATATTTTTCTTACAGGCGCATTTCCAAATTACGACATTTTCTGGAAGGTACCGACAAACAAAGTTGAGATCATTAATCTTATTCCTTCAGGAATTATATGAGGAATAAATATGTACATACTTGTTAACATTTAATTAATGATTATAGACTAAATTAGGTCTCATTCTAAATTCACTAAATTCATTTTAGTAGAACACAACATTTCTGAAATGTAATAGATAAATAATTCGGTTATATTTTCGTGCAATATCGAAATCTTTGTAGCTAACGCCGAGCAAACCGAGGTCAAATTACCATGACGGAAAACAATTGTATACATATATATATAATATGGTAGAAAAACGGTGTAAATGTTTCCTGCATTACAATACAACTACGGTGTCAGAGACGCCCATCCTCGTAGTAATATGACTTTGGAAATGAAAGGCAAATAGCAAGCGAGGTCGCCCGGCGCCGCTCACGGCTGGTTAACCGGCGCTTCCACATCCTACGCGCCCTCTTTGATCTCTGACAATCTGATACGGAATATCTAATGATATAGATATGTAATTTATTACTACGTCTAATACTACTCATCAGTTACTTGTGTCACTATTATATGTACTTATGTATATAAGACTTACTTATGAACAGAACATATACAAAGAACCTTACATAATGAAATATACGATTGTCTGTAAAAATGACTTTAAAGTAGTGATTAGTCTCAAATGAATCTGTCATTTTCGAATATATGTTATCCTAGATATTTTTGTTTAGTAGATCAAGATTTTACCGTTTCTGGCAACATAACATAACCTATCCATTCAAAGAAAATGGGGACTGACGATACATTTGTACATAAATACCAATAATAAAATAAATATTAATAAAATAAAATTGACATATTAAATATATCATATCTTTGTACAGAGTCAATATTAGTCGTTGCGAAGGCTTGTTATAAAAAACAAGAATATATTATATTGTATTCGCTTGATCTGACACCCCGACTCCTCCTGCCCTAGCAACTGATTGTGCGTGCTCTTTTGGTGCGGAAGTCACTTTGATGGTGTCTTTTCGTTATCACTAAATCAAAGTAACTCCTGTGAACGCACCGACTGAAAACTTTTGTATCGGTATTGCCCTATGATCGTAACAAGTTATGTTTTTTATTTTTTAATAAATAATGCTGTTTATTACTTAAAAACTTAAGTTCGCTCGACATTTAAGATTCCATATGTAACAATAATTTATGAAAAAGAAGCTTAACGAAAGAAAATTATTTATTACAACCACTGACTGTACGATTAATTCACTAACTTAACTATTCTACTTTTTTCAGATAATAATCCTCGATATGGCATCACTAAATACAAAAACAGCATTTAATTTAGATAATTACAAATATTACTATGGATTAAATACGAAACGACTTATTGAAATTATGTGACGGACGCTTGTTTATTTAGAAACTTTTGTTTTTCTCGAGTGATGTATTAGTGAAAATTTTAGAGTGACTTGAGTAACATTAGACGATGCATCTGTCGAGTGAAGTGAGTTCGACGACTAATGGACTCGGACATGAAGCGCCGTCTTCGAGTTACGGTGGTAGTGGTCTACCCAGTCAGCCGCTGACAGCTGAGCTGCTTGCTGAGAGGACTTTGGAAGGACTCCTTGCAGACCATCCTGGCGAACTTGTTAAGACTGGCAGTCCACATGTTGTAAGTATATATACCTATTTGATGATTTTGATCTGCTCCTTAAATATAACCCTTGTATTTATTTTCTACATTTCCTTTTCCTATATGAATTTTGGCATCAAGTTTAATTCTTGATGTTAATGCTAAGTATTCCTGGTACCGGTATTACCTATAGACGAATTTCTGAAAATTTATTGATCAAGTATAACTTTACAGAAAGACAAAAAAACTTGAGAGGTGTCAAGGGACACCCGGATGGAACGAAGTTCCTTTCGATTAATTAGTGAAGGAACCAATGTTTATTCTATGAATAAAAAACTTAAGTCTTCACAAGAAGTACATTTTATTTCTATGAATTTTCGTTATATATTGTCACGTCGTTGCCATGGTGAAGTAGCGCTCATTCGTCGTTAACATACTTACTATAGCAAGAAGTGTCGTGACAACTTTTCGTAAGAATTTTTTCCGTCTAGCCCCCTTTCACAACGCGCGATAAGGAACTTCGTTCCAAAAAATAATCTATTGCTTAATAGTAATCCCACTTACTTGGTTTCTGAGACCAAAATCCTATAAAACATATTTTTTTTGTCAATGAAAGGAATGACGATATGTTTTATACAGGGATTTTGGTCGCAGAAACGATTAATGAAACGCTTTAAGAAGTTTTAAAGCAAACATTTGTGTAGGTGTGTACAGTTCTACCACCGCACTGGCGGTCGAACAAGACGCTACCGGTTGCATTCAAAGTGGTTGCGTTAGGCGATGTGGGCGACGGGACGCTGGTCACTGTTCGCGCCGGCAACGACGAGAACTGCTCCGCTGAACTTAGGAATTGCACCGCCGTCATGAAGAACCAAGTCGCGAAATTCAATGACCTCAGATTTGTAGGCAGGAGTGGCAGAGGTGAGTTGTTTTGTAATATTTATGACACCACGAAAATCTTAAATCTTAATCAATTTAATTTACCATTAAACTTTGATATACAGATCATTAGGTTTATTTTATTTTGGTCGATTTCAGATAAATCTAAGCTACTTAGTTTTGGGCGAAGCTTAGCTTCGCGACAACGATTGTCGCTTGAAGTTTGAACGCTTGAATAAAGCTTTTTTTAAGAAACATAACATAAAAAATTTGTACCTCTTAAGTAAGAATAAGAATAATTTATTGGATTAACACACAATTTTACACAAAGTTACACTTTACAAGTATAATAAAATGTTACAATAATATTTTTGCACACATTGTTGTAACCATTCCAAATAAGCTCGAAGCTTGTGCTAGGACATGGTTTACTACAATAGTCCAATGACCGGATTCGAACTAACCACCAAAGTACGTTTTAGCTAATATGAATGATGATTTTGTTTAGCATAGGTTGTGACATTTTTAACAGATCAATTACCCCCATTGACTTAATATTCCAACAAAGAGGAGATCTGTTGAAATATTCAGCAGCAAAGGCGCCCCGGAGCTTTGTTTTTTGAGTGCTTACCCTTGGGAGAGGGGGATTTTTTTATGAGTGGATGTCTGTATTTGAATTTTATTTTAAATATGTTTCATACGAAAACAGAAATAGAAAGTATTGAAGAGCTAATATTGTTGAATTTCCGTTTTATATAAATTTAAGTAAGAAAGACAGACACACATCAGTTTCACAGCAGTTATATTTTATAACCGAGGCTCACATACAATTAGTAATTTAACAAGTGTGATATGAGTGTAAAAGGGCAACAGTTCCCTCTCAACTTGCCTTGAATACTCTCATTATAGTATTCTGTGGGAAATTGTCGTGGGAGAATCTTTAATATTCACTAAATTACAAATCCGCTATAGCTTCGTAGGTTCAGATTCCCGTCGGCCGTCCGGAATATCAGTCGGCCACAAAAATAGGTCAATTAAGTTCGATATGAAATGTCTTGCCACATGATCGCGTAAAAGTAGAGGCGGTCAATAGCTTCGATTATGCGTTGTCGTCGCGACGTCTGCATTTTTAGTGATTCTGAGCCGAGCGATGTAGCGGTCGATTGCACTAACACGAGTAATATAGTTATTGCACGACACATGAGCAATCGGCTTACCTCTTGTTAAGTGCTCACAATCCGCAATGGTTCTGGTTCTTACTCTATTTATTTTCACCGCCGTATCTAAACTAAAATAAAAAAAAAATATTTAATACTAGCGGTAGCCCGCGACTTCGTCAGCAGTATTAAAGTACCTTACATTATACCCGCGTATATCAGCTATCATCCCGTCCAAGTCCCGTCAAAATTAGTTTAGCCGTTCTCGAGATTATCCAGAACAAACGTGGACATGCGGACAGGCATCCAGACAGACAGACAATTTTTTTATAAAGGTTATTTTATCAGCAACGCAAATACATCAAGCGTACGAAATATGATTTTTTTCGATATTACATAAAGAAACTCCAATTTTATAAATATGTATAGATTCTGGTATTTACCTTACGCATTAAGTTTAGATATGATTTAGTTAAATATTAAGCCATAGTACGTAATCTACGAACGATATTTCTATTCAGTCTCGAATAAATTAATTAATTAAGAAACGGCTTAACTCACGTTTTGATCGTCCGGTGGCGGCACCGACTAGTTTCGGACCCATCGGGGGTCCATCTTCAGGGCGAGTGTTTAATCCGAAGACTTCGCGGTCGCGTCGCGTCTCGCACTGCGGGCCATAGCGCGTAGCGCGCGGCTCGAGGGGGCGGCGGGCGCGGGGGGCGCGGTGGCCGTTGCGTGCGTCGGCGACGGCGATGTCGACGAGTTCAAAATTGATGAGTCACTGTTGTTGTTAACATTAAACGGGGCGCAAAACGTACTGACGATGTCCGACACGTATTCAACACCATCTTCGTTGTTCTTCTGCTTCGGTCTCAGCAACACGGGTTCCCACGCCGGAGACAGAGACCAAGAGGCTATTTCCTCTGGCGAGGGGATTTTTATTTGCAAGTGGATGGAGTGGCGATGGGCTCGCCAATAGCCCCGGTGGTGGCCAACATATTTATGGAAAATTTCGAGAAGGAAGCGTTGAACAGTGCGCCAGTCAAACCTAGATACTGGCTGAGATACGTAGACGATGTGTTTGCTATAGTTTCCAGACGACACATAGGGCAGCTACTGGATCACTTGAACGAAATACATCCTAGGATACGCTTTACGACGGAGGAGGAAAAAGATGGAACCCTCCCTTTCCTGGATGTATTAGTGAAGCGTGAATCGAGTGGGTGTCTAGTGCACACGGTGTACAGGAAACCGACGCACACCGATCGGTACCTAAAGGCGGATTCCCATCATCATCCGTCTCACCTATCGTCCGTGCCACGCACTCTCATCAATCGTGCACTTCGCTTATGCGATCCTCAGTTCGTAGAGTCGGAACTGACGCACGTGAGACGAGTTCTTGAGGACAATGGCTACAAATGGAGACAAAGCCTTAGGCTAGCAAACACGACCGGTAAGACACGGCCTCAGGTTGTGGATCGAGTCCCGGCATATCTACCTTATATGCGGGGGGTGACGGATAAGATTGGACACTTGTTACGCCGCAAGTATAGTATCAAGACAATTTTCCGGCCCCTTACGCAGATAAGGAGAGTTTTACGTTCGCCGAAAGATCGTACCCCCTTAGATGGCCCAGGCGTCTACGAAATTCCATGCGATTGCGGCAAAAGTTACATTGGGGAAACGGGGCGCAACATTAACACCAGGCTCACAGAGCACATTCGTTGCATGCGCAAACTGGATAGCAACACGTCAGCGGTTGCGGAACACGCCCTTACCTCCAACTCTCATTACATTAGGTTTGACCGAGTGAAAGTCTTGGCTCGTGACAAAAACTTCGTGTCACGTAAATTACTCGAAGCCATTGAAATCCGACGTCGACCTAATTTTAATAGAGATAAGGGTTGGTCTCTGTCTCCGGCGTGGGAACCCGTGTTGCTGAGACCGAAGCAGAAGAACAACGAAGATGGTGTTGAATACGTGTCGGACATCGTCAGTACGTTTTGCGCCCCGTTTAATGTTAACAACAACAGTGACTCATCAATTTTGAACTCGTCGACATCGCCGTCGCCGACGCACGCAACGGCCACCGCGCCCCCCGCGCCCGCCGCCCCCTCGAGCCGCGCGCTACGCGCTATGGCCCGCAGTGCGAGACGCGACGCGACCGCGAAGTCTTCGGATTAAACACTCGCCCTGAAGATGGACCCCCGATGGGTCCGAAACTAGTCGGTGCCGCCACCGGACGATCAAAACGTGAGTTAAGCCGTTTCTTAATTAATTAATTATGATGTCTCACTAAAGTTTAAACAATTTAACAGTCTCGAATAGTTCTGATTAGTTTTTTTTTATCTGTTATTTAGAAAATAGTGTTCCAATTGAAAATGTTGACCATTATCTAGACCTTCTTTATCTTGGAACATCATTAGAATCAGACATACACTAATCAGGACTCATCACGAACACGAACACGAATCAGAATTTAATATGAATTTGAAGTGGCGTACCATCGCTGGCGCAATTTATTCACTTACCGACGGCACTTGTAGCTCTTCGCAATTACGTCTCCACTTACTGAGTAAGCGATACTCAGCTTTTAACCCCTTCACTTGAGAATAAAAGCCTAACTATTAGTCAAATTACTTACTTACTAAATACCTATTTTGTGTAGTTACCAAAATAGTATACTGATTTTCAAAAAGCCTAGACCATTAGAGACATTTCGTCAGTTTGAATATTACACGCTAAATCCAATTTGACCGAATTATGTGAAGCGAATAAAATAGTTGTAGTTAAGCAAGGGTTGTGTATTCTTAAACTGTTTCGATTTTATATTGAATCTCGTTGCGAGGAGCAAACTTTAAGTTTGGGGGTCGCGAGTATCGCTCGACTGTAAACTTTCCTCGCTTCTCATATTCAAATAGTGCAGGGAGCTAACGAAGCGGGCGAGTCGGAGGATGCAGGGGTTTCGGGGGGTCCAGGCGTGTGTGCGGGTGTCGGGCTGGGGGCAGGGGGTTGCTACTTGTATGAAACATCAACAGACTCCCGCTCTAGTTGTGATGAGGGCGCGATTACTGTGTCAGTCCATAGAGTAGGCAACGAACGTTGGTATTGTTATTGATTTATTTTTTGTTATTTGTTAAGACAATTTGACTTTCAAATAATATATTAAAGAACAACATTAATATTATTCTATGAACATGATTTCTAAAATTACTATTTTAGGGATAAATTAAAGAAAATAATAAATTGTTCACATATATATTCACATTGCTTATCTCATATTTTATTTCAAATAATTCCAATTACATCGTGATTAATTGACAACAAATTTGTTAGATACATTTTTGTTTGTATTTATATCGCCGCTATATACATTTGTTGTAATTTTTTTTATTCACTAAGACATTTGACCTTTAGGTCAATGCGCCGTTCTCTGTTCTTTGCTACACTGTGCACTTTGTATTTAGTTCGCTTCGGAATAGTCTTTTTTTATTTAAAATAAAACGTCATTTATGGGAATGTATTAACATTTCTTCAAATACTGTTTACACTTGTAAAACATTACAGAAATTTCACTAATGTCATTGAACCAAAAAACGATGAAATAAAAAGAGAGACGCTGTTTTTACTGATTGTAAAATAGTGGCAGACCAATATTGTTAAATGTAAAACAAAAATGTGTATAAAAAAGACCAAATCCTGTTTATTGATAATTCGATCATTAGTAAACTCATTAACATCCGCTTAAACAAATACGAGACTCGTCGCTGGAAAAAACCAATATAGTCCTGGACGTTGGCGGTAAAGTGGAAAAGAAGTTAAGAGGTGTCTATTTGTCACGTTCCTTCCTGAACGCTCTGCTTTCCAATTAAGGGTAAGCGCTCTCTTTGTTTATCTTAAATTGCGAGAAAATCTCACTCAAATTATCGAGCTAAAGGACGGAGGGGAGATCGGTGCCCCGCGGAACATAACTTTTGTTTCTTCTCGGAATAAAAAAAAGTTGCCTATCTAATGTTGACGGGCGGGCGTGGGGAATTTTTAATAAGCGAAAAATTTAATGAGGGCTCGGACCTTTTTGCTTCGGTTGGCCGTGTCAGCGTTACGCGAAAACGGACATTCGTCTTTTCGAATTTGGAAAAGGAATTTATAATTTAACGCTTTCGCCTTCGAAGATTGCTTGATTTCAGTGTTAAGTTTTATCCTCTGTGGTAAATAAAGATGTTATTAACGTCATTAATTGTTGTTTTATCATATTTGTTACCGCTTTTCACAAATCACCCACTAAAATATTATTGCATTCTGTAATTTAAATATAAATAATGACGATAAAAAATAATAATAATAAATAATAATAATAAACTCATTTAATCCATTCAGAAAGCAAACAATTGATAAATAAATTGATTATGTATTGATATAATAAATTTGCTACCCTCTTGAAACACGTGATTAGGCGAGGCTTATTATATCGCCGGCGCGGGTAAGGAGCCAATTTAGCGCGCCAGTAGGCAAGACGCGACATCTGCTAATCGATTGATTGACCCTACTTTAGAACGATCGCGTCGATAAAAAATACGACTGGGGTCGTCTTCTCTGACTTATTTTTAACACTGTCGAAAAAAGTCTTTTTAATGAAATAGAAAGAAAGTTACTAAATAAGTACCAACAGAATAAGTCTACCTACACGGTATCTTTCTCAAGCCAATGTTAGAATGTAAGTTTATCCAAAAAGTCCTTTACTAACATCTGTTAGCAATATCAGACAACTTCTCTAAAATTTGTTTTCAACTAAACTAATACTTAGTATACCTTCACTAATTAAATGAAATGAATGTTTTCTTGTATGATATTTTCTGTGCCTAAGTAGGTTTTATATATTTTGTGAGAGACCTAATCGCGATAGCAGAACCTCTGTCATAGGGCCAAGATATCCTTGTTTGACTATAACCGTGGATTTATTGACATATATTGTTGTCTCTGATTTTTCTAAGAGAATGTTAGAAATGGCAATATTTATGTCAACGTAAACCCACAATAAAATAATTCCATACAAACATACATAATATATTCTTATAATTAACAGGAAAATACCGGATAAAATTTGTAATAAGACTCAACGCGTTCGGCCCTTCGGTACGTAACTGCGTCCCTCACCCTACGACGTACGAAATTATTTTTTTATAAGAGCCGCGGCGAAAAAGATCTCTGCCTCACCTTTCGTTATTAACTGGAGAGATTCCCTTTGATACACAGCACCGGTGGCCCTCATACTAAATAATGTTTTTAAACTTTGCCCAGTTATTTTAAAACCCTTACTTAGCTTTTATATTTATCATTTTGAATGAGATTCCACTTAAGGTTAATATACGGAAAGTTCATTTATGTTATTTTAAAATTTCTGCATATTTTTTAATACATTTGTTTTTAATAATCAGAATTGAAGTACAATAGGCATATTAAATTGATAGATATAAAAGGCAATACAGATCAATCAGCTTAAGTTAATCCATGTTGATATGTCTGTCGATATTTTTGGGTTTGATAGCAAAAAAAAATAGTGTACAAGTTATAGCTTCTCTTACTCTCGATATCTTTCAGATATTAGCGTACGGTGATAATTAAAACAAAGACGACTAGCATCCTCCACGTCACCTTTAGGGGACAATTTTAATATTCATTAATTTACAAGGCGTTGTTAACCCCGGTGAAAAATAATAAGAGAAATTGAGACGTACAAGCGAGACAAAACTTCTGACAAAAGGGAGATGCGCGAATCTCCTTTGCTACGCTCGTCTTTTTCAAGTTGTTCTTTCCGTTTTTAATTATTGAACCACTCATTCCTAATTATTGTTATTAGCGTTGGGGTGAGTGGTGAAAATTGAGGGTCTCGGCGAGTAATATTGACCGCTCGGCCGAGGTGAGTCCCTGGGGAGATTTTTAATTGTACCGCCTTTTGACTTTGCTCGCGTTCTTTTAAGACGGTTCAATAAACTTGTATTTTACAGCGTCTCGCTCGCTTTGGTGAGTACTCATGTTTATGCTGTTTTATTTGTCTGGCTTTTTAGAATTGATATTACTTACATATTATAGATAGGAATATATTCTAACAAAACATTTTTGAAAACAATTCACGATAAATTATACTTAATTTTAAATTGACAAAATGCTCATAAAAGTAGTTTATTTGGAAAATTATCATTAAATGACGTTATTGAAAAATTTCCTAAGACCTACGTTCGTGATCACAATTTCTTTTAAATATTGATTTGTTTTTTAAACATTTATCCTTCAAATATTTTGCAATTGATTTGCATCCCTATCGATAATAGAAGATATCGTCTCGACAAAGAAGGCAGACAACGAAATTCAAATATAGGCGTTTGTGAGCTTGTGTAGGTTAGGATTAGCGAGCACCACATAGTCAATTTGCTAATGTCCTTAATGCGTATTGGAGCACATTAGCTATTTTATATCCGAATTGCCGCTCTCGATGCTACAAAATCCCCAGTAAGCCAGGAAACCGAGATCAAAGGCGCTCGCTACCATTACGTTTGTGGCTCATTTTTTATTTAGCTTCCGAAGCGAAGAACTCTTATCTTAACGTGGCCCCCGCCTACTTTATGACGTTATAAAGCTGATTTTTAATCCGACATGCTCACGGAATTGCCAGCTACAGTTCCATTAAGACGGGGGTTTGATATCGGTTATTTTTTCTTTTAAATGAGCATTTTAAAATTTTAGTGATATTTATAAAAAACAGCCACTGACGTGGCCAAATTGCAGGTGGACTAAAATGTCGATTGAATGACTATTAGATACTTTTTGATACTTCTCATTTGGATCGGATCTTATTCATAAGATTTGAGAATCGTTCAACCAAACCTAAGGCTTCGGCAGAAATCCTGATATTTTCCGCGATAGCGTTTAGGCGTAAACGGAGTTATTTGATGCAAACATATTTTTATGAAGAGTCGCGCCGCTAGGGGGCGCCGGGATCAATATCCTCAGTTTATGAAGTGTGTCGCACGTGCTGGGTGCAATATGTTCTACAGGGGTGGATATTGTAATGCATATTTTTTATTGCGTATTACTATACTTTACGTTTTTTAATGTTCGTATTTTTCTCATAAACTTGATGAAACTTTAAAATGTTACATGGAAGAAGTAAACAGCTAATAAATAATGACTTACACTAATATTCGGTGACATGCCAGTATTAAAAGTAGTACTTGTAATAGTTATGCTAAAGTTTTCCCTGCACCAACTAATAATACTCTACAAAATCACTGCCCAGAACACACAAATTAAGACCTCTTAAGCGACATCTGGTGACTTTTTATAAAAATATTTAAAAACCATTAAGCAAAGAACAAAAGTTCACTGACAATTGTAAACCTATGCAAGTAGAGTAAGGCCACGAAGTCGGTACGCGAGGGTAGACGCAAGTCTTTTATGAATAGCATAAATGATTTATGCTGTATACGCGCTGAGTCCCTTTATTTTCCTCCAGATGTTTTTGCCCTTTGATACAGACGCCACCACTTTTGTTATTTTAAGTTTACCTTGTGTGCAACTAGGCGCATAGAATAGTATGCGATTCTCTTTACACTTTTGTTTTGCCCGAATGAATACGCATGAAGATTTGTGTTGTGAAGTTTAGTGTTTGTAAATGTAAGGCTTGGTGCTTCTAAAAGTTTAACGTTCCTAACTCTATTCACTATGATTTAAATTAAAACATTAGTTAAATGATTAAAATTTATTTTTCTTGACCGCACTTATGATATTTAACTAAATTAAATGTTTTTATGTTACTATCAAATTTCATGGACTATTGGACTATGAATTACATTTGAAATTTTTCGTAATACTTTAATGCAAGAATAGAACAAAGAAAAGAACCAAGGACTGGTTACACTAAGAAAGTCCTTGTATTTATGTATGTTTTATGAAAATAAGTGGGTGGCCGCTCATTTCGGGTTAGCGGGGTGTAATCGGCAAGGGTAAGGGAGGGGAGTCGGCTGTGTTTATGTCGTTTTCATGGCCGAAGGACCACCGCCGTGGCTTTTGGAAACCGGCCAGACTCGGAGCGTCTCTCCTTTGTTTGTGAACGTTTCTCCTTTATTTTAGAAATGTAATGCAAATATTTAAATATATTATAACTTTTTTAATACATTTAATTCAAAGGGAAGGGAATATTTGGAAAGAGAGTGCAGTGTATGGAGTGGTATTGCAAACCGCATTCAATTTCTGCAGTTTCTTTAAATGTATTACTTTGTAGATAATTCATGGCATTCATGAGACTTGGAAGGATGCTTGGTATTACGTAAATTAATTTGTTTTGTAATATGAAACACGTGAAATATAAATCGAGTTTAATAAAATTTTGTCAACACGAAACTTTCTTAGAGTCTTGCTAACGGTTCTGGTCTATGTCAGATGTGAGTGTGTACAATGTAATTTTAATTATTTGTGTGTGTGCTTGTGTCACATGAATGGGAATTTCCTCTACACTTGTACAATAACATAATCAATGCTATCATTTTTCATTTTCTTTGAAAAAAAAAAAAAATTAGATAACGTGCTTGTTAAAGTGTTTTTTGGGTTTAAGGGTTTTCGCAGTGGGTACTCACGTTAATGTTAAATTCCTTGCTGGTTAAGATTGCCTATATCGAGTGTGGAGGTTGACTATGTATTGTATCAGAATGTTCTGTGTACCGATATGGTGGCGATTGTCCGAGCGCTTGCCGCCTGTTTGTGGCCGGTTTGTGGCGGATGCGTTACGAAACCATTTCCATTGTAACACTCCTTGTACTATCCTAGAGCCTCCGAGTTTTATGTGTATTTAAAATCCAAAGTATCCGAATTCAGTGTCTTTTTGCGTAGCTCTTCAAAAACATTAATTTTACTTAATTATGTTTTTGTTGTCCTTTTACTAAATCTTTGATTGAAGTTTAAATCAGAGTTAAGCCTATTTTAACTACATTATTTAGTCATTGAAGCAATCGTGTTCCGTTTTTATATAGGAAAAAAAATCCGTTTTATAGAAGATAAAAGTTTGCAAGACCTTTTGATCGATTAAATTGTAACATAAATTTTCGGGAAGGATGATTTTCTGGAAAGGATTGTTTTCTACAATCTAACACTGTTTTCAGAAATGCAAGTCTTATTTCCTTTTTTGTGTTCAATGTTGATAGGAATTTGTCTCAACGTGGCGGAACGCAGCGCGTCTTGCCCCGTCGCCACAAATCAGTCTCGGCAGCCTCGGGAGTGACGCGTCGACACAGAATAATTGTTGACAATCCTGAGCCGAATTCTTAATGCAAGCCCAAAACCATTTCAGTTTGCTATGATCGTTTGACATGCCACGTAGTAGATTGTTAGCAAAAATGTTAGATTTTAACGAACTGTAATAAATCAGTGAAGCAAGATGCTAGGCATGAGCTTAGCGCGTAGCACATGCTGCCGCGTGTAGCGTAACGAAAATAGTAACTATGTAGATATTAACGGATTATTTTTATAACTACATTATAAAAAATCATGTGCTGGTTGTCTTACATCAAACGTTGATATATACATTATTTTATTTTATAGTAGCCTTGGTAGTAGTAGTAAACAGAAAAAAATATGAAAAAATTATTTAAGCGTTTTGTACATGTGTTGATGATATAAATGTTAAATACTTAAACGTGTCTTTTATTCAGTAAAGTAATAAAAAACTTATTTATTTTTTATTTGTGCAGGGAAATCATTTACGTTGACCATAATGCTGGCAACATCACCGCCTCAAGTGGCTACGTACCAGAAGGCGATCAAGGTGACAGTGGACGGGCCGCGTGAGCCCCGCTCTAAGACTAGGCACCACGGCTTCCACCCCTTCCATTTCGGACCTAGGTTCGCTCCAGATCCGCTAATGGGATCTCTACCATTCAAATTATCAGGTAAGAATCTAATGTTTAAGTTTGTCAATTTACATTTATATTTGAGAACGCTTGTTTGAAATCTAAATGAATTCTATAGTTATTAATGTACAGGTTTGCTTGAGTCAGTTTCCTTTAGCTGTTTAAGAAAAATTTTAAGCTTTCCTTCCATTGAAATATATGTTTGGGGTACATAGTTGATTCCCTTTTTGAAATCCCCGTATGTGTGTGTGTGTGTGTATTTTTAAAGATATAGAAAAGAATAAGATACTTATAATTTCGTCTTAACCAATGTATTCGTTGAATTAAAAAAAACTTCGCAAATTAAGCAATTATTAAACATGTAATTTACTCTAGCCTATTTTAAATTTAAAGTTGTAGCAACCTTGTGTTGCTATTAGGGCGTATGTTTAAACTTAGTTATTGCATGTAGGAGTTCATTAGATGCGACGCAGAAACGCCTATATTACTTTCAAAAGTTACTGTGCTAAAGACTACTAAAGTAGGTCTTTGAAAATTATAGCAACTCATTTTTAGGTGAGTGTTTTTTGCATTAAATCATGAAACAAAAACTATGTTTTTAAAACAGAAAAAAATTCAAGAGCGTTTACCCTCGCCGTGTAGGAGCAGAAGAGTCGAACATTTCTATTTATTGGATATTAGATTGTCAGTAAAGACCGTTGTCACTTCTATGTCCAACGCTACGAGGGGATTTAATTTGGCCGAAAAGTTTCAGAGTAACAATTAATTATTAGTTCCGGCGCTCTTTTGACGTTTGCAAGTTGTATTGTAGGAATTTGTTGTACCATCTTAAATATCTATAGATAATTGTGACAGATACTTATTAATATATACTATTATAAAATATAGTTCTCGTAATTCTCAATTATACTGTTAATTTTTTAGATAAACTGTTAATTTTTTATCGAATGCTTGTAATCTTAACTCTTCCAATGACATCATAAAAAAGGTTACATAACATTATAGTTTGCAATAAAGTAAGCAAATAATTGTAAAACATTTATCTTCTTTAGGTATTTCCGGTCTTTAGATTCTCGTAATAACGCCAACGTCACCAACGCGACGGCCGTCGGAAATACCTCGTCGCTAGGCAGTACCGACCCCTAATTCCTTGTACGTCTGACAAAGACCTCGGTAAAAATTGAATAAGTATCATGAAATATTTGACGCGGATGATATCTAAATTATGTAGCTATATAAATTATAAAGAAAATAAATAAATATAAGTTTGCTATTAAAAAGAAAATAATATTAAAATTATGCTATCTAAATTATGTACCGTATTAGCTTATTACGGAGATTTTTCAAAATAAACAAATTGAATAGAGTAATATTAGAATTGAATGTATCTCTGGTAATGCAAACATTAAATTAATTAAAAATTGTGTTGTCATATTCAGTCACCTTTAAAAATAGTTTTGTTAATATATAATCTTTATGAAATATATAATCTCGCATTTCCATTTAAGTCGACTATACACATAGAGCTACGTACGGAGCATCGGTCTTATATACTTGACTATGTATAGTGACGTAACGTGTTCAGTTAACTGAGAACGTACGGTCAATACACGTTACGTCATCTTAGAGGCGAATGCACAAGACGCTATAGTATCGGATCGTGTGAAGCCAAGCGTGGGGGACACGCAAGTCGAGCAAACCTCGTTAAGGCGGGTGTCAAAGGCCCGTAACTCAATTACACACCTCGCGCTACGAAGCTACGAGGTGTAGATGAACGTAGGCGATCGTAGACAACGCGTATCTTCAAGTTAATGCATTATAATTCTATTTGTTGTCTTCTTAATGGGTTTAATGATACTTATAATTGAAAGGTTTTATTATAATAACTTTGTATTTGAACGATTTTGTAAAATTCGTGAAAACTATGATTTCTTCTGAAAGATTTCCTTGGGAAGAGCTTAATATTTCTATAAATAACAAAAAAATATCTAAGGAGCTAAAATAAAATAACTGAGCACCTTATTTGCATTTTTCGTGGGAAAATTATTAACTATTCCAACTAAAGAAATTATTTTACCAAATAACGTTGGCTGCATAAAAGAAATTAGTTGTTTCTAGAAAACAAGATGATTACATTGGGCAACATTGATTTTATTCTTTGCAATTATGAGAATATCTAAGTATGTCTAAAGGTCTGTTGTTCATAGGCAGAAGTCGCGGAGTCCCTCAGAAGTGTGAGCGGCAATAACCCTTCTAAAATCATGATGAATTATCCTCACTCATGTTCACGCGTCGCTATTACACGGACGTCTACTGTTGGAGAATTTCATGATTTGGATATGGCATTGTCGTTCTTAAATCCCAAGAACTTTAGTTGCAATTAAATCTAAGAGTATAATATTATATAACGTATATCAAACTTATTTGTTTTATTTTATTTTTCTAAAATGAATTATAAAAACGATGTTTTAGCTTAATGGAAATAATCACCATGTAATTAGGTACAGTATCGATGTTTGCGAAGTTTGGACTAAAAAGGTGAGTTTAAATTTATTCGGCGCATAAGTCAAGCTCGCATTAGCGTTTCATTTATTTTACATATCCTTGTAGAGCGCGCCGTCGCCGTCGTGTGAGCGCCACTTAAAGTCGCAGCCTTCGTATTATTAATGAGGGAGCCTTAGAGAAAATTAAATATAGCATTAGGCCCGGAAGCCCCGGTATTGTGGGGGTGTATGGGGGAGTGAAGAAAGAGTAGGGAGGAGGCTGTAACCCTTTCGCGGCGCGACAATGCGGGTGCATAATTACGCATTTGTAAATTTTAAATGTCCCGCCCGGCTCATATAGTCTTTTGTACGGCGTGATTCGCGCTTTTATACAGCCTTTAAACGCTTTTAAATGAATTCATATGATGATGACGCGCCTACGATTAACTCTAAATGCTATGAGCAAATTGTTTTGTGAACAGGCGATATGTCTTTGTTAATGTTTACAACTAGACCGTGCATATGAAATGAAATATACTACCATTGTGTTTTTCTAAATAGTATGTAAGTGAATATTTTCAGAATTTTATTGATGCAGAACTCTTTTCCGATTTCGGAAAAGAATACTGTTCTTTAGTTTTTTTAAGTCACAAAATGTGATATGATTTCTGTACTATTTTTACTTTAAAGTTTAGTAAAAAAATCGTCTTATACGTAAACTTTTCAGTTAACCTAGTTATTAATTACGTGCAAAACTGTCAATTCGAGTAACCTTTCGCTTGTCACAACGTCTACGTCACTTTTGTACATCGAAAGGTTAATTAAGCAAAACAAAAAGGGGTTAAACAAAATCAATAGAGGGAAATTCATTAAGCTCTAAGCAGATTGAAATCCAACATGGCGCGCAAGATGGCGCCCGGCGGGTTAAGGCGCGTTGACAAAGCGCAGTCGTTAGTTCGCGAGCCCTCTTATTAACCTTATGATGTACGGAAGACATCAATCTCTGTTGCTCCACTAGTCGCGTCTTGGAACCGAACATGTGAGCACGTCTTTCGTTGTTTGTTCTAATTTAAATTAAACTAACAAAATTTACCTTTTATTTACAAAAATTACTTGTTGTACTTGTACAAATTTATTTTAAGTATTTTGTATGAGTTTACGAGATTGAAGGATTAATAAACAAAGTAAGAAATAATACAAAATACAAAAAGTAATAATGATTGAAATAATTGAAAACATGAAAATAAAAGGAATTAAAAGTAAATTAATTACGAGTACATGCCACTAAACCGCGTTGATGACGATATAAATGAATAAACTATATAATTAAAAAGATATTTCACTGAATTTTTATTATTTATCAACATGTAAATAACAGTTTAAGTAATTAAAATAAAGGTATCGAAATGCAGCTAAGCAGAAAAGAAGACAAATAGAACAAAGCATTCTTAAAATTGTAGTCAATGTTAAAAGGGATGTAAAATAATGACTCGAAAGTGCTTTTACCAACCCTTTCGTTAATCGCCACGAAGGGCTTCAGACAATCGTTTAAAAATTCCTCCCTAATCCCTGGCCATCGGAATCACACTAAAAACGCAAATACTTTTATCCGGGTAATCCCAGACGTCTTCGCGGATTAGCGACGTAGCGTCGGGAAAAGTTAAAGCGGGAAAAATGCAAGACGCAATCTAGCAAATGGCATTAAAATGTTTTGGGTTCAACCCTCTCGCGGCGGAGCGCGATTTCTCAAAGTCCGCCAAGAAAAAAACCATTCGTTTGAAGCAATGTAGCGTACGGGCACGTCTTCGGAGACGACCGATTTCTAGTATTGTACCGCGAACGATACTTTTTGATACTTGCTTACTGATTTTTTTTTAAACAAACAAACGATCGTTTTTCATGACATTCTTATATACTAAACATTATGATTTAGTATACAATACACAAATGGGTGTACAATTATTTTTAAACCGCACCGTTCAAATGCTGCACTATAACTAGAGAGTTTTATTAACTTGAACTTGAGCCTAACTAGTTTGTATGTCAGAAATTCGATTTATCCTAATCGAAGTAGATAATTAAAGTATATATATCTTGACAAAATGATACGTCTTCATGAACTTATAAGTTTAACTTTTTAAGTATCTAAATTGTAAGCCACACTATACGGCCATTACACATTGTGCACACAACAACAAAGAATTCCAACATTTTTAACGAATGCAAATCGTCCGCTTCGGCCCTTTCTTCTACAACTTTGAACAACGAATACAAAATGAAACAACGCCTTTCCATTTGTCATGTCAAAGATAAATATCTTTCTGTTATCTTCATAACAAAAATATAGAGACTGTGTTAAAAAAAGATGTAACAAAATCCTTATAAGTATTTATTACGATAAGTATCATACGGAATTAATAAGCATAATAAGTGTAATCTCCAATTGAAGTAGAGGAAAAAGAGGAAAAACATAAATTGGAGGTAAAAATAAAATAATACGCAATTTAAAAATTGCATAGAACTTACGTTTGCAACACATCGTTGTTTTAAGTTACTAATAAAATTATTAATTGTTAAGAACTTGAATTTGAAGTTTATGTAATTCAAAATACTTAAAAACAACATTTTCTTGATAAATGATTACGAGAAATTATTATTAATGAGATAAAAAGTTTCTAAGAATCAATAATTATGTTTTTTTATCCAAAGATTGTTTTGTATTAAAAATAAATCAATTAAATTAATGATTTCCACTTCTCGTCTCTGAATCTATACGACAAGGGCTTCAGTAAGTCCATAAAACGATCTGCAAAACGAAAGCCGATTCAATATCTCGAATCGTTATCGTAAAAGCATCAAGCTGATTCGAAATAAACTGAGTAATCCCCAAAAACATCTTTTGTCTAATTGCAGTGGAGAGAGAGGCACTACACCTATAAAGGCTAAGCGGTCGGATTCAAAATAATGTGTTTTACATTTTCGCAGCGACGCTATCTGCGACATAAAACGGCCTGTAATTTATTCTATTGCTGAAAGGGTTGGGTTGGCTCGGGGTGGGAATTACCCAAGGTGGGTGCTAAAGGGTTAAGCCGAATATACGGGGTCGCGGCGCCGGCAAACTTCCTTAATTTATGTGCTTAAAAATGTCAACTGGAAATTATGACACCAAAACACATTTCCTATTTTACAAATATGTTTTTTAATTGTCGTGTTTTGTTTTCTTTATTTTAATTCGTTTGCTGAATTTTTGTAAAGGTACAAGTTAGATATATTTAGATCAGGTTAGATCTGTTTTAGATACTAGCACAAAAATATTTGTTTTTTGTAGGTGAATTGGGTTGGGAAGTTGAAGGATTTGAAGCAGAGTTATTTGAATACGGTAAAATTAACTATTAAGCATTTTAATGACATACCAAGTAGAAAAAGTTAAGAAAAAGATAGCTTTAATGTAAACGAATTAAATATTACGGTATCGAGTTAACTGTTTGTAGGTTGACGACTGTTCGGGCTGCGATAAGAAGGGAATTGTAACCGGCTTTGTGGGGGAGGCGGGAATCGTCTCACTCATTATTTAAATATTCTGATGAGTGCGTTAAGCGCGCTGTTAGCGTTAGTGGAACGTCTCGCGATAACTCTTACCGTCAATGTTTTATTGATTCATTTGTTACACCATCTCACTCAATGTTTCATCAAAATAACTACTAAGTTTTAGTAGCTAGAAAAGTTTACTAAGTACAATATAATATGCTAATCCTTGTTACAGGCATAGCACATCAGCTAGCAGGTCTGCCGGGCGGCGAGTGGGGGGCGCTCTCTAGACACTACCCACCGCCCATGCTACCTTCACACGCGCACTTTACCCCGCACGTGCTGCCAGCTGCGCATACGCAACATCCGCACGTCCCTCCGCCGCCTCACGAGACGGGTAAAGTTACATTAAATTCATATAAACATTGTTGTAAAGTAAATTATCACTACTTATTTTCCACTTTCTTTATAGAGGTAGCATCAGAGACGCCCACCACTATGAACGCCCACAGCACGACCAGTCCCGCAACTTCGCGGCCCGGCTCGCGTCCCTGCTCACCGCAGGACGACGACATCTCCGTCACCGCGTCCGATAGCCCCCCGCCCGACGACCGCCCCGGTGCCTTTACTTCCGTCAGGACGCGCAAGCCGTTGCAGCCCCTCCCTGCGCCATCCAGCCTCTTCCATAGTGCACTCGCCGCTCAGCTCTTCCTAAACTCACCCCTCCTTCCCGCCCCGCCTGCATGGCTCTACTCACAACTCTACGGTGGATACGACTGGTGGCTAAGACCACCTCCTGTACAGGAAGATTCAGGATCCAGCCCAGACAGAGAAGATGAGGGCAGTTCCTCGATTTCAGGAGTAGCGAAGAAAAGACCAGCATCGCCGGAATGGCCCGACCAGGGCGTCAGAACGCGTAGCAAGTCAATGATAACGCCGGAGAGACGTCCTATAGACGTCTGGCGTCCGTATTAGTAAGATTATTATAAGAACTACAGGATGTTTTAATGTTGCCAAGTTCTGTGCGGTCGTACCGTCCGGTTTGACGAGTTCTATTGGACAATTATTGTATTGCGTAGAACTGTTATGAATTAAGGAGATTCGTGCAATAGTGACGTGTCTATAGATGTTTTTACGTTAGAAAAATGAATGTGAATTACGTACGGTAATTAATTGTTGACTGTATTATAAAATAATGCAAAAGTCTGTAAATAAAGTTACTGAAATTTTTTATCAGCTCTTTTATTTTACATATCTATGGTGTAATACAAAATGACAATACAATTTAAAACTTGGCAACGATAGCCGCGAATCAATAAGCCAGTGTTGAACATAATGTAAAGGCAGGTTGCGTGGGATAATTTTTGGATTGCTTCCATAATATACTTTAAAAGCTGATTTTATTTTAAAACATATAATCGTGTTAAATACTTTTATCCTAGTTGCACAAGTAATCTAAATTTACATTACACACAAGGGACATATTAACTGTACGTTTCATTTATATTGCAACTATGTAACAACCAAATCAAACTAAAAAAATCAACAATAACGTATTGCGTAAAAGAAACATTTCTTCTATCTAGAGATACAAAAGAACTTTCTAATTAAATAACTAATTTTAAGGTCTAGCTTATATCATTTCCTAGAAACGATGAAATTAATTATTTAATTAGACTAGTCATTGCTTTGTCGATAGATTGCTTGGTGTATTAAGGCGTTGTTTTACGTTCAAAAATGAGTCAAAAAAAATATTTTCTTGATTATATTTATTTAACACTTGTATACCAATTCAAAAATAATTTAATTCTATGATTTCAAAGTTGATAACTGCCATCAAGTGTCATTCCTATTACTGTTATCCGGTAAAATTTCGAGGTTTTGTAGGTGAACCACGACACTTAGAATGTTTGCTGTCGCATTTCTGAGCGTTACAACTTTGTCGCGAATGAGACCTTGAGCACGAAGGTGAATGGCTGCTCTTACAACAGGACCTTGAACTCCTACAGGAATGGCATCTGGCACTAACCCAAGATGGCGTCCTGGGAACTTGGACCGTGTAGGACGGCGATTGGCAGGACTCGACACTGGCCGTAGGAGTTACTTTGTTAAACTTTTCAATATACTCCATTAACTTCGATACACCGCATAATACTTCTATGGATGTGCATATTATCTCTTCTTTGGGTAATAAGAAGCGATGTCTCTTGCCTCTCAGCTCCACCATGTACGAGTAAGGAATGTTCGCGACGGCGTAACTCCAGTCGGTGCTCGTTCCAGACGCGTAATACATGAGATCCTTTGTACTACCCACTTTGTAAATGTGACCGCTCGCTTGCTGTATAGCCTGTTAACAATTCATAAGTACAACCATTTTTCATGTAAAACTTTATACAAGACTTATTTGGTGTATGATTTTGCTTAAAAAAAAATGTAGGCACTTTTTTGTGATGCCGTCATTTAGACGTCATTTAATAACTTATTTATTTTATTTTATCACTCCCGATGCCAATTCTACCAACCCTGAATAAGGGCCCCCATCATCATCAGCTCACTGTACTGTACACCGAGGGGCTCGGACCTAAGCTACCCTAAGTTAGGGGTGACTAGGCCATAGTCAACCACGCTGGCTCAGTGCGGGTCCCAACCCGAGTAATTTTGTCTACTCAAATTTGAGTCTCAAAAGTGCTGTCGTTTTTATTTTACTTTACAAAATTAGTTATACCTTAGCCATAGCGGTGCCTGCTTCCAGCATCTGCACGTAATGAGGACATGGATCTCCCGTGTAACCCCAGGGGAAGATAATGACTTCGCCGTAGCTGTGAAACGACAGGAACACCTTGAACTGGGTGCCCGCGCTGCAGATTGCTTGCTACATAAACATAATTAAATAAGTTATAGAAATCAATCAGTGAAACCGTTTTTAATTATGTGACTTAATTATATGATAAAATTGTTAGTTTTCGGTAGAACTAAAAATGTTAGAATTTATAATTCAAATTCATTAAATGTAATCAATTGACATAATTGTGAACCTACATTTAAAGTATAAATAAATAAAGTAAAATGAAGCTATATATGTAGATACTTACCCTTATAGCAGCGGTTTCTGGTTCAGAAAATGGTTCAGGACCTCTGTAGAAAATATTAGCAGGATCGTCGGATGATCCTTCTTCGTCTCGTTCTCCCCAGCCATAGCTAAAGAGGTATATGTTAAAGTAGGTATGCTAACATTTCGTCGTAGTGTCATAAGACCATTACTACTTCTTATTTATCTCTAATTAAGTTTTTACCTGAAGTTCCTGTTAAGGTCTACGCCGTAGCATTCGCCGTACTTCGCCCTATTCTTCCGCCACATTCGGTCATGGGTATGAGTATATTCATATCCATCGGGATTCACCACAGGTACTATAAACCTGTAAAATAAAAACATAATAAGTTCTAAAGGAAAGATTGATCAAAGAATTAATATTACATATCTAGGAAAAGTTAGGACGCTAACTGAACGAGGGGCGGAAGTAAAGAATTACAAATTCTAGGGCCTAGAACAATTCATGTTAGAACTTCGAATTCCGTCAAATAATTTGCTTCCCAAGGGAATCCGTAGTCAAAATAGTTTGAGAATCACTGTTCTAAACGTTTACGTTAAACACTAACAGACACTCAAGAGTCATATTATAGTTATTTAATCAGTTCGTTAGTACATATTTATCATTTTAATTCTACGGTAAGGGACTCAATGTATTGCAAATATTTGTAATTTCGTACCAATCTTTATTTGTAATGTAATCCGGCTGCTGGTCATATGTCCTGACGAGTTGGTCCGCAACGTACGTGAGCACCGCCGTGCTTATCCACTCGCGGGGATGTATAGCTGCATCCATCCATACGCCCACGTTGTTGTATCTCCCATTAGATATCTTTAACATCTAAACAACATAATAGATATACTTATATGAAAACAACATCTTAAATAAATAGGACTTTTGATGCAAAGAAAGCATCTAGAAGGAATATTGGTTACAACAATCAGTAAATTATTGGTTACATAACAGTCCAACACTAAACTTATCTTATTCATGAAGAGGCAATCTTAAGAGCAAATATATGATTAGAATTAATCAAAGGTCTTACCTTTATTGCGCGCCCTTCAACAGATCGTCCAATTGTACACACACTGCATAAGGTAGGCCATTCTGCGGCCAGACTTTCCATAAACTCGTAAATTACACCCAAACGATGATAACTCTTCCAATCCATTGGCACTCCTAAGAACGAAAATAATTAAAAAAATATACCCAACAATCATGAACCTTTCTCAACGAAATCTGTCTACCAAATGGGAAAGTTGAAGCAAATTTCCACAATTTTAAATATGCAGTTGAAGAATGAATTAGTAAATTAGGCAGGAACTCTTTTTAAGACAAATTTCCCTTTAAAAGTTAATTAACCTTTAGTTATTATTGTTAGTAATGATAAGAGAAATACATTACAACGATGAGGCATAATAATATACTATTTACTTTTGGAATTTGACGTAATTATCGTAGAGCGGATTATACCTAATTACATCACTAGGTCTTATAATAATAGGCGAGAATGACTCAATTCTGCAGCGGTAATATTCGACTTCATAACTGAGTCATCCTACCACCTTCACCGTAAACGATTTATTTTGATTGCGAATTAAAAAGAAGAACCTTTTTTTCAACAGCTTAGTTTCATCGCATGTTTTGGTTGATTCGCTGGTTTATATTATAAAATATGGAAGAGTATGTCGACTGAATAGAGTGATAACGGTTTGGAATACAATAAACTATTACGTCTACTCCACAAAAAGTGGGAACAGAAAAAACTCTACATAAAGTGAGAGAGAGAGAATCTGTTAGACAATACATAAAGAAGAACTATACAGTTGATTGTGAAAAGAAGAAATATAATAAGTTGAGAACATACTCGATCCAGTGGCAGATTTCCTATGCTTCGGCTTGACGCCCTCCCTGTCGAGCATGGGGGCCACGTCGCCGATAGCTACGGCGAAGGGAATGCTGCGCTCGTACAGCAACTCAGCTACCTGAGTTGACTTCGGCCCTTCCACCATTATATCCATTGAGCTGCGTTCCTCTTTCCAGATGTTAACCGCTGGATAAAATTGTATGTAGTATGTTTATGAGTAAAAATTAACTGTTATGCAAGCAAAGGGTAAAATAGAATTAATGAATTAATAGACCTTATTTTTCACAGTTTTATCTCATTCTACTTCAAATTGATATTTCTAGAATTGTCGTTGAAAATAAAGTCTGGCGATTGAGAAGTACGCAATGTACCATTTTTTATACTTTTGAATGTTTCTTTTAATTTCATAAAATAAGACTTGTTTACTTTTCTCTCCAGAGACATAGTAAAAGTAAACTAACGTAGAGAAATTGAATAGCAATAGTTGTACAAAATAGAAAAAAGCATACGAAAAATGGAAATTTATCGATTCCATTAAATTACAATTAAATTTAGTTATCATAGAGAGGACTATGTCTTTCATTAGATTTGAAAAAATCTAGCGTATTATAATTACAATTTAATTTAAAACAATTATTATTTCTATTTTTAATATTCTTTATGTTTAAAATATAATATTCTCGTAATCTACCTCCAACCGTATCCAACGTCTTGATGAAACACCTTTGCTTCTCGCTGTTAAGTTTCACTTCCCATACCTGAGTTTTTCCGCTCAGCGCCTTTACGCATGGCGGTGCCACTTTGAGCGAATTAATAAAACTCTGAGATTTAAAACATAGATATTATTGTGTGATAATCGGAATGTTTTAATTAATTTATCACTTGAAATTTATACATCATTTGCGAAACATTTTAAACCAAATTTATATTTTTTGACATTTACATGACAATTGGTTTTCTTTTTTTTTGGTTGCTAACTTCGTGTAAAACCTTTTTTATCAGAAATGAAAATAGTTTTCATTACAAATCTGTGTTTATTAATAGATTGGAATATATATTTTTTTGTTTTATATTCTTTTATTTTCTCGTGATTCCTCAGATTCTTTGAATTCAAAAATAACTCCTACAAGTTTATTTGTGTCCTCAGAAATTATCAATATTTTTTGCATATCGAATTAACAATTTTAGTATTTAAAATATCTTTAAAATTGTGCGTACAAAATTTTGATTACTTTTTTATATTTTACATTTTTTGTCATTTTTTCTTGATTTTAGCCTAACTTGGAACTGGGGTCAAATTTGTATTTTCATTATCAACAGGATTATTGTCTACGAAGTCCATCAAAGCATAAATACAATGCAAAACTTCTTTGCAATTCTCTTTGATTTCTTCTTTGGGTAGTTCGAATTTGTGTTCTTTGCTTCTTAGTTCTATCAAATAGCAGTAAGGTATTTTTGCTGCACCATAGCTCCAATCAGTACTCGTTCCCGAAGCGCCGTACATCACGTCCCTTGATATTCCTACTTTATAAACGTTCCCAGTAGATCGAAATATAGCCTAAGTAAAAAAAAACAGTTAAAAAAATAAAACTTTCGAAAATCATCAAAAGCTTTTAAATGTCCTATTGCTTCTCAGTTTTGAGTTACACTTTTTATGGAAAAAGGTGTGAATTTGCATCGGATTCAAACAAATTGAATAGAGTAAGTAGTTATTTAGATTCTTTTACCCTACTTAGAGTATTTTTATGTTGATCACATGCACAAAAATCATTATATATACTCGTATATACTGTGTATGTATGTCATTGATACGACGTTGAAATTTTGAATGCTGGGACATTTAGTTTACCTTTTTTAAGAAATATTAATATTGAAATCAAACAACCTTGGACATAGCAGTAGCACCTTGAAGCAGTCGCATGTAATCAGGACAAAGCTCATCTCTATACCCGAACGGGAAGACGATCACTTGTCCGAAGCTGTGTAACGTAACGTATACTTTGAACTTGATCCCGGAATTCATAAGAATATCCTAAAAAAAATAGCACCAACATAACTAAGTGCAAAATAAAAGACTAGGGAATAAATTACATTGAGAATAGCATAAAAAACTACGAAATAAATTACATTGAGAATAGCATAAAAAACTACGACCTAACTTGTTGTAATGTAATCAAGTTAATTATTAAAAATGTTTTTAACTGTTAAAACAACTTTATCATGACTTAAAATTTCGACAATTCATTAGTGAAACTCAACATGTAACAACTAAATTTATTTACGCGCATTAAACTATTTAAAGTATTATTTTAACGCTGCGGATAGATTTAAAACTGATGCATTGCAATTGATTTACGACTAAATCCTATTTGCAGTTTAATCTCTCCGTCCATCGCGGATGACACGATTTTGGTATCAACGGTATATTACACCTAAATAATGTTGGATTTACATATTCACTGCCGGATATATTTTATAAGTTTTTGTAACACTCACGTACAATTATGGTATACAAAATTTAATTATAGAATGTAAATAGTTACTACTTTGTGGACCTATTGATATATTCTGAGCATTTTAACTTTATTCATATTGACAGAGTTGCGGTTGTTATTATTAAAATACTTGCTGTCGCCCGCGACTCCGTCCGCACAGATAAAAATTAACTACAGTGCAACCTTAATATAACGTACCTCAATATAACGATTTCCTCGATTTAACAAATTTTTCGTAATCCCCTTGAATTGTCCATAAGAGTCAATATAAAATATACCTTTACATTGCGAACATTCTTTGCGTACAACCTCTTTATAACGAATTTTCAACTATCAAGAAAAAGTATTCATACCTCTAATTAACGAATTTTGCCAACCCAAAACCTTTATATAAAGTTTCCACCAATAATATAACTTAATCTTATAATGTGATTCATGTCTGGACATGTTGCGACACGCTTTTGTTTGTACAGTAATCATTGTTGTTTTGATGGAAAGTAATGTAAACACCTCTGTTCGTCACTATTGTTAAAGATTTAAGTTAAAATGGCTCAGAAACGTAAAAGGTGTTCCTTATCGGTCGCAGAAAAGCGAAACATCATTAATTATGTTGACCAAAATCCCATGACGAAAAAATTAGACATAGCTAATAAGTTCGGGATTCCCGCAAGTACATTGGCTACAATTTTAAAATTTAAAGATAAGTTTTCAGAAGAAAGTGGTTTGAATGTAAACATAAAAGATTAAAATCATGCGAGTTCAAAGACGTAGAGGAATGTGTGTCTTTTACCTCTTTATAACGAATTTTAGACCAATCTAACCTCAACATAACAAACCTTAGTTCAACGAATTACTTGATATTACGAATATTTTCTTGTTCCCCTCCGATTTGTTATATCGAGGTTGCACTGTAGTATCTTATGTGTTCTTCCAGACTATGTTCTACGTCTGTGCCAAATTTCATCAAGATCCGTTCAGCCGTTTCGGAGATACCTTCAAACAAACATCCATCCATCGATCTAAACATTCGCATTTATAATATTAGTAAGATTTATACGTTACTTTCATAGCTGTGCTTTCCGGCTCTGAAAATGGCTCTCGACCTCGAAAGAACGCACTCGAAGGATCAGTTGATGAATGTCTACCTCCCCAACCAAAGCTAAAAATGTTAATATACCATTATTAGATACTATAGTTAAAATTAATTATAATCGACCATTGATTATTTATAATTATCGAAACTTTAATGCAATTTAATGTTTGATCATTCCAGTACATTAAACATGATCGACGATGTTCATGTAATTAACTTACGTTATAAATTGTAAACTGACGATTTTATGGGGTTATAAAGAATGTGCTTCAGAGAAAATAAAATGTTTGAGTATAAAATCTGGTCTAGTTTATATTTAATTATTTTTGAAGAAAATCACCTGAAATTCCTGTTTAAGTCAACGCCGGATATTTCGCCGCCGTACGCCGCTCGATTTTTCCTCCACATGCGATCAACTTTGTGCGAATAATCGTATCCGTCAGGATTTGCAACCGGCAGAAAATACCTGATGGTGTAGAAAAGAAATAGTAGAGTTTGCGCAAATATAATTTTTATGAAACGTCGCTGCTCATGAATCTCTGAATGACAGCAGAAGAGTTGGTGAGTTTAGAGTTCTTAAGCAAGGATGGTCGCAATATATGATAGGATTTGAAGTAACTAATACAAAAATAGTCAATTTTTATTTGATATAACATTTAATTTAAACTAAGAAAAAGTGAATTAGGAAATAAACTATATTGTATACAGTTACTAGTAGGTTACTTGCCAGTCCTTGTTAGTAAAACATGACGGAAGGCTTTTAAAATTGTGCACAATATAATTAGCAATGAAAGTGTTGACAGCGGGCGCTATCCACTCCCTGCCGTGGATACCGGCGTCTATCCAGACTGGTTCGTTCTGAACGTCGCTGTTGGAAATCTTCAATATCTATACGGTAATATAGATTAATGACATTAGAGCAAGAAATATATTAGTTACATGTGATTAACCTTGACTAACAACATGCTTTTAATAGTCTTTTCGAGACCAATTAAGATTTTTATACACATAGTTATGTATTAGGCACAAGATATTTATTACTACTGTTTCCCCAAACGGTGGCTCAGTGTAACCGAATCGTAAATAGATGCAGATGAGGAAGAATTTTCGGAGAACTTCCAGTTTCAAAAGTTTAAGATTGGTAAGCAACGTAGATAGTCCTATAACAGTCTCATAAATTAGTACATTAAAAAAATAGACTGTGCTGATGAAACGTATTGCTGAATAGAAAAATACTTACTTTCATCGTCCGACCTTCTATTGTTATTCCGATAGGTATAACGCTGCAGAGTGAAGGATAATTGTATTCCAAACTGTCCATCCACGTGTAGATAACGTCCAAGTTTTGATATTCATTCCAATTCATTCCCTGATCGTTTGTTTTTTGTTTAGCTAAGAAATCAATAACATGTTGAATTTAAGATCTTACTAATATTATAAATGCAAAAGGTATCTCCGCAAGGCTAAACGGATCTTGATGGAATTTGGTGTAAATGTAGGACGTAGTCTGGAAGAACATATAGGCTACTCACTATTTTTTTTAATTACGCGCAGACGACGTCACGGGAGACAGCTAGTGAACCTAGTGAGCCTAAATTTAATCTTCTTTTATTTCCCACCTTTCTCTTATCAGGCAAGGATGGGAAGGTGAAGTTGATTTGGCGGAAGAGGGGATGCAAAGGAAAGGAAAATCTATTTCTATGCATCCCCTTCTTTTAATAAAGGTAGGCAACGTATCTCCAGTTGTAAATGTCTAAGGAGTTTCACTATTTTTGCGAGTTCAGGTAGCCATTTGCCCGTTTGCCACCTTTTTCATATAAAAAAACTTATAAGAGATTAATAAAAAGTACCTACGTATATCAGGAATTTTGAGCGAATGAAGTTTGTTCTTCGACTCTACATCTTCTATTAGTGGTTTCTCGTTGTACAAGTTCAAATGTTCATTACGTGTTATAATATTTTGATAAATGAAATTTGAATCTATGACACGCAATATTTCTCTTGAATCATTGTACATGTCTAATAATACATTATTTTTATATTTTTCCTTTTGATTCTCGTCCTTTGTATAAATTACCATTGTTTTATCCTCTTTGTTTTATTGAAGAAATATCTACAGTTAGCATATACCACGATTTTTATACTTTTTCCAGTCAATTCTTTTTCGGCACAGTACATTATTACAAAGAAAAATAATAGGTTATAATCATTTCTTGTAACTTAATGTTAATCGTAAGTATTCAAATTATTATTATTTGTATTTCTTGAAAATATAAAACGTTGTCAAGATATGGCTAAAATTCAAGATTACAAAATTATTTAGCAGATTTTATTTTATGTAAGGCGCCAGTTTTGTGTGTAAGGATTGACAGAATTGTTTTGACAAAAATAGAAAATTGATAATGACAGCATAAAATGTATAATATATACATTCAGATTATATATTTTATATGCATTTAAAAGAAAATGACTCGAAAAAGAATTTATCGATTGTACAATTATTAAGTTACATCGATTAGTTACGTAATAAAATTGGAATGAAGTTACGAACAATTTTTTTTTCTTAAAATTTCCTACATACACCTACAGAACCTCATGAAATAAGTTACCATGAGTGTATAGATTGAATTTGAGCCAGAATAAATATACGTAAACTTTAGAGACGTGTCTAAGTACTTTACACATTACTAAGTCGGGGCGACATTTAGTACGTGGCGCCGGGAGCGGTGTCTAATGAAAAACAAAGCTGGGGTGTCCGAGCACAAGAGTGTGGCACTCTTGTGCTCGGACACCCTTCCAACGTATTTAGCGACTAATTTAACGACTAACTAACAATTCTACAAGTTATTTTACGAAAAAAAAAACATAAATAAAGAGTGTAATCCAATTTATATAGTCTATCTAGAATTTTTGTTAAGCTCGAAAAGCAGATTCTTTTGTTTTAAACTATATTAAGCTTCATAGTGAATTTATAAAACTATAGTTATTATTTCTCGAACACGATAAAAGGGTTTTCTTTAGATTTCACCAAATTTCGAAATAATTACACATGTTATGTAAAATTTTACTTAGTATTTAAGAAACGTTAGGGTGATCAGTATAAAATAAATCTAAGTAGCGCGTAACAAGCAGCCGTCACTGTAGGGGGCACAATTAAAAAGATAAACGCCGTAAGACGAAGTCGAGGCGACATCTCAGCGGGCGGGGCGGCGCCGTTTGGGGTCCGACGTCTGGTTAGCTGGTTACCCAACTTACCTACGCTACCATTGGCAATGTTCGAGTTCTTTACGAATTTAGGTTGTTTTTTTAAAAGATTAAATTTAAAGGTTATGATACTTTTGCATCGAAAAAGACTATCGTGATATCTATTATGATAGTAAATTTCTTTCGAGTCATTAAGAAAAATTGAAAAGAACGTCCAATAGAAAGTTATAATCTTAATTTATACATAAAAACAGTTTATACGAAATTTTGTATCACTAAAATAAATGATGGTAATGACTTATTTCATTGAACTTGAAAAGAAAAACCATTTTTTTGCAAAAAAAAAAAATATTGGTAAAGATAAAGTTGGGTAGTTGTATTTTTTTACATGTTATTTAATATGTATCATATTTTCAATAAAACATACTATTTTGGCATTGATACCTCGATGAAGCATCAAATTTTTCTGTAAACTCCAAAAAAAAACAGATTGAGATTTGAATTGTAGAGACGATAATGGTCATTATGTTAAACTTTTTACAGCTCAGACAAAATAAAATTCATTCGAGTTATAAATAGAGTTACTTTTGTGTTTGTGAACAATAAGTAGGGGGTAGCTATTTCATTAACAGGGAGTGCATAGTCGGGGCAAGGGGACGAGGTGGCGTTTACTGAAAATATCTGATTACATCTAATTATCGAGCGGGGCTGCGCGACTTTAGCGCCTTCGTCCTTTGACTCACTCTTCTTGATTACAAGCGCATTGTTTATATAACCGTTTAGAACTATGCACTGATTAACAATTTTACTAAAGAAGCTTTTGCATTATCGTCTTTGTACACATAAATGTTTCCCGAAGGTACGGAGTTACTTTTTTTTTATAAGACATGACATGTTACAAGGATAAGGGCCAAGTACCTAGTTTGAAGAAAGCTACAACAGACATCCAAGCCCACCTTTTAGTTAATTATATAGTATCAGTCTACTATGTTTTGGCTATTGTATTTCTTTAATTAAATTTATATATGACCTCATTGTTTGTTTTAATATGCACCATGAAGTCTATATGTATGATTTGTAATACTAAAAGGTTTGTGTTTTGTGTTGCTCAGGTTGGTAAAACATCCTTATTGTCAATGTTTGTGCCATTATCTGTCAGTCATTTGGTTACCTAATTTTGGTCCGTTTCGTGAAATGTCAATCGCAAAAATTTTTCGTCTAATGAATTAAATCATTTCAAAAATTGTAAAAATCTGAAAGTTTTATTCTAATAAAAATCACATATAAATTGTCAAGGTGTCACAAAGAAGAGCACGCACTTATCAAATATGGTCTGTAAAAAATGTAAAAGAAGGTCAAAGGGCTTTCCTCAAAAATTTGGATACAAAAGGCAGTAAGTTGACTGTCGTTTTAAATAATTTCTGCATTGCGTATTATGTGAAGGCAATTTTGGAAATAGGCCTTATATAAACATTATATTTTCAGCTATAAACATCTGCAACGAAAATAAAGATGATGTAGATGTGACTGTGGAGGGCACACGTGTAATGCAATTGGAAAGACTACTCCGAAACCGTAACATCGTTTATGAAGTGACGGAAACAAATGCCGACGCTATGGGCAGACTACGATTTGCTAGTCCCACTCCTTCCACATATTCACCTAAATCACCAAGAAGTAAGCACTATTAACCGCCGAATCAAATAAGCAATCCGCAATAGGAGATTGAATTTAAGTTATGATTATTTTAATTACTTTGAGAGTGGTACAAAAAAAGGATCGTTCACCCGTTAAGCTATAAATCAAGTTTTTCCAATTATGTATGTATGGTCCGTATCATTAAGACCTAATGGCTCTAATTTCATCAATTTCAAAGGTGAGATGTTAATCGATTTTCGGACTGTCCTCGGGGTACTGTTACCTTCGTTTATTGGTTTTAAAATGCTATTTTTAAAAATTTATGAGTTATTTACTCAAATGTGTTTTTTTATGACAGAGAGCGGCAGGCGACTGAATGGCTCACCCGATGGTAAGTGCCCATTTTTACTGCAAAACTTTTTGAATCCATGTTTTTGGGGGAATGTCGTAAATTGTAGTGTATAGTTGAATACGTGTCTAAACTTTTCTAACACTTCAGGCCGTGGTATGGACTGGACGGACTATCATCCTTTGAACGTAATCTATAAATATTTAGTGGACCTTGAAGCGCAGTGTCCTTCTACATGCACTTTGAGTGTTATCGGTACATCAGTGGAGGGCAGAGATATAATGGTATACGAAATTTAATTATAATTGATAATGTTTATTTTGATAGCAAAGCCAATCGTTTTCCGGTTGTTATTACACAAGAATTAAAAAACCTACATGTTAATAGTTTTGTGTCCTTTTTCAGTTGCTTAAAATTTCTAACAGCAATGCAAGCAACACAGGAGTATGGTTGGACGGTACCATACACGCCCGTGAATGGATCAGTGCATCTGTTGTCTTGTACATAGGAGAGCAGCTTGCTAAGAATTTTGACAGTATGCCAACGAGCATAACTAATAAAGACTGGTAAACATGTCGTGTTCTATTAGCCTATGTATCAACTCTACTACGATAATCAAGAATGATTTATTTTAAGGTATTTAGTGCCAATTGTGAATCCGGATGGTTATGTTTATACGCATACAAGTGATCGAATGTGGAGGAAAAATAGAGCTCGCCTCGGCTCGACTGTAGTTGGAGTGGATCTTAATCGAAATTTTGGGTAAATATGATTTTCATAAACCTTAAATACTGTATATTCAAGTTTAATAAGTAATAGTGATGTAACAAATAAAGTTCAGTGTTTATACGATTTATGGAATTAAAATGCGGATTTCTAAAAAAGATTATATATTCCCAGAGTAAGATGGGGTGTAAGTGGTACAGAGTTCTCGTCTGGTGATCCTAACCATAATAATTTTAGAGGACCAAGTGCATTCTCCGAACCAGAAGCAGGTGCTATTAAGGTATTAAAACATTTTGTTAATTCATGTTGAGAATAACTTACACATAGCCTATTATTAATTTTGTCTAAATTAAGATTTCCCTGAAGAAATTGTCCAATTTTTTGTAAAGTTAGAATGAAAACACAACACTCATAGAATAATATTAATTCAAGTGTATTATTGCTTTGTAGGATTTCATTTTATATTCATCGATACCGTTTAAGATATTTTTGACTTTTCACTCGTACAGTGAAGTTATTACGTTCCCCTGGTGTTTTACTACTGATCCCTGCCCCGATTATGTGTACTTACTTGAAGGAGCAACTGTCATGTCAAAGGTAATGAAAATCTGAAGCCAGAAAATGTTTTTATTTTTAATCTTTTTTAAATTAATTTTAAGTCTTTCCCTTCGTATAATTTACGTATTATATGCAAAAGGAATGATTTTAATCTGACTAGTTTTTGAGATTAGATTGTTCAACCTATCCTGCTTTAGTAAGATATATGGCTAATTTTCAGGCTATTTATGATACAAGCGGCCGCCTGTATAAAGTCGGTAACTTCAGAGATTTAATGTACCCAGCAAGTGGCACGAGTATCGACTGGAGTTACGGTATCGCTCGTATACCGTATTCATATCTAGTCGAGTTGAGAAGTAAAGAACATAAATTCGCTTTGCCGAAAAAACAGATAATCGAATGCTGTGAAGAAATATGGAATGGTGTAAAAGCTTTAGCTGAACACGTCGATAAAAAGAAATGTCTCAATTGTGAACCTTTAAAACATAAAGATATGTAATGAGTTGTTGGAAATTTTTTTATAAAAATAAAGTCGTTCAAACGATTATTGTAATATTTATTTACTCTTTCATTTTCATTGATTCTTATATACAATATTGTCTATACACAAACATTACGAAACAAATACATCAATTAATACAAAGAGCATTTTAGAAATTTTTTAGTTAATATTGATCAACAAATTCCATAAGTTTGCCAACAGCGTTCCAAATTTCTTTTCCTGTTTCTATGATCTGAGTTCTAGGAAGTCTGAACCTATGTTTTTTGCTCCGTAACTCTATCATATATGAGAAGGGGATATTCGCTATTGTGTAACTCCAATCCGTACTAGTTCCGCATGCACTGTATGTCAAGTCCTTAGTACTTCCCACTTTATAGATCAAACCACTGCTTTCGTAGATTGCCTGATAAATCAAGATATCAATTCTTATTCAACGTTCAAGGTTATTTGTATCATTGTATAAAATTGTAATTTCAACAAATTTCGTGTTCTTATTTTCTTGATTTTCAGGTGAGAAGTGTCACTTGATTTGTATTTTTCAATTGATTCGAAAGTTACTTAATGTTTTCAAGTTGGTTTACTAAATTTCACATACTACAATATCTTTATACTACTATGTGTTACATAAAAATATATTTTACCCTTGCCATAACCGCTCCGCCTTCTAACAATTGAAGATAATCAGGACAAGCTTCTGCCTTGTGGCCCCACGGAAATATTATTAATTCGAAATAACTGTGAAGTGATAAGAACACTTTGAAAGGCGTTCTTGAACCCATTATTGTATCCTGTAAGTTACAATATTTTCTTTAATTATTTTTTTAAAAATCATAACCAATTATTCTACGTCAGTGGTTAAAGTTGATCATTAATATTATTTAGTAGTAACTGTTTTAGGTGCTTTTGTGGCTTCAATTCTTCTAGACCCTCTTTTTATTTTTTTCAGACATGAACACTTTGATGGGTGTATTATAACCATAACCTAAGCAGTAACATCGGATTGGAATTATAAATTCTTATGAAGAAGAATAACTAATTTGATTACCCTAACGGCGACTGTTTCAGGTTCAGAAAACGGCGCTGGACCTCTGTAGAAAGCACTATGAGGTGAAGCGGAAGATCCTTGGTCACCGTCGACACCCCATCCACAGCTGTGGTCAACATCAGAAGTTTATATTTACTACTTACATTATTTGCATTACTTTGTAAATGGCAAATACTTTGTTATGTAAAAACTTTTACCTAAAATTTCTATTAAGGTCGACCCCAACACATTTTCCTTCGTGCATCGCACGATTTTTCCGCCACATGCGCTCATGAGTATGGGTATATTCATATCCGTCAGGATTTAAAACTGGTACAAAATGCCTACAATGATATGAAAAAAATATGATATTTTTAAGACACTGAGAACTTTCTAGTTAAACATTCTTGTCTAAATATTACTAGTTCTATTTTAATAAAAGAATATAAATATGATAATTCAGCTAACCAATCCTTATTGGTAACCGATTTTGGAAGGTTGTTGAAATTTTTGGCAATAATGTTAGCTATATAGGTTACTACGGCAATGCTGATCCACTCTCGGGAATGTATGCCTGCGTCAATCCACACGGGCGAGTTGCCGGCGTCACTGTTGGAGATCTTCAGCATCTGTAAGATAAATATATACATTACTAGCTGTCGCCCGCAACTAAAAATGCGCGCGGTTAAAAAATGGGGGGGGGGGGGTATGAAAAATAGATGTTGGCCGATTCTCAGACCAACTCAATATGCTCACAAAATTTCATGAGAATCGGTCAAGTCGTTTCGGAGGAGTATGGCAACGAAAACTGTGACACTAGAATTTTATATAGTAGAAGATTAACATGCAGGTATTGCATGACTAAAAATATTTTAGATGGTACATCTATTTAAAAAATTATCTCACCTTAATATTCCTACCTTCAACGGATTTACCGATTACTGACACTGTGCAAATGGCAGGATAATCTTTTTCTAGATCATCAATAAAACCATTGATAACACTTAGTTTGTGGTACTTCTTCCAATCCATGAAAGTTACTGACAGTCGAAATAATTTTAATTAATCAGTTAAATAAAATAAAATCAAACGTTGATCATATCAATATTCATATGATACCTCGTCTTCGCTTCGGTCTTTGTGAAGGAACCATTACTTTCCAAACGTGATGTCTTGAAATAACGCCTGGACAATATTTACCTACAACTGAAGTTTATCAATGATTATTTATTGATATGTCAATTTTTCCCTCATTACCTAAGCTTAGCTTCTGATTGCTGCCAACAAATTTTATCTTGGCTCATATTTTGGTGGTTCCTTTATCATTATAAAGCAAAATGTGTATTTATAAATTGTAAAATTTATGTCAGTTATATCCGTCAAAACTAAACTACTTATGTATCTTGTCACTACCAACGTCTGTTTTGGGATTTCAGTTTGTCTGTTGTTGGACCTAAGAATTTTCTTATTCTTCTAATCAATAATACGAAGTCGTTTAATTGTCCTACAATTCCTAGAGGTAAGCAATATCTATCACATATTCATAACTTGGGTTATGCATGTTTTATAAAAAAACAATTTACCTTTTTTCTGTCGATTACTCACATTTGTTTGAGTACAAACATCACATATCTTCTCTTCTTCCTCTTCTTTGTTCCTATCAATAACATTATTTATGTGCAAATTTTCAGCTGATACTAATGAGAAATATTCCTCTAGAATTCTATTCGATTTAGTCGCCATTAACAAAAACTTTGTTAAAAAATTTTTATCAAGAAGCAGAATTATTCTTTTGGAAACACATTAGATTTCTGTTAACTGGTCTATTTATTAAGGATTTTGTTACTGTTGTACAAATAACCTTTTAATGCAGGTGTGTAATTTTATATTATGTTGTAATATTTCTAACCAAAAATTTTGAAATTAAGCTCTCGAAACGTTGATGATTCAAAACAAATTGCTGTCATATCACTTGTCAGTGTTACGGCTTATTATGAATACAGATTATTTTTTTGCTTTTTAACTTAAAAATATAGGTATATATTATTAAAAAGTTTGAAGAAATATTTTAAATCTCACTATTTTCCAGGTATAAAGCATAAGGCGAATTAGTATATTATTTGACACATTTCAATAACGAAAACAATAGATATATTAATTAAAAACAAATATAATCTATCTCCAATTGAACAAATTCCTTAAATAATTGTAAGCCGCGACAGAAACTGCAAAGCGCGTCAGACGCTTCGTACTCAGTTAGTCACAATCATGGTCTCAGCTTATTTTGAGCTATTCAAACGATATCGTTTCTATGTCGCTTCTAGATTTTTTAAAAATAATATAGCCCTCGCTCAAATGCCCTTAAACTGGAAGGTAAATTGTACAAACTCCTTCTACACTACAAGTTTAACGTTTTATTTCTTTTAATATTATCCATGCTTACCACGTAACCAATGAAGTCGTCATAAATTCGGATAGGAAGTTCTTTACATAATACTATTGAGCAAAAAATGTTGTTTTTTTTTTAAGAATTTAGCATCCTACCGCGGCTTTTCACTACTGGTAAAGTAGAATCGTCTTTAGAAAAACTAGAAATAGCAATGTTTTTTGCAGGTGTTCTGGCAGTTAACGGAAACCCGCGGTTATAAAGTTTTCTGATATTCTGAGTGTCATAAAAATAAATTTGTATCAGAATAGTGGTAGAAACTTTTCCTGTCGTAGTTTGAACAACGCGCTGCAGCAGTGTCTAATTTCGTACAAACGAGATTGATTGTAACGGACATGCGGTTTAAATGTGTAGACTGACCAGTTTTTACAATTCTAATTTGCGGCGTAACTACATGACTGAAATAAAAAACCTTTTCCCTCAATTTATGCCCGTATATTTACTACCATCCAGTTAATAAGATATTTTAATGAAATATGTATTAAAGCATGACGTTGGAGAGCTATACGGTCTAAAAATACATCGGAGGGGGAGGATCAAAGAGGGGAGAGAAGAATCGTAAGTTGCAAAGGCAGTAATTAACGCGATTAGCATGAAGATAGTGGCGCGAGACCGGCTAATTGAAATGTAAGGCCGTCTTGGGTAACGTTTGAATATTCTTTCAACATATTGCGTACCTAATTATTAACACTACATAATCCTATAAAGACCTAGGGCTACTTAGAATCGTTCACCTAAATCTACCTTTAATTTTTGCTATGTGCTTTATTCTGTTTATCTGACAGGAGAATAATATTTTTTGAGAGAATTGTATGTAGTATGTACAACCTGACCAGGAAAATAGACAACCACGCTATTATGCTTAACCAACAAACAGTTTGACATGAGTGTTTTTTCAAAGACGAAGAATTGTATTCTATAGATATTCTTGACCAGTGCACTACTATTGTAGTTTGTAAATCCGTGAACAAGATACAGTGTGCTCATATCTCAATCAACAATACTGCATTATAGACTCCTTTACCTGTATTAACTGGTGCTTCAATTCCTGTGGGAGAGAGATCAGTTGGCCGCAGGTAGCCACAGCGCTGCATCATTTGCTCGAGTAATTGATCAAAGCACGCCGACTTTATCACTACATCGTAACGTGATTGAGGGCAGCGCTGCGCACGAATCTTGTTCAGGCGAGGGTCAAATTGCGTAGAATACATTTTATCACAGCGAGTGGAGATGTAAACACGTGAAATAGTTGTTAAAGAGTTCATAAAGAATTATTATGATTAATAGTTATTTGTTACTAACTTAACTCATCATCAGTCAAGTCACACGACATATTTAAACACATAAATTCGTTATTTGGATTACCACTTATTAGGATTATCACAAGCTAAAAAAAAAAATCATTTGCAAAACCCTTCAGGGCCCGGAAGCGACAAAAACGCAACATCGCTTTTGACAATCCGATACTATAATCCACAATGGGCCCCTAAATGCCTTAAAGCGACCGGAGTCTGTTTTAATGCGAGCTTCGTCGTGTAAACAAGCTTTTGTTGGCTTCCTCTGCCTTCGGCTAGAGGGGTTGCGGAGGGGTTAGGGGAGGGGATCAAAAAATTCCACTTCCAATAAGGGACATCATTAATTCTCGGCAGTCGCCCGGCCACGGCGGGGGATTGCCTGCATTACTCTAATAGCTTCTGAGAAAAATACGGATCAATATCCGGTTAGACTGGTTTCATTGTCACGGCTTATCACTGATTGCATACAATTTGGGTTTTAGCCGACTTCATCATTGTCACAAAACAATTTACATAAAACATTAATTCACCGGCAACTAGCAACTACCATTTACGACAACGCCAATGATGAGTAGAACTGAAAGCATTATGATACTTCTAATTCTTTACAATATTTCTTATTGCATCTTTTCATATGCAATTGTCAGTAGGTATATAATTTCAAGCTGGTGAAGTTTTACAATAATCCAATTAGGTTAAACATTCGTCATTGCATGAGTACTTATAATTAAATCACTGTAAACAAAAAAGAATTCGAACAAGAAAAAACTTCACAGTATTCCTTTCAAATAATTATCCGACAAAAACATGCCAAGATTGTTGCGGACTTCGTTAGGATCTTACGAGGCCCTCCCTAAAAAGAATTAATGATTCCCTTTATTGAAAGTTCAATTTTTTGATTAGGAGACGAGCGGCGCGGGTGAGGGACGGGGAACGCGGATCGACGTGTTCAAATACCGGATAGCAAGGAATTTATTTGCATTCGGTCAATATGGTTCTGATTTGGGTTTGAAAAGGCTGTACGTTTTGCTCCCTGAACTGTTGAGTGTTTACTGTTTAATCGGATTTTTTTGTGACCTCTAAATTGGGACATGTCCTTTAATACTTATTGTGTAGTAATCGTTTTTTCGATTTACATATATTTATAACACGGAATGGTAGGACTTCCTGATGACTGATAATATTGCCAAAGAATATCACTACCAAAAAGACATACATAAATCATTCGAGAATCACGTGAGTTTAATAGAAATGCTTGTGTTAGTTGTGAATCGATACAAATTGTGGAGGCCGCTTCGGTCGACTTCCGTAATCTGTTGGTGAGCGGCGGGCGGTGGCGACGGGCTACAGCGGGCTACGGCTAGTCCGGTGCGAATTTAATTTAGTTCCGTAGCCGTCGCTCATTTGTTCAAATTACACCCCGCGCCGCCGCGCCGCCCGTTGCTGGTGTTCGAGACGTTTTTAAACCTGAGCACACTGCACGCTATATTGAATTTTTATTATACAGCTGTTCTTGTTTGGAAGTGTACACGTAGCTTTATTTGAAATTGTGCTTACGATAGCTTTTCTTCAAGTGCAATCTTTTCTAATCCTATTTTCAGCTTTAATATTGATAAAATCAATTCGTTGAAATTTTTGGCATTGGTTAAAAATTATTTATCGGTCAAGTTTTCTACTACCTTAAGTATTTAATATATTCTAAAATTACTTAACCAAAGTAGGTAATACAATATCTAAGGAGGTTAATATATTTAAGGAGCCAGTATTATCAAAAACAGAATTCGGTCAACATCCCGTATACATTGTTAGCAATTTGCCGCTTCCTCCATACTTTATGACAATTACCATAAAAACTCGTATATTTCGTTAATGGTTTATTCTGAAACATTATTACCATGGTTTATTACGTTATTTAAAGGTACTATTTATACTTTTTCTGTGTAAATACACCTTAAACATATATTTTATGGTGGTGATTACCATGACAAATGTTTTAAACCCTTTATTATTTTCTATTATAAATACCATAAACCTGAGATTTTTTAGTGGCTTTAGATAGGTGTAATCTCGTCATTAGAACACAGTCGAACCTGGATAAGCGAGAAAACTCTATAAGCGAGAGTCCTTGCCTGGTACCGGCGGACGACCTTCATAAGCGTGAAAAATATCGTGATCCCTCGTCCTCTAGCTTACTTAACTGTAAATACTTTTGTTTATTGTCATGACAATAAAATAATTATTATCATTATTAACCACCGTAATTTTTAATGTAAAATCAAAACTTTAATCTCCTCGCGTTTTAACATTTACTCTCGTTAGCCGGTAATAAGACGAGAGTTTTACTCAAATATTGATGTTACAGCTTCCTTGTTATTCATTGGAGAAGGAGAACCCGGCACGGGCCATAACAGGTTCATTTTGGTTAAATTTAAATGATTTTTTTATAGATATATACATATATATTACTTGGCTTAGTTAGTGGACATTTTTGATGAAAATTTTTCCCTTATGTCTGTTTGTTTTTTAATAACGGTCAACGGACGTATTCGCCGTCGAGATTTTAATAAAAAAAATTGCATTCAGTAAAATGGTGATGAATTATTCACTTCCTTTCATTATTATCCCGTGTCATCTACGTGAACATAGTATGTATGTGGTTTTGTTCATTTTTTAAATTATGTATCTAACATTGTGATTAAAAATCATATTTATGTATATGTATATGTAGGTTATATAATAATATATGTATGTTACATAATAATTCAACGATACTAACATTGAACATTAAATGGTTCTCGTTATAGTCGAACTTTTCATAGTTAACATCCGACAGAACTTTGACGATATCCGCACTAACATAACAAGATGTGTTTTATGCACCAAAATCCATGACCTGGCGTTGTCCCTTTACCTTTGACGATTTGTTCGAAGATTGGAACAATGTACGATAGTTGTGAGGTCTTATTTGTTTGGTCATGAGAAATAACAGTGGTAATGCGTTGGGGGTGTGTTTTTGCTTTATGTCGCGTGAAATTTTATTGTCGCGGAGAACGCCGGCGTCGCGCCAGCCAATATCCCACTGCACGGCCATCCAGCAACCAAATTATAGTCTGGTGATTATGAATTAAAGATGCGAAGGTCGGGTGATTAGACGCTGTCGTTAACTTTTACTGCTAACTAGAATCGTTAGTAAAACTACTTTCATAATATGGTTAAAATTTTAACTTGCACTAGGTTCTGTAAATAATATGTTGTAGGAATTGTACACAACTAAAGTGAGATTGAATCAGAATTAGTATCTTTGTTTGTATCTCTCTGAGTAACAATTTACAGTATAATACTATACATAACACTACTAATAGACAGTGAAGGAGAAATTAAGAAGCAAAAGGTTAGCGGTTATGCGGAGATACATATAATGTTACTAATATTATAAATACGAATGTTTAGATGGATGGATGGATGTTTGTTTGAAGGTATCTCCGGAACGGCTCAACGGATCTTGATGAAATTTGGTATACATGTAGAGCATAGTCGGGAAGAACAGAAAGGCTACTTACTACGAGTTTTTTTTAAATTCCGCTCGGACAGAGTCGCGGGCGACAGCTAGTGATCACATAAATAAGTAAATATTTAGATTGAATGTAATGCTACAAACGTAGTGGAAGACCGAAGAAAGTATGGATGGATTGTGTGAAAGAGGATATGCGTAAGAAGGAAGTAAATTCAGATATGACGACTGATAAAGATGCACGGAAGAGTACCACATACTGTGTAGGGAAAACGGCAGGTTGATAATAATGCAACACCTACTAACGTGTGAAGAATATGACGGGAAGTTTGTATTGAATTCCAAATATTCACCTAAAACTAAAATTCGGCGTGGTATTTATAGTAATCATTAATATATTAATCACAATAATGGTGATAAGCGTAAAAATAATTTTAAAAATAAAAAAATACACACATTAATATCTATGGTAAATCATTTGCCAATTTAAAATTTAAACAATGAAACTCGGAGTGCAAAAGGGTCCAGTTGACGGTATCTACGTATTTGCATAGCATTATCCAAATGAGACGGCAGCGGCTTTGTCGGACGTCTAACTCGCTAAATGAGAGACTCGTTAGCAAACAGCAGGACCGGCCACCGGCCACGTCAAACATCCTGACCTCGGGCTTGCGACACAATGACGGGAATTTATTCCTTCAACCTTTATACCTCATTGCGTATAAATGATTGTCAAATATGATTTGAATTAATGCTTTACAGTGTATCGTGTATCTCTATAGATTCGTTCTTGAAGGATTGTCTTAAATTATTGGAAATAAGATGTTGAACAATAGTTAATTTGAAATTTTAAGCCATTTGTAAGTTTTACATGAAACCACAGGAAATCAAAATATGTTTATGCGTTTTTTAGTAGTGTTTATTACTAGAGCACTATTTAAACCAGCATACTTAATGGTGAGAAGCAAATATTAGCAAGTCCGTGATTGGAAGAATTCTTTACAAGGATCTTTGTGTTCAACCTGATACAAGATTATTTTTACTTCTCAAAACAAAAAAAATGTTTATTTACTATTCACTTGTATCATTGTAAAACGTTGTGAGTCAGAAATAACCCAGGGGACAGTGTTCGATCACTCCCCTCCCCTGGCATCTCTATTGTAGCTTAAATTAAATGCCTCGTTGATCTAACAGGTTTGGAGTGACTCGCTGGAAAAAATGTATTTTGTACCGACACGTGATCCTTTACGAAAAAAAAACAAGATTTTATCTTCGGATAACTGAAATTGATTGGTTTGAAACTGTTAAATATAAAGTGAAATGTGCTAATAAAAACTAGTTACATACCATGGCTTTGCAATGCTTTTTTACACGAGAATTATTGTTACAAAACGTAATTGAGATCTGTACCTATATGTTCATTTAATTTAAGAGATTTTACAGTCAATTGAAATATAAGGTTTTCCCACAATTTTATACAGTTGACATAGGATAAAGATATCAAAATATATCCGGAAATATACAAGCAAGAATAATAATGCGAGCTTAAATTGGAACGTTGTAAATATATACAACAGTTAGTGACAGGAACCCTTCGACAAACTAGTTCGAAACTTGTCGTGAAGTTGGCAACTGACAACTTCTCGGATATATTGGGAATATAAATATCCTCAAACGCCCCTAGCCCTTTCTCAGCCACTTAAGACATCCGCTATCGGCCCTTGCGTCCTGTTATCTGCTCTTATTGCGAAGGAAACATCTATTTTGAGGTATGAGCGACTGTAAAGAACAGCCCTTAAGGTGATATAACGATTAAGTACTTTTGAATATGTTTGTTAAATTTATTTTTTAACGTAGAAAGACGCTACCTAATTTTTGACAACCGCGTTTTTTTTAGTTTTTAAACTAGTTATCATGTATTAATGTTATAGACATATTCTATGCTTATTCAACTAAAAATGTAAAGTTAAATTTTGTTTGTCTATTATCTTAGTCTATAGTCATATCTTACTAATATGTGATATCAAGTATAGATAATGTTTGTAATAAATCTAGATATATTAAAAAATAGTTAAAAACGAACTAGCTTAAAATAAACATGGATTTAATTTAAATATAATACATAAAAACTAAAATATGTCATTAAAAGGTGTCCCTTTACTAACATTATAAAAGTGAATGTTTGAATGGATGTATGTTTGTTTGAAAGTATCTCCAGAACGGCTCAACGGATCTAGACGAAACTTCGTATTGATATAGAACATAGTCTGGAAAAACATATAGGCTACTGATTAAGTTTTACTTTTAATTCCGCGTGGAGTCGCGGGCGACAGTTAGTAATATTATAAAGGCTAAATTTAGATGAATGGATGTTTGTTAGAATGTATGTAGAACATAATCTAAAAGAACATATAAACTACTAATTGTGATTTTTATTAAATACGCGCTGACGGAGTCGCGTGCGACATCCACTATCTTCATAAGACGAGAAATTCTTGAAACACCTTATTGATACTCATATAAATTCACGATACAAATAAACGGATATCGATACGTGAAAGTTGCGTTGTACCCGGATATCTTGTGAGTGCAGCCGACGTCGGCGAACTTTGGATGTGTACGGCCACGTGTCAAGCACGTGATCACGCCAATATTCCTTGAGACATGCTAAAACCATTAGAACAAACGAAAATGAAACATATTCCAAAGAGATAAAGGTTACTGTAACTGCACGTTAAAGTTTGTACAACTAAAACGAGTATAGGCGTTCGACGTTATATAAATGGACAGTGGATATTGATTATCGGCAGTGACTTGAGGTTTCTTAGCAAAGATGATGAATTGAAAATAATATCTATGAAATTTTAGAGAAATAATAAGTTCTTCTATATGTTTAGTTACTTTTCAATATGTATACTTACTTTCTTCAACTTAGTTAATTTAATTTCATGTACACAAACATGTTTTCAAAGCTCTCATTGTCTTTGTAAAAATAATGATAACTAATTAAAAGAGATCTTAAAACCATTGTCCAAATGAAACGATTAGAGATGATTATCCCTTTACCTGACAATCGTAATTCTTACAACCCTCTGTGTTCACCAAAGTTTGAGGCCAATTTCACAGAAGAATGGACGTAACGGCCGCCTCTCGACTTTCAACTTATAGGAAAAACTTGTCCAATCAGACTAAGTAGCACTTTGTGACCGGTATCGCAAGGAAATCTAGAAATATGGATGCGGTACATAAATATATTTACCTAATCTAAAATCTTTATCATACTTTTAATGACTTCTCCGATAACATCTACATCTGAGTAAGTTTTACAAACCTTTAAAATGATTTGTCAATCGTTGTCTGCCTTTAAGTAGATTCAAATTTTCGAAACGATATGAATGAAAAAATGTTTTTAGTAGTCACTCAATCTTAGTTACGTTTATTTCCTTTTGTAGAGTTCCTACGATGTTATCATAGCAAAGCTACGGAGACTAAAATTGACTTAATCGAAAGATTTGATTGTTTCTTTGTTTCAATTGAATAGGCTCAGAAACAACTGAACCAATTTGAAAAATTATTTCACTGTTAAGAAGCTAGACTATACTCGGGTGACATAGGCTATGTGTATTATTTTTTTTTAATTCCGCGCGGACAAAGTCGCGGGCAATTGCCAGTATTTCGACTACCTTCGTAGCTCCTTGTTAGTTATTGAATTAAACGCATGCCCGGACACAAACTGGGAAACATAAAAGAAAAAGTATTAATATCCGTCAACTACAATCTGCGCTGAAGCGAGACGGGACAGAGCGAGGCTTCGGGGCTGATAATAATTACGTAGAACTTTTATGTATTTCGGAATAAGGTTAAACAAATTAAACTTAACATCCAAATGTACACAACGCTATCTTTAGAAATAGCAATAAAAATTACAAAATGTTTGAATACCTAAAACCAATTTTTTTTCTTAGTCATATTTTTTTATTAAAATAAATATTTTTAATCAAATGGAATTTCAGTTTAAATTTAATTTTTAATACTAATCGATTATAATAGACGTTCAAATAATTCCGGTATAGAATCATAATGCGTTCGATGTGGAGAATGCGCGCGGCGGCACATTCCGCGCATGCTTTGAAGTGTCGGATGTGCCGCTATTTAAGATATGCAGGTGGATACTGACGGTGATTGGGGAATGCAGATCGTACCACTGATCAATATATATACGTATTATTGAATTAAGTATCAAATTGTTATAGTTTATAAGGTTTTTTCAAACTAGTACAACTTGAAGTTCTTCAATAAGCGAGCGAAGCTCTTTCTTAAAGACCGGCCTCTGCAGTTCCTAAAGTGCTGTGGATGTAGCTTATAAAAAGCGGTAGCGTAGAAGGCAGCAAGGTATATAGACTAGGCTTAAGGAAGTAAAAAAGAGTGTGCAAATTTCTTGAAGATGCGTGGTACCTGTACGTTCTAGATGCTCTTAAACAATGTCGATCAGTATTCGTTTCAAAGAACTCTAAAAGAAGCTCGTATAAAAATAAATTTTAAGGCGTGTAAACTTTCAAAGTCTTGGCTTTAAGTAAGGAAAAGGGGCTAAAGCTAAAGAAAATGGCATGCATCCATTATCCTTTAAGAACGAAGCGAAAGAAAAAAATCTAAGCTTGTTCTATAAGACTATGCAAATGTAGAAAGGTCTTGACGGTCGGCCGCCTGAGGCTGGCGGAGGCCGGGGTGGTGTGTGGGAGGGGGTGGAGGTCAGTGGACAAGGGGCAAGGGGCAAGGAGAGAAAATGCCATCGCTTTGTGCCCCACGCTAATCCTTTAATAGCAATCGAGCCGTCCGCCGGCCGGCTAATAGTACGAGCCACGGCGCGCTACAACCGCCATAATGCTTTGTCTTTTATAATCAGATAGCTTAAGGAATCAAAGGAGGTCGTAGGCTTGAGAATTTAATCTCCCTATTAGTATGAATGATTAACAAAGGATCAAGACGAGGTAAACGTCTGAATTATTCTTAGCAGGCCTGGCTTTAGAATAAATTGTATCTATTACCTATCTTATGTAGGTACCTACTGTATCAAAGTGAAAATAATCCTAAGAAAACCATCCTATAAAAACTTTTTCATAGGATAGTTTCTTGGTAGATATAGCATTGACTCCATCCAGTTTATTTCTCAGTTGTGGTGTTCAAGTTTTGAATACTTTAAACACATTTGTAACTTTTGAGACTATTAACCGTGGGTTTGTGAGACCAAAATCACCGTCTAACATATACAGAGATTTTTTTCTTAGAATCCCACGGTGAATCAAGCGTGATACAAGGACAATGTCCAAGGTCTTAATTATCTGCCTAAACACCATGATATAATGACTAACATCGCTCAGTAAATCATCCCTCAGTCATAACTCACACGCACGCGCCTGTATTTATCATTTCTTTGTCCACCCCAGAGATTTATGAACTCATACGAACCTCCGCTCCTCGGGGACACAATACTATCGCAATAACTCAACAACCGTTATATTTATTTCCTTCTAGAACATTTCTTTTATGATTGAGCCTCGTTTGATTCTTGTTAGGCTTGACCAAGAATTAAACTAAGAAGTAATAATAATTCGTTTCAAAAAACTATCTTACTAATAATATTATTATTAACGGGAAAGAATATATAAATTTGGACGGATGGCTGTTTTTTTATCACATAACACCAGAAAAGCTGAGCGGATCTGCATGATATTGTCAACAGATAGATTGCAGCCTAGAATAGCGCCTAGGGTATTACCTAATTGAGTTTGTTTTTTAATTCCGCGCAGACGGATTTGCCGGCGACTGCTAGTAAATAATAAAATATCACTATCGAAATGAAAATTTAGTAATTATAAAACTTACTGCATTTTAGCAAGGTTAACATTCTATAGGAATTTATATTCGCTTATAATTTCTTCAAGTTATTGAATTTAAATTAGCCATGAAAAAACTGAGCATGAGTTAGAAAAAAGGAAAGCGGCAAAAGTTTTGGAGGACATTTGTAATCGTAACTTACGAGAGTTTGCCATCAAAGCGGAAATTCACTCAAAAAGACGTTACGCCGCGAAGTTCCCTTAATAAGCGACCAACTCCGCCGGAAGCTACTTTTCATATCATCCCTACTAATTAATCAGGTTTGAATCAAACAACAAAGTATTAAGTTACGATACTTAACTCTGATCCTCTTAATTTTAATTAATATACATTTAAAAGTTTTCATTTTGTGTCTACATGTAAGTTTAAAACATATATATTACACATAATATATTAAAATCGTTGTTTTAATCTTACTAATATTATATACTAGCTTTTACCCGCGACTCCGTCTGCGCGGAATAAAAAATAATAGACAACGGGGTAAAAATTATCCTATGTCCGTTTCCTGGTTCTAAGCTACCTGCCCACCAATTTTCAGTCAAATCGATTCAGCCGTTCTTGAGTTATAAATAGTGTAACTAACACGACTTTCTTTTATATATATAGATATGAAGATAAAACAGTCTGGAAGAACTCATATGCTACTAATTAAGTTTTTTTTAATTCCGCGCCGATAGAATTGCGGGTGATAGCTATTAAATTATAAATTGAAGAGCTACATTTTCTATTTTAGTAATTATGAATAAGTAAATTAAATATATAAGAAGAGAACATATTTATGTTAGGCAAAAAAGAAAGTGACGTATTTTAGTTTCCCATAAATATGATAATAAGAGAGAAGCAAAAAATATATCGCACTAATATTGTTTTCTGTCAAAAACAGAGTCAATTTGCTTTAGATTAAGATACGTCGTGTCCACCCCTGATACATACCTGACGCCATTTTATAAACTGCACAGAATATAAAAGTATTTTTGCCTAATTTATTGTTTATTTATATTAAATTGAGTTATTTTTATTATTTATATATAAGGAGTAAAGGAATAATATTTTCGTATGATTATTTATGTATTTCTGTCAATTTTTTTTGAGCCCAATGGACAAAAAACCCATTGGGCTCACCGATATATCGGACCAATGGATTACACCGAAAATTATTTATATTAAAATATGAATGATAATAACTTTTTAAAAAATTAGCTTGCTTCTGGGATGGTATTAGTTTATATTAGGTAGTGCGGTAGGTAGACTTTGGGATTTGGTTTAATGTAATTTATGGATTACTTTTTAATTAAAACATCGATTCGTACATAGATATATCTGCCTCTATGAGAAACATCTAATATTTTTAAAGATAAAAAAACTAGTGTCCCTAAAACTAGCTTACCAGATAATAAAATAAAGGGTCGAAAAATAATTACATACAAAGTAGTATGACATAAATCATACAAACCCCTATTCAGTCCCCTGAGCCTATGAGGGCAGAAACTTTGCAGTCTTAATATACTGGGAGAAAAAGTAGCCTGACCCGGCGCCGGACAAGGAAATACACTTAACACGCCTCACCGGGGAAAGTACGGCTAAACCCTTTTTTGTAACATTATCTATCTTTTGTAACGTACAGATTTACATTAACCAGGGCACTTTGTTGCTTAGTCTACATATTTACATTATGTACAGCGTCCTTCGAGGAAATAAGCTTCGTAGTTCAGCAAATGATTGATACGAATCTAAAGGTACCAAGGAAATGAATGGTAATTAATTGCTCTAATTTAGTAGTGTGTAAGTGGTCCACAACACATTGTGACATGTTATTTTTAATTTACATTTTAAATTTATTGTAAGGAAAAATAAATCACATTTTTACGCCACATGTTGTGCTTCCATCAACGCCGAGGTTTCCTTAGTCGTAAGAAAAACTACCCTCAATCCTTTACCGCGTGTCAGAGATCGCAGGCGGTACCTCGCGGCCTGGCCCCATAATAAATCAAGTCTCGAGGAAATTGCAGACGACATAGGGGGCGGGGGAGTGCGGAGGCGTACGGCAGGGGGAGGGGATTTAATTAAATCTTGCATCGAACTCCTGAGGCCCACCACCGCGCCGGCCTAACGAACGACCATTGTGTTTAAATAATGTGTGTATTGTATTTTTGCTGATCGAATAATGAGAATAGATTTTGTTAGACCAAATTGATTTAAATAAATAGTAATAAAACCAATTTCCCAACTTACAAGTTATGTCACATTGAAAATTATTTTCCTTACTTAATTATTCCTTTTATCTAAGCTTTTGTTGAGGTGAGACACGTGGCTGTGAATTTTTGATTCAGATTTTTTTTAGATTAGCTCCTTCCCGCGACACCTTCCGAGCGAAAACAAAAACGTTCTACACAGTCTGTGCCACATTTCATCTAGTTCCGTCCAACCGTTCCGTAGATACCTTCAAACAAACATCCATCCAACTTTCGCAATTAAAATATTAGTAAGAGTAAAGTCACGACAATTATTTATTGATATCACCATAATATGATTCATATTTTATTGATATTGAGATTATTTCAGTTATTAGACGATGTATTACAATGTGACGTCAGCAGTCAGCTCACGTGTGACGGTACACGATGGGATCGTCTCTCGATCTCGAGGTGGTTTTAACGGCCGTGCTAAGTACTTACTCTCCTCAATTGCTCATATTTCATTTGAGGGGCACTAAATAAGGCTTTATTACGTAAATAATATCCCCCAAAATATTCTCACTAATTAATTTAAGGGTCCCGCCGGTTAAAGGGAGTTGAAATTTGCGCGGCGGCGGCTTGTTAGACGCTTTCTTGAGCAAAGCCTTCTTTGTGAGAATTATTAGCGGTGTTGGCTGATTTTGTTTAATTAGTATTAAAGTTTGAGGAAAACGTTACGCATTTTTTGGTTATTAATACGTAGTGTAAATAGGAGATAGCAGAGTAAACAAATCACTTTAAACTACGATGGTAAATGACAGTAAAGTTATTGTAAGGTACATTTATTTTTCAATTTTTCTATGCTTCTTACCTAAATATTGAAAATAAAAGTAATCTGAAGGATAAAGGTGATGCCATAAATCTTACATTGCTTTTATAGGGTTGTATATCAGACATAGAGGTAGAGGATGGCACGCAAAGTAACTGTTAGTCCCTTTTGAATAATGAATGTGGACGGTCACCTTCGGGACAACTCAAACATATGTAAATCGCTTACAAGCACCACATGCATAACTATCTACTCCAATATTACGCAGTTTACTTGTTTCTGTGCTTGTAGACCTGTGTACATAGCACGAATATTTGTGATAATCGCCATCATATTAAAATTTGTATTAAAATTTATTTAGGTCGTAAAAGTATATCAAAAATATCATACTAATTTTGATATAATTCACAATAACGATACGAAAGCGATTATTACATACTAGCTTTTACCCGCGACTCCGTCCGCGCGGAATAAAAAAAATGCACGCAAGATAAAAAAGTTCCTATGTCCGTCTCCTAGTTCAAAGCTACCTCCCTATCAATTTTCAGCTAAATCAGTTCGACCGATCTTGAGTTATAAATAGTGTAACTAACACGACTTTCTTTTATACATATAGATATTCTGTTAGGCCCACTGTTCAGTTTATATATAAAGTGTACACGATAATTATGTTAAAATCAGATTAGTTACGTAAGCTATAAAAATCTCAAAAATGTTGAAATAGAAATACATGGCACAAGTTTTTCCATTAAAACCATTAAGCAGGACGAAAACATAAAAATTGTATGATTATTTTTGTGTATTTTCGTTAAAATTTATATGATAAAAAAGTAGTATCGCTTCTAATCTTATCAATTACTAAAAATGCTCTCCATTTTCTTTAATTATTATTACTTATTAACTTTTGTAAAATTTAATACAAGTAGGCTATACGTAAGTCAAAATTAAACAAGTTCATAGCGATTTGACGTTATTAACTTCAATCTTTTGTATAAAAAGTTCACAAAAAGGGAAGGCGAACGTAGAGCAGTGAAGCTACAGAGACTTCTTATTTTTTAGACTAGATTTTGGACTGTGTAAATGTAGAGTCCCTATACAAAAAAAATTACAGAGAGAAAAATATTATGTCCTTACATATGAAATTGGCGTTTTGTATGGGAGGAACAAAAAGTCGAATATTTTTTTATATAATATATTTAATTAATCAAAGTATGAACCATTATTTTCTATGCACTTTTGCCATCTCATAGGTAGTTCATTGATCCCTTTACTAAAAAAACCAGTCGGACGGGAATTAATAAAATCTTTGAAGGCGATTTGGACTGCCCCATCGGAGTTGAATTTTTTCCCTTGCAAGAAGTTATCCAAATTTCGAAAAAAATGGTAATCTGTTGGAGCAAGGTCCGGGGAGTACGGAGGATGTCTTAGACTTTCCAATTGAAGCTCTTCTAATTTAGTAGCCGTCTGTTGCGCAGTGTGTGGTCTAGCGTTGTCGTGAAGCAGTAGCGGCGTGGAGCGATTGACCAGCCTAGGTTGTTTAGCCGCTAGCTTTTCCATCATGGTTTGCAATTGCTGACAATAGACATCAGCCGTAATAGTCTGGCCAGATTTGAGAAAACTGTAATGAACAATACCGGCACTAGTCCACCAAACGCTTACAAGTAACTTTTTTGGGGTTAATTTTCGCTTGGGGCAGGATTTGGCTGGCTGGCCAGGATCCAACCATTGCGCTGAGCGCTTCCGATTATCGTAAAGAACCCATTTTTCATCACAGGTAATGATTCGGTTTAAAATACCTTCATTATTGTGCCGGTTTAGTAATGTAACGCAACAGTCGACGCGCATGTGCCGGTTTGCTTCAGTCAATTCGTGAGGTACCCACCTTTCAAGCTTTTTAATCTTCCCAATTTGCTTCAAGTGAATTAAAACAGTTTTATCACTAACATCGCAGCCTTCAGCTAACTCGGACGTGGTTTGCGATGGATCCGCTTCCACAATAGCCTTCAACTCTTCATTATCAACTTGAGTCTCAGGCCGTCCACGGGGCTTGTTCTGCAGATCGAAATTTCCAGAACGAAAACGTTGGAACCAAAAACGAACTGTGTTTTCTTTTGCAACACGACCGCCATACACATCATTCACCCTTCGAGTCGTTTCCGCAGCACTAGTGCCACGGCGGAACTCGTACTCGTAAATAATGCGATATTTTAAGTTTTCCATTTTGTAAAATGAGTGACGCAAACAGAAAAAAATAGAAGAAAAAAAACAAATGAATGACGGTCATCGAACCACAAATACATGAGTCTATAGCTGTACAAATTTGAATTTGGAATTCCTTACCAAAGAGGAGAAATTCGTGATTAAAGTGGCCAGTACGAAAAACGCCAATTTCATATGTAAGGACCTAATATAACAATCATACATGTTATATAAATGAACTATATAAAATGGACCTTAAAACCTAAGACATGTAAAAACATTAACAAAACGGCATTAAATCGTCATAATGTCAATGTACTATCATGATATCAACATTCACTCATTATGTCAAACGTTATATCTTAATGTGATTATTTAGAAATTACGAATATATAACAGTTGGATTCTATGTGTACACATGCTTGCGTATAACCCAAACAGAAAGCCTTCGAACCGTTTAAATTTCAGCACCAGTATCCCGTTCAGAGGTAAGCACTAATCAATTTGTCGATCGCTGTACCTATTATGGAAAGCGACTGAATAATTGACAGGCTGTAGGTCTTCATGGTTCAAATCATATAATTATTTAAATATCTTCTATTTAATGTGATGCTGGATATTAAAGTGGATTCCCTTTGAATATACCTATTTAAATGGTACACTTGAATAATATTTTTTATTTTAACAATATTAAATCATTTGCTCTAGTCATTAGGTAGTCTGTGCAGTATAGTACATTATACAATGTTCGTAGGCGGCGAGGGTAGGTGTGTGTATAGTTCACAAGGCCCGACTCTCGCCTACATGTCCTCTGATGAATTCTTAATGCGCACTCAAATCACAATAAGAATACGAGTTTCAAAGGAAACACTCTTGAATATAATATTACTCCACGTATCCTATATGTACTAAATTACGTTCTTCGAATGTGTCTATGAGTTTACGTGAGACATGTTTTATTGAAAATTCATTAGATATCATGTCAAATTCAGGTCACTTGATTAAAAAACTTTCTGTAAGTAATAGAACTTTCGTAAGTAGAACACAATTAATGTTCACTGTCATTCGAAGATTTTGTGCTACAAGACGTATTAATATCGAAGCCATATCTAATAATATGGCAAGATTGTGAATAATCTTACTTTGGTTCTCAACACGGTCAAGTTGTAAATATTTTTTGCATACTCTGCAATAAAAGTTAAAGCATCTTACATATCTCAATGAAAACTCATTCGCAGCTTTATAATGTGGACTTGTTCCTATCTTCAGAACAAATGCTATGTTTTAATCTCTTCTTTAGTTGCAATATGTAGGTCATTTTCTTTCAGGTGGCTAAGTTGTATCGATCCGCTGCGGCCACAGACGCGCCACTTAATGAAATAGAAATTGGCGACCTCCCGAAGACAAACTCCTAGCCCGCGCCCGTCCCACTCCCTCGCCGCGAGTCCCACCGCTCGAGTGCCGTGCCGCGAGAACGAGACGGAGTATATTTATACGAAGTCAAAGACGGCCGCCGAGTGGGACGGCTGTATTCATTATGAATATAATGCGGTCGCGGTTGTGTCCGTGCATACGCATGAGGTCGGGGTACGTGTGTGCGTGGCTTTCTCAACATCGCTACAAATCAATATTTTCATCCTTGTGATGAACGACAATGACCAGTTTTAGGGTTAGCAGCAACACCTGATCAAGGGTTATAGTCTATGTCACTATAATTGCTTGAGTCTTTAAAACATTTAGAAAAAAAAATTAAGAATATAGGTTTTAAAAAAGCTGGTACATAAAAGTCATAAAATATTCCAACCAAACGACAGTGGCAACATTAATCGATAATAAGATGTGTGCGTCTCGACTTGTGGTTGGTTTGCGGTTAAATGGGCGTGGTTTGTGGTCACATTTACAACCCGCGATTGGTCGATCACCTGACTGTTTGCGGTTAGTCGTGCGGTTTCTAAGATTTTCACCCTCGGGAAAAATAGATAAAGGAAAATATATGGTACGTCGACCGCGATTGGTCGCCGTTAATTCTGCGGTTAACCGCGAAACGCGATTCGCTAAGATGATAATAGGTTGTTAGCGCAATTGGAACGATTTGTCGCCCGCTTGTCGAAGCGCCGCGGATTCGTGTTCATTCCTGCGGTTACTTAATTTGTTTAACACCATATAGATATAATATAACTGCGGCTGTATTTATAAAATACAATTTCATACCGCTACATGGTAAATACTACAATTGTATTTAGACTTTCTAACGATACACTTATTTTAATACTGTGATAACGTAATTTAAGTAAAAGTATTTTATTTATAATTTACATTTATAACACTGCATAATAATTACATTATTCTTTTTTTAATATGAAACGCGCCCTCTCTTGGAAACGTGCCGAACTAAGAAGTGAGTATTTTTAACAAAACGCCTTCAAGTGCAAACCTTTCCGTTTTCTTCGCCTTCTTAAGAAAGCGTAGCGACTTGAGAAAGTTCCTTTCAACACCCCTGTTTACGCACACATAAACTCAACACCCTGTAAAAGCGCGAAGGCTCCCGCTCGACTCCAAACTTTCAAAAAGGTCTTAACTAAAATTAGTTCTACGCTAACTTACGCTCATTTCGAACAAAACTCCCATTCGCTACGTTCTTAAATCCAAAACGGCATTCCACTTAGGGGCAATAGGCGTCTTACTTCCTTTTTTCCCTGGACCTCATTTAGAATTTGTTCAAACCTTTATAGAATAACACAAAAGTCTCAAATACTTTTTTGCTAAAATAAACCTTATACAAATGGGGTGAAGTCTAAATTCATCCAATTCTACCTTGTGCAGTTGTTGTGAAAATATCGCATACATTTTTCACATACTTTGCATTTCGTTGTGTGCGTTGGACGGCACGTATTGTAATTGTGTGCGTGGAAGTGGCGCTAGTGTGGTCGTAGTACTGTTATTTCTAAACAGATGGCGTTAAGCGTCCCTGTGGTCTGAAAATTTAAGGAGCTTTATTTCAGATGTCTCGGTTATTTTTGAGACCAGCAAATAGGTACTTAATTTATTCATTTACAAAAAATGAACGGTTGAAGTACCAAATTTTGCCTTTAATGTATGAAATGTATAAAAATACCAAGATATAAAAAATATATTTTTAAATAAGGTAGAGCTTTTGTAAGATGGTTTTAGATAATCGTTCATCGAATGTATTCGAAGCCAGGACTTTATGAATCACTGTGAGCAAACTTAACCATTAATCTATTTCAGTTTCAATGTAAACCACACTTATTCATATATTATGTGTGAATTGTTTTCGCAAAGTTAGCTTAAACATTTGATGCATCATAATCTTGCGATTTAAAAATATTTTATCCTAATAATTGGTACTTGGCGAATAATCGGTTTATTATTTAGATTATCGTAATGTTTATTCTGCATTCAATACAGCAATTTCAATAACTGAGCTCAGCGAATTATTTTAAATTTACGATAAACTATATAACTAGCCGAGTGTAATGTGCCGGGTGGAGGTCATGTCCGCGGGGGGACGGGAGATCTGGTAATTTTCAGGACTATTTATTTCCCGTTGGTCACATTAAGCGATGCCCGTGTATTATATGTATCTACACTACGTTAATTGTAATTGCCCGTAACTAGGGGCAAAAGTCAATTTTGTTATTCTTTCGTTTTATATCTAACAACGCAATATACAAAGGTTATATAATGTATACTGTTGCTTCTACTAAGACTTATACACCAGTTTATATATTTAAAAAATACAGGATGTTCGGATATTATGTTATACAACAGAATTTCCGGACACACTGTGTCAGTAGTCATTAATACTTCATACCTCTTTGTATAACGGACTAAGTACAAAGTCATTTATTGTTGGTTTCTGAGACCAAAGTCCTTCTACAAAAATATTGTTATTTCTGTTTTGATAAAGATAATGAGAGGAATGACGTTATGTTTTAAACAGGAAATTTGGTCTCACAAACCAAAAATTAAAGTGACAATTAGGATGTTGATTCCTCGTCCGAATTTGAAAATTATTGCAAAGATCATAAGTATGTATATGTGGTTACTACAAGGATAATTCAATTAACAATAATACATAGTTATGGTATACCTACGTATACATTGCATTCAACCCTTTAAATCGGACTTAAATTATGTGGTTTATTGTAGAGCTGATTAGTTCCGCCACGGAGCGTGAAATTAAAGCACTGTTGGAGCTGTTTAATGAGTTAAATATTTCTTTTGCCAGCCCTAAAGTAGAGCGCAGCTAAAATTCGTCCAGACTCAGTAAACAACGCATTTGCGGGACGGACTTTAAGCTTTCATTGTCTGTTTAAGTCAAGCTTAATCAACAGAGAAGTTCCTCGTACAACAAAATACTATTCAAATTATAAATAAACTACTTCGGAGAAATTATACCAAATGTTTAAAAATATAGGGTATAATATGTTTATAATATATATATGTCTTTAAGAACATCTTTAAATGTTCTTATTAACTAAGTGGGACTAAAAATTAAGTCGAAGTTGTATTATATACATTGGGATACACAAATATACCAAAAATAAAATGGCAAGTTTTTTTTAATATAATGTAATAATGTATTCATTAACAGAACCTTTGTAAATAGGGAAAAATTTAACAAGATTACCCGTGAAACCGTGTAGTGTTGATAATGTTGAAGGGCTCGCAAAGGGTTGAAATCAAGGCGGGGACGGTAATCAGCCGGCGACCGCGTAATGGCCCCGCCGGGACACGCCGACGACGACTTGAGACGCTGTTCAGGGCTGTCACTACGTAGTAACCGACATTCATGGCTGCAGTCTGGTTAATACAATTATGTGTACGGATACATTTGCTGAATAAAAATTAACATGCTGAGTTCCCATTGACCGAGACCTATCGGTGACAAGTCAGAGATGTAACCATGACCACTCTGAGACCAAAATCTCCGTTTAAATATATTGATATCTCTGTTGAATAAAGATGATGATATGTTTCATACAGAGATTTTGGGCTCAAAAACCCACGGTTAGTCAGTTATTCTTAAGTATTTTCTAAAACTTGATTTCCTTTACATCGTGTTAAGTATAACTTTCATTGAAATAAATAAGACATTTAATACAAATCTCTATGATTGGTAGAGTTGTTTTTTCACAGCCCTATGTTACAAAGCAGTATTTCTTGTCAGGGGCTGAAACAATGCCGATGTTTATTCTTTATCGCAGTCGTGGGAAATTTACGCCCAGGGCTGGTGATAATTAAAATATTCTCATTCGCAATGCATTGCGTCTTGCAGCTTGCCAACGGTTCAGTCTATTTAATTAAAATTGCTCTTATTATTATTATTATTTGAAGAGACTGAAACAAGCCAGTTGTAACAACGACTACGTTGACGGTTACAATTGGCTTGTTTCGGTCTCTTAAGACAGCTATTCCAATTTTAAGTAACCAATTAGGGTTATAATACTCTTCCCCTGTAGTAATACTTGTATTGAATAATATATTGTACTAATCCCTTTTATTATCTGTGAAAAGTAGAGACAACAATATGTACCGATAAAAGTTTTGCTGCTGTCGAAACTCATAGTTAATATAACATCTGAATTATATCATAATAAAATCAGTAAATAATTAACTGTCTTATATAATAAAAGATAAAGGTCAAATTCTGAAAAGAGGTCAATTGAATTTTCTATATAATAGACTAATATTTAGGCTTTAACAATATGTCTGTGATTATTATCTGCTCTCACTATCATCCTTCGCTTCCCTTCTAAAGAGCTTCGTTGTTTTATTATGATAGTTATTTTTAATTGTTATAAAACTTATCTTATTTGATTTATAAGTTTGTTGTACATTGAGTAAATTTGATGTATTTTCAAATAACACTTTTTAGTGACTGCAATACGAATGTATAATTATTTTAATTAAGTTCATTTTCTCCCCTCAAAGCGTCGTCAGTAAGATGACAGAGTAAAGTCGTGGAGACAAACGATGCGAACACGTTTATTGCAATAATTGGCGTTTTCACATAAACAAAAGCACAAAGACGTCTGTAAGGGGTTGTATGAAAGGATCGTAATTACTCGCGTCTTGTACCATGCTTTTAACTATGGTATGGTGTAAAATATGTATGGAAATACGTGTATATGTAATGAAATTAGTAAATTTTTAAAGTTTCCACACTCTTCTTTCAAATGTTTGTAGATAATGTAACATGTAATGATTTCCCCTATGAGTTTCCAACGTCAGATACTGTAATCATTACGGTTTTCGTAAGTGGAACCCAACGGTTACAAAGCATTAATATGCGAATATCTGCATTATTATTATAATGGACAAGGAAGAGCATTTTATTAGTTGACGTAGCAGAAACTACAACTTTTGTAGATAGTACTTACTTTGCTGGTGCTACGTGAAGTTGACCTTGCGATATATGCAAGCAGTCGACTGGCAGGATGGCACAAGACATGTGGCGTTGGCAATCTCTTGTGTCCCAGACTAAACCCCACTTTGTAGATAGTAGAGAAAGGCTAATCGTAAGATAATTATAATCATATTTTCCCTAAACTTTACTAACCTAATACAATAAGTCGACGAGTACTCTTACCTAGTTAGGCAGCTTGTGCAGGTTGTGTTGGCTATACAGTGAACCAGTACGGCAAGGCGAGGGCAAGGCGAGGGCGCGGCGAGGGCGACGCTACGGCGACACGATACAAATGAGGCTTCACAATTAAGGCGGGTACACACGGTAGGCACGGCGCATTTGCCGGTGTCACGTACCGACCGCCTAGCACTTAATTTTGCCAGGGTGTAGGGGGTGTGCGGTGCGGTTTTAAATTACGCCCGGCGCCCCCACGATTGAAGTTCGACAGCCCGTCTAGTTCTGGATAGTTGCGATGATTCAGTCGGGGAACTTATGATGCCGTGTGTTTTTGATAAGGCTTACGTGATTTTAAATTCCATGCCTAATTGTTATTTACAATGTGTAATGTGCAATACTTTTACTTTTCAAGAAAGAAATTAAACAGTTACCAATAACTACGTAAGCTGAATACTACAAAGAAATATGGTTCCTTTGCTACCAATATTGTTTAATTTAAGCCTTAAAAATCGCGAAAGTTATAACGTGATTGGCATTTATTAACAAAGTTCAGGTTATAACTTAGGTTAGAACAAGGCGTGGATATTTTATATGTTTTGGCAAGTAAAGACAAGATAGGGGCGCTCTTTAGTACTTTATTGGATACTCCTCACGGTGTTGATAAATTATTTTTTTATATTATAAGGTGGCAAACGATCAAGCGGCTATCTGTATTTGCCGAAATAGCGAAGTGACCATAGCTCATAGACAGCTGCAAGGGAATACACAGCAAGAGAGTATTTCTCTTTCCTATGCATCTCCCCCTACGTCAAATCCATTTCACCTTCTTGTCCTTTCCTTATAAAAAAAAGGTGGCCTAAAATTAGACACCACGCACACTCATCAGACGAAACGCGGAATTGCTTCCACTTCACGCCTGTCTTCTGTGTGGTCGTGGTATTGCACCAGGCGAGCCGACCAATTCGTGCAAGAGATGTTTTTGTTGCTGGCGTCTACCACTGTTAGAATATCACAGTAAAAAATTGATCCTTTGATCGTTTACCTACAGTTGTCTATGGTATTTTACAACAATACATAACGTCGGGCACATAAATCTGACACGGGGCGGCTTGGCCAAAATGCCCGTGTGTTTAATGCTAAAAATCAATAATTAAACGATATATGTAATTAATACGCTGTGTCCGCGGCGCGCGCTCGCATTATGGCCGGGCTAAATGCACGCCGGCTGCATTATGAAAATGACTGGTTGATAAGCCTGCCGTCATTTAACTTGCTATGTATTTAATACGTAATGATGGCGGCTGACAAAGAATGTTTGATGCCTGTTAATGTCCCCTTATTTTAATGTATTTGGTTGAAAATAACAATACTCGCTTATTTTACTGGATCTTTGATGTAATTTTAGAATGTAGAACACGTATCCAATTATTGTCTACAAAATTAAAAAAGTAACAAGACGTTCATTTAAAGATAACGTAATCGACATAGAACACACACATTATTTACTTATACATACACATACACATTTATTTATGTCGCAACCTATAATAAAAAATAAATTTATGGTTAAACAATGTTTAGCGCTATCAAATAAGCTTAGATATATCAGATATTTATCTATATTGCGGCAACAGTACCATTGTAACAAAATAACTGTAGATTGTTTAAAATTGATATTCATTTTATCGGTTCAATGTTTGCAATTAATTACAACAATCAATAATTTCGCGCTCCGTCGAGCGAAAACTACAACACAGTCTGGCCGGCACCAGATAACGGCCATCACTGACGCCCTTATAATATTCTACCGTGTATTTTGGTTCGAATAGCATTAGCATATCTCCTTAACGCATAATCAAATATGTATTAATATTGCTAAGAGAAATTGTAATTAAAAGCAGTTGAAATGTTCGAATGCTTTTAATCTTATTTTTTTTTTTAAAAATAACTTGAAACGATGTAAGTTCTAATTTCAAATTGTAAAGTCGGGATCTTAGTCTCGCAGTTTTTTTTTAATCTAAAACTTGTAATATAAATTAATGGTTAGGAGTAGATCCGATTACGTCGTGGGTTGAAATCCGTCATCATTATTGTTATGAACCATACTGTAGGACAAGTTTCGAGCTTTATTGGAAGGATAAAAAAATATTTAAACAGTACATAAATTAAAATATTTTTACATAAAAAAATATTTTATAAATATTATTTTAATGGCATTTATTATAAGTGATAGGGTATCACTGGTCTAGGTTGGTGCATCGAGCTCTACAATAAATCAGTGGCAGTGTCTCACTAATCCTCATTAATTACTACGCAATTTTAAATCTCATTATTGTCCAAATCGGTCTGGCATCGATTTTTCTCGATGTGTGCAGATGCCGGGTGGCTCGCATATATTATCGCCGGTACGTACTCAGGTGACATGTACGGTGTCCACACTGCAATCGTTTAAATCGAGACTATTGTTACTAAGTATGTAGATTTAGTACGTAGACGTATAGACTGAGGGTTATCTTTAGTGACCAATTAACGACTTAGTATTGTAGATGTTAATAAATGTGTACTTCATCTTGCATGTGTACTTCGTCTTTGTTGCACAGTTTTCTTATTGAAAACTAAAATAGCTGAGCCAATCAGAAATGATAGTTTTAACCTTAGACTTTATTTATAATATTTCTTATAATCATCATCATCTCTATGGCCTTACGTAAGTGGGTCACGTGGGATCGGCGCAAAAGTTTTTATCAACATTAACGTTTTGGCATAATTGTCACGACTTGCTGCCCCTTTATCGCCAACCTACTTGGTAGAGGAATTAAAATTAACTACTTATCTTTTATAATCAATTGAAAAATTATTCTTATGAAAAATTAAATTACTATTTTAATTCCATTACCATTTATTAACATAAAATTAATGAAATCGTGGACACCCTAGGGCACAGTAGGCGTACGTCGGTGTGTCCATCGTATCGCATTGGCGCAAATTAATGAGGGTGGGATATTTATTTCAGGGTTTCGTTAGCCGATGCCAGCCAAAATATCAATTCACCTCTCGATCGACGAACGTATAAGTAGCTGGAGTAATTCAGATGATATGCAAATGCTCACCCGTGGGGGCGTTGCAGTAATGAGCTCATTAAGGTTGTACTACAGCGCTACCGGAGTTGAGGTTGATAACGGTCCAGCTATTTTCATGCTCGACAAAGGATAAGCTTAATGGGTTTGGCCGGTTTGATAACTGATATTTGCGATATAAATTGTCATACAAAATCAAATATTTTTCACAACTAAACTTTAAACTTCCCTAAAAGCCTTTTATCTTATATAAACAATGTTCAACATTCAGTCACTGTTCCACGTTTTTAATACAAGAAAATTATCATATAAACAGTTTCTTTTTAATTAAGAAATTACTTTTTGACATTGAAAATTACTAGTACTGATACTGGCAGATTTCTTAAGAGTCTCCTTCAGTTTTTGGAACAGAAAGAAATTTGTACAATACTACGGGTAGTTTTTGGAAAAATATAACTGTATTTTCTGGATTGTGCCTGATTTTAAGTAAATGTTATATTAATAGTTTATGCTGAAATCTTCCTTAATATTATCTTATCTTATCTTTCCTACTAAAAACCTAAGCTTGTATTAAAGATTTTTATGCACAATTTCAATGTGATTTTAAAATCTTTGATCTTATAATTCACATTAAAGTTTGGTAGCGTTAAAGTTATTTGGCACTTGCAATGTCCAATAAAATTACAGAACCACATTCGCTCAAAATAGTTAAAACGGCAGCTGTTTGATTAATGTTTGAAAAAAGAAAACAAACAGTACGCATTTAGAGTTTTATTTTATAAAATTAATTCCGCTACAAATAAACAGAAATGGTTTTAACGACAAGCGGAAATCACAAATCAATTGCTACGCAACTTAGATTAATGGCTTTTAAAACATTGTAACATTTTAGTATTGCACTTGATTGTTTTATATGCGACAACATTCAACGAATAATTCAAAAAAAGAAAACTACAAAATACTTTATGGAAACAAAAAAATTATGAATCATTTGATAGACCTAATTTTACATATTCACAACCATTGTTCATTTAAAACAAAGAAATTTAAGAATTTAACTGTCGAAACTAAATCAGTTCGTTTTCCAATGTCTCTTCGGACTGTAAAGACATGAATTGATTCACATTCACATGGCTGTTCATTTGAAAATTTATCAAACAAATAATCTTTTGTAAATTCACCAAAACATAAGACGAATTATAAAAGAAAATATGCTTTTTAACATAACTCTTAATGTAGTTAAATCATAAACAGTATATATACAAGTAAGTATAATATGCGATATCGTAATTTCTTAGTTTTTTTAAAGGTTTGATATTTCGTTTATGAAACAATACAAAAATATGGGACTTTGTTATTAAAATGAGGATAGAAAAAGCGTCAAATTATATTAATTAATTAATAAACGCATATTTTTAGCGCCTTGAGGTACCTACTTAATAAATATCTACAAATGGACAGATCTCATATAATCAACAGATAATGTATCTTAACGGTGAGTTTCCACTATCGTAATACCTGTATCGCAACAATATCGCTATCCCTCTGAATCTCTTTGAAAAAACAAAGATAGAAATGTTCGTATACAGGTGACACGACAAACGAATTCACAGTGAGGCCCTTCGTACACAAGGCTATGTAATTCTTCGTAAATCGGCTATTTTAGACGCTAAGCGACTTACGCAATGCGGTGCCGTAGAGGTTAGTACACAAGCAAGCGTCGCCGATATTTTGTTGATTCGCCAAAGTTGCTCGGTACCTGTTTGTCAAGATAATCGTGAGAATTTTTTTTGTGATTTTTAACATGACGGAGCAGGATACAGTTGACATTTTGTAAATTATTGAGCTGTGTACTCACCTTGTAGACTACTACCGACGATGATATTGCATTGTGTGTACGGACCTCTACGCGATACTTTCGACGCTATACAATATTAGTTTGAAAGATTTACGTTACTGTGTACAGAGGGCCTAAGTAATACAGTATACATCTACTCAACTTTATAATTACAATACTATTGCACTTTACAAAATGCATTTACAACAATTTAGTATATTTACAATTTGTTTATTTTACATTTTTTTGATATTAAAAACAATGAAAGCATGAAATGCTTAAAACTAAAGTATGTTACAAAATTAAATCATTATCATTTTAATTTAAATGAATTATTTAATTTACTTAGTGTAGAGTTAATTACATTACGTATTGAATTTTTTACTACTCGTAGATATTTAATATCAAATTCAGTATCTTTTGTACAAATTATTATATAACAGAGCTATCGTATGTATTTTGGTTTACAATCAATAATTTTAAATATTAAACATAGGTTTTTAATAACATAATTATAAATTACGAAGAAAAAAATATTGTAGCGAATGGCTAATATATTTGACGATAGTTTAAAACAAGTTTTGCTAATATGTTTTACAATTAATTGTCCCTATTCAGCCAAAATCGTATAATTTGTAGGACGGGAACAAATTCTTATAAAAAAAAAAATTGACAAAATTTAACTATTTCATGTTCTCTTAACAATATCATACATTTTACAGGTATAATTTTTATATCTATTTCGTTGCACTAGGCCTAATTGAAAATTTAAATTGTATTTCAAATAAAATTTTAGTTATAGTTATCATCACGTTTTCATTTAACAAATAAAAATGTGTAAATCAAATAACGTCTTTACAAAGTACTAAACTAACTAGGGCAATGAGGTATCAACATGATTTCTACAATTTGTGCCACAAATGTTACGTTTGAATTTAAGCTGTAAAATGTTTTAATATGGCCGCCAAACAGTGTTACTGTCCGGCTGAGGATTGCCGCGCTGTCCTAGGCTGTTCACTCTGCCGTCTTCACCTCTGGAAGCCGCCGCGGCGCAAGAGTTTCCGCCGCCCAGTAACAAATCTCCTTGTCCGTGATTACCGTGCTGTCTGTGATTATTCGTTGTTGAAGATATCTGATCCATCATCGTTTGTAATTCGTTATGATGATTTTGTGTCGAATGTATCGAATTCGAATGTAAAGAATGAAAATTATGTGTCTGATTCGCCGCTGTGTACAACTGACTGTATAGTAGACTAGCGGGTAGAACGGGGTAAAGGGAATTGTTACAATTCCCTCCACCGTACGAGTTCTGTGAACCCATGAGGGAGGGGAAGTTGGAACTGTTTGAGTGATTGTGGCCGATGTTGGTGGTCGTGTTGGAGGTAAGCAAGTCGTCTTGGACCGGCGACTCGGGCTGGGAGCTGTTATCGCTAAGCGAACGCGGCCCCGTCGACAGGCCGTAGTCGGCGTTGTTGTTGTACCGTGGCAGCAGACTGCCATGATGCGAGGGCGACGAGCCAACCAGTCCAGACAGCTGTTGATCCAAATCCACGCCTGTTGTATCCGGAAGTACTGTACAAATGAAGACCGTAATCAATTAATTAATTGAAATAAGCATTCAGAAGAGGAGGAATTAAAAGTATATTTGTTATTCTTATAAAGTAAATATTTAACGTCATGCAAACCGCTTCCTTTATTATTTCGGTCCTACGCTATTTGTCCTTTTGGACCTATTTAACCAATTTAAAATCCTTAGTGTCATTTGTCAATATCACTTTCTCGCTAGCTGTGACCTGGAAATGTTTCGGTAGCTAAGACAACGTGACAATATATCTTGGCACTGTGCGTGTTAGGATAGTTTTAATAGGGCGCTATATTTTTCGTGTCGCTTGTCCGGGGCAGGCACGCATCGGCAATAAATTCATCGGCCGGATCGGTCGCGTCCGAGCCGTAGTAAATTATAATGAGAGGCGGTTTAATGCGCGCTGCCCAGCGCTGGCCATACGATTTTAAGGAGGATGTCGCTCGTAAACCATGTTGGTGCATTTAATTTCACCATTCTGGTATAATGAATTATAGTCTTCCGACCGAATTAAATTTTATATGCGATTAAGCAAGAAAATAACAATGTTGTACTTGCTGGCGATAATTAGATCAACTCTGAATTCTAGTCATCAAAACATATTTTTATTTATTAAATAATTGGTTGTCAACATCTTGATAGCTATATTATTTACAATGATTAGTTAAAAAAGATAAGACAACGCTAACTTTAACCATGTATACTCGATAAAATCAGGTGTCTACTTATAGTTACAAGCTGTTGTTATCGTATATTATGAACTAAAGAAAGTCTTTTAGGAAAATGACTAAAGTCTGCAATGAAAAGAGAACATAGATCTAAGTCAAGTGGGTCAGTTATATATTAGACTGCATAAGTGGTGTACCTGTATTATTAGTTCCGAAGTCCTGATTAGGCGCCTGATCGGGCACGGTGCCGGCGAAGCCGAGGGCGGGCGGGTTGAACTGCGTGGCCCCGGGTGCGGCGCACGACGGCAGGTATGCGGGGTACGCGCCCGCGCCGCCGTAACCCCAGTGCGAGTTGCTCGAGCTCAGCCCGAATTGACTCATGTCTATAACATAAGCTTAATTTAATATTCTTGTTGCAGAAGATTCCTAATGATAAATGTATTTTTATCATTAGATATCTTAATCGTAAATGAATATTTATCATTACAATTCTTATATCCATCCAATATCCATTGATACTGTAAAGCCCTGCCCATTAGCTTAACCTGTACTATATTTAAATATAACAATATCATGATTATCAGCTAAAAATTATAGTTCCCTGAACGTACTGGATGTCGTTATCGTTCAGTGAGAAGCAAAAGGAAGAATTCTAAGAAAGTAAATCAACATCATCTTTTGCAAAAAGTAGTTTGCTATCCGAAATCAGTAACGGAAAAATATTGAAAAACAGTTTGATGTATTATTAATCGTAAGAGAAAAAAATTATCAATGAAAAACATTTGCAGGCGTGATATCGAGCGCTGCGAGCAGCGCTATAAAGATATCGAGAGCCGGTCAGCTCGCTGCCGAGAGCCATCCGCACGTTCCGTCCACTTTATTTTTTTTCAGGAGTATTACGGGCTTTTATTTTTCGGTATCACGGTTCCGTTTTTGGCCGGCGATCGGTGGAGTCGGTTTTTATACGATACGCGGCGCGTGGCGCGTGGCCGTGGCGCGTCGATTTGTGAATGTTTTTTCACGTTTCGAGTTGTTTTGGTGCGACGGGGATTTCGGCGGGTGGCCGCGCTTGTTCCATTGCACTCGCGTACGCCCTTTTTGTTGGACTGATTGAATCTGCGCTTTAGTGAACATAGTTTAGCGTATCGCAGTTTGTGACTCATTCACTTTTGAACGATCACCGGCATTTATAAGGTATCGATGTCGAATACCGATTTGGATTTGGTTTTAGCATGTTATGCGTTTTGACGTAAATGTCTTTTTCTATATTTAGTTAGCAAAAATTATTTGGCAAAAATACTGCCTTTTACATTAGCTAGTTCTCTAAGTATGGTTTAGTAAACAATAATAATCGCCATATTTCGTCAATGAAAATAACATCCAACTCGCACAGCAACAAAATCTTTTAAAACCTAAACAAAATCGTACATACAATTTTTAAACACGTAACAAACAGTATTTATTACAATGGCGAAGAATATAGTAGTACTTCTTTCTTACTTAGAAAACTAAATTAAAAAATACAGTTGTACTTACTCTGGCATGTGGTGATGGGCGGCATGCGGAAACCGCCGAGCGGGTCGGGCGGGAAGGGGAAGGGCCGCTGCCCAAACGCGAAGTGGAACTGCTGCTGCTGCCCTAGGAGCGACAACACTACATCAGTACGATACAAGCTGCTCTCGACTGTCAGCACTGCAGATATCTCATACCAATCACTACCACGATATTGAGAGTAATTTTATATTTCTTCTAACCATTCCAGATAAGGTTAAAGTTTATAAGTCTTCACTACAATAGTCGAATGATGGGATTCGAACCCACTAGAATAGTATGCACCTCAGCTATTACGGTCTATTATGGGGAAGCCTAATAATTAGTCTATTGACGCCGCTAAAATTTCCTCCCAATATTTACATGAGAATCTGACAGAAATTTCCTGGTTAACAGCATATAAGTAAGATATATTGATTTCCTCCACTTCAATCGCAAACGTTAAAACGCAATCTATTTGAACACAGCACATCATATCTCATAAGCTACGCCCTCGTTGTTCCTAGGCACTCGATAATTCATTGACACTCGTCACCCCGTTCCCCCAAAATTCTAGCACGTGTCGGAATTAGTATCGCAAACCCGGTATGAAGTGAGCCCTTTAGATGTATGGAATTATTGATGCAGGCCTAGCTGTGCCCTTATTGAGTGTTCCGTGCAATTTTAATTAACTACGTCATTGGCAACCGATTTGTAGGTACAAATCTAAGAACATTCGGGTGTTTTTGTTGAGCCAAATAGGATTTGTTTTCCCATTTTATCGATGACTCTACGGATTCAAAAGGGAAACACCGGAACTTTCAATGTTTCGATTTTTAATAAAGGTTTTATTAAAATGCGATTTGTACGTTAATTCACTTTCTGATTGTAGTGCTACTTATACATCTCAATTACTTGTATCTTATGATATTGCAATAAACTTCCTCCTGAATCGCTTAACTTCCTACTTAGGAGAACTCAAGGTATAAAACTAAAAATGTAGCTTGATCTACAAAAATCGACCTCTAATAACCTATTTCTTAAATTATAATAAAATATCGTTCAAATCATTCATATAATTTAAAGGTGCAAATATTTTTAAGGTTTTAGCACAATGAAACTCAGCTTACGCCATGTATATTCAAAAATAATTGACATGGCTGATTAAGTTCTCTGATGCGATCCCTAACTCCCGCGCGAGGGCAGACAGGTTGTGGAATCCGAGCACGGAATTATTCACTCGACCCGCGTGTCGCAGACCTGTCGAACAACGATGCGATTCGGTTACAGAGAACATATACAGAATACTAGCTTTTGTTCGAGACACCGTTCGCGCTGATTGACCTTCCCACCTATTTTCTTTTTTGAGTTATAAATATTATATAATATATTAGTATAACAAATACGGCTTTATTTTATGCATATACTATCTGTCACACCAAACTTTTTTGTTAGAAATAGGACAGAAAGAGAGCATGTGGTAAATACAAAACGCTCAACTTATTAAAGAAGCGTCTTGGACCTAATAATCTGTGAACATTAAAACGATTGATTGAAGGATAAAATAATAATAAAAGGTGATCCAAATATTTAGATTTTGCATGCCACGTCTCTCGAGGCATAATGGTATATACTATCAAATAGTTAATCAAGTTGATATTACGTTCAATCTGGAGATACAGAGGGCGCGGGAGTGTGGCATGCCGATTGGCTGTAATTGTCACTTTCCGATTGCTGAATTATCGACGCTACACGCACGCATGCCAATGCCGCGACACTCTTCACTCTTCACGCATATGTAATGTGTCCCTGTACTTACAAGAAAAAACAGGATATATTTGACTTCTGAATTGACAGTTGTTAAATTTAATATTGTGTCTTATTATAGGATAAATATTTTAGAACTATATGATAAACCCTGAAGGTTACATTTATATGAAAATAATGCTTATATTGAAGTCATGAACTTCCATGATAAATTGTTTAATTCAAATTAAATGTAATTTTCCTTTACCGTAATAAATAATTTAGATGTAATTTACATTAGAATGTAATGCAATAACATATATCCATCAATACAAATTAAATGAATATTGATTCAAATTTAAATTAAAAATATGAAATGTTCCGATATAAAGCTTTGAAGTTGGTCACACTATTCAGGTTATAATTCAATCTTGTCGCAAGTTCCGCTCGCACAGAGTACGGCGGCGGCGGCGGAACGCCACTGATGAAGTTTCTCTATTGACACTTTCGTTTTCATTGATTTGGGGAAAAATACTATATTCATGTAAACTGAGTTGAAAGGCGACTTAGATAAGGTAATTTAAAAGTATCTGATGAGCTTACGTTGTTTAATTTGTTTCTCTATACTATCAGTAAACTAGCAGACGCCCGCAGCTTCATCTGCGCGGAAAAAAAAATCAGTAGCCTATGTGTTCAAATTTCACCGAGATACCTTAAGCTTGTAACAAACATCGATCCATCAGTCTATCCATCTAAATATTTGCATTTATATAAGTAAGATCACAGATAATAAATAAAAACAGTGGATTAGAACTGGCCTGGACCGTAAAGCACGTCTTTTTGTTCGACTCAGTATAGAATCTGTGAATGAAAACCGTATTTGGTATAATATAATATGGCAATTCGCTTCTAACTTGGAAAAATTGATTTATTAGTTTATTTTTGGTATAGTAAAAAGGAGTTTAGTAATTTAAAATTATAAAAAATCTATTGTAAATTAAACTATTATGTAATTTAATGTTTTATATATTTATTTATTCTGTTAACATATAATATAGCTAGCAATCAGTATGCGAATTGCGCTTTGCGAGGGTATCTGAACAATATATTATGCGAACCAATAAGCTCTTCGATATTTGAAATGTCAAATTGACAAATGCAGATGCATCGGACTGAAAACAATTGAAAATGCCACGCACACATCGACACTGACGCACTCACACATACGCGGTCGGCTACAAAAGCCTGCGAGTGTATAAATCAACGGCGCAACAATTACACACTTTCATGGCAAGTCGGAATTAGAAACTGTCATTTGCACCGTTCGAGGGGCTTCGAGTGGGGAGGTGGGGGGAGTATGTTACAGATGGGAGGGAAAAATGGGGTGGAAAGGGCTACCGTGGACCTGATTAAAGGATTACGCTGAGGGTGGCGTCCGGTCTAGTTAGATTTATTATGCCAAGTATTTCAAATAGTTAGCCTTTACTATTTTATTTTCTACATTGGCTGAGCATGGCTGCGACGGGCAGACATTCTAATTGAATTTAAATTAAACATTCTCCGTATGTTTTTACTTAAATTTTGCACACTTCCTTCATTCCGATTAGCCAAAATTATTTTTAAATAATTATAACCAGTTTTATAATCACAATTAAAAATAATTCATTGAAAATATCATTTGAAATTGGTGATGATTTGAAAATTATTAGCTATTGTCGTTTAAAGTAACTAAACGAGACATCAATTCATTAGTTACACGATCATAAGCAAACAAACATGGAATGCAGTTACACGAGTAGTACAGACGCGGGTGGTCCGGCGAGCGTGCACTGGCGCACCGAAATAGCCAGACATCGCTGCCTTAAGAAAAACATCGTTAACAATCCAGCCGATTATTAAATTGGAGGCGGCTACTGTACGGCAAAGCTGTAAACCGAACCACCCACCGGACTGTAAAAATAGTAAACGCAAAGATGGACCGCGTTATGGAATCTTCGTATCGACATGCTGCTATTTTAAATGAGCTTTTAAAGGGCGCTCGCCAAAAACAATGAAGTTTGGAACACTAAACCATTATTAAAGCTTTAAATGCAAATAATACTACTGTAGAATTCACATATGCTACAATTTCAACAAAAAAGCTGTTGTTGATTATTAAATTACAAGAATATAACTATTCAATCTTAAATAGAGCCGAATCTATATCCCCTATAACTACCACATCTGCGTAATAGTTTAAAAATATATGTTACATTACTGGTCATTTAATTTCACTTAGGAAACTCTAAATCGGGAACACGCGTACCGTTTGATAGATTCCGATCGCAAACTAAGCGCCAACACAAAGGACGGCCGATGAACATTGTAATGAACAACGCACAGAATTAACAGCTCCCGAACTAAGTCATTAACGCCCGTATACCGATGCCCGTCCTCGCATATGTACGACGTAAACAGTCGTCGGAACTTACTAGAATTAAATAATTTATCGTCTCCGTATAGAAGCTGGCGGCATAATAAATCAATATGCAGGGCATGCATGCGAGCGGGGTGGCATTCCCCACCACCCCGCGCCACCGCACCCCGTAACCCTCGTGCCCTTTCTTGACTAATTAATTAAACAACCGATTCATTACAGCATCCTCCTTTGTGCCCTCACATTCGTCTACAGAGCTATCGGTACAGACAGCACGAACGTCTTTAATTTTTTTGCGTATTTTTGGAAAACATTTTATAATAATTGTTTTTTTTTTTTTAGAAGGAGGTGAATAAGCAAGCGGCTCATCTGATGTTAAATGGAAAATCAAACATCTGCTATCAGCTGCTTAGTAAACACGTGACACACAAACATTGGAAGCACAAGACGTACAAAACTATCATTAAGGTGCAAGTTAAGAAGCTTTCTAATAGAAAAATTCAGTAAGCAGTTTATATTAACTATTTCAGCACTTAGCATTATCATTATCATTTGTTAGCATTATCAGATTGCACGAAATTATATGCTGGCCGTACATAACCCTTCAACGGCCGGGGTTCTAAAGGCCAACACTATCCCGGGCTCGCAATTATTTTAATTTCTTCCACGTGATGAGGATTGATCGAGCATTAGGTGTGATTTGGAGAAGCCCACGCGGGCACCGTCATTTGTTATCGTCACCCAACGTTCCTAGCATTTCCTCAAGTAAACTTCTATTGGTTTATTTTATGTTAATGTAAATCGGATTGTCCTTTATTCAAACAAACTTACAAAAACTTATTTAAAATTATAAAGATTGATTGATATTATATTTTCAGCATTTATAACGCCTTGATAACGTTGCTTTTTTTATTTAAAAATTTAATGAAGACTATGCAGAAAACGATGACCAACAAACGAAAAGCAAACAAAAATTCATAAGGATTTTGTTTCCCATTTAGGATATGAAGTTGGAACTAAAGAAAGATCTCTAGCCATTTTCAGAAATTATTAACAAATTACCTTCATCACGGAGCTTGTTTTCGAATGTTTTGCGGTTACACTTGTTTGTTTTGGATCGCTTCGGACGTTTGTGTTTCACTTTACTGCTTTAGTTTCATTTGAAACCACGATATTTTACAGCGAAATTCATTAACTTTTATAACAAAACTCCAAAATTGTTTGGAAATTGAAATTCATTAGATGAATAATATACATTATTGAAACGGAAATTAGATTTTTATTTTAATTATAAACAACAGAAGCATAAATTATTTATTACGGAATATTTATGACTGAAGCAAAAGTATTAAAAAGTAAAATTCAACATGAAATCAATCGAGTGTATTCGATACTAGAACGACGGAGAAATTATCAGCTTTGCCTGACTAACACTAATTCATTGGTTTGGATCACTGTACAAGGCAGTTGATGACGAGTAAGAAAAAAATTCATGAAAACCGTGCAAGTGTGGAAATAATCTATAATCATTAATTTCACCAAAAATACATTGGTCTCCTCGATATAATTACAATACGAGTTAAAGACGATGCAAAGGCAGCATCTTAAAAAGTATCTATTCTTTACGCATACATGAAACATGTTATATTCGTGTTTGCTTTGTGCATCCATAACCGTCGGGTACCACTGCCATAACAACAAACTGTAACAATTTCTGTACCAGTGGAAATGAAAATCCAATGTTAGACTTGCTTACGAATGTATGAGTTTAAGAGTAGAAGAGCATGCTCAGGGATCGCCAATAACACAAAGAGGTTGCCACGGTTTTTCAATTGGAGTGGATACCTTACCCTCACGCGAAATACCCGCTTGTCGTTTTGTTGCGGAGAATAAATTGCATATGTACCCAGTCTGTTTGTATGTTGGTATACTAACTGGTTTTGGAGCGCGGTTCCCGCGGCCCGTCCACCGTCACCTTGATGGCCTTATTGTACGTAGTCACTTGCGGCGGCGTCGTTGATACCGTTATCGTTAGCGTGAAGGATTTACCTGCAACAATAAACATAAAAATTTATATTTAACTTTAATTTTGTTTAATTTCCTATGTATCTATTTCAACAATTAAAATACTATCAGCACAAAGTCAACAAATCCAATATTAATACATTCAAACCGGAAAACCAATTCGTCGAAACTTTTATTTGGAATGACAGGCTATAAATTTCATCTGTGGTCGCAACTCTTTTCGTCGGGCGCCCACTTTTTGTAGTTCGATTTGATCACTTGTTCGGAAAGTTAAAAATTTATTGCCGGTTTGTTTTCAATTCCACGAGCGATCAATTGTTCTGGTTTCAGTTTAGGTTACTAGTACTTCCGTACAGAGAGAATGCGTCCACGAATTATGCTTTGTTTTACTTATCACGCTTGTAAAGACTACAAATCATTTCGTACATTAAATTCGTTTCACAAAGGGATGAGTGTTGTTATTGTGAATTCGTGCAATATTTGAACAAAATAAACACTTGAAAATGAAACAATTTCATTCGAGAGTGGATAGTATAAAAGAGCAGCTCATCCGCAACACGTCAGAGCGCGTCACAAACAACGGCGGGGCCACTTCATCACGGCATAACGCTGGCAATAAAAAAAACATTTCCATCTGCGGAAAAACCACAGTTAATATTAAATGACCGTCCGTCAAAGCTGTATTGTGGAGCGCTTTACTCGCTGCGGGATGCAGCCAATACCGATTTTGTGATTTTTCCATTTCCCCCATCTCCCGGCGCGACCGGGGGAGACGTGGCGACGCGGAGGGGAGGCGAGTGACATGTAAGCTTTAATGGAGCCTGAAGCGGGACGCCGTCGGCTACACGCGAAAAAAAACTGGGAAAAAACCTCATTCATACGTGATTTCATGTGTAGGCTACTTTCTGCGGGCTCGGTGCGCGGCTCGTTAAAAATGGACGGCGTACAAGAGGCGGCTTGTTGCGGCCGCCGGACTTTATTAACCGGCCAGCGGCGCCCCCAGTGCCCCAGCCCGACACTTATTCCTTTCAGACTGGCGTGCGTCAGTGTTACTTTCACTTTAGGGGAATGATACAGAAATATTTTACAAATTACAGTACCACATCTTTACCTCGCATTCAAGTTACAGAGCAGATTTATGACATTGTTATTACTACACGATTACTGCACGATTTCTGTTCTCTCTTACTGGATCTTTGGTCATTTTTAGATTAAAAACTTTAAGTAACAACCTAAGACAAATTGACGTATCGACGCTTTAGTAACGGCTTTGTTTTACAATTTTATAAATACTAGCTGTCGCCCGCGACTCCGTCCGCGCGGGAATAAAAAAAAATAAGTACCTAGCCCGTGTGTTCTTCCAGACTATGATCTACATCTATGCCTAATTTCATCGAGATCTATTGAGCCGTTCTGGAGATAACTTCAAATATCCATCCATCCATCCAAACATTCGCATCTCTATATATATAAAAGAAAGTCGTGTTAGTTACACTATTTATAACTCAAGAACGGCTGAATCGATTTGACTGAAAATTGGTGGGCAGGTAGCTTAGAACCAGGAAACGGACATAGGATAATTTTTACCCCGTTTTCTATTTTTCATTCCGCGCGGACGGAGTCGCGGGTAAAAGCTAGTTTATAATATTAGTAAGATTAATAGTTCTTTTGTCTCGATCCATCGGCTATCAGAAAACGAAAACAAATGGCAATACCGTCAGAAGACACGGCAGCGTTGAGTGATGTACCGTCAGCAGTCGGGGCCCGTACCAGCCGCGGCGCGCCACCGCCCGCGGACGTGCCGGCGTGTCGGCGTGCCGCGCCTAAATAAACAACCCCTACTTAATGCCCCGATACCATACCATGCCGCACGATACCATCGCACCGTTTTTACGAGCCGACAATATCCGCACTCGCCAGACAAATGTTTCCAAGTATCTTAATTCTCAACTAAGTACATTCTGCGTTTCGTCTGATGAGTGTGTGTGCAGGATTTATAATTTTACTCCTATTTCCCTGCCCACACATTTCTTTGATGGAAAGGTTGGGAAGAAGAAGTAGGTTTGACGGAGGAGAGGACGTATAGGAGGGGTAAATATTATCTTTCTGCGCGTCCCTTCCATCGTCGATTATAGGCAACACATCTGCGACTGCGGATGCTATGGGTAGCGGTCGCTTCGCTATTTCAACGAATTCAGCTGGATTGTTACTCATTTGCCATCTTATAATAAAAAAAAGCTGCTTGACGTTTATTAACAATTTTTAGCCAATTGTTATCCATTTAAGCTTTGCCTAAAAGATCAGCCCCCCTAGACAAGTCACTTTCGAAAAGCAATACCGCTAGTAGAATTGTCAAAATGTGTTAAATGTATAGCAATAAATACACTAGCACGTAACGTATTAAAAGTAATTTTCAGTTTCATACATATTAGACTTTTCGATTAGAGATTTCGCTAATCGGCATAGTCGTGGGTGTTGGGTTCGTTTGAAAGAAATATACAAAATGTTGTATGAGGTCTTTCAAGCTTATTAATTTTTAATAATAAGCACAGACAATAATTGGTACTTAATAATGTTATCCTACGTTTTTTGGCAATATTTTTGTTACTTTGTCTACCGGCGTCAACGTAACGCGAACTTCTGACTGACCTACGTAGTTTCTTTACAATTATTTTAATGCCATCTGTGATTTTATTGGTAGTGCGTCTGAACAGTAAATGTTTTTGGAATTGTGTAGATAATACAGCCAAACTCGTCTTGACATCTCGACAAGGAATAAAAATTACACAACTTAATAGTGAACTCTACTGGTATTTCTAATTTGAAAACATCTGATAATCTGAGAAAGTTTGCATCGGTATAACTGTGAACCAACTTAAAGAAATTTAATTAGGTATTATTACATAATTATATTAGAAATTAAATTCTGTACACATGTGTAGCAATTAGTGCTTGCAGTTAGTGAGTGAAGTGTGAGGAGTATGCGGAGTCGCACGACAATAGTGTCGCCCCGACGGAACTCTAGTCATCCGGGAAGATAGCAAAATATGGATATGACTCTACGAATTATTAATTTATTGACGAGAAGTGAAAATTATTATATAAACAGTGGCTGGTTGTTAAGAATTAAGAATATTATAAACAAACGACTATAATTGTTTACTTACTATACTTTTTAGTGTGGTAACTAATCTATTATGTTTTGTACTTGGTAATACTGCCTTTAACAAACTGCTGTTGAAAACCTTCATACAAAGATAAGATAACATTGAAGACATTCAGATTGAAGGCGATATACATATTTATTATTTCAGTGACACTTTTGTTAATACACATTATTCTCAAAAATGTTTTCAAAAAGAATGAGAAAGACACTAGCCTAACGACAGCGGAGTCCTAGAAAAAAAATCATGAATAAATGAACTTTAAAAAGTTCAAAATAAATTATTATGTGCCTAAGCACCTTATCCCCTTTAATCTTACGTTACTCGTCGTCGTACACGAAGTTCCCTAATAGCTGGATGCAATCCAATTTGACAGCTGTCAAATACACTCGTCGTCGTCAGTCGCGGCGATTACAAGCGCGTCGTCGTAGCCCGCTATAACGACGTGCTAATGCCCGCGCGCTAATTGACTGAATTAATATGCCGATGTTAGCTGAGGTGTCACCAACGGTATCGACAATGTTACACTCGTGACACATTATTGTATTCGGTACCGTTGACGTCTCTATAAGCGAGTAATAAGACCTTAGCGTCTTAATGGTTTAGTATTTTATGATTATCGAAAATTATTTGTGACGTTTTAATATTTTTATCTTAGCACGACGTTGATATACGATGAACAATATCAATCTGACAAGATTGCAACGGCATAAAAGATAAACATAGGGTGCAATGTTCTGCACAGAGGCCTGCCCTAGAGCAGACAATCACAAAAAAGAATATAAGAAAACAAAGTATTATGTAAATACATATTAAGGTAGATATAAAAGGTTTGAACTGTTGCGTGTGAGAGTTGTCGCAAGCGTCGATGAGATAATGTGCGTGCGGGCGCGCGACGCCGCAAAGCATAGTTACGCAACTTGCGGCCCAGCTTAGTTAGCACAGCCACCCCCAAACCATAAATGAAATGGTAGTTTTCCATCGCGGCTAACCGGGTAACCGGTCGGGTCGGCGGCCGGGTCTACCGGTTAACCGGGCGCCGCCGGTCGCTGCGGCCGCGTTATGGTTGACAAGGGCCGGTTATGGCGGTTGCGTGAATGTGGCGGCAGCCTACACGATGTTTGCGTGTCGCCCCGACTAAAACACCGAACAACTTTTAACGTCTTTCACACTTGACGTTTGGTAAATCATACTTTTACGTTCAAAGTTTTGGTTCTTGCTTTATAAAACATCGATGATTAAAAAAGTATTTTAATTTTAAGTTTTATGTTAATGTTATGAAAACGGTTTTTTATCGTCTTTGCCAATATTAATAGCCAGCAAAGTCTTCAATCTATTTTTCATTGGAACTAGTCTGAAAACAAATGTACGTAACTAACTTGTTCATACAACGGACTTTTATGATTAAGGATTTTTTATTTAAATAAAGACAAAACAAACAGTAACAGACGATATTCTATTGTAAAAACAATCGTATCGTTTTGTTGAATAAATGTAATGTCGAAGATCAAAAAGTCGAGTGGGAGCGAAACTGCAATAGCAATTAAGGCTTCCTTACGATCGTTCCGCGCAGACCGCAGAGTACATTCGCAAAAGAACTCTTCAAAGGAAAATTTTTATTGAAATGGCTATGCGACCGCAGGCGGCGCGGCCCCGCCTCCGGGGAAGACGTTGCTTTTCCGCCATTTTCCATTGGTTAGCGAACGAGAAGGCGGGCCGCTTCTTCAAGTCTTATCCGGGACTAACTTTTCATTTGCACAGCTCTAAAATATTGCTTCAGATTAAAACACTACGGAAGTTGGAGTTGCGGTTACGTTCGAGACGGCTTTTTGTTACCGGCTCGGGTTTATGCGATGCGATATCCACTGGATTTTTCTTCTGCTTTTAAATATTCTTAAATACGTTTACGAAAAAGGAAATAGAAACTAAGGGAATGGTCGATAAAGTAGGGTTTTTTTTATGTTAGTTCTTACTTTTTTCATCTTCTTTATTATTTGTATTCATAATCTCACTAATCTTCTGTTCACTAAATCACTAAAATCTGTTTGGATGGATGGAGAGATGGATGGATGTATGGATGTTTTTTAGAAGGTAACTTAAGAAGGGCTCAATGGATCCTGAAGAAGTTTGGTACAGATGTAGAAAATAATCTGGAAGAACGCATAGGCTACTTTGAAGTTTTTTTTTAAAATTCCGCGCGGACAGAGTCGCGATTGACAGCTACTAACATATAAATGAATTTTTCGACGAGTAAACTTCAGGGAAAGTAGTTTTTCATGATGTAAATACTAAATCTTTATTTTACTAGATGTATTTGTTTCTTTAGACTTTTTAGTCTAAGGAAACATTTGTTAAATAAAAGAAAAGAAAAACAACATTTAATTCAAAAACTTTTGAAAATACTGTTACCTAAAAACCTTTTTACCTTAAAATCGGAAATAATAACAACATGTACTTTAATCTCTACATCTTTTCTTAACAAACAAGGAAAATTAACAGAATGAATAACAATGAAATCAAAGGATCTTTTTAAATTTAATATTGTTTTTTTAACTTACTGTGTGATTAATGTAAAGGTATTGAAAATTATAAATGCGAATGTTTGGATGTTTGTTAAAAGGTATCTCCAGATCGGCTGCATGGATCACGATTAAATTTGGTATAGATATAGAACACAGTCTTAAAGAACACATAGGCTGTGATTCCGTAAATATGTATGATTCCCGTGGAATACGATTAATTTATGCGTATATGTTAACTGTTCACCCTTTTGAATTCTGCGCAGACAAAGTTTATGACAAAAGCTAGTTATTAATGAGATAAAGGTTTCTTTCGTGAAATCGTCTAGCACACGTATTGAGACTACTGACCTTAGAACAAAAATTATATGTAATTAACTTCTCTCATATAATTATTATTATTGCAATGGTGGTGCGGTTGCCTTAAAATTGTCCATGAGCAGCAACACCAGATAAGCGTATTCTTCCTTTCTATTTTTTCTTTCTATCCTTCCTTTCTATTTTTGGAACGAAGTTCCTTATCGCGCGTTGTGAAAGGGGGCTAGACGGAAAAAATTCTTACGAAAAGTGTAAGTATGTTAACGACGAATGAGCGCTACTTCACTATGGCAACGACGTGACAATATATAACGAAAATTCATAGAAATAAAATGTACTTCTTGTGAAGACTTAAGTTTTTTATTCATAGAATAAACATTGGTTCCTTCACTAATTAATAGAAAGGAACTTCGTTCCATCCGGGTGTCCCTTGACACCTCTCAAGTTTTTTTCTTTCTATCCTTCCTTTCTATTTCTTTTTATCTGGACTAATATTATAAACAGGACAGAAGACGTAAGACCGCGAATTTTCCGGGTAATCTCCGAAACGTCTGGAAAGATTTTGACGGGACTTTTAATGGAAGGTGTCGTTATGCATACAATAGGTAGCGAAAGAGGTTATTTTTTTATTTCTACGCCGACGACTAGCAACAGTTAGTTTCAAAATAGGCAAAGCTTCAAAGCTTCTTACGCACTTAGACTGTCGTTGTCACATTAATTTTCTATTATTAGTCAATTTAAGAAAACTATCCATTGATAAAATGGCAGAATGCGATACAATAGAGTCAGGGGACCAGCGCGACTTAACTACATTTGTTAGCGGCGTATTGACGAAACGTTTGATATTTGGATGCTTGTATTAGCCATTGTATAGGATCGGCAGGAAAACGTAAATACATGAATTTCACGGTACAACTGATTGTAATCAATTTTGAAGTTTGATTTACTTCAATTTTTGTTTACTAAAACTTGTTTGACCTTTTTGACCTTCTTGCTATCAAGTACAGAAGTAAGATACTGCTGTCATAGTAAGCTTAATGTGTAAATTCCGTTTTTTCATTTACGTTCATAACGAATTACTTTGCTATTTCGACTATATATTTTTAAAACTTAACCAAGAAGAAAAGTCAATCTTTACGACAGATTTATTATTAACTCTTAATCATATAAGAAGACGTTGAGTACAAACGTAATAACCAAGTGTAATGAAGTAGGAAATCGAAGCAATTTGTAATTAATTACATACATAGTTGAGGATGACGTAAATTCCAAATATTTTACTTACATTTTGGTCAACGTTTAAAAAATTTTTGATCTATATAACAGAATTAATAATATCTTGTTTTATATCACAATTTTTAAGTGATACTTCGTTCGTTATTTTGTCTGATGTTCTGTCATTGTTGGTTAAATTATAACCAATATGCTCACATTAAGTTCATGTCTTTCAGTAATACCTATAGATTGCCTTAATTTTTAATTTTGCTTTAACAATAATCTGTTAGTTAAAATTGTTAGTACTCACAAAATATAATTACTTATTAGCTGTCGCCCGCGACTTCGTTCGCGTGCAGTTTAAAAAAAACTTAATAGGGGTATGAGAAATAGATAGTAGCCGATTCTCAGACCTACTGAATATGCATAAAAAAGTCATAAAAATAAATCAAACCGATTCGTAGGGGTATGGTAACTAACATTGTGACACAAGAATTTTATATGTAAGATTTTATTACGTTATCCTATTAAACGTTAATTTAGAAGTAACGTTAGATTGGTATGGACTTATATGTATTACTAGCTTTCGCCCGCGACTCCGTCAATGCGGAATTAAAAAAAAACGTAATAAGCCTATGTTTACTTCCAGACTATGTTCTATATATGCACCGAATTTCTTCAAGATCCGTTGAGTCCATCCGTTGATACCTTCAAACAAACATCCATCCATTAATCCATTCATCCACATAAACATTCGCATTTATACTATAAGTAAGAAGTAAAAAGTAAGATGTCATGATTACAAAAATAAGAAAGCAATGAGATTGGATTTGGATGGCTACAAAGGTAGAGAAAGACCGAAGAAAGTAAAGGTGGATTGTGTGAAAGAGGATTTGCATAAGAAGGGAGTGAATTTAGATATGACTGATGATAGAGATGTATGAAAGTGTAGTACATACTGGACTGACTCTCTCTGGGAAAAGGGCATGTTGATGAGTAAATGTTAGATATTAGACAATAAAACATGTTTAAACATTTCATAACTAAGTAAATTGTTATAATTGCATGAAATTCTACTTTATGCGTTTGAATATATTTGAAAGATATGATAGTTTAGTAATCTTACTAAAATAATAAATGCAAAAGTTCAGATGGACGAATTTTTGTTAGAATTTAAAATAAATTAGAAGATAATACCAAAAAAATCAATGAAAGATTATTAATTTCTTCAATAATAAATATATAATATAATGTAATTTAATTTTAGTAACAAACTTATACAGACAGTGCTTTTAATGTAATATTACTTTAAAAATGTACTGAAAAAAAATTCCGACGCGCTTCGTCTTAGTGAAGGGAAAGTTGTTAAGAAAAGGGCGGGATGTAAACCGGATGTCCGCACTCCGCCCTCCCCCTATTTGACATTCACCCGAGTTTCTTAAGTTGTCCGGAAAAAGTTTCAAATACGTTTCAATGTCACGGACTTTTCCTTAACATTTAAACTTTTTCAAGATCGTTTGAATATGGTTTCGAATTTGTTAATGGTAGTTATTGTGTTTTAATAAATATGAAATTCAAAAATATTGTTGTTTTGTAATGGAGTAGGCAAGCGTGAAAATAGTTGATAATATATGAAGCCATGCGAACACACCAATTTTGTGCATTTTTTCATGCATTGTAAACATTTATGTTTTACTTTTAGATGTTTACATATACTTAGCAGGTAAAGGGATGGATGAGAACAGAGTACATGTGGCGGAATGTTAAAATGGATATGTTTACCCCACATATCCATCTTAATATTTGCATTTCCGTATGGGTGGATAGGATACAAATTAAACAAATATTAAACAAATATTAGAGGATGTCTGAAAGTAGCACCAGTAATAAAGAAATTAAGAAGTAAAAGGTTACCGTGGTATGGACATGTTATTAGGAATGGGAAGAATTCCATGTGACACGGATACCTTTATTTATAGGTGTGGAGATGTAGCATGGATGGATTACGTAAGAGGAAAGAGATGGATGAATTGCGTCAAAGATGACATGATAAAGAAGGGAGTGACGACTGAGATGACGGAAGATAGATCATTATGGAGCACGAAAACATGGTGCGCCAACCCTACGTGAACAGGATTAGGTCAGGGAGATGATGATACAGAGATTTTCTGATTATTTCACTTTAGTTACTTGATTTTTGATAAAAAAAGAAGACTCTCTTTAATTTTGGTGAGTTCTTCAATTTACCGAGTAGATATTTGATTTGTTTTCAAGTTCCCAATGCAATATATTTCGGTTATGACGATCGTTTATAATAATATTTAATGTGTAACAATAACTGCACCTTCAGCACTCACCGCGACCACTGCGGCCGATGAATCGGAGGTCATTGAACTTTGCCACTTGGTTCTTCATAACTGCCGAGCTGTTCCGGAGCTCCGCGCAGCAGTTCTCGTCGTTTCCGGCGCGGACGGTGACCAGGGTGCCGTCGCCCACGTCACCCAGAGCGACCACTTTGAAGGCCACTGGCAACGTTTTGTTGGAGCGCCAGTGCGGTGGCAGTACCGTGCATACGAAGTGCGGGCTGCCAGTGCGCACGAGCTCGCCCGGATGCTCCGACAAGAAGTCGCCGAGCGTGCGCTCCGCGAGTATGTCCGACGTCATCTTGGTGTACGTCTCATGGAGCAACGTGGAGCTGGTGTCCGGCGACACGGCACCGCTCGACGCCCCCGTCAGGTGCATCCTCGACACCCGCGACCTCTGCGTGCTGCACATAGAGTCCGTCGTCTTCGCCCCCTGCTACATTTCACTTCACGTTCGGCACTACTAACACTTTTGGCGAACGCGAGCCCACTTTCCCGAGCACTTTCATTGTGACACACGTACTAGGATTACTGTTGTTTAGAAGGGTCGAGTGACGAGATGCGAGCACGTTGCTAGGGAACGGACGCGTGGCCACTCGATGCTGTGACGTCACGCGGCGGCCTTGCCACACTTTTTTTCCCGGTGAATGAAAAGTTCGGCGGCGGGCGGGCGGTACGCGAGGGGCTGATTTTTTCGAGCGCAGAGGGTGTCTCCCCCGCGCGCCACGAAAAACTTTTTCACTAGTTTCAATGACGGAACTTCGCGCGGTATTTACGCGGTCGTACGCACGTTGCGCTTACGTATTTATTAGTCAAATTTTTGTTTTAACTTTTTATCATTGCAGAATTTGTATCTATTGCGTGTCAACAAAGCGAAGCGTGTACGAGGTGCGTAGGATACGTGCGGCGGCGAGGGCGGTCGGGTCGCGAGTCGCGACCGCGCGGTGGCCGGAGTCGCGGTATCGGATGGCGGTAGCTATTAATACGCGGCGTACGTCCGCGCCCGTCGACTTCGGACAAAGTTTCGCGGGCGAGTCGGTGAGCAGCGAGCGGCGAGCGGCGGGCGGCGAGCGAGAGGCGGCGAGGGCGCGGGCGCGGGCGCGGCGGGCGGCGGAGCGCACTTTGCGGTCGGGGTGGGCAGGGTTTAAAGCCGCCGAAGGATAAAACATACAAATAAACACGTGTTCGCGCCGGCGCGAGCGAGACGTGCACCGCGGTGGCGGGAGCGAGGGAGACGGCGCCGCCTCTTGCGGCATTCGGCGGCAGCTCAGCGCGCCGGCTCCCGCCTGCCGCGATCGCTCAAAGCGCCAGTAGCCGACGATGATGCTAACTTTTAACCTTCAAACCTACAATAGTTGCGTCATTTTGCGTAGCAAAGTAGACGGTGATTGAGTTTTATTACCACGGCTTTTCTATGTAAAAATCCATCGATTTCATATATATTTCAGTGATAAGTGACAAACGGTTTTAGGTTTACAGTATTTAATAGACTTACATTACGTTTGGTAACTGGCTTTATATTAACGTTTCGTTAAAAGTAATATTAGGTCCTTACATATGAAATTGGCGTTTTTCGTACTGGCCACTTTAATCACGAATTTCTCCTCTTTGGTAAGGAATTCCAAATTCAAATTTGTACAGCTATAGACTCGTGTATTTGTGGTTTGATGACCGTCATTCATTTGTTTTTTTTCTTCTGTTTTTTTCTGTTTGCGTCACTCATTTTACAAAATGGAAAACTTAAAATATCGCATTATTTACGAGTACTAGTTCCGCCGTGGCACTAGTGCTGCGGAAACGACTCGAAGGGTGAATGATGTGTATGGCGGTCGTGTTGCAAAAGAAAACACAGTTCGTTTTTGGTTCCAACGTTTTCGTTCTGGAAATTTCGATCTGCAAAACAAGCCCCGTGGACGGCCTGAGACTCAAGTTGATAATGAAGAGTTGAGGGCTATTGTGGAAGCGGATCCATCGCAAACCACGTCCGAGTTAGCTGCAGGCTGCGATGTTAGTGATAAAACTGTTTTAATTCACTTGAAGCAAATTGGGAAGATTAAAAAGCTTAAAAGGTGGGTACCTCACGAATTGACTGAAGCAAACCGGCAAACGCGCGTCGACTGTTGCGTTACATTACTAAACCGGCACCATAATGAAGGTATTTTAAACCGAATCATTACCTGTGATGAAAAATGGGTTCTTTACGATAATCGGAAGCGCTCAGCGCAATGGTTGGCGCAATCCTGGCCAGCCAGCCAAATCCTGCCCCAAACGAAAATTAACCCCAAAAAAGTTACTTGTAAGCGTTTGGTGGACCAGTGCCGGTATTGTTCATTACAGTTTTCTCAAATCTGGCCAGACTATTACGGCTGATGTCTATTGTCAGCAATTGCAAACCATGATGGAAAAGCTAGCGGCTAAACAACCTAGGCTGGTCAATCGCTCCACGCCACTGCTGCTTCACAACAACGCTAGACCACACACTGCGAAACAGATGGCTACTAAATTAGAAGAGCTTCAATTGGAAATTCTAAGACATCCTCCGTACTCCCCGGACCTTGCTCCAACAGATTACCATTTTTTTCGAAATTTGGATAACTTCTTGCAAGGGAAAAAATTCAACTCCGATGGGACAGTCCAAATCGCCTTCAAAGATTTTATTGATTCCCGTCCGACTGGTTTTTTTAGTAAAGGGATCAATGAACTACCTATGAGATGGCAAAAGTGCATAGAAAATAATGGTTCATACTTTGATTAATTAAATATATTGTATTAAAAAATATTCGACTTTTTATTCCTCCCATACAAAACGCCAATTTCATATGTAAGGACCTAATATATTTGGTGCGTTATGTATACTTTTTTTTATTTTTTGATAAATAATTTAAAAAACACATCTGTACAAAGAATTCATTTAATGATAGACATAATCTTATCTATTAATTCGTATAAAAATACACCAAGCAATATCAACAACAATGCACCTATAATTTTCTGGGCAGAGTGAATTTAATTTTCATAATTCAATGGGTCGTAGGTCAGATCGTAGACCGCTACGCTTTTGCTACGCACATATAAGGTATTTAAAAGTCGGTGCAATTATCGCTGTATTATTATTAAAAAGTGATCCATGGTATACTGATATAAGCCTTTTAATTAATATACAAGTTTTATATTTTAAATAAAAAGAACCTTCTTCAAAGAAAAAATATCAAACTTTGATCTCACCGAACAACTACTGTAGCAGTGCCACTTTAATAGGCATTTGACACTTTGTCAAATTTTAACAACATAACCTTGTAACGGCGGCCTTAATATTATTTATGTTTTTGCAGTTACAACTATACAATTGCCAAGTACAATGTCAATCGAATGTCGTTAAAATGTTGTGTAAGTTAATATATTTTTATTACTTTTGTATTTTTTTGCTAAACACCTAGCCTTGAATGATGGATGAAATATTATTCAATCATATTAACTACATTTTTTACAACGTAACATGGAACAAATTTAAAACATTATAGAATTTCGACACTAAAAAGAATACATATTAACATTTTTCATAGGCGTCTCCAGACTGACCGTGGGTTTTCAAAATCCCCGTTAAAACATATTGTTATCTTTGTTTTATCAAAAATAATTACAGGGATGACAATATGTTTTATACAGAGATTTTGGTCTCAGAAACCTACGGTAAGTGAAATAAAACTCGGTAGGTCTGTTGGAACTTAAGATAAATAAAATAATAATTAAGGTAACAATTTGTGTATTTAACAATTTAACCGCAGTTAATATAAAAAAGGATAAATCATGACACTCGATGAAATCTTTTCAGTATATTAAATGTTTTCATAAAATTACATCTAACTGTGAATTCCCACTACCGGAAAAATTGTATATTAATTAAAATTCTGCTATAATTCCAAATTACATAACTGTGTAATGTTGAATCACGCAGTTATGAAATTGACTGTAAACTGTCTGTGTTTGCGGTGGGACCGTCGTTATGTTCATAGTTTTTCTTTGAAAGGTCAAAGATAACATTATACTTTTGTATAAGTGTTTCGGTCGTAAAATCTCACTGTTAGGCCCTTCGTACACAAGGATATGTAAATTTTCAAAACTCAGCGATGTTAGTCGCTAAATGACTTACGCAATACAGTTTCATAGAGGTTCGTGCATATAGAGTCGCCCGCTACCTGTTTGTCGAGATAATCGTGAGAAAAGTCACTGAGATTTTCAAGATGGCGGAACAAATCTTTATAGTTGACATCTTGTAAATTCGTGTCAGCCGTGTAGTTGCTACGCCTATACTGACCGAATGAGCGATTCATATCGACGATGCAACATTGTGTAGGAAGCGCTATGCAATACTCGACGCAATAATACAATATTAGTATCGAAGATTTTCGTTGTCTTGTGTACGAAGAGCCTTCAAAACAATGAAAACTTCGATACAAAACTCGCATTCTCATAATGACAGACACTAAAGTTCTTCATACCTAGTAGATGTAGTAAATGCTACGAGATCGTTTCTAAGTGAAGGGGGTCTCGTAATATGAAGTTAACGAAGCCTGTTAACCGTTGCCGGGATACGCGCACCTCCTTGCGGATTAAGTTGACACTTACCTATCAGATTAAACTCCCTACTCTAGCACTACTTTATGTTTAGTTTTAATATTAAAGCTTAAATTAAATATTATCAACTTAGAAATTACTTCTTAAAAACTTTCACTTAGGTTGTACAAAAGCTCGGGAATGAGCCTTGGTGCGTTCTAATGGATATCCCGGAGCTGTCGTTGCACTCGAAGATGGCCTTCGAGGGTGGTTTAGCGAATGAAGTTGAGACTTGACATAACCCTGTTTTCCCCCAGAAAGCATTTTATTTAGATAAAAAAAGATTTAGTTTTTCTTATGTATAAATATTCAATTACTGTTGTTAAATATAAAGTTATTTTGTAGCAATCAAATAAATAATGTTCGCAAATTTTTGTTTAGATCTAAGTGTTCCTAAATGCGAAAAGATGTATTTAATGTGCATCGTAAAACTGTTACTAAAGTGGCCATTATAATAAAATCTCATTTTATTTTCAGATTTATAAACTATACAAAGGTGAAGTTTCAAGATACTTAACAGCTGCACAATCAAATAGCATTTCGTTAAGAAAAACGTCGGTTACAATGCAATAAATCTCAAACAACAATGCATTGATATTAAACTTTACAACCCTCTTGCTTCGCCTCTTCGAATCTTAATTTAATCATTCGATTACAACCTTAACTGCTTCGTAATAGAGTCCATCGTATGTAGGCTCGTTGACAAATCTCACCCATTTCGTTTCATGTCATGTTCGGTCCTCTTGATAGCCATTAGAGCTGCCCGTTGCAGCTGTCATTTCACAAGCAACCTGACGCAAGCTTTATTCGCGTCTTAGCTGCTAAATAATGATCACTCAAGAAACGAGCAAAAACACCTAGTACACAGTTAGAAACCGTTTTGTTTCTTAATTTCCTGTTATTTTTGAACACTCTTTCCTACAGCCGTGAATGTATTAGTGCTAACACATTTTTTTCTTATTTTTTTTCTTCCTCATTAATTAAATATCTTTTATGGTAAATGCTTTACCATAATAACAGCAAGTGGCACTTGATTTTATTACGACATCTGTTCACCAATAATATCAGTAAAAAATATACTACCACATAAGTTCAAAATAAATTTGAAATAACGGTGTGTAATAATAGAAAAAAGTTTAAAGATTAAGCGCATAGCAAATTGCTTTAATGTACATTCAGGAAAATACTGTGAGAGTAGAATAGTAGGAGGCTCAGATTCACTGCTAGCTTGTGTAAACTGATAAAACCGAATAGGGACAATTTACAGCTTGCTATAGAAGCTGAAAATAACAAAAAAAAACAAGTAAGTTTTTTAAACGAGTTCGTTATCTTTATTTATTGTATACTTTAAATAAAAGATTTAATTACTTTACCTATACATTGAGATAAATTATATGTTTACATCTTCACAAAACAAACTGCAAAAGTATTTAAAATTACATGTATATGTATCATGAGACATACAAATAATATATTACTAGAGTAGTAGAGCTTTATTAATATAGAAGACATTGAATAAAGGCAATGCAGATCGGTCGGTCCGCTGCTCAAATATTGAACGAGGCTCCCTTACAACACAAAATCAAACCTTTTATTTAAGTCCGTGCACACAGAGGGCACATTGTTTGCGAGGGCTAAGGACCGAGGGAGATAGTTCAACAACCCTTTGGCTGACCAGAGAATAAACGGCGGCCACCGATTACTAAATTGTATTTTACTATGTAAGCATACAATTATTTTTTTATATCCCTAATAGCTCACCAGTCATTTTACTCGACTTTAATGAGTAAAATAATTTAAATAGTTTATGTGAACCTTTTCATAGTATAATATAGAAAAGCTATAAATATTGTTATTCAAATTTTATAGCAAATTGAAAAAAAAATTGTTTATCGAAGAACTTTTATTCTGTTTTAAAGATTCGTTTAACGACTTATACATCTATCCGATAAATAAATTTAACTTTAAGGCTATTGCAATAAATATTTATATAGTTAAATGTGGTATAACAAAAGGGCAGTGTAAGCTGGGTAAGCAGCAGCATTTAGCCGCCAGATTGCAATAAACACGGCGCACTGGACGCTACGCCGCTACGCCGGACACAACTGCCCGGCACAGAGACAACAACGGAGTCGTACTGTTTTATACTTATTTTGTATTCTTGGAAGATTATTTTTAAGATTTATTAATTCAATAACGTTTTCAGATATTTATTAAAACAGAGTATAATGACAAATTGAATGTTGAATTATTGACTAAGGACTAATGTATACGTCGTATAACTAATTATGTATTACGTCGTGTGTTAACATTCTGGTAAATTTATTGAAAACAGCAAGTACCACAAGAAAATCTCTAATCCCTGCCTTAACATATTTTTAATCGTTTTGGTTGATCATATTTATACATTTGTATAAATCTTAATCAAACCTTCAAATAAATATATATTATTGTTATGTCATACAATTTTAATAGTTAAAAATAATATATCGCAAATCGACTCCAAGTATCTCCTACAAGTGCAAGGTCCTAGTCCGTCGCCCTCGTTAGAGAAGCTCAAATTAATGCAGGCCATTCTCCGGCTGACGCCCGCCCAGTTGTTCTTAAATCTAATTACCAGGCCGCACCCGCGCCCGCTCCCGCCTGTGCCACCGCGACCGCTCCCACTGCTCTCACAGACTGATTAATCGTACTACCTACACGTATAATGTTGCTTTGACAATAACATAGGAGAGCCATTGAGGCGTTGTTTTGAGGCGGCCGCTCGGTCGAGGCGAAAGTGCCCGTTTACTTGTATATTTGGGTCAGCTAAGGTTTGCTCGCTGCATTTGGGCTCCACGAACATTGTCCGGTGACCTAATTAGAATACCGGGAGAATACCTTCGTTGTTAATGCTCTCTAGAACCATATGACGTAATACATTATGCACTCGGTTATAAAATTTTATAAAATCTTTTCTTTTATTAATTTTAACTAACAAAAATTACAAACGAACGAAAAAGCAAATCTCACATAATATTCCTTAAAGGTTATAAAACAATTTTATGAGCTAAATATTTGTAGCGTTGTCTGGCGGTCCAATTAAAATATTTAAGCCTGTACAACGAAACACACCTACGCTTTAAAGTCCCTTTTTAAACTTTTTTAAAGTTCCGCAAGCATGTGAGGGCGCGACTAAAACAGAAGTTGCTCGAGAGTTTAGAATTCTACCATTGGAAAAAGAAAGTTTAATTTTCCTACATTTCAAAACAAAAGTCGGCCTCGCACTCGGGGGATAATGGCCTGGCCGTGTTAGCCCTTCACACCATTGTTCCTAGGTTCTGCTTATGTGTTTGGGAGAAAATTGAAGACCACTTTTAATTCAGTCCCTCTGTCTCGGAAATTATAACCATTATTGCATTGAAACCATGAAACTTGCAATTATTAATCATTAGTACAACATATACGAAAGCGTTGGTGGCTCAGGGGTTAAGCACTTGACTTGCAATCTGCAGGTCTTGGGTTCGAATACCGCTATGTACCAATGTATTTTTCGATTTAAATATGTACATTTATCCGACGTTTTAACGGTTAAGGAAAACATCGTGATGCAACCTACACATATCTGAGAAGAAATTCAAAGATATGTGTGAAGTCAACCAACCAGCTCTGGGCCAGCGTGGTTGACTATGGCCAATTCACCCGTAAGTTAGGGTAGACACCGAGGCCCTCGGTGGGGACGTATAGTGAGCAGTACTACAATAATACCAAAACGTCTTAGTACAAGCAAAAAGTTTCGTAAAACCTGACGAATATATAATTTTTTTTCAATCTTTAAGATAATTTATCTAATCTAAGAATTATTGGTTTGTTAACGCATAGGGGACAAAATACAAATATGAAATTTTGTTTAAATAAAGAATTCATATAAATGTTTCGTGTATTTTATTTATATAATAAAAAAAATAAAAAAAATAAAAGCTTTCAAAAGGTCCTCACATTACTAAACCGCTATATAAATCTCCTTAAATCATGTTAAGTTCATATAAGTTCATTATTACCTTAATAACGTGTTAGAAAGCTTCATAAAATAATACCTTGATTCAACAAGAACATATGCATAAATAATATGAATAAATTAATTATACATCGTGCGCCGTATAAAATGTGCAAGACCCAAAAATTCTAGACATCAATGTTTTATGACAAACTTTGTCCTGCCATTGTGTACCTTAGGACAAAGTGATTAAGTTTGTTTTACGATATTCTTGATTTTAGGTGCAAATACCTGAAACGTTTGCCTTTATAGGATGCCTCGCGTGGTTTCTTGGGCGAGGAATCCGTGCTCAGACAAAAAGTGCCTCGCCGGCTACAAACGGAAGGGTCACCGGACTCGCCCTCCGTGCTCGTTAACAAGTACACTGATTGTCAAACTCTTTAGTAATATTTTTTAATGGAATATGTCAGAAATATTATAATAGTAAATGTAACTACACCGTTGTTTTATTTGTTAAAGATGTAAATTTTAAATCATTAACTGTTAATTTCTGAGATAAAATCTCTGTATAAAACGTATCGTCATCCCTGTCATTATCTTTGACAAAATAGAGATAGCAATATGTTTTAGACGGGGATTTTGGTCTCAGAATACTACGATTAATGGAAGTAATTTAACCTAGCAAGAAACAAAAAACTACACCTAAAATATTGCTTAACTAAAAAGTTAATTCAATTAATGGCAATAAGCATGTGCATGTTTTACCTTTTGCCACACTAATTTCTTAAAGTATATACTTGAAATTTATTGAAAAAAATGAATACGAAAGTTTGAGAGTATTAATTTTGTACGTTGTATAAATCTATGTATAATTCTCTGACGCTTAGTTGCCTAATGAAAATGAGCCCTTTCTTCCCCCCTCTTCCCCATCCCGGTCGGCACGGTCAAGCGTCCCCCGCAACCTCGGACATCTGCCTCGGAAGCCTTAATGTCGGCCCCGCGTGTTTCAAATGGAAATCGCACTTGCAATTTATCTGAAAGGGTTACGAAAATTACTCCCCTCACTTAATATGTGTTTTATAGCTAATTTACGAATTCATGTGTCCTGCAATCTATAGGTATCTATTTTGTTTTAAAATGTAAATTTAGTTTGTAAATGTAAATTTAATTGTAAATGTAAATGTATGTTTCGAGGTTGCGAGAATATCTCTGACATCTATTGACAAACGTACGCTGTTTGATGATGACGATGATTGATGATAAATATATATAACTAGCTGTCGCCCGCGACTCCGTCCGCGCGCAGTTAAAAAAAAACTTAATAGCGGTATGAAAAATAGATGTTGGACGATTCTCAGACCTACTCAATATGCTCACAAAATTCGCGGAGTCGCGGGTAAAAGCTAGTATAAGATAAAGCCCATATAATCACGAGCATTCCCGTTCGGCATAAAAGTCAGAAAGATGACATAATGTTGTCTGAAACATGTTGACTTTTAGAGCTCAGCAAAATGTTGTCTTTTCGATAACTTTTTGCCGATGTCATTTTGAAGCAATCTCAATGATAACTAAATTATGAATTTTCGAGAACATATTTTTTTGTTAATAAAACTTTTAAAAACCAACAGCGGCTATTTTGTTCTATACGGACCTCTCACTCATCCATTAAAGAGTGATTGTTGACAAGCGTGAATTGCATCGTAATTCGTTCGGCATTGCTAAGTGTTTTTATTCAATTATTACAACATAAACGTAATATTTTTGACTTAACATACTGGTTGAAAATATAATTAATAGTATTTGTGATTCTTATTATTCAGTTAGTTATCAAGAATTTAATTGCCGAACAAATAAACTTGTAAGTATGAATATAGGTTATAAACACATTTTTTCATATTTCATAACTAATTAAATTATTTAAAATTGTTGTAAGACGATGCTCGTCGCTATTTTAATTAAATGCAGTTTAAATATTTTACTTTATAAAATATTTCTAACTTTAAACATTTGTATACAATTTTGTTCATTTAATTCATACATAATAAAAAAAAACTTATCAGCATCGTCTTTGTAAAAGTGTCTGATAAAATTTAGAATGCGCTAAAATTTAATGAATATTTTCAATTTCTGATTTGATATTTTTTTTTAGGATTCAACACAAGATGTATTTCGTAGTTTTTCGGGATAAAACGTCTGCAATCGTACCTGCATCATGGGTATATTCAGAATCTCGAACTTTCAAGTGGCCGAAAACAAAAAATCCTACCTTACTAATTATTCGAGCTGATATGGTATGTAACATGGTATGGTATGTATGATGAGGTATGTAACAAATAAAGTTGTTCAATTATATATAATTATTTTGTTCCTTATTAATAAAACACTTTATTTTCAGATAGCGGAATAAATAATATACCAATGCCACCTGCCACGTACGTGAGCCAAAAGGATCAGCAACTACCACCAACATTTAAAACTCCTATATCATTACTTGAGCCGTAAAAGTATTTATAATTTTAATAATAAGATTATTTATATTGGTATGTAATATCGTTACTATTCATTGTGTTATCAAATAAACAATAATTAAACCTATTTTCCATGTCAATTTTAATTTTACACTAGCCTCTTAATTTTAACATAAAAACGTTAACTTTATGATCTCTAGAATCTCTAGTTATCTTTCTGATATATTTTTAATGATCTCTAAAAGATGGCACTAGATGGCTCATAAGAGAGCTTTATGTTAACTTTATGTTGACTTTTTGGTTATCATTTCTGATATCAAATCTTGAATAATGTTAACATTAAGAGAACTTTATGCTATCTCCTTGCCGAACGGGATTGGTATATAATCATAATATATTCTAAGGCTAGGGCAATAAAGTTTAATTCCACATAAAAGATATATTTATAATATACATACCTCAAAATATGAAACTAATAACATAACAAAGATTCTGTTTGCTCGAATTAGTAGCAAACTTAAACACGTTTCAGAGTGCATAGTCACTTTAAAGAGAAGCCTCAAAAAATAAACTGCGGGATAACATTCCTTCGTTCATTTTAATTACTTTTATTCCACGCAGTCGATGAGCATAAAATATCTAATAAATGTTTGAAAACAAAATTCAATCAAACTAGAAAACTAATTAGGATGGAGTTTTGGAAATCTAATGAGGAATTCCAATTAGATATTTTGGTGTTTCCTTTGGCGAATTCCGAGTGTAAACAATTATTGTTATCGGCGGGTGGCCACCCGAGGCGCTTTGATTCGCTCGGGAATTATTTCGTAGCCGCCTCTGACCGCACTCTCCCCCCTTTTTACAAGACCACCTTCACAGAGACGGTCGAGCGGCAAGAACAATAAATTATTTTATACATCCATGTTAATGCAGATAAATAGACGTAGAATTCTTATGGCAACATTCAAGAAACGTTAATGACCACTAAGGACGTTGCTTAGATTTTATCACTAACTGCCCCACTCTGGGTCAGGACAAATCTACTCTATTTTGTCTTCGTTGAAAAAAAAAACTAATCCTAAGTATTAAAAGCTACCAATAAATTGAATCCATAACGTATTTTAAAGTGCGTAAATTTAAACGTTAAGAAATTTCAAATACAGACAGTCGTAGAAATCATCGTCTCATTGAGAAAGTTCGCCCGCCGTGAACACGGAAGGGATCTCTTTTTGATGTGTAACCACTTCCTACGTCGTTAAGAAAGTGCTAATACTTGTACACATATAAAAATCTTTCAGTTTTAACTATCTTGAACTACCTAAGAATATTTATCTAAGAAAATTATTCAACTAAAAATTGTTTCCAATGCTTATTAAAATCTTGTCTTTAAGTAGTTATCTCTTCTGTATAAAAGTAAAAACTATGAAAATGTTTTAACAATTTTTTTCTATCAGCCTACCTTTATTTCTTTGCATCTGTTACAATAAAACAGGCAGTTTTACTAGTTTCTTATAAGAAATAGCCGCAACACTCAAAAACTATTTCCTTCTAATATTGGCACCAGAGACCTTAACTTTACTTAATTTTATTGTTTATCTAACCAAATGATGTATTTTAATCATAAAATGCGTGTACAAATATCGTACAAAATATTAATTTCCGGGGCAGCGGTGGTGCTGCTTGTTGTTAGATGTGCTAGTGTGCACACACATCAAACCGCACTCACAGCTGACTGGGCGCAGTTACATCTCACCGAATTTTGTTTACACCGTGCCTATGTTTATCGAAATAACTAACGCCGGATTTAACGATTAATTCGCATTTGATCTGTACTTTTATTAAAGGAGCAATTAAAATTAATTTCCTTTTTTTATTAATTAAATGTTTGATGCTAGTAAATGTTTGTGTGATCGTTTTGATGAATTATTGCTATGTTAAATTGTTTATGCATGTTTAGGGAAGTGCGGTTTTTATGCCTTCAAGTTGTTTATTCAGTAGATGTTTAGTGATACTGTTGGTAATATTTTTAACTTTAGATTAAGTCAAATTGAGAATATTTTCATGAGATAACGTAATCTTTAGACCCAACGAGAGGTTTTTCATTAAAATTATTTCGTATTGATTGAATGTAATAATTTCTAAGAAACTAAACGAAACATAAACTACTATTCCATAGAAGGTATAGCCAATTGAGCAACCATTAGCATTAATTCAAAACTGTTTAAACATAAACGACATTTAAATTTATTTAAAAATTAACTCAGGCACAAGGGAATTAAGGTTTAAACTTCGGTATTTCTTTACTTAACTTATGAAAATAGTTGTTAATGCTACGAAGTTTGTGAATTTGCATAAGACGCTGTCAGGAGGTACTTTGAAGGGTTAAAGTCTCGAGGGCTTTCCGTTGATCCGGCGGGCTTATTCTGATAATTATTTCAATTGTTTATGCCTGTCGACGGTGCATTGAGATGGGGAATTATAGTTTGTTAGCGTTGTCTTCATTATCCGAGCTCCAGACGCCTGTCACAGAGTGATGTATGAATTGGGGCAGTTCTAGGCTCCGATTGAGATGGATCCCTTGTGAGAAATTATTGTGATTTATCTGTTATATCTAATGGAAACGTTTATAGTTGAGCCTTCGAGAGAATTCTAATTTCATGTCTATTATTGTTTGAATCTTAATGATGTTTACTATTTAAATGTGACTAAGATAAACTGATAGTTTTGTGAATAATAGTTATAAAACGATATGTTAAAAAATTAGAGCCCATAAATCTCTCTATTACTTATTTGTGTGAAATAGAAAACTTTACGATACAAAACATTTCCTAATACTTAAAGAAATTAAATATAGATACATGTTTAATGGAATGTTGCCCCTCGCTTCATTAGACAGCGAGTCGATTCTTCAAACATTAAATACGACGATGCCGTCTAATAATGTCTCATTATTGTTAAGAATTATTAAAATTAAGGCATCCCCCATATGAAGGCAACTCGACTTGATAAAACAGATTCATTATGAGCATTTCAGATGTTTAATTTTAGACTTATGAAGTTATATGTTTGTACAATGAAATAATTTGGCAGTAGGAGAAAAGAGTAATCGGCTTTATCTTTCCACGTTTATCATTTTATGGTTACAAAATAGCACGATTGTGTGCATAACTTTAAAGAGGTTTTAGTTTAGATTCGCTTTACTTTGCTGGAATCTTGACTCTTATTAAAAATAGGAAATTAACAGTTCTCTGCATACTCCTATGCAGTTGATAGAACGCTTATCAACCACTATAGTTGAATCCATCACAAGAGCAGAGTCAAAATTCTTATCAACCATTTATGGGAGAGGCTCCATACAACGTTAGAACTCTATCAAGAGAGTGTACGTATACTTTTATCTGTAAAATATTTTATTATATGTTTGAATCCATCCAATAAGGAATATACGATGGAGTCTCCCTCACTGGAGCCCCTCACGATCTCGCCTCGCCTTCAAGGACGGTTTAATTAACTTAATAAATACACACACTCCGTTCATTAAGCGAATACGTCGAATATTATGAGCATCTCTACACAATGAGCCGGAAGGATCCTTGTACTAATCTGCATACAAGTACCGCTATAATGTAAACAAAAGGACATGGCTGTACCTTCTCAAGATTTTAAAGGGAACTATATTTATAGATAACTAGGGCACAAACCTTCTCTGGTGTCTCAGAACATCCTCAAAGTTCCCTCATAATGTATATAAAGATTTAGCATCGCAAAAAACAAACAAGCATACATTTTTACTTTAGACTTCTGCAATTAACAAATGACAATATCCGACTTCATAACGATGCAAAAAACACAAATAGTCAACGCCACTTATAACACAAGTGTGATTCGATCCTAACAAAAACTAGCGATGGCAGACAGTGTGGCACCGATTTTTTCGAACGAAATATCAGCACTTAAACAAACATGAACGGAGGTCACCGCTGACATGTGGCCAGAGGTCTACGCGACACATAAATCTGAAGCCGGAAACGGTCATGTGAGTGTGACCCAACAAATTATGCGGACTCAATGTTTTTATTACCGCTCACGTTGGAACACTTTTTCATCAATTGAGAGTAAAAAGTTAATACGTCATGCTACACTAGATCTTTAATTTAATCCAAGAGGACTTTATTATGTTCATTTTGTTCTTATATATTTTGTATTTTTGACACAATATCATAAAAAATCATAGTATTTTTATGAGCTGTTAAATACAATAACATTAAATAAAATTCGTTATTTTATCAATTCAAATTTCATGATACCTGAATTTATCTTGACCATTCACTGAAGATTATAGTGCAAAATGTAAGCCTAAGGACGATCCACTTCAGACTGATAGCCACTGTTTAGGCTCTCACCAATTTTAATCACCAAAAAGTAATTTTCTAATATGTAACAAAATTAAGTTGAAAATGTATATATGTATGTATGTCATGAATTTCCTACATATTAAATTAAGTTTTAAAACATAAAGCTTTATTCAAACGACCGCAAACAAGGGCCGGCATCATTATGTACAAACAAAACCGAAACGAGTTGGACCCCGGTCCGTTAAATAAAACGATTACAGCCAAAATCTAACGGCACTTCAAACGGCATCCCGTCCAAATTACTCGGCGCGTATAAACAGAATCATCATTGTAACACGTGTAATTTCGCTTTCCCGCCATTACGTCGAGCGGGAAACCGTCCGCGTAGGACCCCCGGTGAATAATTGAGCGGCATGTGAGAGATGGACCCGCGAAAATATGAAATGATTCTGTCCGGAGATTTGCGCCTGTTAGCTCGTACGTGATTCAGGCACCTGTACAAATGAGCCCCGCCGCTCGAATCGTCGGATTTATACACTGTGTTAACAGTAACGGACAGATTATTTGTTTAGTTGTCGCGAATGCGTATCGCTTCGTTAAAACACGAAATTTATACGGATGGGGATGGATTTATTGTTGTATTGTTTGCGGTTAGGCTTTTAATTTATTTCCTGGCCTTTTTTCGTAACTTTTGTAGGGTAAATACCGTAAGTATTTTTTTAACTAACAGGAAGTGGACAGCGATAATTGCAGTCCATTTTATGAGTATTTACTTTTTTAGGATGATTTTGTAATCTAAATTTGAATTGAATAAGTTATCACGAACGATTTTATTACGTTACTGGTTAAGAAATTTAAGAGTAAGCAATTCATATTTCTTTTTGCATAAGTCTCGATAATCCATACGTGATCTTAAACGTTACAGAGACAAAAAATTGTCAAAACAAAATGATCGCACACGCACACGTCAGCGCGGCGCATCGTGTCCTAATCCAAAGCGGGAAGCGAACCCGACACCGCGACCGCGGCCCACCGGCGCGCTTCCGCGCTTCCTAGCTCGTCACTTTTTGTTGCCGACCAATTTATAGTTCCGGCCACCCTGCTCGGACACGTGGATAAACTTTCATTTATATTTAGAAATTTATTAGACCTAAAGTTTTTACGCCAATCGGGATAAATGTAGATTATGGACGTGATGTATTGTTTATATTTTAACGTGTAAGAAAAATGGTTAAAGAGTAATCAATAAACATATTGGGGAAAAAGATAAAGGGGTAATTTATAACATTTGGATTATTGACACACTAGTTGGTACATAAAAAGGCGACATGAAATTTCTTCTACGAAAAACTGACGAGTATGTAGTATGCGTAGTTCTGAAATTCTGACGTATCTCAAATTTCGACTTTAGAATTTGATGTTATTAAGTAAATATAACTTATTTTGTTTTATAGAAGTTGCGCATTTCATTTTTATTTATATAAGCGTACCTACATATGAAAAAGTAAAGTTAAATGATTAGTGCTTGGTTCTTCTTTTTGCACAAATTCACATTTACAATTCAAAACTAATTAGTTTTTATAATATAATATACGTATAAATATAATATAGTTATTAAATTGTTCAAACTTTCGTGAGACATTATATCATTAATTAATAGTCATTAGGTAAATATTTTACATAATATGCAATCAGAAATCACATTATGGATGCAAAAGTGTTTAATACGCCCTCAAGTATGGGCGGCAAAAACCGGAAGCTTAATGAAAGCTTATGTAGAAAAGTTCGTAGTTGCCTGCTTTTCGGATAGATGGCAGTATACACGATTTTTTTACACACTGACTTTTTGACTGAAAAGAGTGTGTTACTTATCATCTTAAATACAAAATAAATATCTATTTTGTTTAATTTTTTTTAATTTCTATTATAAAGATTACAAAATTTCAAAACTTCCATAGAATCTCATTTCTGACAATGCGACGTAGGTGTGTCCCTCAAAAGATTTAATAAATAATTATTCCACATTACCTCCCTGAGTAACATTATGTTAAATCATAGTTTTTTTAACATTTATATATATGACTCACATGTGTGAGAGCTTATTGAATATCAAACTGTAGTGTAAAATTAAAAAGTAATATAGTTGTAAAATATTATATACATATTCGTATGTACATTTCATACGCCACAAAATTAAGAAAACGTTTCGATATTAAATATGAATCCAATGCGAAAATAACCCAGTAACTAGTTTGAGAAAAGGTAAACAATAAAATTAATATTAGTTTTTCAAACACATACCTACTTTTATATATATATTTTTTAGTGTAAAATGTTTTAAATATTTTTTATAGTAGAGGTCATAATTATTAGTTGTGGGCCTTTTTATGTTTTATTCAGCAGTGAACGCGCCAAAACCCGGCCATGCATAATTACCTCCCGTGAGGATCGGAGGGTGAACCACCGACAAAGAAGGAAATGGAGTAGTGTTACTACTTATTTAAGTTACATTATTTAATTTAAAATTATTATAAAACTAATGTTTACCTATCTTACTTACTTGCTTAGTTCAAGTCATTGATTTTAAGTGAGATGACTTAGACCTTTTGCTTTTACTTTTTATTTTATACATTTGTGGTCTCATACAAAATTTTAATACAAAATTTTTCAGCTATACATATTATACCTATAAAAATGAAGACTTGTTTATACATAATTTTTCTTTTTCAATTTATGACTTCACATGAGGATAATTAAAGTCACGTACCTACTAGTTAAGATAACGGCAATATTTTATTATACAAAATATCGAACAGTTACACGTGTGCATTTAAACGCCTTGACTCTGCCTGTATTATATCTTATCGTTAATATAATTTCATTAAAGTTAATGATTCTTATGATGTCTTTATCATCATAAGAATCATTAACTTAAATGAAATTAGACAAGACTTACTATTCTTAAATAAATATAAGAATCATTAACTTAAATGAAATTAGACAAGACTTACTATTCTTAAATAAATATAAGAATCATTAACTTAAATGAAATTAGACAAGACTTACTATTCTTAAATAAATAATAAATGACACATAGATTTAAGACCCATTTTCCATTTTGGAGCTGAGGCATCGATATGATCCAAAGACTATATTTATAAAGAAGTCTTTAAATTGATTCTGTACATGAAATATACTGATAAAATGTGATAGAGAGAAAAGCTAAAAATAAATTTTGCAAGATATATAAAAATAAATATTAAATATATTTTAGCTACTCCACTCATGCGACTGTCCGTTACCGGACTCTTTTGTATGCATTTATCGGTGAATTACAACGTCGGACTGCAGCTAAAGTACATACGTATATTAACGTTATTTTACATTCATTGTTTATGGTGTATACGAATCACTATTATATAGATACATTGGAGACATTTAACAAGGTATGAATTCCATACTAGTTCCGTATCGTACATATTGTTTTACTGACTTTACTGCGATTGTTAGAACTAAGATGCAATTTGCAACAAGAAATATAATTTTAAAAAAAACTTGAGAGGTGTCAAGGGACACCCGGATGGAACGAAGTTCCTTTCTATTAATTAGTGAAGGAACCAATGTTTATTCCATGAATAAAAAACTTAAGTCTTCACAAGAAGTACATTTTATTTCTATGAATTTTCGTTATAATTTAATGTCACGTCGTTGCCATGGTGAAGTAGCGCTCATTCGTCGTTAACATACTGTAGCAAAAAGTGTCGTGACAAATTTTCGAGAAAGAATTTTAGGAATTTTTTCCGTCTAGCCCCCTTTCACAACGCGCGATAAGGAACTTCGTTCCAAATACCGAAGTTGTTCAGAACAGGTTAAATAGAAGCAAATAATAACTAGATATAATTTAGCAAAGTGATGCATACTTTGGAAAGATCAGACCGTCGGTGGTGCAGTTGTTAGGCGCCAGGCTGGACTGGACCGAAATCTATACGTCCAAGTTCGAACCCCGCCATATACCGATGTTTTTTTTGAGTTTCGAATTTCATATGTACATTTATACGACGTTCTTACGATGAAGGAAAACATCGTGATGCAACCTGCACACGTCAACGAAGAAATTCAAAGATATGTGTGAAGTCAACCAACCCGCACTAGGCGTGGTTGTCTATGACCTAGTCCCTAACTTGGCTATGCTCTGAGCCCATTGATGTGCACATATATATGTCAGATATATCAACTGACGAGTATACATACTTATATTTTGCACATATATGCATAAAGGACACAGTTAATAGATTATATATATTTACTATTATATAGATTATATACTATTATAAGAAGTATAGATTTATACGCTATATGATTGTAATATGGGAAAACCAATGTCGCATTCCGAGTTACAACAAAACCTTAACATCGCATACGTAGAAATTTAATTACGTGTAAAAATCGAATAAAGAGGAGCACCACGGATATAACCAAATTAGCTACTGGAGGTAGACACGGTGCGCCGTTCATTAGGCTTGTTTGTAGAAAGCTTTTGCAGGCAAATGAATGGATTTATACGCTGGCTATTAAATCAACGCAGCGGCCGGCAGACAAACAATCGCCTACTGTCTGTGTTTACTAAGGCGCCCTCTAATTACATACCTAACCTATAATACCTTCATATTTTACATATTTTATGTTATTCTCGATTTTCTCATCCTCTCTTAAAATATTTTAAGCCTTCTGACTTAAAATGTTAACTTTTAGCACACAAATCGGCATTTCTAAAATACGTGAGCATCTTTACTATATACTAGCTGTCGCCCGCGACTCCGTCCGCGCGCAGTTAAAAACTGGGGGGGGGGGTTATGAAAAATAGATGTTGGCCGATCTTAGACCTACTGAATATGTTTACAAAATTTCATGAGAATCGGTCAAGCCGTTTCGGAGGAGTACGGGAACGAAAACTGTGACACGAGAATTTTATATATTAGATTCAAATATTAGTCTGTGTTTGCGAAGCGTAACTTTCCATCTAATAATACAAAAGTCACCATTAGAACTTTGCCTATCACCAATCGTGCAGCGAAAGTTTGTAACAAACATATATCTGCTGTTCCTATACTAGAACACACAACATCCGCTAAAAATGACATGGCGTTTTTATCCAAACAACGAGCACACAACTAACTGAACAGTGAAACACCGCAAACCTGAAAACCTACATCCGTACCGATTTTGCAAAAATAAACAAAAGGTTGACGAGTCGAGTGGGGCCGAAGTAAATCGATATTCGACCGTCGATCGGATAGCACGTCAAACTTTTGCAATTCAGTGCTGCGCTGTGCACTGCAACTAAGTCGGAACTTTGGGAACTCTAGCATCTAATAGTTTTCAAATTGATCGCCTGAAATATTTTTTCGTAAACCAGAACAGTTTTAAAATCACCTATGAGTTGTAAAAAAAATAGTTAATCATAGTTTTAAACTATTGTTTAGACCCATAGACCATCACAATCTTATTTAACAGCGGTTTAACATTGTATTATAGTTTTTAACGTCTTTCCGTCTTAACTAGAAGTGTTGTCTTGGTCTTTACATTCTTGACATAACAAAGTTAATAGTAGTATGATTATAAAAATAGTCTACACTACAATATTAATTTCACATCAAAGTATACTAAATAATAAAAATAAGCATTCTTAAAAATATCCAAGGTTTTTAAACCATGTAGGTACGTAAACCACCCACAACAGCGAACCTCTGAAACTAAATATAGCGTAATACAACCCCAGCAACAATAGAAATTATAAATACCATTCGAACTCAAAAAGCGTTAATATCCCAAAAAGGAGATATTTTTTCTCTGCCAATAACTAGGTTAGTAATACGGCTTGCAACAAAAGCGACGTTTGTAACAATATGCTCTCTCAGGCGCGGCATTACACGGTGGATATAATTAGTTATGGTGTACGGATTTAGATTTTGTTGTTGCGATAATTTTTGTGAATGCGCTGAATAAACATCTGTTCGAGATTTGCGAATTGACAAGCGAGCGGTGCATTGAGATGTCACGGGGAAAACTGATATGTCCCGCGTACAAAGACGACCAAAAAATGGTCAGTTATAGACGCAATGCTTTATAATACACATATCGAAATACCAAACTTAACATCTAAATACACATATTAATATGTAGCAGATTATTACCAAGCGAAATATGATGAATTCGGTCCATTTATACCATACTAAGGCTTACTTTACCTTACACTATTTACACACCATAGACTAATATCTACAATTAATATAAACATTCGTTTTTTTTTTATTCATTCATTTAAAACATCTACATCTCACATCATACAAACTTTACTTTGTACAAGATTTTACAAATCTAGTCACAAAAACTTTTTTTTTAATACTGGCCAGAGATACATTTTACTAGAAGTGAGGACAAAAAAAAAAGAAAACAAAGAAGCGTAAATGATCGTGTTCCGGCACGCGTCCCTCAGTGCCGACCTGACCTTCGTCAAACTGATACATCTGACAGATTAACGCGTATCACTGTTATGCAACACACTGTACGCCCAGTCAAGCGGACATTTATTAAAAATCGTCTACCGAAGTGCCGAGATGACTGACATTTACAACATTTTACGGACGGATGTACGGCTTATTAGCATTTTACTTGAATTCGGAAATATATCGAAAAATCTTATATTCATAAATATTACATTCATTCTCAATTTCAAAAGAAATTCAACTTAAACCCAAGTTTAGAAAAGCATAGAGCAGACTTAAGATTACAATCTGACTTGGGAAGAAAACTCAATAACCAAGAATACTTGGTAATTCTACAAAAAAATATTAAACTTATTATATTTACTAAAAAATATATTTTTACTTGCTTTTAGTCTAAGAATAATGAAAGGCAAACTTTAGTCATCTAACCTAACCTATCTAGAAAGTATCATAAATTTTTACGTTTGGCTAAAATGGCATACGCAACAAAAGTTTTGGGAGCGTGAGTACCTCAGATAACGGGCGATCGTTTCTGGCGGACGAATCCTTTTTTCAATATACGCGGGCTTCGTTATCGCCTCTATAAAGTCGTGGTCTCACGGACGTTATGTTCAGACGAGCTTTTTTTCTTTTTCTTTTTTTGTCACAAACCGCTACCAGTTCTATCTCATTCGTTTGAAAAATCTGCTATCCGTGTAATCCGTTGTATAGGTTTCATGTATACTGCTAGGTAAATATGTATCTACCGTTTTATACATATACACACATATGTTTAAAATAAATTTAAACTATAATTAAGTACTAAACAAAGCTCAACTTATATAATTAAAGAAAAGTGCGAGTAAATGGCAGTTTTTAGTAACATAGGATATTTTTGGTCTCTACCAAGTGTTACGGAGTATAAAAAGTTATTATCCGTTTTCATCTAGATTTATTTAATTCAAGTTGAGAACAAAACATTCACATGTTGGTCTTTTGTCAATATTTGTGTTGCAATGTGTAAGTAGCTTAATGCTACGCCATCTCGTGGGAGAGTCATAAAGCGGTGTGGGCGGAGCGGTCGCGTCGCGCCACCTCGCCAACCTCGGACTGACGACTCACGTTTGACGTTATACTTAACTAAGGCTAACAAGCCATATTAACAGTAATTTTCCTTTAAGTGTTGCAGTTTATTTTTACATTCTTTTGAGTAAGCAATTACTTTACTTATGTTTATATCAATTCGATAATGTGTCATAAATTTAGAACTACATATGCACAGTAAATCATTGAAGACGACTGGAAATCATGTCAGGCATATGATTTTTGTAGTATGTTCGCGTCCTATCTACATCTGCTCTTCTGTACCATAGTGTAGATTTCTGATCTTTATATATCTTGAGTCTCAGCGGTCACTTAAGGAATGTGCGTTTTGAGCAAATATAATTAATACTTTAATTAAATTAACTAACATAAAAATTCAGCAACGCTATGGCAGAATGCAACAAAATTTGTATATCGTCACATCTCTAACGTAGGACAGGGAATTCTTATCGGCTCTGATAAAATAACTTTGTGAGGCGGACGACCGACTCCAATATGCGGCGGCTCTGCCGCGCGTCATTTGTCCCTCCGTTCATTTAACGTGTGGATTCAATAATGTAATGAAAAATATGCCTCGTAATTTTGCAACAGGCTAGTTTTTTTTTATAAGATTTAATATCGTTAAACGGTATCTCTGCGTCTTGGATTTTTAACGGCTGACAATATAAAGCCTCACTGTTTTCACTAAAAGGTTTGACCAAACGTTAAAGATGATATAGGCTAGTCACTTCATGATTACTGTTAGATTGTTTTTATTCTAGGCGTAGTCTATTCTAGGTATATGTAATCAATTTATATTTTCCTTGCAATTTACTTTACACCTCGAAATCAAAGTATATCGTTTAAAAGTAACACAAGGCATATTACATACGTATACCGTAAAGACAACGGATGGTCGAGCCAGCAGAGCGTATAATTTAGAGTTTATGGGGTCATTAGGCGGCAGCAGGGCGGCGAGCAGACTTTTTGTTTGAAGGCATCGCAATTAACCCGTGAAACGATAATCGATCGCTTCTTGCCCACTTTAAACTGACACACATTTTGTTTTTGTTATAAATGAACTGGCATCATATCCGAACAACTACACACGTACACTCAATATCTATATTAGGTATACCTTTATTTTAGAACACATTCTTTAGGTTCCTATTCCACCTTAAGGTTGAATAGTAGCTTTGTTAAAATGCTGTTTACTGTGTTTGAAGTTTTTAATACAAATTTATAAATATTTAAATACAGAACCTATCTATTGTGAAAGCCAATATTGTCTTCAATATTAAATATGCGAGGTGGACAAGACAATGTAACGTGTTGGGATAACCCATAGTCGTTTGATTACGAGTCGCGCCATACAGCTGATGCCGGCGTATCACGATTATCTCTACGAAATCGACGGAAACATTCAATCACGTCTTAGCTCGTTCCTCTTCGAAGATAAGACGTTTGTTTCCTTCCCAGGCAGAGGAGGTCCGCGGGGTAGGAGAGGGCGCAGGAAGTGGCATTTGGCACGGGCAATTGACGCCGCTGATAGGATCGCAAGCTGAGCTTGCAGGAAAGTAGTCTAAGAGCTAGTATCTCTTTTAGTTGTTTCTATTTTATTTAGATTATAGAACATCGTTTCATTAAATTTACTGATTCTCATAATGACTCATAATAGAGTTTTTAAATGATTAACTTGGCATTATTATATTTCCATAACAAATCTCTGAGTTGGGTTAATTGAAACATCTGTAAGAAACCCAGCTTTTCTTATAAACGGGTTTTCCACATTAAAAACATAAAAGTTGCAGCTCTGTTGTCAGATGCGTATTTTTATATTCATATAAATTAAGCATTAGTGTTAAAACAAACGCATTTAGTTCTCAGTCTCTTGGTCTATGCGGTGTTAGTGAGCGCGGTGCGGTGTCGGCGAGCCGCGACACCGCTTCCGATAGACTGAGTGATACTCCACCTAACTTAGCCGTATTTTATACGATACATTGATCCGAAAACAATTTCATTTTGTTCGGTGAAGCTTTAATAACAGGGAAGTATTTTAGAAAAGCAGCATTCTTTAAGGTCGATGTTTGATTTCGAGACACTATGTCGTAAGTAGAGTATCTAAATTTGATCGTCATCTTTGCCATAAAATGTAAACTATTGTCCAAAGTATTGACAAGAATTAGGTTAAAAATTTCTTCATCCTAGCCCCATTACAATTATACATGTTAATAGATATTTGTTTATTAGGTTAGGATATTTTAACTAAGTAGCTATGATAAACAAAACTAGCATAAGTGACTTGAAATACAAAGATTTTGCGACGAATAAAAATGGAGCCGAAGACTCCCGTCATTATCATTGTAAGTATTTTTAACGATTAATATAGTTATAAAACAATAGTAATTAAGACTTGGTAAAAAACATATCAAATCAACAATTATTAATGAATGAACTCGAAAACAGCAGGTTTAATATTAAACGTTGTTAATTGCCTAAACAAAACAGAACAGCTGACACGAATGTTAGAAAAAATCGGAAATCCACCTGTTACGATCGTAATTCACAGATCGGGGTATAATAGACCTTCTGCGCTTTTACATTTTATTTGTTTAGAACGGTATCAAAGTAAATGGCATCATTAGGTTAGCCACAGGAGATGCGCGGTTTATGTCTTTATTGGCCCTTTTTATTGACGATTATAGCGTGACGTGTGACTGTGCCCTAATATATGTTACAGCTGACGATTATAACTTAGATTTAATACTTATGTACACGTGTACGTTGATACTTGTATTTACATATACATATATATCTGACAATGGATATTTTGTTTCTTACGTCTAAGATGTATCCCATGACTACGAGGTAATTAACTTAGAACGTTTTAATAACAGTAGCTTATATTGTAATTTAAGTTTTAGTTTATTCAGATCACAAATAAAATAAATAAATTACAATTTATTGACTTTATTCAATTGTTTTATTTAATTACAATTAAATATCGATTTCTGGCAAAGTAATAATTGCAATCGTTTGCCATGAGCACGTCTTATATATGAGGGTAGGTAGAGAACGGTTCTTATGTGGCAACTATTACCGGCCCATGACCGCTGGAGCATGTCGACCGGTCACGACACATTGCCTCCCACTCTCTACCATACACGGTTAAAACATAATTGCCACTGGAACACACCAATTGCCGCCAATTTTATGCATCGTTATACAAACTTATGTAATATCCATTCGAATAAAAATCGTATTCGGTTTGTTAACCGAAAATTTTCGATATTTTTTTTTTGTTTTAAGGTTTTGCCAAACGATTTGAAGTTTAAGAAAACATCTGTAAGTGTTGCTACCTAGTACAGTTCTAATCAGTTATCAATTTTGTCTACACAACTTCGGTTTTAACTGTACAATTCGACGATACAGGTGTAACCGAAGATGTGAAGATAAAACTGAGAACTGTACAATTTAAATGACAATTCAATTTTTTCTTAAAATGATATTCTTTAGAAGTTAAACTTTAAACCAGTAACTTTTACGTCGCATTTCTCAAGGTTTTAGGACTACATAGAATAAAACTGAAACAGCATTAATTAATTGTAACCAACATCTGATTTTATAACCGGGGGCAAAGTAAGTTTGAAATTAGCGAGTTATAAAGAAGATAACGAGATTTTAAAAAAGGTAAGTCCACCGCCACCTCTATCATTGCACCAATAATTAATCAACATGTTTTAAAATACCAAAATTCATCGCAGCGATATTTACATTCAATTAGAATTCAAAGAGAACATGACATGATTATAGATCCAACATTCTTAATCAAGATAATTAAGGGCTGTGCAAAACAAAAATTTTATTGAAAGGCGTCGCCATGTGACGCGGCGGGCGGCGTGAACACACAATGACGCGGCGGGGAGTCGCGGCTCACATAGCCACATTACTCTAGGGCTTGCACATTTGCTAAAATATAAGAACTAAGTAATTGTTGTTGAAAATAGGATAGATTAATTATGTTGAACAACCGAGAAAAAATAGTTTTCTATCATTTAAAATATTGCGCAAAAAATTTAAAATAACGCAACATCAAGGATTACAAAACAACTCTTTAAAAAATAATACTAGCAGGATAGGATTTTTTCTATTTTAAACGCTGCTTGTAAAATGAACACTTTAATAAAGCCAAAGCCTTTTATTGTTTTTTAAACTTTATATCAGTTTTTAACATAAAAATAAGAAGAATGTTATTATTAGCGCTCTCCTTTATGAACAAAACTTACGTAAACCAAAAAAAACATGGTCATGTTGGTAACTTAAGTAATTAACAAATTACTTCAGCTAGCAGCCCTAGTTTCTATGTTCACATTAGACATAGGCGAGGGAGCAGAAAGCTCGCGGCGCCCGCATCACTGTGACCGCCCAACGGCGCGGAAAGCGCGACTGCATTGTGACAACCCTAGAGGTACCAACGCGCCACGCCGCCCGCTTGACTCTACCTTGCCATTTATTTTTCTGCCGGCCCTTAATGCGACCTGCTGTTTAATAAACAAATATTAAGTTTATTGTCTTCACACATACTTGTCAGTAGGTGTGTCTGGTACTTATTGCATGACGTCACAACGCACGATATTCTATCTACACTAAAATTGACCAATAATAATATTTGTATGTTGTATTAAAGCTTACGCTTTTAAAGGTGTATTAATGATTCATTTGTTTCTAATTAAAAGTATTAACAAACGGTCCTTTCTATTGCTTTTCGAAATTAGATTATACTTACACAAAAACAAAAAAAATGCTGAAATACGAATATATTTTACCATCACTATACGAGTACACTCACACGTATAAGCTGCAGTACAACAATAGTTTTGTGTATAATGTGCCCAGCGGGTGGAAACTCACTCTTAGCTGATGACGCACTGCAAAGGCCTAGCACCACTACAGCGAGCAGAGGACGCGCAGAATACATTTGTTTGACAAATCACAATGATTCTTATCTTCCACCTCCAAGTTAGAACAATGTCGCCATAGTAAGATGTGTGGACCTCTCATATCTATTGTTTTAACCGTAAGGGTACACTTAAACATATTGAAATATTGGTGTTTAAGGTTTAAAATGCCACATTGATATTTTTTTACTATCAATTTTCATTTATATTAAGGAAAGGCTAGATATGTAAGTATTTTTACAACTATAAAATTGCATAGAACAATAAAAACTAAAATCTTTATAAGAGTATCAAAAACTGAAACATTTTTATCAAACGTTTTACTAAATTATTGTTTGCCTCTCGTAAAATCGATTACAATGTTTAATAAAAAAAATATTGTGAAGGGTAAAATGGGGCGAGCAGATAAAAAGCAGAATTGTGAACATTTGTAGCGATAATTTGTGCCGCAAGCCGTTGGGGTGCGCGAGTGCCGTTGAAAGTATGATACATCATCAGACCAATAATAAATCACTCATGATTCAATTAGAAAAATACAGCGGCGGTTCGGCGGCAACTCGGCAAACGATGGCATTCTCGCGGGCATCGCATACGCGTATGCTGGGTAATTTGACGTTTTGTATTGCACCATCTATCAAATGTTAACAATGGCTGACATTGCGTGGAGTTTTGGTTAAAAAAAATCCACTTTAAAGTAATTTGCACGAAAGAGGTTAAAGTGAAATAAGATCGATCGTTGGAAACGAAAATATAGGCCATGCTTACTTGAATGTTGCAAATTGGGTGCTAACTTTGATTTCTTTGGGTGCAAAACATCTGAAGCAAACTTTACCTGAATGGCCACTATTCTTGGCTATCGTTCCTAACTCAATTAAGTCTTTTCCCTGACGAAGTCTCACTCTGTAATGAGGTAACGCAGTCTACGACATGATACAAGACTATAAGATTATCTCGCCTATAAAAATCTTTGAAATAATTTCTCGTAGGAATGGAGTATTTCCGGGCGTAAAAAGAAAACTAAGAACTCCATCACGGGATGCAAACGTACGTCCGTAGGTTCAATGTCTACTGATCTCTCTCATCCTGTCCAATCCATGGACCATGTCCCATATTAATGTAGAAGTTTTAACACATGAAGCGTCGCAGCACTCAATAACTCATTGGGGAAATGTAGCGCGGAGGGGCGCGGCCGGGTCGTGTCACGTGCCGGTAATGAGTCCCATGCCTCCCCCCTCCCACGCTCACCCACTCACCCCCCATATGGGTCTCGTGTGGAATTTCACACATACAGCTCCGATCGCGATTATTTTTATTTATACATTTTTTCTCCTTTTTTCCAACATTTCATCGAATCGATGTCTAAATTTTTTTTATCATTTATAAACGGTCCAATAAGTAAGTAGTACGATATTAAATTAATCAAATGAAAAACGAAATAATAAAAGAAGGATTCAAAATAAAGATATTTTTTTTTTCTTTAAATGAAAATTCATAATCCCTGCCCGGTATGGGTTATTAACCCAAGTATATAAACTTTATCTTTTTAATAAACTTTTACTTCCTTCTTCCACTTAAAAACATGGTAACATTAAATAATCCTCTAATCTCTGCTTTGTTCAGTAAAAGCATACAATTATTTGGAGGCAAACTAAAATGAGCGCACAATAAGAGTGAAATTCACTTCCTGTTCCACAATAGGCAGCCACTTCACCTGTAATACGCGTATGAAACCTTTAATACGTGGTGCCGCGGGCGCTTACCGGATTTACTCTATTTGCACAATACTTACCGCTCGGGGCCGAATGAGAACTGACCTAATAATGTTATAGACTTGGCAATAATTTATTTAAATGTATATAACTATCTGTAAAATAATTTTATTTCCTCGCTTCTGTTGTTTTAGAATATGTTGAGTTATTCAAGATTTTGAAGTACCTAAGTGTAACTGAACACGTGATTTTTTTCACGTGATTTGTCAGGAAATCTAGTAAAACTACTTATATTAAGTAACAATTTAGTCCTATAGGCATCTGACTTTAAACTGTCTAGAGCAGAAGTAGAACTTCGTTTGTTCGCCAATCATCAGTCAAATAATTTAACGATATAATGTAAAAAGGTACGTGTACAAAAATTACACAATTTATTTAAACCTAAACACAATAGTAAAAATATATTCCTTATAGGAAGTCTAAATATTCATAACTCTATGATCTAACCGGAAAGGTTCCCTTAAATTCAAGTGACCAATTACGAAGTTACATACGATCTTTACCTCTTGCCAACTTCTGTATGGGGTACTTCACCCGTTTTGTGTCGGGCCAACATTTAAAAACATTGAGGTTCGAGTGCCGTAAAGAACAGTGGGGAACCAATTCATGTTTGAATAAGTTCATATTACGCATCATCGATCCATTGTAACGTATTTTATTTGATATAACATATGTGCCGGAAGACATTAGTATGGTCTATTATAAAAAAATCTTAACTAAGACCTTATTTAATTTACTTCTTTAAAAGTGGTAGATGCCAGCAACAACGTCTGTTGCACGAATGGGCCGCCCGTTGCAATATCACGACCACGTAGAAGACAGGCGTGAAGTGGAAATAGTTCCGCGTTTAGCCTGCTGAGTGTGATGCCGGAGGCCTAATTTTAGTCTTCTTTCTGTTCCCACCCTTTCTTATAAGGAAAGGATTTGATGAAGGAAGAGATGCATAGGAAGGGAAAACATTCCCTTTTTTTGCGTCTCATTCTCCGCCGAATTAAGGTAGGCAACGTATCTGTAATTGCGGATGTCTATAGACAGCGGTCGTTTCGTCATTTCGGCGAATTCAGGAGGCCGTTTGTTTATCACCTTGTTAATATATGTAATATATAAAAGTCAAATATAAAAGTTTTTAAAGCTTTTTCAGATAAAATTTATGATGCGCTTTTGAATTAGTAAACCTCTAATTTTTTTCAAAACCATGTAAGATCTACATCACTTACAAAATACTATATACAAAATGTATATTAGCTATGTAGGTATGTTAAAAATTAATATGAGAAACAGTTTCCGGAAATAAATACGTTTGTAACTTACGACTTTATTCTTAGAATTAGTAAACTTGATATAAGCAGTTGCAACACCGCCATTTGGCTGTAATTAAGGATAATTTTTGATTGTAAAAATTTTATGTAGTGACAGTTACGGGGAGCGAAAAGCGGGGGGCGGGGAAGGGCGCTCGCGTTTCCGGTCGACAATTTGTCGACACCGCACAGGCCACATGGCGGCCAGCGAGCGGCCACTATATGTATTACGATATCTAAATGTATTTTATAGCTTTGTTAAATCAAATAAGTAAACCTTAATATTTGTTTAAAATAACACATCGTAAGTTTTATTCATTTACCCAACTATTATACGTCTTTTTAACAATTACTAATACTAAATTTAATCGCTGTTAAAGTTTAAATAATTGTAGCGCTTTTATTTATTTAATTTAAACATAAGTTGCTTAAAACTGAGAGAGATCTCATAATATGTTTGATGACTTATTATTCTTAAACATGTTAAATAAAAAACTCTTCTAACGCGGGAATAACGAGTAACAAAATTAAGTCATCTCAGCCACGTCAATGAATCTATTCAAGGTTAGAATCCCGCATTTTTTTTCGTTACATTACCGGGCGGCTTTTCTGCATCCCCTTCAATGTAACAACCCAAAAGTCGGTAAATAGCCAACAAAAGGGCTCACAATACTCCAATGCCAATGTTTGGGCCAAAATAAAGGAATATCTTTGGAAGTGTACGTCGCATTGTGCGCAGGCGCATTGTTGCAGCGCGCAGCATTTCACGGGGAGGGTTGCACAAAACCGCTCGGTAGCTGTCGGTCCCAGCATCAAAGCGCTCATGTTTACTGACAATATTATTTTTATTGCCGTAATTGAGTTGCTTTGACGATTTGTCTGCGCAAACCGGCATCAACACGGACCTGAACTTTCCAAATTTTATTATCATCATGGCTACTTTTTTCCCTTTTGCAGTTTATGTGCATTTGATCTCTTTTTACCTTCAAGTGTTTACTTTATTTTTATATCAGAAACTTGATTCCTCGGTTTAATAATAGTACATAATGTAATATCGAAATCGAAACAAAACGAAACTAATACGTAGGTAGGGGCATTAATGCTAAGCTAACGGTCATCGCTTACTTTAAATCGTTATCGAACTTATAGACTAGATTAATTTCACTCGCATTATTAAAATGAAGGCCTACATAAAAGTAATTTTATTTAGCTAGAACTTCGCTGTAGTAACTACTAAACCTAAATAGCCACTTCGCCATTTCTTTACACTTTTTACTATGCATTTAGTAAACTGCAAATTGAAGTAAGCAAGAAAGAAAACATAATATGTTAATGTAAATCTGAGTCCATCAAAATTTATAAAGGCTTACCTTTCAATAAGATCATCAAGTCATCTCCCCGGCCTTATCCGACTCACGTGGGGTTACCGTTTTGGCTTACCTAATATCTACTGTCGGCTGCCTGCCTTTCGCCAACTGTATTTGGGAGGAATTACTTTTCATTGAGATGGGAAATTTATATTTACAATATATATTTATTAAAATTAATTTTGACAAAATACATTTAGAAAATTAAATCAAATCTTTTTCACCACCACCACCAGCATATAAGGAACCGTTATTTTTTTTATTATTATTACTTTGAAAATATAGGCATTATTAAATCGCTAGACGATCATAAACAGATAGTGAAACTTTATTATAACCCAACTTACCATAACTTGCTTAGCCAAAATTTCAATAATTAAAACCAGTTTGCAAATACAAATAAACCAATTTTATAACCCAACCGGGGTAAAAATTCGCCATTCGCCAATAGTGCTGTAAAACTGTTTGTTACTTCATATTGTCGGCGTTATCTTCAAGGCTGTAAACCAATTACCGACAAAGCCTAGAGCCGGTATAACCAACTATAAAGGAGGTAACATAAAAGTTGCCGACTCTAAAACAATGAGCTTTGGGTAAAGATTTGGTATGTCTGCTACCTGTTTGTTGTTAAAAGCAGAAATTGTTTTATTAGGCCTTTGACCTTATTGTGGTTTTATAATTTTATTGCTCTCGTCTTAAAAACTAGTCAGGATTTACTGGAATATATCAATAAAACAATTCGTATTATTATAGTGAGGCAATAATATTAGGATTTAGACGGCAATGTAAAACTATTTCATTCCGAAATAATACGACTCGATAATTAAAATTTAAGTTAGAAAAATGTAAGGGGCTAAAATGTTATTAAAACTCAACAGAAAACATATTCTGTGTTACTTCAAAAATACTGGTTAGTTAAAAATCTGTTTTTACTCTTTGACCGTCGCTGATCATCGACTAATATTATTGACGTCAACGTGGTTATATGTTTCACCATAAATATGTATCACCAATGCTTTCAGTATAAGTACTTCTTTATTTTATTGGTAAACATTGCATTTCGCAAGCTTACGCATAATAATGTTTCAATAACCATGATTTGTCAAATATCCGCGACGAGCGCTAGAGTCACGGTATAAAACTGTTGACGTATGTTGAAGCTAAAATATATTTGAAACACTAAGTTTTTATGATAAGGCCCATTGTGTTGTAACATAAGCTATGAAATTATATTTTCGATACACCTATCATTGTTATGTTTATATTGTTAGGTTTAAAGCACCAGCAATTTTGGTTTCACTGTGACATTTTCCAAAAACACATTTTCATACTTTCAAAATAATTCAAACTACAACGCCAAAATACAAATATGACAAATATCTTGCAAATCATGTTGTTAGTGAATGTTTGAAATCAATGCGAACAGCGATACACATACAATAAATCTAACATTCGTCGCGTTCTAGGTATGTGACAACACAACATGTTTTGAAATGTATTTCACGTTTGGAAACATGTTTGTAGGATTAAACGAAGTGGTTTAAATGTCAACCCATATTAAAATATAATAACAATTATTGGACGTAGAGGAATGGTACAGCAAGAAATATATATAAATATGATTCTTAATAACTTTAATCTTAAGTAAAAATATGTAAGTATGGCTATTGATAAATTTGATAAATTTAAAATTTTTAATCTGGGTAAATTAAAAATTTTCTTAAAATTAAACTTTAACCGAACTTATGCAAGTGTGAAAGCGCGGGAAAGTCACCAACTAGCGGGCAAGTTTCCCGGCCCGCCCCCGCCCCGCCTCCGGGCTCTCGCTCACACGCGCCCGCCCGCTGCCCCGCACCGCACGCCGCACGCCGCACACAGCCCGCCGCATGCCGCAAGCGAAGCCTTTGCCTTCACACAAGCTTTATTGGAGCTTACTCATTGCCATTATTGGATATAATTAATTTATACTCAACATTTAGGTATTAAACAGTGTTGCATGCTTTATGGTATAATTTAGTTATCAGATTAATAATAGAGAGAGAGAGAGAGATTAATAATAAAATAATAAATTAATAGTAACGTTCAAATGTAAACTATGTTAATTTATTTTCGGTATTGAAATAATGCATCGATGCTTAAATAACCTGAACCGATGTTAAATTATTGAAATTAAGTTACAAGTGGCGAAAAAAGTTCGGAACCGTTCAATGAAAAATTTGGCTTCCGAAAATTTCAATTAATTAATTATGGTCTTCAGAACGCTCGTCGATCAGAATTCCTCGCGTGCCCATCGATGTGAAGTGCCCCCCGTGAGCCGCGTGCGCGAGCCTCCGCCACCTCGGACTCGAAAATCATAATTTTTGATGAGCCCGTCGATAGGTTTCCGCGCCAGCCGCGGTTTCCCGCCGCCCCATGGCCTAATTACCGCCGCCTCGCGATACGTCACCGCGACGGTTCAAAAAAATCCGGCCGTCCCTGTCGCGCGCGCTGTCAGTGCCGGGAGGCGTCCCGCTCCCTCAAGCATTTTTATAAAAACGCAGAGACCGACCGCGACCGTCCCGCTCGTTCCCGCCGCCCGCGCCCTTCGTCTCCTTCCCGCTTTTTACGAGACGCAGGGGCCGCCACCCGGGTGGGGGCGGCGACCGCGCGAACGCAAAATATTGACCATCGGAAAAAGTCGCGTCGTATCGCAGTCATCAGTCGAAACCGGGTCCCCGCGAGCACGCGTCCCTTGCCGTCGCCGTCGCCGCATCGGTGCCAGTCGTGCGTCTTCGGCCTGCGGTCTCGCGCGCCCGCTTACTTTCCCCGCCCGGCGTCTTGCCCGCGGCCAACAAGTGGTGTTCGCTCGCTCCGTCTCGCGCTCATACTTCTCGCAACTTCCCGCGGTGCCACGCGCGCTCCGCTCGTACTTTGAAATACGTTCGCGCGTTACAAACTTTTCTGCGGTTCGTGTTCGTGTGGCGTGTCTTACTTAGTGGCGTTTTAGCTTTGCGACCGGCGCTGGAGTCGATGCACCTCCCGCACGCTAGTCCTCCCGCCCTCAGCATGGCCGACGTGTACTCGCACATCCACGAGTACTATCGGCAGAGCCACGGCGAGCTGGTTCAGACCGGCTCGCCCGCCGTGCTGTGTTCCTCGCTGCCCGGCCACTGGCGCTCCAACAAGTCCTTGCCGGTCGCTTTCAAAGTGGTCGCGCTTGATGACGTGCAAGACGGCACGTTGGTCACCATCAAGGCTGGCAACGACGAGAATGTCATGGCCGAGCTGAGGAACTGCACCGCAGTCATGAAGAATCAAGTTGCCAAATTCAACGACTTGAGATTTGTGGGTCGCAGCGGTCGAGGAAAGTCCTTCACACTGACGATCACCATCAGCACCTTCCCCAGTCAAGTGGCCACTTACTGCAAGGCCATCAAAGTAACCGTCGATGGCCCGCGAGAACCTAGAACAAAACAAAGTAAGTTTTTTCTTTATATTTATTACTATTACATTTAAGTAATTATCAACACAAGTTGTAACACATTAAAATTATTATGTAGTTCAAATATTTTTCGGAACTTTAACAGTGCTATGAAAACCATTAAAAAATTGAACCTATAATTTATCAACTGGAACATCCTTTAAATCTTAGTTTTAAGAAAATTTATGCACTAGGCATGTAATAATAAATAAGAGTCGTATACGGAACAACATTAAAAACAAAAAATAAAGAATTGTCAATGACAATTTTTTATAATTGTCGAATTTTCATCTATTGCGCGCGCGCTGGCGAACCGCCAGTCCACAGCGCCGAGGCCAATTTTGCGGCGCCGACTGTTAACCGCATTCGGAGCCGTTTTATTTTCGAATCGAATGAATAAAAAAACTTAAATCAAAAGATGTGCGTCTGAAACGACGTGTCATCAAACTTCAATAAACAGGCGTAGATACGAAACATTTGGATCGGCTGGCGCCAAAAGCTTGCGTTTTGAAAGGAATGTTATTCACAAATTTGAACATGTTTTGTTAATTTTGTATGTATTGCTCACGGATTACTTGATGTATTATTACAGTACGTTATAGGCTTGTGTGATAGTACATAATAAAATACCAATATGGTAAAATTAAAGACAGGACAGAATTTGTAACGTAGTTACACTATCTATATAATGTTGAATTGACAAAAAAAAATAAAGAAGAAAACTAAGTAAAGTACTAGCCGCAAAATATCTCCCTACATTTGCAAGCATGAAAAAGATAATATGAAACAAACATTAGCAACGCAAAAATAATATCTTACTCAAAACAGCATTAGATAGTATTTCTGTTACATATGTTTAAGTACAATTTCGTTAAATAATTTTATAATTCACTGGTTTGATTTTTTTTACTCAAAATTTATTTCATACTCTAAAAATTTCACTTTCTAAGTAAAAGTTAGGGACTATATGAAAACTAAATTCTCAGTAATACCTCTACATATAAATTTTGTTCTAAATCTAGATATTTAGAATTCCAGATTAATAAAACAAAGCTGTATACCATGAAAATACTTGAAGTAAAACAAAAGTTTATCGCGTCAAAAGCCGAACACAAAATAAATTTTAAGAATAGACCCCTGATCAGAAAGAATCTTCTATCGTCCAATAAATTAGATTGACTGCATTCAAAGCATATTTTCTTAGTTGTAAACTGTTATACGTGAAACACTATTCTCGTGTATCTGTCGAGCTGAACACGTGTGCAGTACCGACGAGCCGAATCACTCAATCACGAAGACATTAATTGTTGTACACCGTTTAATCTCGGAGCAACACGAACGAGTTATTGTTGAGTCGGAGGACGACTCCCTCCGAAAATAGTACCGATTGTTTCCCGCCTTTATGAGACTAGCAACTTAAAGTAATGTGTTTTGACGTCGGCCTTATAAATTGTTATTTGTGTTTACGGACGGTTTAGACGATCGTATATTCATTAAATCTATTAGATTGTCTTAGCATGTTAAGATGCATCCGTATAGAGTGCTTAATTATTCATTGCGTTTGCGTCAAATGAATAAGTAATAGTGATATATTACTTCAAAATCTGGCAAAGTTTGTACTCGGGACTCGAGGACGCAAAGTTTCAAACCATAGAATCAAATTTTATAGACATGCATTAAAAACTAAACTTACCAACTTAACATTGACGAAGAATTAAATATTAGTCACAACTGCCTATGATTCGAATACATCTGCCTTCATATTATATTATTCTTTTTGATGCATCGTAAAGCTATCTAACTCTACTATAATCTAAAATTCTTGCATTCATTTACTTTCAATAACTAAATATATTCCGTCATAAAAAGTCCAATAAAAAACAAAAAAGTCTTATCGTAACAAAAATGCTAATCAAACATCGTGTAACGATCAAGAAATCGTACGGGATTCATAATATTTTGACACCACATATCTATTTCGGTTGCAACAACGTTCACAGGGGCCGTCTGTGTAAACAAACCGTTGCGCCCAAACTTCGGCCAATAATAAAAAGACAGTATGCGGAAAAACTAACATCCTCGGGCGATAAACATCAAAGGTCTCCGGTTAATGTGGCGATCAATCGGCGCGCCTAATGGCGGTGTAGCGGGGCACTAATTAATGTTGAGAATAAAACTTGACTTAGCCCCGCGCACATCGACGTCATTGTAAGGCCGGAGACACACAACTGCATACGATAGATATTATGTCTTTCATCGAATATTATAGCACATGAAGTGATGAATGAGCAGAGGAAACTGTTCTCTCTTCGTGGGTTTCTAAGACCATCCTTGTTTAAAACATATCGTTATCTGATTATCTGTTTTATACAGAGATTTTGGTCTCGGAAACCAACGTTTAATTATAATTAAGAACCCGGTTCACTTAATCCAATACATTTTATTTTTTAATACTTGTAAACTTGATTGATACAATCAATTTAAAACCCGTACAAAGTAAACGTCCTGCAAATACCTTAAAAATTTATATTCTTTTTAATACCTACATAAAAAGAGGCGTCAAAACCACGTAGCTAAGTCCAAGAGTTACTCATGAAGTTATCTAGAAAGTAAAAAGTATATATAAGTGATAAGCGTCAGTCGGTTCTTCGCAGATCACAAACTGCATACAGCACCGTGTGCAGCGTGCCTCGGTCCTCAGACATAAATCTTATGTAGGCGCCGCGTGCCCCGAGATGGACAGACGTCGTCTATGCCCATTAATCTTACAAATGAACTTACAATTTGTCAGCAAGAAACGCCCTAGAAATACCACTATTCCTACATTTAAGACAAATAGAATTTTATTGTTAATGTATGTTATATTAACATTAGTATAACTTTCGTAAATATTGGCCGAACATTTGAATGAGGCTAGATCCTGTCACATTAAGTCACAAATTACTTTACGTTATATTTGTTTCTTTGAAAGAAAAGCATCTACAGAAATAGAAGGAAATTATTTTCCAGTACCCTCGAGGTAATTTCCTTTAGTGCTACCGTAATATTATTACTAGTTACTTCAGAAATTAAATGATGGTTGCAATTTTTGTATGTTGTGTTCTCAATAATTATACGACGCCAGTCCTTTGACGTTAGTATTTTGGCCATTGGTATAAGTCCATAGTCAGGTCTAAAGTAGAGGTACAACAACGCACTGCAGTGGCAGTGACGGCGGTTAGCAAGTTCGGTGGTGTGGCCACGGTCGCGCAACAGATGTAAACAGCGCCGTCGCCTGCCCGCGTCGTAAATCCGTTTGATGTCCGCCGCCCTCACACCCCTCCGCACCCCGCCAACACTAAAATATGGATTTTATAACTATGCTGGCTGCTTAAACACCACATCCACACGGCGACCCTCGCTCACTTAACCGACGAACGAGTTAATTCTACGAATTACTACTCTGAAATCAACCCTGCCCCTTCGTCCTCCATTAAATATTACTGAAGGATTGTTACGAACATCTTTGTGTACAAATTAGGATATGATTGAGCATAATTTAAATGTTTCGCTATATTTCTTAAACACGGTGAATTTTCACTTAATGCCTAACCACATATAAAAGACATCACACAAATTCCAGTTTCACAAAAGCGTCTTAAATCTATAAAAATCATGAACATGTTTATCGCATACCGCTTCGGTTGAGAATTATGAAGCCGTTATTCTGATTCAATAATTTATTCAGCACCCGGGCCGTCTCCGGCGTGTTATTTACGAGTGACAGCCGCTCACATCTCATTTCAGTTATTTAATGCCTATTTTGACACTTGCGTCTGATCGTTCGTGCTTTTATTGTGGCGACGCCCGGCCGAAACTTCGACATCGGGACGCTGTCACTGTTTCTTTAACACTTAAAACAATCATCTGAATGTAAAATTATTATAAACCTAAGATTAAATCCTTAACAAAAGTCTGAAAATAAATTAATCATACATTCGAGAGAAATATTAATTAAGTACCTAATGTACATTCCATAAGTTTACTAAAAACGCAAGCTGAGCGGTCATATGTCTATTAATCATTACTAAAATTGTTAATCGAAACTCGACCCTATCAAATTAACGGAAATGCTTACAACTTATTGTTCAGTATTCGTGCCCTAAACGATTGCGGCAATATCGTTTAGAAAAGCACCCGTTACAACAATAACATTAGCTCCACAAGGCCGGGAACTGGATTTAATTGAATATCGGCATTAACAGAGTATCCCCATTTCCGAGTTACAAATAAAACTTAAATTCTACAATTCTACGACATGGCACAACAGTTACCTACAGGAGTTAATTTTTACACAAAATAAAAAATGTATTAAATATTAATAAAGTCTGAACAGATATTATCCTCTTGTAGTATCACTGGCGCGAACCATCAGTTAGATTTAAAGACCTATTGTTTCACGTAATCACTTCGAACTGCGTGACGGTATGAGGCCATCCATCAAGTTCTTAATTTAAAACAGCCGCGATGCGAACAGCACTCACCCTGAACACGCGCTAATCTCCCGCCTGTTTACGAAAATAAAGTGCTCAATAAACATTCTCATTGCCCAATAAAAACATCAACAACACCTGATTAACAATCTAACATCAGTATCGTTAAAAAGCACCGATTTAGGTGATCTACAACATCTTGTTCAACTATAATACTTAACACAAAGAGCCACTGAGTTTAGGACAAAGCGAACGTAAGTGCTCGTAAAAAATCGATTTCGTCATAAAAAAAATCGATATACACCTGACTCGAGGCGAGGAACTGGACGAAGACGTCATAAAACGAGAATAGAGCAACAGTGGCGTCTTCTGTAGCTATCGATTAAACAAATAAAAATTAGTTTCGCCAGGCCGAAAGGCGAAAGGCGATGTGACGTCGGAGGGGATCGTAAAAACGTATGGCACGGAGGAGCCGGCTAACTAGCAGTAAACCGGCTCGTTTTGTATACAAGCCCCCTGTTATAGTCGACTGCGAGTAAACAGCGCGGGCATGTCGCCTGCTTTACTGCCGGCCTTTGTGAGATGTGATTGCGCCTTGCGGACATGGCTGCGACCTGCCAACAAAGTACAAATCAATTTACAGCCCTACATTCTCTCCAGATTAGAACATATAGGTAAATAGAAAATCCGCGACAGCAGAAACTATTTGAACGTTCAACTAGAATACGTTTCATAATTATTATTAATATTGAGTAAAACAATTATCATTTTAAGCTAATTATTGTCAAACTTCACCATTAAATCCGCGTATTATAAAGATGTTGCAGCTTAATCTAAATAATTGTACAACAATGACTTATTTCTTTTTTCTTGTTGCAGACTACGGCTACGGCCACCCTGGAGCGTTCAATCCGTTCCTGCTGAACGCGGGCTGGTTCGACGCTGCGTACCTCAACTACGCTTGGGCTGATTACTTCCGACCGCCCATGCGAGAACAAACTGCTGCTCTTGTCAAAGGTATGTATTGTCAAGAATTATTTTAATGTTATTTTATTGTTGGATTTACTATGTTAACAAACACTGATAAATAGTAGGTATGCACACGTCTTTAATTATTTTCAATATATATCTACGTAAAGGTTGCAGAAGCGCTTGTAGCATCACAGCCATTGTATTTCAAATATTAACTAGCCGTATCCGGTTCCAACGAAACTTCCAATCGACGGATTATTTGGCATTCGTTAATTTGAAAATTCTCGATTTAGCCAACAACACTGCAAAACATGTTCGTAGCAGCACACCGCCCCTCAAGGCCGTACAACGCAAAGCTGCTCAAATAAAAGAAACAGCTCTTGAGCATTGCAAAACAACACACGGCCCGACCGAGGCGGCCGCCTGCCGAAGTCCGAGCGGGGCCGTAGGGGGCATGGGGGGACAGCAGAAAACGGCTAAAAAAGCGACGCCTTCACGTTCGAGAGAGTGTGGAGTCAATTTTATTCCAATGTAGGCGACCGCGCCAGCGGCCACTTTTTGTTTCCGTTCCTGAAACGCGAGGAGCGCTGTACTCAAACACCTACCCCGACTTTTATTAAACCTACGTCAGACCTGTTTTCGCACATCCGCCTGCCAATTGCGAATTTTAATTATCTGCCCCGCGTCATTCAGAAACTAAAATATACAGGCAATCAGCGCTTTCTTGCATCGTATGCATGTTAATACTCGTTGAAGTGATGCCTTGTACGGATTAAACAACATTAATATATTTTACCAAAAACAGGCCGAATAAAAACAAAACTAGACTATGGTATTAGAAAACCAAAATTATTACTGATTAAAAATTATATTAAAAGAAAAGCAGAGTTAAATCCAGCAATCGGGATCACCTCAATCAGGCGCGACGTCGATATTGGCCCTCGCCTCACAAAATTACCCCCTTGTTACGGCCCCTCCCACCCCGATGCTTTTTAAAGTGGTCTGCACACCACTGCTACTGCTACAGATATAAAAAGTGCAAAACACGAACGTTGCACCACCTCCGAGCTCTTTGTGGCCCAATCTGCGCCTCCGTCGTATTCTTTTTATGTATGCGAGCTTCTCTTACACGCTCTCGAGAATCAAAGCTCGCGCACAAACGGGAACTTTTTGAGTACGGCTAATGAAAATTTCACGTTTCGAGCTCTTTGTTCGCTCGTAGTCGAGATAGCGGCGTTTCTTATCGCGACGCACCGCGCTTTGTAGCTCGCCGTTCACCCTCCGCGCCACACGACACCTCGCCGCGTGCCCCGCATCGGTAATGTGCCTCCTCTCTGCACGGAGATGTATCGAGCTGAATTACAGCGGTATGTCGTGTCTAGATTGCAAAGAACTATGTCGCATTCGGATAAATAAATATTGCACCCTCGCCCTCCCGATATCGCACTAAAAAAACATCCCTTTCGTCGAAGCAGCCTTTAAACGCCTACAGATTGTACATTATCCTTAGTACGATTATGCACCCTCGTCGTTCAGGGAATCGACGAAGTGCCCGCGGGCTCCAAACGTCCCTGGGGGCTCGTAGCTCATATAACGTCATATTGGCAAATCTTGCAACAGAAGGACAACCAGAGAGCATGCTCTATTATGCATTACAAATTTAAATTGATTCGAATACTAACGATTTCTTTTTTGTCATAGGTGCCGCTCCAATATCTACTCCGCCGGTCGCGTTACCAGGCTCAGAACTGTTCCCATTCCCGCCGGCGATGGCCAACCTGCCACCGGCAGGACTGCTGCCACCGCCAGGCGCGTTTTTACCACCGAATGGACTACTGCCTTTCGCGCCGCATCCTGCTGACCTAACGTTAAAATCTTTACCACCCGAGCTAACTCTCAAGAATGGTGTCAACCCTTATGAAGCATTGAGACATTTACAAAGCGTTTCATCTATGGATACGTCTAGCGCTCGTTTGTCTCCAACAAGCAGTAGACAAAGCGGCAGCCCTAGAAGTATTGTAAACGCCAGTCCGAGATCTAAAGCAGATTCAAAGTCAGAAGTGAACTCTACGCATGAGGCGACAATTTCTGACGAATCAGACGAGGAGCCGATCGAGGTGGTTAAGTCAGCTTTCCACCCGACAAGGCCGGCGAACGTGGAGCTGCAGGAGATGAAACAGGTGCAAGCGGCGGATTCCACGGTGTCTGATAGGCCGAGGCTACGGAACGATCTCAAGGCGCCTTCAGCGAGGACGACGAGAGTTCTATCCACAAGTCCGACATCAACAAAACTCAGTAATGGAACGATACCCTCTCACAAATCAGTATGGCGGCCATATTGAGGTTCCAGTGACAATTTAATTATATTCAGTCTCTAGACAGAGACGTTGTGAAATGTGATAAATAATGAGCTTGTAAATAATAGAGATCAGATATTTATTGTTAGATGTAGTAATAATAGAGCGTTTAATTTTAATTCTGAAATCTATGAAGTCATTATTGTATAGGTAAAGTGTAATTAAATAGATAAATTGTTATGCACATTGTTGAAGCTTTTTGAAGTAGAGATAAGTAATCGATTATTATTAAAGTTTATAATATTTTCTTGATAAAGTTTAATGAAAATAATAATACGTAATGTAAAACGTAGCATTTATAAATAAAGGAATACAAAAATGACTGATAATTATAAACATCTTTTTACATACAGTATTGTAAATTTGTAAATATTGTTAAATGTATTTATTATTAAAAATTCATGTACAATACCCGTATTAGAAATAATAAATGTAAAAGTGTACATAACGTAGAATATTTGGAAGATAAAGATGATTCTGACAAATTAAACTGAATTTTATTATAAATCCAAACAAATAATTTACTAAAACAAGACAACAAACATAAAACAGAGTACAATGACTACTTAATCTGTGGTAATGTTTACCTACACTCCGTCAACAATCGCACAACGTGCGAACCACATGTCTTCACGTAGAGGATGACACAGTAAATTTATTACACTAAGAAAATCGATTTATAATGATATGCAGATGAACTCTTTTCATTGTCCACATCCTTCATTACGTAAAAAAGTTGAATTGATTTAAATAAACTTAACGTAGAATGCGATGTGTTCGTAAATGAATGCAGTGACAATTGTTATACGTATTGTATTTTTTATTTGGTTATTCATAATGAAATGAATGATAAAATGTGTTATTACAAGTTTCATTGCAATGGAAACCTACAGATATATACGTACTATGAAGATAAAAACGTGGATCTTTAAAAGAAACAAATTGTAAAGGGTTGATAGGTTATAAGGCGATGTTGGCTGGGGCTAGTTGCTATCAATTGTGTTTGCACCCAAACTGATCTGGTTAGCTGATTGCAGCGACCCCGCCGCGCCGCCTCGCCGCGCCCCCGCGGTCAGAACGCTCCTCAAACAAGCCCGACCGAACCACGTCTCTTACATACTATATATGTCCTCGTGTAGGCTAAAACTATTACAATAAAATCTTACTAATATTATTAATGCGAATCTTTAGATGGATGAATGTTTGTTTGCAGGTATCTCTAGACCGGCACAACGGATCTTGATGAAAATTCGCACAGATGTAGAACATAGTCTGGAACACATAGGCTACTTATTTAGTTCTTTTTTTTATTCCGCGCGGAAGAAGTCGCGGGCGACTGATATTTTACATAAATTTCACTTAAGAGACATGCACTATAGTGAAATGCAATGGCGCCCAACGACTGTTACCATTTAGATTTTTACTCATAACAGATCAGAAGTTATAAATTGGTGAAAATTAGTTAATTATTTTATTAATTATAGGACTATTTTTCATACATTTTTGTTAATATTTAAATATTTGAATTCACATCTAGAAGAGCAACATCCGAGGCAGGCATTGAATAGAGGCTCCTCATTATGTCGAGCTTTGATTCGCATCTCGCAGGCGTCGAGTTTATGATTCGCTTTTTGGTGGGAGAGTCCATGCATTACGTGTTCCGCACACGGCACTCCTATTTGGACGTATTAAAAACCTGTGGCCAGCCAGCCAAGCCTCACTGAGCGGATTTTGAATTCGAAATTTTGTTTGAGAACGACTCAATGGGCGAGTGATTACACACGTACAGAATGCATTCGTTTAATGAAACCAACGAAGATACAGTACTGTCCAGTCGCACTCCTGGTTTTATAATTCAAATTTATCTTTTTTATTTTATACTACGTTGTGTATTTTAAAGCATTTTTCTGAAATATAATATTTAATTCCTAACTAAATGCGAGTAGGTACGACCTGTGGTATGACCATCCAGATCAGAAAATGACATACAACTTCATTATCAGTTTCACTTCTTAAAACATTTATCCGATAACCATAAATTAATTAGGAATAGTTTTGAACATTTCGGAACCCTAAATAAACTATCTATTATTATTCTATGAACAACTAAGATGATTTATCTATTTTAATAATAAAATTCTCTACAATTTTCGGAATAAAACAGTAAATAAAAATATTTTTCGTGTGAAATCGCGGCTTAAAGTCCACTCCGCCCACAGCCCGCGGCGCCATCGCTGACAACACATATCGATAAGACCGTGCCGGCGTGGCGCTTGCTTTTATTGTTTCAGCCGTTTCAGCGGAAGACCCGGCTAACACCCCCGTTTGCCTTGCCCCCGGCGGATCGGACGGTGAAAAAAATAAACTCTAAATGGATCCACTTCTAATGCCCGTGTAGGGGAATGTATGCTAAAGTGGATCTGCAAAATATTGCTCCGTGCTATGTCCATAATACCCGTATGCTCGAAACGAGGTTAATTGAGGACTGTGTTCCAATTAGTCGAGTATATCATGGTCTACATATAACCGATTTTCATACAGGTAAATATTGGCCTAAAAGGGGTCAAGATGGATAGAATAACTGGTTATACCAAAAACATTTTTGATTCGGTTTTCAGTTATGGTCCGGCACGACAAAATGATATAAATTATGAAACATTTATATCTATTCCAATTACGTTATTCATAAATTTGATTAATTACATAAACATTGTAGTTAATACTTGTAGTAGTGACTGATACATTTGATGCCTAACCAACGTACTATAATCGAATTATATCTTAATATCATACCTAATATTGTGTATATTTCGCTTTCGATAAAACCCTGGGCTTCGGCACTAATCAGTGAGCAAGGGGATGTAAAGGCTCGGCTGGACAATGGCACAGAAAGAAATCACGCCGATAAAATTTTAATGCTTGTATAAAAAGGCTATAAATTTGATTTACGCGCCCCCGACCCCCGAAAAGTCGCTATATGGAAACATAACAAGAGATAATGTTGCCTTACAATGAGGGGTTGCCAGTCCAGTTTGAGTTTGAACATATCTACGCATAAATTCTATAATAACAAATTCAACATTCTACATCGCGTTACGTACTATATAATATAATAATAATAAGTATACCTTCAATAATAGTAGTAGTATTTACAGCTCTGACTACTGGTTGCTTGAATCGTGGCATTCCGCAGCCGGTGGTGTTTTATTTTATTTTTTATAAAATGAATTATATAGAAAACTAGCTTTTACCCGCGACTACAAAATAGAAAACGGGGTAAAAATTATCCTATGTCCGTTTCCTGGTTTTAAGCTACTTGCCCACCAATTTTCAGTCAAGTCAAGATTCAGCCGTTCTTGAGTTATAAACAGTGTAACTAACACGACTTTCTTTTATATATATATAGATAGATGTGTAATAAATGAATATGTATGATAAATAGTTAACCTTCTATTCTTTAACATTTTTTTCTAATTAAAACTTATAGTAGGGTTCGTATGATAGGTCGGTTTGCTATAAACTGAAAATGTTTTCTTTAAACATATTTATTGATGCTATTGACTAGTCGCAATTGTTTTAATTTAAAAATCATATACTTACTAAATTATTTCACCATAATAAGATAAAAAAGCCTAAATTACGTACAATTTTATAGAAACAAGATATAATACCTATCATAATACTTACTTAGTTAAATATGATTCTACTTGTTTCAAATGCAATGCAACAAAGTACTTTAATTTCGTTCGCCAACTTAATAGGCTTTGAAATGTTTGCGCGGACCGCTTTTAAAAATAATAAATTCCTTATAAGGCTGCGCTGGGAACACAAGATGAGTAGAGGAAGCCACTTAAAAAGATTGGCACTCAGCGAACCGGTATAATCTATGTAAATTACGTCAAATTAGGAGTCGTCAACACGCTACGCCTCCGCTGCGTAATTTGGAAGGCAAACCCTCCTTTATTATTAATATTTATTCCATTCCTTCCGTCCGAACCGAATCAAGAGAAAAAATAAAATCCGTACGAAATATTTTTCGACCCCTTAAATGAAACGAATAAATAGGTACTGAGAAAGACTCGAGGAAGCTTAATTTGCCTTCCTCCACTTTATTACACAAATTTATTCGGACTCGATAAGTCATAAAACATTTGTAGAGCTTACGGTAAACCAAGCAACGTTTTTATTCAATAACATCAAGTTTGTAGAACGAAATGTTAGGAAGAAAGTGGACAATAGCAAACTTCTTTCAAGTCGGCGCGATGAAAGGCGGCCGCAATAAAAAAGTATAAAACGACCCGAAAATATTGTTCTGTTTAATAGGTTAGAGCAATATCGTAAAAATTTGTTGCCTGGAAGAAAGCTACTGTTGCTATGGTTTATAAGAAATTCCTACCTGTTCTACAAATTGACTTTTGTTCCAAAATTGTTTTGTTTTTTAATTACCACCAGTTTTCAATTACAATTTTTATTATAGAAAATTTATATAAACTCTCTTATTGAATGTAAATCGTCTTGAACTACTTACATACACACTATTAGACATACGTAAGTCAAACCGAATCGAGTCGGCTAACCCTCGTTGCATACACAAATTGCACACTCCTAAATGGGTTTTAGCGTCCATCCACTGGGCCGCTAGTCATTAACTCACGGAAGCAAGCACAGCGGACCAATTTCCCCGGCCGGTCGCCAATTAACGACACTTGGGCGACACTGGCCGACGTAACCAAAGGGTTAGGGGTAAGATGTTTGTTATGATTTACGAGGGGCTGGAAAGCCGGCCGGCTTCTTGCGACCTACTATGTTTCCTACCAAATTCTTGGACTTAATTGATTATTGAAGAAATTTGTACTATCGATCTAGTACACTGATATAAGTGTACGGAAAATCAATAACTAATAAGTGTTCATAATGAAAAATTCTTATTAAATAAATCTACACTTCTTTGGACAGACATAATATGAAAAGTAAATAAGCTCCTTCTTTTTGAACAACAAATCCTCATTGCAATATCTGATTTAACACACTAGCTGTCGCCCGCGACTCCGTCCTCACGGATTAAAAACAAACTTAATTAGTAGCCTTTGTGTTCTTACAGGCTATCCCAAATTTGAGCATGACCCATGCAGCCGTTTCGGAGATACCTTCAAACAAACATACATTCATCTATCCAAACATTTATAGTATTAGTAAAATATGTTACGTATATCGATGAGCAAAGAGTATAAATATACTTGTCAACTTATTTAAACAGTCGATCTCATTCAATACATTTTCGCCACCAGTAGTAAAAAAAAAGAAATATTTAGACTGGTAATAAAAACTAATTTAACCTACAGCGAAAGTTGTAAAACCAAGTTTTTGCATCGAGTAACGGTTTTGTTTCTTTTATCTGCGAAATGTTGAAAGCAATATAAAAATATCTTTATTTGCTTAGGTAAAAGCACTCGGCATAAAATTATTGCTCCAAAATCGGTAAAAAGTAGAGCCCAAAAGTAAAGCATTTTTTACGACCATTAACAAAAGCTTTCGCCGTAGTTTACAGTTAGATATGTAAATATTGTGCAACTTCAATATTACGCACATAAAAAAACTGTAACGGTGCTTTTTTTAAGGTCGTAATAGCTTTCTTTGGTTTAGTATTTGTTTAAATTTTAATATATGCTAATTAAAGTTGTAATGAAGTGCAACAGTATTTTCTGCTTACATTATTGCACTTGAAAATGAAAATAGCTGTTCTCTTTTATTTTTGTAACTGATTAATATTGAAATCAATTTCTTATGTTTTAGTAAAATGCGTAAGCCATAATAATAAGGGCGTAGTTTCATAAGTCCTTAGGGCTTGCATGCATTGAGTCTTTACTTTTTCTTTAATTCCTCAATTGAGTCTCCGCACGACACTTGCTGTATGGACGATGGCTGCGACGGCTATTGAATTAAATTTTTTATAAATAAATTTAATGTTAAATATCAAGAATAATAAATCTTATTTACACATTACATTAAGAGATATGGAGGTGCATAAAAGTAGAGCTACACATTTCTTTTTTCCACATTTCCATAACTTTCCGGCCGCCTTCGACATTATTCAATTTAGTGGCAGGTGAAGCCGCGAATTCGAATGAGGTTTTCGCGGGCCGTGCTAACATTGGGGGTATTTCAGAATTGAGTGGTTTCAAACATTTTTCAACATAAACTAATATATATGTCTGTTAGTTTATAATCGATATTTACTCTATGATCAATAATGTAAACGAACTATCGATTCATTGATCTATGATCTATTCAATTATCTATTACTTTTGTAAAAGATGGCGAGTCGCTAATAAAATTTCGAACAAGTAACAGCGTTTCTCTTCTCAAGATCCAACATAACCACATCCAACCAACATAGTGGCCTCATCGAGCCGAATATTCAGCGTTTTATTCAAAATTAGAAAATTGGTAAAAAATATGGATAACGTAGAACAATTATTAACAGTGCTCCAAGACATACGCCAACACATTACCCGAATTTACGAGAACTTCAAGAAGACTCCAAAAAGTCGTCTGACCGAAGGATATGTTGAAACCAAGATGTCGATCTTACAAGAATACTGGGTCGCCTTCACAAATAATCATAACAGCTTAATAAGGATAGTAACGAAAGAACAAAGAAAATCATTGGAGTATTTCAAGAACGAAGTATTCGTCGACTGCGAAGAGACCTACATTCAAGGTAAAGCAGCTATGAAAGATTTTCTTCAGCCAGCACATCCCCAAAGCAGCAGCATACCAGCTATCGGCAGCCCACCAAGTATGAAGCAGCAGGTAAAATTACCAAATATAGAAGTACCCACATTCGCCGGTAATTATGAAGATTGGCCAACATTCCAAGACCTTTTTATCTCCCTCATTCACAAGAACGATGGAATTAGTAAAGTACAAAAACTACAATATTTAAAATTGAGTGTCAGCGGGGAAGCAGAATATTTACTTAAACATATACAAGTAACGGAGGACAACTACGATCAAGCCTGGGAGGTGTTGAGGCAGCGATATAACAATAAACGTCTTATTGTAACATCTATTTTAAGGAAATTATTTAACCAGAAAAGGTTGCAGAGTCCATCGGTGAGTCATATAAAAGCTTTACTTGATACCACTAACCAATGCCTCCATAGCCTTAATAATTTAAACATTAATACAGACCAATGGGACCCTCTAATTGTTTATATAATTACCAATAAATTAGATCTAGAGTCACAAAAGGGATGGGAAGAACATGTAAGCAAGGAAGTTTCCGGAGATCTACCTACATTTTCAATTTTAAAAAAGTTTCTAGAAATTAAATTTAGAATGCTCGAATTATTACAATCATCTACAAAGGAGAAAAATACAGTCCACACATTTCACACTACAACAAACTTCAAAGGATGTGTCTTATGTAAAGAACATCATGCACTTTGTCACTGCAAAAGTTTTGGAAAAATGGATCTACAAAAGAGAAGAGAATATATCAATCAGAATAACATCTGTTACAACTGTTTAATTCCAGGACATCCTGTCAAATATTGTCGATCATCTAGCACTTGCAGGATTTGTCACAAACGGCATCACACGCTTCTTCATCATTCACCCACAGCGAGTACCCAAGGTAACATTGCAAATCATTCTCAACCTACGGTTTTAAATGCAAATGTTGAAGAAACACCAATTCAAATTAATACAGTAGCGACTTCACAATCAAATACAACATACAATAAAACAGTTTTATTAGGGACGGCAATAGTAGCTGTACAAAGCGAGGATGGATACACAACTGTTTTAAGAGCATTAATCGATCCAGGTTCACAAGGTTGTTTAATAAGTGAGCGAGCCGCTCAATTGTTAAAGGCAAAGAGATATTCAACAAAAGGAAACATCATCGGGGTGGGATCAGTAAAGTCAAGGATAAATGAATCAATTCAAATTGAAGTAAGCTCCAGATTTATGAAAGATTTTAGCATCAAAATAAAGGCATTTGTGATTTCCAGGCAACTTACTTCAAGAATACCAAACACAACATTGCAATACAGCGACTGGCCCCACATACAAGGACGTGAGTTAGCCGATCCAAGTTTCAACATTTCAAGATCTGTAGACCTACTGTTGGGAGTAGATGTATATTCACAAATAATACTGAGTGAGGTTATAAGAGGCCCACCGGGAACACCATGTGCTCAAAACACCACATTAGGTTATATAATTTTTGGAACAATAGATGATAGTTTACAATCAACCCAAGAAAATATTATAGTTATGCATCAAATTACAAACCTAGATGATATGTTAAAATCACTATGGGAAATAGATACAACTTCTAAAAGGAAATTAACGCAAGATGAACAAATTTGTGAAGAATTATTTCAGAATACAACATCAAGAAGTAGCAATGGCAGATACATTGTACAATTACCTTTCAAAACAGACAATCCTAAATCCATGGAAGGAAATAGTCGAGATATAGCATTGAGAAGATTAAAACAATTAGAAAGCAAATTGGAAAAGTCACCAGGTCTTAAACAAAAATATAATAAAGTTGCTCCAGTGAAAACAATATCCCTACCACGTCTCGAGTTATGTGGTGCATGCCTACTATCAAAATTATTACACCATGTAACCAATGCAATGAGAATACCATCAAATCAAGTTTATGCATGGACAGACTCTTCAGTTGTGTTAGCATGGCTGCTAGGAGAACCAAACAGATGGAAACCATTTGTCGCTAATCGAGTAGTGGAGATATTGGACAACATCAACAACAGTCAATGGTATCATGTTAAGTCTCAGGAGAACCCGGCAGATGTTGCCTCAAGAGGTTGCAGTGTCGATGAACTTCAAAACAATACTTTATGGTGGAATGGCCCTTCATGGCTTCTACAAAAGACAATAACATTTTCAAGACCTAACATTATATCAACTCATCTCGAGAAGAAATCTGTACAAGTTTGTTTAAATACCATGGAAACTGAAGATAACTATTCAAATAAATTTTTAGATTTTGATAACTTTGATACACTAGAAGAACTTCAAAAAATAATTGTTTACAGTAGAAGATTTCTAAATTTCAGAAAAAGGGAATACAAAGAGTCCAGCATTACAACAGAAGAATGAAATCAAGCTTTATTAATCTGTATAAAAAAGGATCAGAGCGAACATTTCAGTGATGACATAAGAAATATCATGATGTTTGAATATGTCAAACCAAACAGTCACCTTAAAACTTTGAACCCTTTTCTTGACAAAGAAAGAGTTATCAGAGTTGGAGGAAGATTGCGTCATGCAAACTTAAGTGAAGACAGTAAACATCCAATTATACTCGACTCCAAGTCTAAACTTACCGCACTTATTGTAGCTGATGCACACAGAAAAACTTTACATGGTGGATTGCAACTCATGCTTTCATATTTGAGAACGAAATATTGGATTATAAGAGCAAAAAGCATTGTTAAATCACATATTTTTAAATGCTTAATTTGTGCAAAACTTCGAGCCAAAACAAGAAGTCAACTTATGGGTGATCTACCGAGTCAGCGAGTAACTCCATCACGACCTTTTCTCAACAGCGGCGTAGATTTCGCGGGACCATTCAACATCCTCATGTCCAAGGGCAAGGGCATTCGCACAAGCAAGGCTTACATTGCTATATTTATTTGTTTATCTACAAAGGCTATACACCTAGAATTGGTGAGCGACTTAACTTCAGAAGCTTTTATTGCAGCATTCAAACGTTTTGTGTCGCGCAGAGGGCATTGTGCTCAGATGTGGAGCGATCAGGGTAGAACTTTTATTGCTGCAAATAGAGAACTAAAGGAGTCCCTAGATGAAGCTAATTTAGAATCATTACATAAACAAACTGCAAACACCTTGGCTATGGATGGTACTCAGTGGCATTTCATTCCTCCCTACAGTCCAACATTCGGTGGACTCTGGGAAGCTGGAGTCAAATCAATGAAAGGTCATTTGAAGAGGGTTTTGACAACAAATTTAACATTCGAAGAAATGAGCACACTTTTGTGTCAAGTAGAAGCTTGTCTCAATTCTCGGCCGTTGACACCAATAGATGACAGTGATGTAGATAATGTGGACCCGCTGACACCAGGACATTTTTTAGTTGGAGAAGCCCTTAAAATTGTTCCTACACCTAACTTAACTAACATTAATTTTAACTTACATACTAGATGGCTTTATACACAGAAACTTTTAAATGATTTTTGGCATCGATGGCAACAAGAATATCTAACAAGATTACAACAAAGACCTAAATGGTTGAAAATTAAAAAGGAATTTTCAATTAATGATATTGTATTAATAAAACAAGATAATATGCCTCCGGGGAAGTGGATGCTGGGGCGCATACTCAACAAACATCCTGGACCAGACGGGATAACCAGAGTGTATAGTGTAAAGTGTGGTGATAGTGTTACTAAAAGAAATGTGCTTAAATTGTGTCATTTACCTATTAACATTGATTCATAATTTACTGTAAAACTTGTTAAGTAGATATATGTTATATCATTTTTCTTTACAAATTGTTGTAGTTAATAAGTTTACTTGATTCATACTTTCAATACTTACCTTAGATTCTTAATTACTGTCTGTTTGTATTGTGTACATATTTAATTTGCAATTACTTAAAACTAATTGATTATGTTTGTGTTATTGATGTCAGCAGTTATGTTTTAAGTTTTTATTGTTGGTTTTAAGATTTATTTTGTTTTTCTTTTCATTTTGATTTATGCTAAGTTTGTTTACATTTACTTTGATTTGTACTGATTCCAGCGATTTAACTATAAGGATGATTAATTAAAATTAGGATGTTTTGTAAATACTAGGATAATTTCATACATTTGTTTTCATACTTGCATATTTGTTTCACTATTTGTATTACTCAAGATTTTCATTCATTTGTGTTTACAACTTAAAATTTTGACAGTTTGCTATTAATTCATTCTTTGGTTTATATACAGTTTAATTTCAATTTCATTAATTTTCTTAAAAAAGGCCTGTGCCCTTTTTGGTGGGGGGCATGTTAGTTTATAATCGATATTTACTCTATGATCAATAATGTAAACGAACTATCGATTCATTGATCTATGATCTATTCAATTATCTATTACTTTTGTAAAAGATGGCGAGTCGCTAATAAAATTTCGAACAAGTAACAGCGTTTCTCTTCTCAAGATCCAACATAACCACATCCAACCATCAATGTCTTTCAAAAAACTGTCTACCAAAGTTGAATGTTTCGCAGACACGTCTCTTTTTAGATATCTTGAATTTATTTTAATAATGTTACTTTTGAAATTAACTTCATGCTGTTTCATTATTTCTTCATCATCAAAAGAATCATAACGATGCTATAGAGATAGAGAGATATTGAAGGGCTAACTTTTAGATGTATTATCATAAATCAAATTATTTGAAAAATAATGTTTTGATCAAAATTTATTTGTTTTTTCTTCCGTGCTGTAGTTAACTCAGATGATATATCAAGAGAAGAAGGAATGCGTTTATATGCTAATAAAAAATAAAAATAAAAATACGAATAAAAAATAGAAAACGTGGTAAAAATTATCCTATGTCCTTTTCCTGGTTCTAAGCTACCTGCCCACCAATTTTCAGTAAAATCGATTCAGCCGTTCTTGAGTTATAAATAGTGTAACTAACACGACTTTCTTTTATATATATAGATTTTCTCTCGCTAATACATGCTGCGTAAATACTAGATAAGTATAACCAGATTGTCAGACGAATCCTCACCACAATTGCTAACAAGACGTCCGTAACTAACATAATCCTCTCAATTGAGAAGACGAACGCAATCCCTAATTAATTTATTACGTTCCTCGCCAATTGAACTCGGTGCGACAATTGTCTGAGGTTAAAATCAGTTAAAAAAGACGGCCCACTTAAATTACACGGTATTAAGATGTTACTTAGTTGATTACAAATCTGTCGCGTCTTGAAAGTTATGAGGTGTGGATACGCCCGCAGACAGGATATTTTGTTATCTTTCATAAGCTCGCATTTGTACGGGCTTTTTTTACGCCTCCTTAAAACTCAGCGTTTGCAGCTTCTAAGCGATACATTTTAAATCACTCGTGTTTCCATCTCTCAGTGATTAAACAGATACATAGAAATGCATTTGTTTTTTTTAAATTCGTTTTTACGCGGCGTAAAAAAAAGCGCCCGTGCGAATGTGGGCTAAAGCTCTCCACATTCAATTGTTTATAGGAAAGCGAAAATAATTAAAATATTAAATTAAGCCTAAATCATCAAGCCTTGTACATACTGAAATTTTAAAAAAAACATAGACAAATGGAATCCTAAAATTATATTACCAGTCTGAACCTCTGAAAAGCCAATGCCATGCAAAAATTTTTTTAAAGTGTCGCGGATTGCTTGCTAACTTGCTATCGATCGACCCTCGTCTCGCTAGCCACTCGGCCACATCGCGCGCTGGTGTTAACTCATATATGCCTCGTTAATTTTCCTTAACGCCCGCGCCGATGGAGCCGCGGCGTACTAATGAATTTCAATTTGTTGCCGCTCGCGGACGCCGGAAAAAAATATAAACGAACCCGCCGCCCGCTGTATCCAGTTAGCTAAGCCGTTTAGAATTAGTATAATAGTTTTAACTGCAATTTTTGAAATTGGAATTTGTGATTGCGAATATATTTGCAACGATGTTTCGATTACATTTTGTTAGATTAGTTTTACTAGAGTTTAAAACAACGTTACTATTTGAGGGATAATTGTTCTAACGCTAGAAAAATATTTCGATTGATTAAATTACCTGATCTTACTAATAATAACAGCACGAAAGTTTGGATGTTTGGATGGATGTTTATTAGAAGGTAGCACCAGAAAGGCTCAGCGGATCTTGCTCAAATTTGGTAGGTATAAACATAGTTTGGAAGAACACATAGACTATTTTTTTTATTCCGCTTGAAATAAAGTGGAAAAAAGCTTACCCTTAATACCATTGCATAAGCGATAATATTAAATGCTTTTATAGACTTCATCTTGTTGCATAATGCTTTAACACGACCGGCAAAAGCCAAGTAACGTTGAAGAGACGTCGCCTAATCTTTTAAATCCATCCCCAAATAGCGCGGGTCCCGGGCTCTTAGGCGGCGAATAAAGACGTCCCGGATTAAGTCGACTTTGTCTTACTCAACAGCTAAGACACTATTAGAGAACACCTCACTCAGTTGTCACACATTTACTTCTGCTCTGTATTAAGTTAGGATTTCTCTTGGGTTAATTGTTAGCATAAAATGAAAGACAGATCCGACAGAGTTATAGTTGCATTCCGTTTAGGATAATTGTAACGTAAGTACCTATACCTACTACTCGGAGTGCGGTTATAGTCCCACGTTAGGTTTGGAAGATGGTACTCACCATTAAAACAAAATTGTCAAACAAAAATATAAGCATAATGCTAAGACAGTTTTGAAATATCCATAAAGTAACTCAGTCAAGACTTGACATGTGTCATGTCATGACTTAAATGTGAAAGAAGGTATATAGACTACTTCAGGCTGGATTTAAGTACGATTAAGATTATATGTTCGTGACCTGATAAAAGAAGACACAAACAGATGAAAGCATTTCTTTGCTAATTTTAAATAAATAAATGTTGATTTTGCTAGCGTTGTGTTTGTGTGTGTTTATCTGTTATTAATTTATATTGAGCGACGTAAACGGGGCGGCTACCTGTGTCAATATTTGATCATCCCTCGCAGAGGTGTCTCAGCCGTAATGTCATCATGGCGGACAAACAGCCCTAATCCTTGCTAATCGCCACGTCAAACTGACTACGCGTGTCCCGGCGCCCGGTGCGGTGCTACAATTTATGACGCATTTAATGATAGCGGTATACCTAAGGCATAGTCTTGTTATGCTTTAAGTATATTATATTAAAATCTGGCGACTTTATGCGGTGACGTTAAAGACCATTTATTTCTATTTGGAGCTATTTAAAACAAATCAATGCATCTGCAGCTTACTTGAGGTTGTGTATTATTACGTATTTTATGTATTTGAATACTCGTCTTGTATTGTTGCTTGATATTATAAATCTGGTTTCAACATTATTTTCCTGAAGTCTACGTCTGAGTTCTGATTACAATGGTACATGTCTTTCGTAAAGATTTCAGTTACAGTATTAGTGAAAATTTTCAGCGTCATACTGATTGTTTTAATGTTTCTATACACGTTTCTAGAAAATGTAATAATTTACTTGCAAATATTTATAAAATACATTTTTGATTAACCTATATTCTTAAATTATTTCTAAAACAATAATATACCGCTACATTTCGAAGCAAGTACTGTAATAACAAATTCGTCACGGCTAGACCAGGAAGCGTTGTCCATCACAATCCTTTCACTGAGAAAGTCCTTTGTTGTACTTTCTTTTTCAAGGCCGAGTAACATTACTCTTTGTACCCAACGGTAATACAATTACGGTGTCTTGTGTAATAATGTATTCATAATTGTAGAAGGGTTGCTCGAAAATGGTTCACTTGGACCGTTAGCTATTTGTTTGAAGTTAACGGTACCGCCACGGCGCGGTATGACGGATGACGTAGTGACGTGGATTTGTCCCGTTAATACTAGTACTGTTAACTATCACTAGAGCAATAAAACAACAGTTTTGAGCAATAATTGAAAAGAAAGGGTTGTTGAGGCCCTGAACCAATAGTTCCTTGTTCTTCAGTTAATAAAGAAATTGTAGCGGGACTTTCACGTCCATCAATTTTTCTATTATATTTAAGTTTGTTTATTTCTGTGTATAAGTTAACAAAAACTTGACAGTCTAGAAACAGATGTAAATACATTTCATTTGTATATTTGGTCTGTTTTAATTCTGAACACTTCATTGATATGTTATTTATTAACTAATCAGTAAAAAATAAGTTTGTTATCTCATTTATCACAAGAGTAATGGTGATTGTTTTATTTAATAGGTTCATTCAAATGTATTATGTATTAAAAAGGTATATTTTTGCATAGTTTAACGCTAAAAATATTTAGATATGGGTAGAATGGGACAAATATGGTACAACAAACGAATATTGACATTGGTGGTCATTGTTCTAAATATTTGTTTATTGTTGGAATACAATAGCAAGAGTTTTTGCGAGAAATTGTGACGCGGCTTCTGTTGTCATAAATAATACGGCCCTGCCACTGGTGTTACTTCTTTTGTTTCTAATTCTTCGTAAAGTAAGAGAAACCTTGAGCGTTGAAGTAGCTATTTTAACGACCCAATTTAAAAATTTCACGATAAGATTGCTTACCTAAACTTATATTGTATCTTTATGTGACATAAATAAGTACATACTTATCGGTGATAACAGTCTAAAAAGTTATCAAAATACATTAGGAAACCTCGGTATAATCCGAAAAACAAAATGTGATTCATCATAGAAACTGATAACGAGAAATGTGACGCTTTCTAATTAAAAAAATATGTAGCTTGGGTTTTAATTTGCAATACATTAAGCAAACTTTATTATTATTATCTTGAAACGTCTATGCTACTAAAATTACAGTTATAACAAAATCAGGTGGATATGTATAATTGTTATCAATATAAAATTCAAGTTAAGTTTTGTACTTTGTACTTTTCTAAGGCATTTAGTTTTTATCATCAGCATTCGAAGCACGCGCATGTTTTTTTAAACACATTACTTCTGAGAATGAAGACACGTAGTAGAAAACGTTGTTGACAAAATACAGTGTAACTAATTTCATTATGGTGTCGCGTGGGTGCAATAAACGGGCCACAATGCGGCCGGTCTCGGATCTCATTAGTCAAGAGATCCTGCATTGTGACATTACTGTGAACGCTAGAAGAATTCGTCTCTTTGTCACGCCTCAGTAGTATTGATGCATTGTTTTTATCATTTTGTTCTCATTGTCCGGATTGTTTGGAAGTTAGATGTTGTTAAACGTATTGTTATCGTTTTGTGTTGCGTTTGTTCGTAAATTTCATGCACCTACAGGAGCTTTTGCGTGTTTTCGTCGTTTAGAATTATCACGTTAATTGGTGTCAACGGGGATCTGTCAGTTTGCGAAGAATGATTGAGGTGTTCATAGTCAGTGTACTGATTATTTCAACAGTGTGTTACAGGGTGCATCTTCACCGCGTGATCACGGGGTTTTTGTTAAGCACAGTTTTACTTTTGTATGAAAATGTAATAGCAAGGTGTTAAAATAGGCGAAAGAGACAGATTTCCTTTTGAGATTTCGGTACGGTACGTGAGTCAAGAAACTCACGTCTTTTATTTCTAGCACTCACACACAGACGTACGCGCTCGTTTATTGCTGTTACAAACTTTAATGGATTAAGTCTATATATGAGAGATAATTTAAATCATAAACTATACTGAACAAAACTGTAATATTACGTTCAACACATCAAGTTATGCGTCCAAACACGTCGTTGTATGAGATTCGCGATTCGAACATTGCACTATCCGGCGACCCCACGGCCTTCCGAATGTTTGCCGGGTGACGGCGACGCATGTCGAAAATGCTTAGTGGGGCTGCGCCTCATTATAATCCCTGCACGCCGCCCGCCGCCCGCGCCCTCCCACGCCCGCCCTTGGCCCTTCAGACCCGATTCGACCGATATATTAACACGTCCGCATCATATATGATAGCGTATGGACATGCTGATTAAATTCTACACATATATTCTTGCTTTTACTGCAACACTGCACTTTGTAAACTTTTGTATACTTTCCTGCTAGATCTTAGCTATTTCAACAACAGTAACTTACTACGTTAATGTAATTTCATACAAAACCTCTAACAGTAGACATTTGCCATTTTCTTTACTGTTTTACATTTAAAAAGATATTCTGCCATCACTCACTGTAAAATATATTCAGTTATATATTTTAATGGAATTAAATGTCGTGAGTTTTACTTTTCATTTCAATGTCATGCTCGAATATCATGATTGAAACCTTTACTTTTAGTACCAAAATAAATTGGATTATTTTGTATTTTTGCAGTCGTATCCATATTTCATTGCCGAAATCAGTGAGTGTTAAGAGGGCGGCAGCGGCAGAGAGCGCGGTGTCCCATTGTTATAATTTTCAATAAGGGGCGCGATCGAGGGGCACCTATCGATCCAGCACGCACCGCAGGCACCGAGGGCACATCTCCGTGCATCCACTCCGCCGCACTGCTGCGTGCATCCAACTATAAATAGCCGCCGTTAAACAAACTCACGCCAGCGCCAGCGCAAATAAAGAAATCGTTACAACAGTTACATAAATCAAAGAACAAATCACATACTTAACCCAAAACCTGTTTAGAGTTAATATATACCATAATAGTCAAAATATTAAAATATCTAAATAAGTTTCTTTACTTTTCTGGAGCTTACTTCTCGAAATCTTTCGTACTTTCCTGATTGTGTAGTTAATAATTTATTCTTTAACTGCTCGTTCTTTGATCGTTGAGTATTATTGCAGAACAACATCTTAATTGAAATAAAGATGACTACTAACTAAAACTATGCTGAGGTTATTACATTCCTCTTCTCTGAGAATTTTCTCGAGAAGAGAAAGAGAGTTTGGTAATCGCTTAACCAAACATACCAACATATAAGAAAACAAACAAACAAAACAAACCTAAATAGAACTAATAAAAACTTCATTTTATTTAATCTTTGTGTGCTCTTATTGTAAGAGGAGAAAATAATGTTAATTTTTTATTTTATTTCAAGTACTATAAAATATACGAACATCAAGTGGACAATCTATAGTTTAGTCGGGCAACGAGCGTCTTAAGCAATATAAAATATCGCATTTTACGATCCCTAAAACAATTCACTGCATACCGCGTCGCACCACGTGCAATATACGACATAGAGCTAGCCTGTGCGTGTGTACCCAACCTCCCGGGGCGCCGCTGAATTCTATTAAAACCCAAACAATACCCTTCCCCAACTAATATCTGGACTAAATCCCTAATAAGTATGCCATTGTGTGAGAGGGACGTGGCTAAAGCGACAAAGAACACGTTATAGCAATCTGCTAAAGCGCTTCAATTCTATAAAAACATACAACGTTCGACTAGTTATCAGAATTTGGTCTTTGCTTAAATTGATTTATAGTTGAAATTAGCTTGTAGTCCGATGGTTATTTTTGACGTTCCGAAGAGAAGCGGCGAGGGGCTACGTACACGCCGGAGTGTGGTGAGCGTCTGGCCATGGAGGCTCACCAAACTTGCCGCACTCCCCTTCCAAACTAGATTTGCAGTCCGCTTATAATACGGTGGCGGCCCTTCATTACATCCGCGCTACTGTTTCAAACGTCATTTTAATTTTGTAACATGTTAAAAGAAAATATTAATACCATTGTTGTAATAAATTATTTCACACGTTTGTTATATTTATACATACAGACCTAAAATAGTTTTACTACGAAATTCAATGTTCTTCAAGTTGCTAAAGTTATTTTGAAAGATTTTCTAGTTTCGCTAAGGCTAAGTTCGATAAATTAAGTTACTTACTTAAGAATGAGCTTTAGAATTTCATTAGGGTTTCTAATTAATAATTACAATTACAGTATTTACCTAAAATAACTTAACATTATCTAATAAACTAATCGTTCCTCTGTATGAAATTATTGTAGACTAGAATTGTTTAATTACAAAGAAATAACGAAAAAAAATCAAAGTGTTAAAGGGGCTTTTCTGGGACTAGCTCGTTGCATCCGAAACGACAATTATTGCATCCAAAGTGTCCCGTACGGGGTGAATCTGGAGTAGAATCGGCGGTAAAGTGTAGTGTCAACAGAGCTAAGTGTTTTCCATGTCCCGCTTCTTTGTGGGGTCTGAGCGGGAACGGGGGAACGGTGTACAGGGTTCGCGATTGTTCCAATGTAGAACGTGATAACCAAAGAAGTTTTAGTTTGATGTGTCGTATTAGCCGATTTAGTGATGCTCGTCGTAAATCTGTTATTACATTTTTTATGCATAAACAACAAATGCACATTTTAACATTGTTTAAATATTACAATAAAAAAATACTATAGTATTATAATAAACGAAACACACGGTATCATTTTAATCAAAATGGAAACAGCAATTTAATATGTTAACTATTTACAATGATTGAATAATTTAAATTTTATTTATTTGTAAGTTACTACGGTTTACGTGTGTGTCGTATGAATGGGAACGAGTTGGGGCTGTGAGACAATAGCAGCTAACTACCCCTTTCTTGTAAGCCCGGCTACGAGGAGGCGCGACCTAACCAAGCATACACTGCACTGGGTACCCAATGTGGTGATAATCGTGCACGTCAGTGTTTTAAGATTATATTAATTTTTTTAAATCTTCCAAAAGTTATTAATTATTTTAACTTATATCGACGGATGAGTGAAATGTAGAAAATTGAAAACCGTGCAAAAATAAAACTTAAAATTCATTACGTATAACGTAACGAATTTTAAGTTTAATTTTCTATGTATTTTAATGACTTGTTCATTGGAAGAGGTCTTGTCTGATTATTATTGAATGTTGTTAACAGTAGAAAACTTAAAAAGAGGCCTCTAATTTAATGGGTTTCTAAATCAAAAAACCAAAGTAAATCATGGTCTATTGGATTCAAAGTAAAGAACACCAAAATACAATCCAGGAATGTTTATTTTAAAATTATTTTATTCAGATACTATAAATAGTATACGACTGTACGAAAAACTAAAACTACCCGGGGACCCGCAGTCACAATGCAGATTCGTAACGGGGGTCGTAACCGGATCGCCAAATTGAAATGTTTTATTCCTGCCCCCTAGCATTATGCGGATAATGCCGACTTCTAAATTGATAACCAACTCAAAGCGTGTGTGCCTTACATGACAAATCATTTTTTATTATTCCATCGTCAAACGTTCGTCGGTATATTTGGTTAAAAGTTTAACCGTATCGTTTAAGGGCGAAGTTTATTTCCTTCGCGGCTAATTTGCATGAGACTCGGGTTGTATTGTATTCGGATGTCATTTGCATGTTTTGTTGCGATGTTTGTTTGTGCCACCGGATTACCCAGAAGATGTTTTACAATGATTGATAGGTAACGTCGTGTGGTATTTCACACTTCATAAATGTTCAACCGAATTACCATCGCTTTTCTTTTTAATAATATTAAATTTTTGAATTAAATCATTTTGTTCACGGTTTTGTATAAGAACACATCCTATATTTGAATTTAATGTTTTGAAATCTATATATATAAAAGAAAGTCGTGTTAGTTACACTATTTATAACTCAAGATCGGTCGAACTGATTTAGCTGAAAATTGATGGGGAGGTAGCTTAGAACTAGGAGACGGACATAGGAACTTTTTTATTTTGTGTGCATTTTTATTATTCCGCGCGGACGGAGTCGCGGGTAAAAGCTTGTTATAAAGTACGCATACCTAGTAGATGTAATTACTGATATTGTAGATAAAAAAAATTGTTAGGGTACTTGAATATTACTTGAAGTTTTATCAAACTTAGACAAGGCGTTTTGTTTTGCTGAGTAAGGGAACATGCACACACATCGATTTTTAGCTATGTTTGTAATATATTGTAGAGTGAGGACTTGAGTGTAAAGCGATTACGTATTCACGGTCCGGTAGAGCTCCATATTCGCGTGTTTCGCACGACGGAACCGCGTCGACCTGCTACTCCTATTATCGCAATGATATCGCGATCAATCGAACGCGGGGGCACCGGGGCCGAGGGTGAGGCCGGGAGGGGGCACGGCACAAATAAATGTATCTGCCGGCCGGCGGGCGGATAAATACGCAAATAATACGAAACTACAAAAATCAAAACCCATCCGCCACTCCGCTGCAATGAAACCGATTGGTCGTGTGCTCCACTTCGATAAATATATTTTTATCTATATATTTACTTATATCATTTAAGGACATTGATATAATAAAGCTATAAATCACCTTTTTAAAACATGAGAAATACATTATCTTAATTTTGTATCAGTGTTCTAACTACCCTGTTCGCATATCAGTCAGTCGCAATAAGTCAGTTTGACTACTTAGATTGTGCGAATATGACAAAACTGTTAAAACATTAAGTATATATCCTGGCGTAAACACTGTAATTACAGCAAGAATTATTTCACCTCTCGAAGGTGTTATTACTGCTATTATCCTCTCCACGGGTTAGAAATCCAGTGCAAATGCTAGACATATAACCATTACCATATGTTTACACATGTTTGTATAGAATTTAGTACGTTAAGAAGCAAATTAATACTTTTTACATTAAGGTGCATTATGTAATACGAACATTAAATAAACGTTGTAAGTAGAGCAACTTGTAGAGCTCATATGCGGCCCGCGAGACCATTATCAAGCCTATAGCTATTTGCCCCGAAAAACAAACTCTCGCGGGATGTGCGGGGTGGCGAGGCGGAGGGGCGAAGCGGGACGGGGGCGGGGGCACAATGCAGCCAACTGCGCGATCACAACACCCCCTCCCGCATTTGCATTTGTACCGTATGCAGCTGCGAACGCATCGGCTTTGATTTTGACTGCCGTAAATATAAATTGATGTACAATTTTTTAATATTAATGATCGCATACGGCCGTATAAAAGTTTTTTATGAATATGAAATTTTACGTATGAAGTGAAAAGAGCCGCGTTTATTTACGTAGTCAAATTCAGTACGGACGCAGTGTTTCGTCGGAAATGCTATTTCACGTTATGAAGTAAATAAAAACTTTAATGAAAATAATTCAAAATCTTTATTAATAAAAGTATCATTCTTTTACATTTTTGAACGACTATTTAATGATAATTTCCGTCATGAAAAAATTTCAAAGCTTGCCAAATCACCTAATAGGCTCGGTGAAATTCTATGTTTAAAGCTTGATGCTTTCGACATAGACAATCGTAGACAAAATCGATTCTACGACAATAAAACAATGGTTATACATTTTGTTTATTCGGCCGATCCATAAAAAGCTACTCTAATAATAAAGGCGAGCACGAATCGTTCTGAATAAATGAAAAGACGACGTCAATCGTAATTGACGTCCGACATGCCCGTGCGACGGAGCGCGACTGGTTTGTCGCGTGAATGTCGCTCATGTGAACATCACTAATGATTCGGCTTATCTATGTACAAGTCAATTCAGTGCTTTATTTTTTGTGAGAGAAATATGAAACTAAGCTTGTTTTCCTTTTGCGGTTGAAGGTTTTATAAAAATATCTGTTAAATCTTCACACATGAGTCCAATAAAACAGGAAACCCATTGCGTCGTCGAGTGTCAAATCGCAGCTACATAATTCAGTCCCTGATTATGTAAAATTGCAGTCGAAAGACGCCTGCTAACTTGACAGCACGTGCCGAGACAGCAACATTTTTTTGGGATTTTACACTAAAATCAAGAACTAAGACAATAACAAACCTTTTAAACTTACCAAACCCACCACTTGTAATACTTCAAGTACTTAAAGCCGCGGCGACATAAAATTGTCACGTTAAAAATTTATCACGTGACCCTTAGCGTCCGTTATGGCCGAAAAAAGTGCTAGTAAACGCATTCGATTGCATCGATGCGAGATGATGTGGCAGCCAACGACATATGACTTTTACAATCTTGTCTAACAAAACGTGTGTTTTGTTCAACATTCGGGGTGATATCCAAGTTTACTTTTATAAACACCATTAATTCTAGGATTTAGTACTAACGACTGTACGTAGAAAGCTAAGAAGATAGCTTAGATTTTTATCCATGCAAAGGGGCTACTTTCATACATAAAGATAACTTCTGGTGTAACACAAATGTATAAGGTAAGTAAAATCAGAGTATACTTACTCTCTTTTGTCACATATAATCCTATATGCCACATAAACACAATTAGTCCATAAGCCCGCATCCCTCTCCACAATATTCAATAAAGCAAACAAACATAAATCTGGACTGTTTTACGTTCGTTGTCCCAAATTATGTCATCAAACGACACCTCGGGGCGCTAGCGACACCCGGCTGAGGCGCTTCAACAAATTTCCATACAAATCGTTTCGCCACGCCGGCAGTCACACTTCATAAATTTTAATTTTCATATTTCGCTCTCGCCCCTGCCCCTGTGTGTTGTCACTCGCCTTTAATAACTTCATATTTATCTTTTAATTAAATAAAGGTCATGAACTTTGATAACTCGCAAAACTGATACAATATCAATTGTGAACCTGAATGTTTGCTTTTGTATTAATGTAAATATTGCTTCAAGAGAGAATCACAACTCAACTATATGTGCAAGAACATCAAAATTCATAGATAAATCAGCGGAGGTTGTTTAAAACGTCTTTATTTTCTTGACTCCCCAGTTCATTTTCTCTGAGGCTATAAGCCGCGTGCACACAAGCAATAACGCAGATAAGCCGGCGCGATGGAGACGCGGTGCTATCTCCACCTTATTGCTATGTAAATAACCTCCATTGAATCCCACTGATCTTTCTGATACGCCGCCAATGTGGCAGCGTCTTTATGCTCATTTCATTACTGTCCGTCTTCCTAAACGTATAAACATTGTACATTTGTGTGTAATGGAATCGTCCTGTCCTAATGCAATTACATCTTAAATCTTTGTTAAATGGATTGAAAGGTTGTCGTCTTTAATATATGCGATACCGCGAAAGAGATAGTTGAGAAGTAGATACTAGATGTTATACAATGGAGTATAGCAAAATTACAATTTTCACCAATGAATTTTACGACTCCCGTAAGATTACGATACTTACGTATTGTGTTAGTTTGGGAACATTATTGATTAGTCCTTATCTCAAAGGACTATTCGTGTAAATTCGTAAAAGCGCATAATAACACGTCTAGGTGCAGCGGCTGTACGATTTAAGATAGGAAAGATAAAACCGTATCATTTGCTTAAAAAATCCCCATGAAATTAAGCAACGCAACAATAAACCGGAATAGTGTTGGCAAAAACATCGCGACAAAGCTCCCCAATTTTTTTACGTCCGCATTATGGGATCATCCGTCATTGTGCCGGCGGCGTATAGATGGCGCTGATAAGGATACTCATCGCTTTATTAAAATAAATCAACCAGTATACCTTGCTCCCTGCACGTACATGCACCCATCAGCCGTCAATAGGTCCACCGGGTAAACAGGTAAGGTCGATTTAGATTGGCTACATGTACGAATCACTATCATGCGTTCCAATCTGAGGGTTTCATTCAGTAACTAGTAATGTTCACTGATACGAGATATTTAATACCTTCCCACGAGGACTTGCGCACACGCGCGCCTCTTCCCACGAAGTATACGCATATTGAGGTACGCAATACCTATTTTAACGTATGTATAGGTATATAGAGTCCCCTCAATTATTCGTCAAAAACAATTAGCAGTGGTGTGTAATAATTTTACTTTTACTTTTTACTCATATTTCTTCCTGCATGATCGTATTGCAATACGCTGAAGTCTTGTTATATAAATCTCGATACAAAATAAAATCTTTACACCTTATGCCTATAAAAGTAGTCTTCATATTTTTTTAATAAAATCTACATCTCTACATAAGATACAAAGATATATACGTATTTTTATGTATATACCTGTGGGATGTAAATGCCGCGCTTCGAGCATTTATTAAAAGTTACAGGGGTTGTAGGGCAGCCGCACGAGCCCTAATTAAGCCTCTTTTTACAAAAGGGCTGATGCGTCGGAGGGTCTACACTTTTTACCCTTCCGACTCCTTAATGAGCTGTTGTCGGCCACCTATAGTGCGGCTTTACGGGCCCGAGGGCTCTGTCGCCTTGGTGTCAATTGCTTAGTAACCTTCCTTGATAAGTTATAACTGTATAATTGATACATTTTTACGAACAATGAAGAGAGCAAGCTTTATCCTCATCACATCAAATGGACATCGCTAACCTCTACCTGTCCCACAAAGAAACGGTCTTGATTGCGTATTTACTAATTCTCATTTATGTATACTCATATGGTTTGTGAGAAAATATATGGCTTTCTTTCAATTATCCAATTTAAAGATCAAATCTTATCTATTCTGTCAAATCGCAAACTTTACTTTCTCTTTTATGTCAATCGAGAGTGTAACCCAAATCTGATTTAACAAAAAGTTAGAAAACAAACTCCTTAGAAAAGAAAATAGAACGGAAAGTAAACTTTTTAAAGCACATTATTAAAGGCTTACATGTTGTATTAATGAAGTACATTTGACCTTTCCGGAAAATTGCCTCGATGAAGCGTGGGAGTAGGGGTAGAAGGGGAGGATATCAACGTCTTACCCCCTTCATTGGCCTGAATGTGGCCAAATTGGACGAACGGAAACTGAACGCCGTCCGCGACTTGACCGGAAGTGCTCTCCCCCGCCTACACACCCGCCCGCCTTGTAGACTGTTTCCATTGCTATATGTATAATACTGAAAATGTTTGTCATTTAACCTTGCGTCCTATTGGTACAAAATTGTTAAAGAATAAAATGTATTCGTTATAAAGAAATCTGTGCCATCTATTTAATATGATATATTTTTATGTCAAATTTAATTCAATTAGTTTATGTTATTTATTTGTTTAAATACTTAATGAAAGTGATAGATGAATAGTACATTTAAAAACCAGAGAATGAATTGTGGATTAAATAGCTTTTTTTTCAATGTTGTAAGCGATTACTTATGTGACTACAAAAGGTATGCATGCAGATAATCCTTACTAGTCCTCACCTAATATTAGGTCCTTACATATGAAATTGGCGTTTTGTATGGGAGGAACAAAAAGTCGAATATTTTTTAATATAATATATTTAATTAATCAAAGTATGAACCATTATTTTCTATGCACTTTTGCCATCTCATAGGTAGTTCATTGATCCCTTTACTAAAAAAAAACAGTCAGACGGGAATCAAAAAATCTGTGAAGGCGATTTGGACTGCCCCATCGGAGTTGAATTTTTTCCCTTGCAAGAAGTTATCCGAATTTCGAAAAAAATGGTAATCTGTTGGAGCAAGGTCCGGGGAGTACGGAGGATGACTTAGACTTTCCAATTGAAGCTCTTCTAATTTAGTAGCCGTCTGTTGCGCAGTGTGTAGTCTAGCGTTGTCGTGAAGCAACAGTGGCGTGGAGCGATTGACCAGCCTAGGTTGTTTAGCCGCTAGCTTTTCCATCATGGTTTGCAATTGCTGACAATAGACATCAGCCGTAATAGTCTGGCCCGATTTGAGAAAACTGTAATGAACAATACCGGCACTAGTCCACCAAACGCTTACAAGTAACTTTTTTGGGGTTAATTTTCGCTTGGGGCAGGATTTGGCTGGCCCGGATCAGGAGAGTGCGTGGCGGCGGGCGGCGGAGGCGCAGCTCGTCACCGAATGGCGGGAGCGGCTGCTTACGGCGTCCGCCGGCCAACGCACCATTGAGGCGATCCGGCCCGTCCTCGAGCTCTGGACGGGTCGGAAGCACGGGGCTCTCTCGTTCCGTCTGGTGCAGGTACTCTCGGGACATGGTTGTTTCGGGGCGTATCTGTGCCGGATTGCGCGGCGAGAGCCCAGTGCGAGGTGCCATGAGTGCGGCCACGCTGAGGACTCGGCCCAGCACACCCTGGAGTCGTGTGTGCACTGGTCGGCCCAGCGCGCCGCACTCGTGGCAGAAATTGGGATGGACCTCTCGCTGCCTGCTGTCGTCAACGCGATGGTGGGTAGCGAGAGCTCCTGGAACGCTGTCGCCTCCTTCTGCGAAGAGGTGATGGCGCTGAAGGAGGCGGCGGAACGTCGGCGGGAGGAGGACGCAGCCGCGGACCCTCTTCGCCGTCGTCGCGACGGGCGCAGGCAGCAGGCGCACACCCGCCGTCTGCCTCCGTAATGGCAGAGCTCCGGGCGATGGACGGCCTATTGGCCCATCGCCCGCCAAACCTTCGGGTGCTAGGCGCGCCTGGTATCGGGTGCGCCTTAAGACGTGTGTTGTGGGGACTCCCTACATCTTTGTCCCCACAAGAGGAGAGTCCGAGTGGACAACGCCGGCTGGGTCGCGGAAGATTGCGCAAGTGTTCCCGTGACCCAGCCACAAGGCGGAATGGAGGGCCCGAGGGGTTTTAGTGGGTATGGCCGAACGACTTTAGGCGAGTCCCACACTCCCTGCGCCACTGCACATACAGGCCCGGCGCAGGGGTGCGTAACTGCATTTCCCCTCGTACAAAAAAAAAAAAAAAAAAAAGGATTTGGCTGGCTGGCCAGGATCCAACCATTGCGCTGAGCGCTTCCGATTATCGTAAAGAACCCATTTTTCATCACAGGTAATGATTCGGTTTAAAATACCTTCATTATTGTGCCGGTTTAGTAATGTAACGCAACAGTCGACGCGCGTTAGCCGGTTTGCTTCAGTCAATTCGTGAGGTACCCACCTTTCAAGCTTTTTAATCTTCCCAATTTGCTTCAAGTGAATTAAAACAGTTTTATCACTAACATCGCAGCCTGCAGCTAACTCGGACGTGGTTTGCGATGGATCCGCTTCCACAATAGCCTTCAACTCTTCATTACCAACTTGAGTCTCAGGCCGTCCACGGGGCTTGTTCTGCAGATCGAAATTTCCAGAACGAAAACGTTGTAACCAAAAACGAACTGTGTTTTCTTTTGCAACACGACCGCCATACACATCATTCACCCTTCGAGTCGTTTCCGCAGCACTAGTGCCACGGCGGAACTCGTACTCGTAAATAATGCGATATTTTAAGTTTTCCATTTTGTAAAATGAGTGACGCAAACAGAAAAAAACAGAAGAAAAAAAACAAATGAATGACGGTCATCGAACCACAAATACATGAGTCTATATCTGTACAAATTTGAATTTGGAATTCCTTACCAAAGAGGAGAAATTCGTGATTAAAGTGGCCAGTACGAAAAACGCCAATTTCATATGTAAGGACCTAATATTATAAATGCGAAAGTAGCTCTGTCTGTCTGTCTCGCTTTTACGCCAAAACATTATTTTCAAGTTAAGAGTTTGTTTGCTTACGTAAATATATTGACCTATAGCCGAAACTTATTTCTGTTCTCTGTTCCGTTCTCTGTTCTGTTCTCTGTTCTGTTCTCTGTTCTGTTCTCTGTTCTGTTCTCTGTTCTGTTCTCTGTTCCGTTCTCTGTTCCGTTCTCTGTTCCGTTCTCTGTTCCGTTCTCTGTTCCGTTCTCTGTTCCGTTCTCTGTTCCGTTCTCTGTTCCGTTCTCTGTTCCGTTCTCTGTTCCGTTCTCTGTTCCGTTCTCTGTTCCGTTCTCTGTTCCGTTCTCTGTTCCGTTCTCTGTTCCGTTCTCTGTTCCGTTCTCTGTTCCGTTCTCTGTTCCGTTCTCTGTTCCGTTCTCTGTTCCGTTCTCTGTTCCGTTCTCTGTTCCGTTCTCTGTTCCGTTCTCTGTTCCGTTCTCTGTTCCGTTCTCTGTTCTGTTCTCTGTTCTGTTCTCTGTTCTGTTCTCTGTTCTGTTCTCTGTTCTGTTCTCTGTTCTGTTCTCTGTTCTGTTCTCTGTTCTGTTCTCTGTTCTGTTCTCTGTTCTGTTCTCTGTTCTGTTCTGTTCTCTGTTCCGTTCTCTGTTCCGTTCTCTGTTCCGTTCTCTGTTCCGTTCTCTGTTCCGTTCTCTGTTCCGTTCTCTGTTCCGTTCTCTGTTCCGTTCTCTGTTCCGTTCTCTATTCCGTTCTCTGTTCCGTTCTCTGTTCCGTTCTCTGTTCCGTTCTCTGTTCCGTTCTCTGTTCCGTTCTCTGTTCCGTTCTCTGTTCTGTTCTCTGTTCTGTTCTCTGTTCTGTTCTCTGTTCTGTTCTCTGTTCTGTTCTCTGTTCTGTTCTCTGTTCTGTTCTCTGTTCTGTTCTCTGTTCTGTTCTCTGTTCTGTTCTCAGTTCTGTTCTCTGTTCTGTTCTCTGTTCTGTTCTCTGTTCTGTTCTCTGTTCTGTTCTCTGTTCTGTTCTCTGTTCTGTTCTCTGTTCTGTTCTCTGTTCTGTTCTGTTCTCTGTTCTGTTCTGTTCTCTGTTCTGTTCTGTTCTCTGTTCTGTTCTCTGTTCTGTTCTCTGTTCTGTTCTCTGTTCTGTTCTCTGTTCTGTTCTCTGTTCTGTTCTCTGTTCTGTTCTCTGTTCTGTTCTCTGTTCTGTTCTCTGTTCTGTTCTCTGTTCTGTTCTCTGTTCTGTTCTCTGTTCTGTTCTCTGTTCTGTTCTCTGTTCTGTTCTCTGTTCTGTTCTCTGTTCTGTTCTCTGTTCTGTTCTCTGTTCTGTTCTCTGTTCTGTTCTCTGTTCTGTTCTCTGTTCTGTTCTCTGTTCTGTTCTCTGTTCTGTTCTCTGTTCTGTTCTCTGTTCTGTTCTCTGTTCTGTTCTCTGTTCTGTTCTCTGTTCTGTTCTCTGTTCTGTTCTCTGTTCTGTTCTCTGTTCTGTTCTCTGTTCTGTTCTCTGTTCTGTTCTCTGTTCTGTTCTCTGTTCTGTTCTCTGTTCTGTTCTCTGTTCTGTTCTCTGTTCTGTTCTCTGTTCTGTTCTCTGTTCTGTTCTCTGTTCTGTTCTCTGTTCTGTTCTCTGTTCTGTTCTCTGTTCTGTTCTCTGTTCTGTTCGCTGTTCTGTTCTCTGTTCTGTTCTCTGTTCTGTTCTCTGTTCTGTTCTCTGTTCTGTTCTCTGTTCTGTTCTCTGTTCTGTTTTCTGTTCTCTGTTCTGTTCTCTGTTCTGTTCTTTATTATGTTCTCTGTCCTTTATTATGTTCTCTGTCCTTTATTATGTTCTCTGTCCTGTTCTCTGTTCTGCTCTTTTCTCTGTTCTGTTCTCTGTTCTGTTGTCTGTTCTGTTCTTTGTTCTGTTCTCTGTTCTGTTCCGTTCTCTGTTCTGTTCTCTGTTTTGTTGTTTGAATGTATCTCCGGAACGGCGCAACAAATGATGACATTTTGCACAGATGTAGAACATCTTGTGAAATAACATATAAGCTACTAATAAGTTTTTTTTAATTCCACGTGGAGGGAGTCGCGGGTGACAGTTAGTATAAACTTAAATATAGAGTAAGAATAGGTAAAGCAACCCAATAATGGATAAGATGCGTATTATTTCGAATTGACACGTGCAATGGAAACGCGCAATCTCTCCCGGCAGGACGGCGTTACCGGGTTAAGTAACCGAGTTTACCGCGCCTTGGCGACAAGCAAGTTTATTGAGGTAGGCCCGCGCTTGTGAATATCCATGATTAACTGATTTGAACACATTTTGTGTGACAATTCAAATATTTGTATTGGATATTTGATTGAATCTACGATGGATTTCGGTGTAAAGTTACGCGAAGGAAATAAAGTCAATCTTTTACTTTTATAGTTCACTATGCACGAAATGTTATATCATTTATTTTTACACACTCGCTTATATAGGAAAATTACATTTTTACCTACTTACATGTCTTAGTTTCAGATACTATCGCAAATAAGTAGGAATTACCTAGGTATATGTAGCTGTTCTCCAATCCTAAATACTACTAAATATAACATTCTAAGTATGTTCCTATCCTAAGATTTATTAGACATACTTTGGGCATCTCTACAACAAACATACACAAGGAAATTTTTTTTCGCAATTCAAGAATTTTATTATGCTATAAATTGGGCGATGCTAACGACATCCGAGTGGGGCCTAGTGCTCGTACGAGTACGTTGGAGTCGTAACCGATACACAAAGATCGTTTAGACAAAGCCGAGGCGAGGTACAATGAATAAAGAGCCGTCAAATCCCACATCCATTGCCGTGCGCACGATCGCGGCAGATGCATGGCCAGTGGCCGGCGGCGATACGAATAGACGCCGCGCCATTGTACCCTCACCATATCTCTGAAGCCATTGACCGGACTCAAGTCGCTCCAGTCTAATAGTTATAGCCTAGTTTATTCTACTACTGTATGTTGCCTTTCAACAAATTTATGGCACTTCAAATAGATACAACATTCCACTCCCAATAAGAGACTAAGACTTCGTATGAACTTGAAACATTACAAAAACCATCGTGCGCAATTTTGCTCATTTTTCCAAGCCTCAGTGTACACAATATATCATAAACTTATAAGTACAACTAACTATTATATTTAGACAAAAGTATAATAAATAATACATAAGATATTGTTTTTATTACTATTATAAACATGAGCAAAACTCGAAAAAAAAAACGAAATTTAAACCAAATATGTTGGCACAATATTGAGCTTCAAAAAGCTATGATCAGCTGCCACGGTAAAAACCTAACGGAAACGTTACATAAAAGAGTGTTGCATTCGTAGACGCTTTTAGCGCCAACGATCGACATAAAAGCGCCTCATCAAACGTCCATCTCGCTGCTTCGCCTTCGCTGCTTCTTTTTGGCGAACGAACGTCGGACGCAAAAAGAGCGAGAGCGTGTGCTGACCCGATCATTAAATAGATTGATGGTACCTGGGCGCAAGGCACGGGCGATAAATAGTGGCGATTCGGGTAATCCTGCCGGCGAGGCCGGCTGCCGATGGGCGGCATCCATTCTCTTTATTGCTCCGTGCTTTATAGCAGGCCAAGCTCCCGCCTTGATGCCTACGACGTAGCGCCTAACATATTGGCTGCGTTACTACTGCTCGACTCCACTCCACACTCGCTATACACTGAAAACATTGCGCCTGCAATCATAATTCTATGCATTTTTATTATTTCGTGTCGCTTTGATCATTAAACTAGAATCGAAGTATATATAATATATACTTTATTTCTATTGTTTACTGACAATATTGCAAAAAATAGTTAAAATAAATGCGGTGACACTTTCAATCATAAAAAACACAGTGCAAAATTAAACCATTTGAGATTCCGTAAGTATCGCCTAAATAATCTAAATGATAAATGATTTTTCGTTATAGGTAATTAATCACCTAAACCAAATGCCCACAACATCATCGACATTCTAGATCCAAACTCACATTAACGTTTATAATCAATTAAGGCTGGCCAACTGACACAAACTTTATCTATTTTATGGTCGCTGGCAAAAAGGTGGCGTCAGCGGCCAAAACAATGCCAAATTAGCGATGACTGTTAAAAATGACATTCGAATTGGCCGGGCCGTAATAAATGTAGAGGGCGGTGGCGGGCGGCGTCGACCCGGCGGCCCCTCCGTATTAATACCGCACTAAAATATACCACCACTTGCTTATGTATGCATAGTACATAACAATATATAGGTACAATGTTCTTTATTTAACAATAAGACTGATTCAAATCTTACAAAACTTCAAAAGTAATTGACATTTTGTAACTTGCTCATATTATAGAATAATTTATTTCTATGCTTTTTTCGTTTTATTTATTGCAAAGGATAATACCACTCACCAAGGATTACACGTGATGATCTCTTAATTCAAAACGGCGCCATGTGAGTTGATGAGAAAGATTACCATAAAATATAATGCTAAAAAAGGCTAAAAAGTTTATAAGTTTATAATTTCAGGCAATATTTATTTTACAAGTATCTTAAAACATCCGCTTCATGATGCTTAACTACCTGATCTTTTTGTACAAACCTCGTAACGCCTTAAGAACTCATAATACGCCAGAACTTGCCACTTAATTAATGACCATGAACACAATGGCGAGTTGATTTTTTTCTCATTTGCACAGATAACGAAATGCAGACATCAGGACCGCGCCATCTTATGGATGTCCGCTGTCAACTCCTGTGTATTGAGGTATTATTTTTAAATTAGATTTATGTGGCTTTTATAAATATCCTCCCATTGTTTAAATTTCAATTTAAAAAAACATAGAAATAAGCAATTTATTAGTTTAGCATTTTGTAAAATTCCATAATAATGAGTTAAAATATTATGTTTTAAGAAATTTAAACATTTTATGTGTACTTGAATAAAACTGTTACATTTCGTGTAGTCAATATCATAGTAGATCATGTAAAACCATCAAAGTTTGATTAATAAAAACGAAAATAGATATACTAAAACCATTAGACAATAAGAGAAAGAAAAACAAAAATATTTTAGACACAAAATCCAACGGACTAACAGCGCAAAACATGCATGTGGGTATCAAACTACCAGACATTTTTTTGCGTTTTCATAAAAATGGCGATCGCGGTCAAAACAGTCGATACGGGTGCAAGTTTCAAAAGCCAGCACTAGCATACATATTTTATAAGTTCGCTTCGATTGTTCCGCGGCGGATTTTTTTCTCGCGTATCATGGCCTGCCAGTAGCCGATGCGCTATCGACGCATGGCTGGAATTTTCCCTTGTTTTTTTTTTTAATCCCCAACCGACAGGATTGTTTGTTAGTGGGAAGTGCTAAAGAAGTAACAAGGGCATTGGTATTGACACTTATGGTCTAACTAGCTTTCTCCCGCGACTTCGTCCGCGCGGAATTAAAAAACTAAATTAGTAATTTGTGTTCTTCCAGGCTATGTTCTATATGTATGCCAAATTTCAACGATATCCATGGAACCGTTCTGGAGATACCATCTAACAAACACCCATCCAACCATCCATCCATCCATACATCCAAACATTCGCATTTATAATATTAGTAAGATATTTTTAAGTGCCGTAGAATAACGAAGTTATCAAAATTATTTAACAATATTTTTTGTGAAAAAACATATTAAGCTAGATGAAGATAACTTAGATGAAGTTCAAATCTAAAGAACAAAATAATTTCGTTTACGCAAATTTGTTAAGATAAAAACATATTTTAATTTAAAAATGCTCACATTAGTATTATTAATACAAACCGAAATGAAATAAAAAGCATTTTGTTATAATACTATCACATTTTATACATAGAAAAGACCATTACTCAAAATGAAACACGTGCCTGCATGAAAAGTTTGAGATAACGTTTGCCAAGAAAAATTATGTTCACCGTAATAGTATCCGCATAGAACACACCTTCGTTCCAACATATGTAGTAACATTTTAAATAATTTCTCATTTTATTCACTTTATAACTATCGTAATAACATCCGAGATCTACGTGCAATAGTACACCTTATTAATTAACCTATACTAATATTATAGAGAGGAATGATTTGATTGTTTGTCTGTTTGCATTGAATAGGCTTCGAAACTACTGAACCGATTTGAAAAATACTTTCACTGTTGGGAAGCCACAAACGAAGTCGCGGGCAACTGCTTGTTATATAAAAAAATACTGATTCGATACAACAAAAATTTATATTAGCGTAGTTTATTTATTGCCAGATAAAGTCTTTATATCATGTCACAGAATAAATAACTAAAAATACAAACCATTAAATTTTTTTTGTTACATTTTTTCTTCATTTACCTGTTTGAATGAAGTGAGAAGTGCATAAAAAATCTCGCCAGTAATAATTTGAAAAAAAAAGTATTGAATATCGATGTTGAGATATCGCCGGGAGCCATCGATTCCGGACAGACGTGCGCCGGAAGCTCTTCCTTCTCATACAGCATTCATACGTCGAACAAAAGAGCACAGTCGCATGACAAATTCGACAGCGTCGATTGTCGAACGACAGCAGAATAACCCACCGCTTTGTATTGCCAGCGTTTGATGAAATTTATTAACACGTTATCTCGCATTCCGTGCGCTGGAAGGAAGTTTTTACGAGTGTTTACTTTAGGTGTCGCACAAAGACTAAATCCGTGCATTGTTGCAGCCGCGATACGCGATTGCCAGCGAGATATTAAAAGCACGTGTGGCCAAACAAAGGTTGCGTTATGCGGCGGATTATTTGCCAATTTATAGCGCTTTTTGTGAACTCCGTTGAAAACGCGCTCCGGAAATTTGGCTCCATTTCAACAAATGATCTTTTAACTATAAATACGCGTAATTTATTCGGCGCGACAACAAAAAAAGAAGTGGTGAAATACGACGATTACCTAACGAGAGCGCTCCTGGGAGTCATTTTTGAAAATACATTCGAGTATTTAACATATTGTATATAGCATTGCAAAATTTAACAACAACGTAAAAATTATTTCAATATAATACAACACGTCCTCATAAACGTACTGCCTTTTAAACAAAAACATAGTAGAATATTTTAAAAACGAAATTTCGTATCTATTATGCATTTTCAATACGCGAACACACATTTTCCACATTTTCCGCATCAAAGAAATGTTGGGTGATTTAACCTTTTACTATATACACTAATATTCTTTTAAAAAGCCGCCTACGTAAATGTGAATGCGTGTGGTAGGTTGAAATATTGAAAACTTAATTTAACATTCACAAGAAACATTAAATTATTAAAAAGTAATTCGAAAAACGATATCATTTTAATAAATTTTGCCAAAATTACTAGTTAATACGACCCTACCTCACATATCACTTCGGATAGCCATTAACGGCGATAAAATTTTACGATCGGCCGATTCTTTCTCAGAGAGTTAACTCGCCCGCCTAGCCGCCTACCGTTTCTCTAATGTGACATGCTTTAATGTGTCTTGCCTACACGCCTTTCTTACAAGCCTTATAAAGTATGGCTTACATGCAGTTCATCTTTAAAATTGTGAATTAATAATTTATTTTCTTTGATGGCTCACTTTTTTCACGGATATTAACCATGATGTTGTGCTACTTATCTCTCGAAATCTCTTTAATTTGACTTAAAAATATTTTTGACGAAAACCTTTTAATGAAACTTTTAACTAACTCAGAATTCATTCAACGCTATTAGATTTATCGTTTGTGATAATAATCAGTTAAAATATAAATTTACTTTTTCCACAGTCATGTAAACCAACTCTTATTTACAACTTGGTCACACTAATTTTGGACTACATTTAGTCGGCGATTATTTCAGATATTGCCGTAGCGATGCACTAAATAACCTCTTGTTCCGACATTCATCGGAATAGTCAACCATTTAAATGTAGTAAACTCTTAAACAAAAATAGTTCGGCGGTCTGTACGAGTGCGGGGACGTCATCTATACTTTCAAATACACATAAAAATAAACTTTGATGTTCCCTGATTACACATTCGGCTACCCTTAAGTGTTTCCAAATTTGTTATTTATAACTTACAAAAGAACATCGAAAAAGTAATAAATAAATTTTTACATGTGTTCTTATAATAACAAATATTTTTGGGCAATTTTTCAACAAATTCTTCTGACATTGCTATAATTGGTAATTTGTCATATATCTTACTAATATTATAAATGCGAATGTTTAGATAAATGGATGGATGTTTGTTTGAAGGTATCTCCAGAACCGCTAATGGGATCTCAATGAAATTCGGCATAGTCTGGAAGAACATATAGGCTACTTATTATCTTTTTTTTTAATTCCGCGCGGGCGACAGCTAGTCATATATCATAAGCTCACTTTTCTGTATTGTTTTCCATTACAGTCCATGTATTATTCTATCTTAATCTGGTCAACATCATAATATTTAAAATCAGTTGGACCTGGATAAGCGGGAAACTCATTGCTCAGTCCCCATGGACCACGCCCATAAGCAAGAAACTCCTGTCCAAGAAAGACCAGTCATGTCCAAGATACGGCCCGCGATCGCAATGTGTTACAGAAAGAAGAATCATGTTTTTAGAGCTTTTAGACTTCATTCGATTCTAATTTAATAAATTAAATGTTATAATAATTCAGTTAATTTTTTTATTTTCAATCGGGCCCATGTATGATATTTCATAAAATCTTTATTAACATAACACATTTGAAGTAGATTTATTGCATCAACTACTCTCTACTTTTACTCTAAAAGTTAACTTACGACCGCAAAGTTAAAAGGTATTCGAAAAAAAAAATCACACCGACACGTTATCTTTATCACAAAGCATTGCCAAAGGTACTTAGTACGTCTGTATCTAGTGACATCTCAATCGACAGGTTTACTGGGAAAGTGGAAAAAATATCGTCAGTCGGCGCACCCCCCGCTGTATAACTTTTGCGGTCACAAATGTATCGACGTTGCACCAATAAAGAAAAAAAAGTGAAGGAATAAAGTGTGCTTTAGTAATGCCGTTCCGGAAGGTAAGGACCCCGCTGTGTGTGAATTTATTACGACTTTACGTCACCAAATTGAGATTTCAATTAGGATGGCTGTCCATTTTTTTTGGATTAAAATAGCTTGAGATGCTACTTACGTATGATGTAACTATTGACTTCAAAACCTTTTCTATGAAATCGTAAGACCCAGAGACAACTACAGTTACCACCTATATCTTCATTACTCATGTAAAAAAATCCTAAGTATATTTGCAAAATATTTTTAACTGTTAGTTTTATCCTAAAACAATAAATACCACGAAGAAGATTTTTTTGCACATTTTATTCAAAGAGTTCAGTTATAAATTGTCATTTATGTTTTAAAAACGTAAATAAACAATACAGTTTAATGGTTATTGCAAACAGTTAGGCTAAAATTCGCAAACAGTTAAAAAGAAAACAATACATGTTTGGGCGTAAAACATCGATTTCGCCATTTTTTTTTCTCATCCCTAACAATTATGAAAGGGTAGTAAAAGAAAGTCTGCGGCAATAAAACTAAACCTTTCGGCGGCAAACGCGCCGCCATCGAAGGGTTACTATTTATTCATATAAACCGACCGATACAAAATTGCAATGTTAACTACGGGAGCGGTGTAATTCTGCAACCATTCGAAAACGGTCGGACAAAGTTGACTTTTCAACGAGCGTTCCATCTCGCTGCAGTTGTAAACGGCATCGGCAAAAAACTCGCAACTCGCATTCAAAGCGGCCTCATAAAGTAATTTGCACAAATTCGCAAAAGGGTGAAATGCCAACGGCCTCTCCAACTTTTACAAAACCCCGTTATGTATAGAAAAAGTTGAAAAAAAACATGTTAAGTTTTACCATAAAACCTTTATTTTAGTGCAGTTATTGAAATGAAATGAAATAACAGTGACACAAAAATCAAAAACATAACAAACTTCGTATTGATTTTTAACATCATAAATGACGTATTCAAGCTAGAAAGTGCCAAAAAATTTCTAATTTCATACAATTAAAATGTTCGAAATAATTGCAAACATTTATTAAATAAAAACCCCATAAGACATTTGCCAATGTTCTTTTAACTTATAATGAAATTTTCACCGCTACGTATTGAACTAATTTAGCAAACCCTTTCAATGGTCCAAATGAAGGACTCGTATTTGATCCGACATAATTAGGGGACGGTTAGCTACCGTCCTGAAAAAGAAATAAACCGTTTTATAACTCAGACTTCCTTAACCCTACGTAAAGCCGCCCATAAAACTCATAGGAAGATCGGATCGGCGATATGGGGCGGAAATAAATCGCCATTTAAAATCAATTTGTGTAAAGGCAGTTCCGAAAAGTAGTTCGGTGACGCGGGTCAGTGCGTGAATAGCCCGCCCTTACAACATTGACTCACTTCATTTCTCCTCGCTCACTTTTACCATAACAATACCGTTCAGTTATCTTTACACTAATTAAAAAAAAATACGAAACCATTGACCGAACTGTATTCGTCTCCTCTATTAATATACAAATCATAATCATATAAAAAAAACACACTCTTAGTTCTTTTATCCAATTTGTAGTAAACAAAGTAGAGAAGAAGAGAAACACGTTAGACCTCAAATATAACAACCTAGAACGTATTCATCGTCCGACAGTGCCCGACGTAACAAATACAATTTAAATATATTAAAAATCGAAAACAAATTACGCAATCTAACTTCATATTATAAATGCAAATGTATGAATGAATGGATGGATGTTTGTTATAAGGTACAACCAGAACGACTTCTTGAATGATATATAATATAATGGTATATATATGTAGAACATTGTCTAGATCACATAGGCTATCTAGAATCTCGGAATTACGACTATATACGGTTCTTGAGGGATAAGTTTTTTATCTACATATAGAAATAGAAGATAGTCTCGAAATAACACTTATATTATACTCAACCTGTTTTTTTTAATCCGCGTAAACGAAGTCGCAGGCAAAAGCTAGTAGTTTATACATGATATTCTGAAGAGCAAGAACTTCTAACAATTTTACCTATACACAAAAACTGAATTTAGTAACTTTGTAACTTCTTTTACAGCCGAAATGTGTTGTAATAGTCTCGTGCTCCCGGACACCGCATGGCATCTTACTTTGATCTTATCTTACTCATCGTATCCTAAAAAGATAAGAAAGTTGCGCATGCGTCGATATATCTTGTGCAACTGTCAGCGTAACGTTTAAAACCGGATGACATTAATGTCGTTCGAAGCACTGATGAAAATTACAAAAAAAAAATAAGTTTCAACAACTTTCTGAAACGTAAGCGAAAAGCTTGTGATTATAGAACAATTTCAATTCAATAAATTATTATTAATTAAACATTTTCATGGGTAGCAGAAACTATTTATGATAAAGTAAGTAACTAGCCATTTTATTTTACTTCTGAAATAAAAAAAATATAAGCTTTAACGATCCTACAGTAGGAAAAACAGAAAATAGTATTTATCGAAAAGTTTAGTTGAGGCAAGGTATACCAAGGACTAGGAAAGAATAAATTCAGAACTCATTGAATGACTTCATATGAACATAATCTAAGGTAAGAGATAATTTAATATTAAAAAATTATGTCAACGAAAATTCTTTCAATTTTCCAAAGAGAACCCTAAAAGCTCCAATAAAGCACACGTCGCGTTTATTCGGGATATCGGAAGGTGAACTTAAAGGGGTTACGGGGCTTAAGTGAGCAGAGTCGGGCGGCGCGCCGCGTATTGGGGCTTATCCGTGATTTACTCGTTACGTCGTCTCGCGGCCCGCGCGAACCTTCCCTTGTTCTTTTTTGTTTACTGAACGGATCACGGGTTACCCTTTATTGGGCAAAGTCGGGGAAGCGATATTCCGCGACATAAAGTCGCTACAGAATTATCTGCGGCATAAGATTTTGTATACAATTTACTCGGAGAATGTGAACTTTGATCTCGCTTTTCTTTTTTCTTTTTTTGGTATAGACAGTACCTACTTATTATTTTAAAATCGTTTATTACTATTAGTTTACTTATACAATATAATCTACCTATATTTTATTCTTCTAAAAGGCAAGAAAAAGTAGTCGGAGAAAAATATGTGATATTTTAAAAAGAAGTGGCCAAATCGTTTTCTTTTGTTCTAAATCGTATAGTGTTTATTTTTTACTTGAAATTTGACCATTTAATATTCGTGGAAGAGGTGGACATTATCTATTTAATAAACGTCTGATTCTGCACGCAAAAGGCATCGTTAATCATTTTCACTCGACTCAAATGGAGTATAAATGGCCACAATTCATTTACTATCAATAAAAACCCGTGAAATCATTTCACTCAAAATGTTTAAGAAACATTCTGTTCGCACAATATTTCCTCAAATCAACAAAACCTTGCTTTCAACAAAGAAGCCTACTTGTTAGGGCTGCCTCGTATAAAATTTAAAAGCAAAATTCAAATATGAAATTAATGAAAAAAAGTTAAATTAAAACACCAAGAAACTAATAGATATTATCCTTGACGGGATATCTTCTTATATATATAAAAGAAAGTCGTGTTAGTTACACTATTTATAACTCAAGAACGGCTGAATCGATTTGACTGAAAATTGGTGGGCAGATAGCTTAGAACCAGGAAACGGACATAGGATAATTTTTACCCCGTTTTCTATTTTTTATTACGCGCGGACGGAGTCGCGGGTAAAAGCTAGTTATTAATAAATAAATACGTCATGTTGATTAGGAATTATATTTACGAGATAAATAACAAGTTAATTTTAAAAGAACTACAAATACTCATGATTCATCTCGTAGGAGCGATTTGTAAACCTTATATTAGATCAACTAATTTAATATATAGAATTGTAATATTATGTGAAAACTTCAAGGTGGCAACCCTGCGTAAAATAACATCTTTATTCAATGGCATAAATCAAACCAACAAGATATTAACGTCGAAACGTAAGCGATGTTGGCGACAAAAAGTATTGTGCCATTGAAAGGCTACGGTCTATGGGCTGTGGTCGACTGCCCTTTGCGTCCGCGCGACGTGAGCGCCCATACTATACCACGTCTCTATCGAGCGCTGACATTCTATTCAGCCGTGTGACCAGCGCGAGGATTAGCATGGCTGACCCGGCTCAATATACGAATCATGTACAGACATCTCTATTTATACATATGTATATATTTTTAAAACTATATTCTTTCTCTCAAGCTGCACACATTACGCAAATTATTATTGTTTAACTTTGTTGCATGTTTCTTAACAATGAAATTTTAATGTTTTATCAGCTTATGTTGTCTTTACTCACTTCTGCTATAGGTATGAGCATATAACGTAAATTATACATAAGGTACTAGCAGATGCCCGCGACTTCGTCTGCACAAAGTAAAAAAGTATCTAGTAATAAATATAGCCTATGTCACTTGGGAATAGTATAGCTTCCCAACAGTGAAAGAATTTTTCAAATCGTCCTTAACCGGTTCTGTTTCTGTTTCGGAGCCTTAATACATACAAACAAAGAAACAATCAAATCTTTCCACTTCAGTACATTTGTATAGATGAAACATTGCGATCTATTTGCATCTTGTTCATAAGTCTGAATAGTTTTAGCTTTACTAACTTTATTTTGAAATAAGCTAGATGTAATAAAAAATAATATTGTGGCATTAAAAAGATTTCATTTGCCCATATCGTATAAAATCAAACATGCTCTAAATCCACAACATCTGTCTGACTGATCTTTTTAAAGTTTACGTTTTAAAATCTCTATAAAATACGTATACCTCAAGCTGTTTGCACACACAAGGTACCCCCGCGGTCGTTTTTTACATTTCATTATTCAATGAACCGTATCGTCGTATTTTGACAAAAAGCGACGACATGCCCCTAAGTGGATTATGCCTTTGAAGTGATTTCACGTCACATTAATACGGCCTTTGTCTAATCGGACACAATACCGCTTGTTACGTAGGTGTTGTTCGGTATGAATAAAGTTTTAAACTTTTTATCCGACAGTCTCGAGGAGATATAGAAGCGAGGAATTTCGACATCTGTCTTTGCGCTTTTTAGAAACTACTGGTCCGCTTCTTACAATTTATGTAATCGGCAAAAAAACTTGAAGATTGCATCTGATGATTTGGCATGTATAGTATAAATTGCAAATTGAACTTGTCTAATGATCAAATTATGATAACATATTATTTAAACTATCGTCAGTTCATAGAAAGTTAATTTTTAAAGTTACAAATTAGTACCTACCAAATAGCATTTTTTTCATGAAAAAACTGTTTAGATAATGGACAGTGTCTATGTAGAGCGATCTTGAATACTTAGGCTTTAGAATTTTAATTATTGAATTTGATAAAATAAAATAACTATATAAACCACACTTCTATCTTCCTTGCGATCCAATTACTATATTGATTTTATTTTTTCACTTAATGTAAAAGAAAACAATAGACAAAAGAAATTAGAAAAAGTAAAGGGTTCGATTTTTTATTTTAATTTGAAATTCTTTTGTATTTAGCCTTTTTGCTAATTCTTGACAAGGGCGTTACTAAGTACATTAATAATTCTAGTCATGAGAATCTTCTGGATTTTGTTTGAGGGACGGAACTCACTCCTAACGACACGTGCAAAACAAACCCGAATCCGCGGCGACGGTCAATAAATCAAGCATTATTATACAGGGGCTTGTTCGAGTGGCCGTATTGTAGCTTTATAGATGTTATGCCATTCATTACAGGCCATTAAACGCATTATAACGCGTTCACCAACCAGCATTGACCTTCCCCGGCTCCCGAGCTGTAGGAATTGCATGACAAAAATTGCCAATCCATACAAACTCATGTGTCTAGTATGGCTGGATGTGTTATACCTCAGAAAGCTTTGTTTGGGCGCGATGCGACAAGCCATTCAGTTATCTGATAATAAATGGTGTAATGTTGATGGCAAACCCTAGCGGCGCACAATGTGCTCTCGATGATAGCTAAAGCAGAGGCGTTTGGAAATCGCGCTGATTTTACTGTCAGCCATCTTTCATTCTTAAAAAGAGACTCAATGGTAACAATGATTTATCGGTTACTTCGATAAGTTCGATAACTTTTTTTTTTTCATTCGGAGGCGATGATTATATTAGCAAATATCAAAGGCCTTAATTTTCTTAAGTTTTTGTATTTACATGGTAATTTTTTTATTTAAACAGTCTTCGCAAGCGTTAGAGTTTTCAACCAGAGAGTATTCAGTCATCCTTCGGAACTTTGGAATTAGGCATTCTCTATAATATTTTCGTAAATTCAACTTCCAGAAAAATATTTGTACATATATCTAATTCACGTAATTACTTCGTGTGATAAATGTTTTTTTTAATTATTACTATTATTATTATTATATAGGGATTCTAGATATAAACTGGTTTCTCTACGTTGTGACTTAGACAATTCTACAATTGTACGATTTATTTTTATAGAAAAAAAAACGACATAAAAATACTTGTCTTTACACAATCCCTTTCCACGAAAGTCGACTATACATACGTTCATTCATCGAAAGAAGATTAATAGTTCGCGAGGTGATCGCATTCTTACGTCGCTCGGGACTTTTAGATAAGTTTATGGCGTGGAAATAACAATTTGCAGTTTGGTGAAGATCTGAGGTTATTGTGTCCAACAGAGGGCGTGACCGCGCCAGGACCCTGATAATGTTTTGATTTAATATCCAAATATTTACTTTTACCTAAAATTTCTTTATGCTATATTTTTGAAAGGAACAAACCAGTAAGAAATGTTGGTAAAAGACATTTATAAAAAAAGGGACACGCCTTAGACAATTTTGAAAATAATTCAGATGTTACGTAGCCCATTTTTTTAATCAGAATGGGACAATCGTCACACATTGGATTCTAAATACAAAGTGCTTAGAATTGTGAACAAAGTACGTTTTTACGTTTCCTATAAAATTTCAACAGTTTCTTCATAATATTCATATTATTTTTAAACACATAATTAATAATAATAATTTCAATGTCAAGGTGTGGCACATCTAAAAAAATAAGTTTTGTTTTTTTCGAAGAAGTCTTACGTGACACGTTTTTAAATTTCAGGCTTATTTGGTGGATATAGAAGATTTTTATATTTGTCTTTATAGTCTTCTTTTCAAACTTATTTTTTTTAAGATGTACAAGTAAGTAATGTAAATGAATGTAGTAAGCTTATTCCATGTGCCATTAAAAAATATTTAATTAAAAATATTCTTGAAAAAAATTGCCGTACTACTAGCGCCACCTTTTACAGTTTCGCGATAAAAATATGAAGTTAAGTTATTCGTGCTACATCAACACTTAGCTGCCCCCTATTGATCAAAAGTGAACTTAACAAACTCATCTCACTGCATGTTTCTACATTTGCTTTTACACAATAGATGGCGTTGTTCTTTATGTTTGCAGGTTGCATATCTCAAAAGTTTTCTAGAGTCTACAACAGATGGCAATATTTTTAATAATTAGAATTTGTAAATTATTTTCAAAATTTTGTTCTACTGGTGAAAATTCATTACTTACATACTACATTGTTATTATCCTAACCAAAGTTATTAAGGAACCGGTATTCTACAAAATTTTGTGTTATTTCTCCCTGCTACCGCAAATTACATCAATTGAGATTTTATAAATTGTGTATTTATTTATTTTACAGCGTCCTATATTAAATAAATAATATAACTAATTACTGAGACACAATACTGATGTAGGTATACATTGTCCAAGAGATAATCACACTGTCAAATATTTAGATATGCTTAGATGGAAAGAATGAACGGCTCACGCTCTGTAATTAGCAGCCTCCGTTAATGCCACACACGCGCCGCTCTTTTGTTTACGTCCGTCACTAATCGCTTTAGGAATATTTAAATGATCCCATCGGCCGGAAGTCGTTTGATCTTCTCGTTCAGACATGTTTGAATTATGAAAATAATTGAAGCTTTAGTAATAATACGATCGTCACTGGACCTTGTTTACGGCTAATTTTAACATGTAAAGATTTTTATGTAACATTGCTTAGATTTATTTCATTACAAGTATTACTAGAAAAAAATCTTGCTGCTACTTTTTGTACAGAAAAGAAGTTGAAGTAGTTATTTTATATCTTAGAAGGTATCTGCAAAACAGCCCCGTGAATCTCGCTGAAATTTGACATAGATGTAGAACATAGTCTTGTAGAACACTTTACACACTCATTTAATCAAACTACATGAACATCATCGCAGGTACAATACTAAAAACGCGGGCGAGAAACACGGGATAAATGACATAGCACAGAAGTTGACAATAGAATGCGTCATAGTCTGTCAATTTATCCGGTCTTATTATATACGTATAAAATTACCTATTATTAATTTAATTTGCTTTACTTAACACAATGTATTATAATACTTATAGTACAATCAATTAATTAAATTAAAAAAATACTAATCTTTTTCAAATATTACCGATAGATTCAATTTAAATAAGTCTAAACTCCCAGTGCTATTACCTACGTAGAAACGGCACAGTACTGATACTCTGCCATATATCAGTTTTCATATTTGAATATACTTCTTTCTTTTTCCTTATATACTTATTATGTTACATGTCTTTTTTCACAAAATCCATCCCCTACTCACTACCATGCGTCCTCTATGAATGGGTAGGGGTAGGTCGAAGAAACTCATTCTCTTAACAGTGGTAAACGCCAGAAACAACATCTGTTCCAAGAATGGGCCGGCGCGACCGGTGCAATACCTCTACCACACAGAAGACAGGCGTGACGTGGAAGCAATTCGTCTGATGAGTGTGCGTGCTGGAGGAGTAATTTTAATCCTCTTCCCCTTCCCATACTTTTCCTTAAAAGTATGGATGGGAAAGGAAAGTGAATAGGACCCATAGATAGGGAAAATCTTTCTGTGTGTCCACTCCTGCATCGATTAAAAGTAGGCAACGCATCTACAATTGCGCCTATCAAGGGTCAGTGGTCGCTTCGCTGTTTCGACGAATTCAGGTACCTGCTTGCTCGTTTGTCACTTAGTAATATAATATAAGAAATTTTAATTAATTTTATAATAAACATAAGTACCAGAGCATCGATTTCGTCACTGACACTGAAAATTAAAAAGTTTTGAAGCAATCGATATCTGGCACTTACATGTCTATCAGAAACTATAACAAGGTATTTACACTGAAGCAATCGCAAACAAGTAAGCTTGTTAGACACCACCGGTCTACAATGTGAACGATATTTCCATAACAAATGGATCAAATCAAACAATTTGATACAAACGGGCTACAAATCAACACAATTCATGCACTAATTTTACATAATTTGCATTAACAATGTAAACTATTCAATGTATGTTTGGTCACAATTTTTGTACCAATTTATAAGTTTTATTGCAACGAAGCTTACATAAATAGATAGAGAGTCTTTGCTAACAGTAACTCAGCAAGAAGGGCGCGGTTTAATTAGTCGTTAGCGCCCGCGTTTAACGTGGAGAGACAGATTCCAGTTTACGCATGCCATAGCTCTCGCGTGCGATACCGTTTTCACTAGTCGTTAGTGACCGCATGCGTTGGGCATTAGTCTTTAATTTTCCTTACTCTGCATTATACTCGTCTAATGAGTCCCAGCGCGATGAGTCGCTTGCTTTACATCGTCTGAACATTTTCATTCGTTAGCCCGTATGTCTAACAACCGAGTTATCCACTAATGAAATAGAGCCCTAAAGTACAGTCTCATTTGAATAAAACCAAACTTTTAACCCAAATGTGAGCAGGGGCGGTGTTATCTAGTGGCTGGGTAACAAGAAAAGTCAAGTATGGTTAAAACAAATGGTTAAGATATTATTATATTTTAAATATAAGACAAAATACGAATGAATTAAATCAAAATTTAGTACGTTTTTTAAATCTCATTATACGTAATATTTTTGTAGTGTACATGTAAAGATTTGCTCATTTTTTATAATTCACAATAGGCGAATAGAATTGAAAGTTATTTCCATTTCGCAAATAATTTAACATAACAACAAGAATAATTAGTAATAACATTTTGTGAAACAGGAAAATATTAATACACAATTTGATTTATTCATGCAAATTTGCTAAACATATATTTTTTTACATTACATTTTATAAACTTTTTTATACTACGTCACGGATTAAAATAAATTTATTTACATATATAAAAATTTTACTTAAATATTAATTTATTTACAAAAAAAAATTTAACGTTTAGGTGAACTAATTTCAATATTCAAGCAGTAAATGTTCCTGTTTCCGGCATATTTGTTTTTGTTTTTGTCCTCGCGCTAAATCGTTTACTGTATTCCTATATCACATTACTGAACAAACGTTAGTTAAAACTGTTATTTCTTTTATATAAATTATCTGAAGTGACGGACGACAATGTGAAAGAATAAAACCTTGTAGCTCGTTAAACCAACAAGAGGTCACCAGACAATCTATCTCGTTTATTAAGTTCGATAAGGAATTCATTAGCGGTGCTTCACACGATCTTACAGGTACGCGTTGCCCGCAGTTGCGGTTGCTTGCCGGGCCGCAAAAATCGACGACTGCGGCCCCCGGTCACCCGCTGGCGACCCGCAATTACATCGTGCGGCTACCGTACGATAACAGTGTGGAAACGACTTAACCCCGATGTATTACTGTAACGAAACTGAAACATATAACTAGTAAAAGTAGAGCGAAAACAGAAGATTCACAAATTTATAATATTTATACATACTCGTATGAAAGGGTTACATGTGAAATTATTGCGTCGTTAGAAGTTTCCAAAACTATAATTTATTATGTTTACTAAATGGTGTTTAAATTACTTATTGAAAGAATTGTAAGAAAATGATCGGACTAAAAAAATGGATCCAGGAACTGTTAGATTCGGTGTAAAGAAAATTTTAATATTTTGAGACAGGACTTCACGTAAAAGAAGGAAAGTATTGGCTGACGATCTGACGACATCTTATGACGTCATTTATATAGGAATGCGTATTCTATAGCAAAACATCATGCTGCGCTATAAACTAAGGAACATATCTGTTTTAGGAATTTTTTATTTAACGACATAGACAATCCCAATTTTAAGTTAATAAAATTCTGAGTTACTTAAAGCTTAGTTTTTCTTGAAAAGTGTTAGGGACTGGGTATCCTTTAAAACTAGACTGGGCTAGACCAACTATGTGCTGAACAAGTTCTAGAAACTTCTTCCAAAAGTAAAACAAAGTTTCTCAAGCCAAGATAACGCTCTTATGGCTTCGCTATTTTATGGTCTTCAAAAGGTTTTTTTTTTTTAAATGGTCATTAAATTTAAAATTGATAATCTATAGTATTTATGCAGTTTTTACTTTTAACCGATAACATAAACGGAACGTTAAAGTTTAAGTTTTAACGTACTCAAGTTATTTTTAAGTTTCATCAAAAGGGCGTCAGAATAGCAAAGAAAAGCAATAATGACTAATAAATTTACTTTTGTTAGAGCACGAAAATCCAAAGTCCCGAGAAGGTTCGTCTCTGCGGGGTAAGATCTGGCCCCGAGCCGGCGCGGCGACGCAACAAGTGTCTCGACTGTCGACGCCGCGACGTCGAGCATTTTTCCCGCGTTGGCGTCTTGGCGTGCGCGGGGCGGGGCGCCACGCCCAGTCGAGCGTACGCCCCTTCGTCTTAGACCAACTGTATTTCATAAATATTGACTGAATCTTACCATTGCTCAGGACTGTACTGCTATTGATAAAGATCTTTCAGAAAATCCATCCAAGCTTTAACGTACTGAAAATGTCCTTTATACTGCACTAGCTTTATTGGTGTTTACTTCGCGGCTTTCTTATTTTGAAATGCACCGTAAACACGTTGAAAAATGAACCGTCCTTGCGATAGCATCAAAAATAATACCAAGTTTACTTCAGAATCAAGAATAACTAGATTAGAGTGAAACAACCAATAGTGTTACAATATGAAAAAGCTCGTTATATTTCCTTTCCAACAACGCACAAAACAAAAATATTTTATAAAACAAAACTTTTTCCCGTCCCGCTCGCTCAAATCGAAAATTGCATAGGTGCGAGTAGGAGACGGACGCCTCGCATTTTCCCGGCAAATGAAGCGTGGCCAAACCACAGATTGACCGCAGAGAATGGAGGCAGCGAGTGACAGAATGGCGGCGGCTCAGTAGTGGAGAATCGCGCGAGCGGAGCACACGCGTGCAGCCTCCGCGCCGTGACGCACGCGACGCCGTCATACCTGTCAGCCGCACAACTTACGCTCCGTCATACGCGCAAAAAACACGACGCTCAATTAGGAAATCGGTGGTGACGCAAATCGCGGGGAAATATATATCGAAAAGCCCGCGCTCAGCTGATATCAACAGAACCTGCGTCGACGCAGCTCCGCCTCACATCCGTGCCGGTATGGTTTCGCTTTTCGACGTTTCGCGGTAAAACTAACCGAGTGAGTCATTTAAAATGACGAAAGTTAAGTTGAAACAGAAGTCTCCAAGGCCCGTTCCCACTGCTGTGAGTTCAACGTGAGTTGAGGAAACAAATTACATAAACTTCTGTTTACACCGCTACGTTCGCGCGCACGGTTTATTTTATAACAAAATACTCTATAAACGACTGATTACTTTAGTACAATTGTAAACATCCAAAGATCTCAACGACTACTTACATATAACGTCAGCCGCATCGTAAGACTGTATAAGTGTGAACAATAAATAAGTGATAATTCATCGAACAATAAGGGGAAATTTTGTTGGCGCGTTGCCAAGGACTTTTGAAGAGATACATTTGAATAAAGACAATTACTCATCATTGCTAAAAACGCGGAGAAAGCTTATTGAATAAACGCCTGCTCAGCCAAACGTTGTGGTCAAGGACGTTTCTCAAAGAAGTCTTAATATACGATAGTGAGACCGACAGGACCTTGAATAATATCTTGGACGTACGAACAACGTATATAGCATTACATTTATATATCATTATCCATTAACGGTTACGAAAGGATCAAAAAGCAAAGCTGTTTAGCAAGGTGTAATGGTGTGAAGGATGCACCTTCCGTACGAGTCGAGAGGCCGACGGCGCCGCGAGATGGCAGAGCTGGAGCCCTGGTGGCTGCAGTCCATAGTCGACGATACTCTCGTCGAACATCCGGACTTAGGTAAGATTTATTCTAGGAAAGTAGCGACCATTACTTTAAATCTTTGTTATAATAGACAATTCACATTTACAATCTAACGTTTGATTGCGAGGCTAATACGTTCTTACTCATGTCCCTGTAAACATTAAAATATTTTATTATAATTGATACAATATTATACAAATCCAGCGTCTATCCAAAAAGAATATATTACTTTTACTTGAGCTTAGTTTGTAGGATGACAAACTTTACTTTACTATGTATTTTAATAAGCACATAGTTTAATATTATATTTGTTTTCTATTTTCAATTATAATACGTTTAGTATAGTTTAATAATTAAGACTGATACTTAACTGGAATATTAAATCCAGAGACAAAGTAAGTGATATATCATGGCTTAAAATCTTTTTAATATTGTCAAAAAAAAAACATGAAATAAAAAATAATAACCTTCCATTTGCGACATAAAAACTCTAATTATTATTATTAATCAATTAGTGGATCGTTAATTTCTCATTTACCAATTTCTTGTTATAACACATTATCTATTTTTTAATTTGTCATTTGCGTAATAACCTGTAGTTTATGGAATTCCCGAATTGGTAAATATTTTTAAATTTCTAATATGAAAAGTTATCTATATCTTGACATACATATACTACAATTGGAGAATCTGTGATCGAAAAAAAATCGTATTTCGATGATGATAACTTAAAACCAATTATTGAAATTATCTCCTATCTGTCTGTCCGCAAATCCGCGTTATTTCAGGATAATATGCGAAACGGCTGTGCCAATTTTGACGTGACTTTGGCAAAGTATCTGATGCACGCGGGAATATTATAGGCTAATTCTGCATTGAAGAAATAAATAAAATACTTACATTTAACTACGATAAGTAATGATTTTTCACTCTCTGTGCTCTGGCATTTTTATAAATGTTTATTTGTTAATAAATTTTATAACATTGTAAGTTAAGAGTAGTTCTGTTATTCAACAAACTGTTTGCATTGATGACAAGCTCATGCTGTATCATATATACATTCTTGCCACCCATGACTCTTACATATGAGTACATTTTGGGTTTACCCATAAAATAATTCTAAAAATGTCTATTTAATATTGATCCTGCGTATCAACACTCGGATTAAATACAACACGTCATAATATAACAGTTGAGTTAACAAAGTGAATATTATTATACAAATTGAAGAGTATTTAGTAAAAGCATTTTATATTTTGCCTTGTGGAATAACAAAAACTAAAACAGAAGTTTTTTGAATATGTACGGATTAAAATAAAAATTACTTTTGACAGAGGAAAAGACTTCAACGCTGTAAATAAGCTTTACAATTTCTTATCAAAAATCCTAATATTTAAATAGATTTATAGAGAAAGGCAATAACAATACAACTGAAAAAATAATAATGTAAATATAAATAGAATTTGAACATTTAATTGAAATTCGAGAGTTGTACGATTGACTTAAATGGTGGGTACACTCTGAAGTACATGCTCGATAAGTTTTCTCGATTTCGAGCTAGTGCGAACGTATGTACCATGCAAGTCTCAAGACAAATGCATGAAGCTAACAAAAATGCATGTACACGGTCATACATAATCAAGGTCGAGCATGTTTATGTACCCACAATTAGATTAAAATAAAATAATTACCTTATTTTGGTTTACCTTTTTATTTTGTTGAAATGATTTCACAATGGGTTTTCAGTACCCTATCCTCTTACACAGAAACATTAGCACCGCACATTATCATGGAAAAAATTGAGATATCCGGTTATATTTTTGTAAGGGTTTTTCAGTGAAAACCCAAGGTTAAGTTGATTAATCAATATTGTACAGAGTTATTAAAACTAAATCGTCATCGTGATTTGTATCATAAGAGCTGTATTTAAGGATGAATAGCAATAAATTAAAAAAGTATATTCAAGCTACACATGTAATTATGTTAAACCTTTCATCAATTCTCTCCAAGAGTAAATTAACAAAAAAAAATTTATACTATTTTTTTTGGGATGTCGCCAGTACTTTGCCACACAATTATTTTCGCTAATAATATCTTTACAAAAATATTTGTACCTTCTGTTTTACATATTGAATTTTTATGCACCTTCGGTGAGCAAAACACAAAGGTTCGGCTAATGTCGATAACAATCTCTTATCACCAAGATCAGCATTGTTGAATTATTTATCAGGATATTAACACCTTTGTAATATTACACAACTTTAAAGACCTTTAACATCAATCATATTTGAAAATTTATTATAATGTTGTTAAGTTTAATTCCTAATATAAAATTAATAACCTTAATTTAAAAAAAAAACCTCGTGACTGAGAACCTAATGGTTGAGATAGCGCCATCTATAGGATGCTTTTACAAAGATTATAAAATTATCAATTTTTTTTATTTTTACCAAATATTATTATAACACTTCATTATTTTATATGTACTGTAAAAACATTCAAAATCGATTTAGTTATTTAAAAAAAATTATGACGAGTAAGATTCAAATTGGATTTTCACTCCTTATGACACTCCGGGGAAGAAGATGAATCGAATGACACAAATCGGTCAGGTCGTATAGACAAAGGAATTTACACACATACAAAGCCACATACAGAAAAACAAACTTAAATACATGCGAAAAAAATCCTCTTGTAGGTTAATAAGACAAGTTTTGCATATACTATTAACATGCTAAAAATCAAACATACTCATCCAAGAAGGACGAGTGATGAATAGGCACTATCCGCGCCTATTCATCACTCGTCCTTCTTGGATAAATCCTTCTCTGTGACAGCTGTTAGACTGTGGAACGATCTTTCACCTAACATTAAAAGAGCCTCCTCCAAAATTATTTTCAAGCGCATCATTATGTTATGAGACTCCATTCATAAGCAGCCTTCTCGCTGTTATCGCTTATTATTGTACTTATTAATCTAGAGTTTTTATTTATCTTATTCTTTTTCTTCTACATGTACAATGTTTTATTAATATTATATACAATATTTTATTTATACTTATTTATTTCTAATATATTACTGTATTACATAATATTGTATTAGTAAAATAGTATCTTCAATTCATATCTGCCCTGCACATAATTATACTTTCCTCTCATATACCGGATGACTGGTAGAGAATGCCTTTAGGCATTAAGTCCTCCTTGTACTTGTATAAGTGCTAAAGAATAAAATAAATAAATATTATTGTTCAACGCAAATTCTTTCAAATCTATACAGATAAACTAAAGATCCAAGTTACAAGTGTAGAGACGTGTTAACCTAAACATAATAGACTCCATTTAGCCATTATAGTTATTTATTTTGATGTTCTGTCTACCCCCCCACAGTGTATAACCGCGTTCAGTCTTTGTGTGATTCAATGTACAAATAAAGGTATAACAATTACGTACAATCACGTACAGTCAACAGCGCGCGGATCCCCAGTACAGTCGCGTCTAAAAGCACTCATGGTAATGAGCTCATTGAATGTGCCCTAATGAGGTCACAGGCTGACGGGGCCGATCTGGAGATCTATATTATGTTAGGCCCGTGTTCCCGAATTGTTACGTCGGCTTATAAATACGCATAGTATAATTACTCTTTCAATATCAAGTTTACGTTACATTTGGTGAATGTTGTGCCGAAAAATATTATTCCTATTAAATAGGTAGTGACGTAAAAAATATAACATAAATGTAAGATTACTAACAACTCTAAAAATAATTCAACTAAGAATGTTGACGTAAATCTATTGCTAGCGGATTTTCCGATAGTATTTTAATGTTCTTATTAACTACTACGTTTGACCTGATAACGTAAATCTGTATCTGAGCGTAATGCAATTATTTTATAAATAGCTCTGGCGTTAATATTTCCTAGAACATAGCTGTTAATGTTCTTAGCTGACAAATTGATATTATAAGAATTGCGATGGAATTTGTCATTGACGCTACACTTATATAACATAAAGTAAGCTGATTAAGTTAAATGATACTATTTTAAAGAGAGAACAAAAATTTTCTTCTGATAGTTGTAATGTGTGTTACGACACAGTTTTGTTAAAATCCACCCTCAAGATGATCCCTCAAATCACAATCTTGAATCCGTCACTGTCTCTACCACAGATAGGAAAGTGTAAAAAATTAACTTAGTAACACAGTACAGGGTGATTGTTTTATCAATTGAATATTTAGGCAAAGAAATTTAGATTGATGTGCAGTCATCACATCCAAGCACCCTTTATCACGGCCTAACCGCATTCCTTACCCGCACTTTGTGGCCGTATAATTTGTACGTAGCTTCCGTAAATAGAGTAACCACAGTTATACTATTAATTTTTTTATCGTTTCCCGTTACTATAGGTTAGTCTATTTACAGCATTATATCTTAGTATAAAATTAGATTAGGTAAACATTCATACCTAATGTGAACGCGCTTTTTTTTTAAAGCAAAGAGCAAGCTTAACGCTAAAACATGACGTAGTTTTACAGAGCATCGATTTGGCTATACGGTAAGCTTCTATTGTCGTAACACATGTTTAGAAAGTGTTTTTTAAAAGATAGCGAGATTACAATGTGTTCGCCAAGAATAGTAAAATGGTGCAAACTTACGGATAGTAGAACATGCTGTATACAGATAAACGTAGTGTTTATTTATTTTTTACGTTACGAACGCTGTTTACATACGATTTAATTGACATTACTTAGACGTCGTAGTCGGGAATACTTGTAAATATTTCAAATATAATGTTTACACACGCTTCCTTATCATAGCTTCTCAGATTTTTGGTTTCTGCAGTACCTACATATCTACGCCCGGGTATCCTTTAAGAAGCGAGCGTATCACATCCTAAAAGCCGGCAACTCATCTACGGTTCCTCTGGTACTGCATACATATGTCCAGGCGACAGTGACCTCTTTTCATTAAAGGTTCCAATGCTCCTTTGCCCCCTATTCATATAAAAAAAACTTTACAGCACAGTATTCTAGATAGCGTTATAGTTTTGCGTACTGTACCTGTTTCCAAAACCTATCAATCAATTAAAGGATGACACATATTTTTTTGTAATTCAACTAAGGTCATTGACTCTTGCATTTTGTATTACAACAAATGAACGTTGCCACATCGATAAGTATAAACAAAATAGACATATAAGTACATAAATGTTTTTCCTCATTCAATCAGTTTTATGGCGTTTCCAATTATATGCATACTAATTTGATAAAGTGTCGATGCCGAGGTGTTTTTATGACGCATACTAGTAGACATTATATAAACAAACATTAGACAAACAAGAAACAGGTGTTTTCTTTGGCTACATAAAACATACTATTATAATCCACACATTAAAAAAGCCCCAATCTGTGCTAGAGTGGGACGATAGTAGGAACTGTGCAAATCAGTAGGGCAACCTAGGGCGCTGGACAGAATAGGGTTGCCACCTGTCTCTAAATTACCATTAATAACCATGTTAACGCTCCCTTCCCAGACATTGTAAAAATGAGGTGCCGTAGAAAGCTCGCCCAGAGTGTGTATACACTGGTGCAAACTACTACTATCCTATACTTTGAAACTACACAACCAAACATAATTACAGACATTGCATTCCTTATTATAAGATTTACATCCAATTATACTTAAGTATCCGCTAAAAAATAACTCATTGGTAGCAACTAGCGTTAAATGGAATTACTCATCGTATCAATAAAAAAATCGCACACCGATTAGATAGCTACTAAATAGTGCTTCCTTGACGTCAGTATTACAACACGTCACAAAGTAAAAAACTTGTTTTTGAATCACCTTATCGATGGTCATGTGTGCTTCTTTCACTTAATGATAGCATCTAACAATATTAAATTGACTATTTTGAAATACAACAGCAAGCAGTCGTGGCCGAGCGGTTAAGGCGTCTGACTAGAAATCAGATTCCCTCTGGGAGCGTAGGTTCGAATCCTACCGACTGCGAAATTTTAGAATCTACGTTTTTTTCTAGATATTTTACAGCTCTATTAGTATAAACTATATTTTCAATTTATCGCAAAAAGAGAGTTATATTTTTGCACATAAACATCGTCGAATTTTCTACGAATGTTTTCTTGTATATTATTCGTTAAGCCTCAGCTTCGCACTTTTCCTGCCAAGAAATCGCTTACAATTAAACAAATACAATTTTTTATTATGTTTTGTAACCAGACGAATAAAAACACAATTTTATAGACGCTCCATTATTTTTTTTTTCAACAGTTCGTACTGGGAGTCCTGACTACATGTGTTCGATGCTGCCGCAGCATTGGCGTTCAAACAAGACCCTGCCCGGCGGCTTCAAGGTGGTAGCGCTAGGAGAGGTGGTGGACGGCACGCTGGTCACCGTCCGCGCTGGCAACGACGAGAACATCACCGCTGAACTTAGAAACAATACCGCCGTCATGAAGAATAGAGTAGCCAAATTCAATGACCTGAGGTTCGTCGGGAGGAGTGGGAGAGGTAAGAATATTTGTTATTTTAATATGCGAAAATTATGCCCCGATATACACAATATTGGGTATTACGAGTAATAGGTACTAAAGTGCTTAATCTAAACAAGGTGGTTCAGAATAGGCATTTGTTTTTCATGAATTTAAGTTATATTTTACAAAACTGAATATCTTGAAATTTTTTACTATTAAAAACCTTTTTTAATTATAAATAATAATGTGATAAACCAAAACAATTAAGTAGTATACTACTTTCAAATTCTTTTATCATTATTATTTGGGTTTTACAATGTCATCATATCTTGTTAACGTGTTACTAACAAAAACAAAAAAGGACATTATTAAAAAGGTGTAAAAAATCGATATCGGAACCGATAGATGTCAACTATAGATCAAGAAGCTAATTCAAGAATGTCCTAGCAAGCCAATGGGCCGAGAAATATCAGAGGTAACACAACCGATCGCACGGCGATCCGGTTTCAGGTGCAATATTCGGTGCACGAGACCTGATTGACAGCTAATACTTATTAGGGCTGGCGTCCACTAGACGCTAATTTGACTCCGATACAATCGCATATATTGTCTTACATGCAATCTTTATACTTTTAATACAACTTCATTACGTTGCTCAATATTCGTTACTAACCTAAATCGAAATTTCCCGTAAAAGTATTTAATTAAGCTTTCCTTTTAATTCTTCTGTATTGCATCACTTGTAGTGGAAGCGTTCTTTAAAACTTGCACTTCTTTATCATCAATATTCGATATCAAAGATAGAGAAACTAAAGTTTAGTCGATGTTTTGCGCTTCATACTCGTATTCACCCGATATTAAACAATCTCAAATCGATTTCATTATTGAATCCTATTCGATTTTGTTTACAATCGAATTCTATTGCATTTTCAAATTCCAACTTTGAACGCAAGAATAGGCACAGTACAGTAACCACATGAAACTTTCCCCGATGCATCTCGGTATCAGAGAGGTAGGATTTTAATTTCCAAACCGCAGGCGGCAGTAAACGACGTTCGTACTTTACAGTTCCATTGTGTTGGCATACAACATATTACAGACCCACATGCACGTGTAAAGCTGATGTCAGGCAAGAACATTCCGTTCCACGACTGGTCATCTCACGGATATAAAACACTATTATGTGTTGTCAAATCGTTTTAGCTATACTTTGTCTTAGTCTTAGGGTTGTAAGTTTACATATTTCAAAAATAACATCCATAATACATTAAATAAAAAAGGGCATGATCCAATTTTACTAATATTATAAATGCAACACTTTGAATATTTGTTAGAAGGTACCTCCAGAACAGCTGCATGGATCTCGGATAGATGTAGAACATAGTCAGGAAAAACACATAGGCTACTTATTAAGATTTTTCTTAATTCTGCGCGGACGGAGTCGCTGAAAGCAGCTAGTAACATATAAATGAAGTGTATAATGAAATGGGACTAGGGTAGAGATTATTAATTCTATAAAAATTTGTTTCGTTTGATGGTGTTAATTTTTTTTACTGTTCGTACTAATAAAGTTTTCATATAAACTACATTAACATTCTTAGCAAATGACATCGAGTAATTAATACATCATTATTAACAATTACACGCAACTTATAATTTACATCAATCCGAATCCAGAGACCCATTTCATTTATTTTCCTAATATATTAGAAACGCTTTTGATTTTCTTCGGGATTAGTAAATACAAATCGATACATAGTTTTAGTGATGTTCCTATTTCATATATCGATGACCATAATTAGGCGTGTAACTAAATACTGGTAATACGTGGAGCTAGTGACATGGTCATCACAACAGTGCGCCGCTAATGCGACGTGATTTGAGCGGACAGGTCGGCTCCGAGACTCACTGGCCCGCACCGAATTATCGATACCCCTACACATTGATTTTATTTATTTATATTCGATCAGGATACGTTATCGACAAGTTGAGTGTCAAATTGGGAGACGATGAATACTACTAGTTAACTTAAGACAGTAATGGATGTCATGCCAATAAGCCTGATTTACTTAACTTTAAAAAAAGCTCTAAGTCGGCAGTATTTTGCTTCTTTTGGCAATCAAATTCGTAAAGTCGTTTCTCGGTTCGGTAAATTCAAAAAAGTTCAACTAACTACTAGCTTGTGAGAGCAATTGAGGTTTAAAATTAAATGTAACAAACACAACTAAAATTCCACCAATGTAAAAGTATAATAAAAAAACACAGGATGAGTTGTCATCAAGTTGAACACATAATTAGGCGCGAGTGGTCGCACGTAAACGGCATAACCAGAATGCGACCGAATCATTTTGTGTAGCGGTTGCCGTACTATTACGCTCCATTCTAAGCTTCCATGTGTTTTTTTACACTCAACGACTTTTTGGTCATCTCTGATTGTTGCCTCGTGTCTACTTATGATCACTATTTTTTATACTTGCGATGTTGAAATAGTTATTTCAAGCAACATTGTGTTAACAACAGTTAACTACGACTCTAAGTAATTTTGACATTTAATTATTTAACTGTACACATTTTCATTATTAAAATGAGTAAATATTAAATCTGTTCTAAATAGATCTAATATAGTATCGAATTAAGGAAAATCTGTCAGTTATTTCAAAATATATAAAATAAATTCTAGTTCGTGCGTAGCTAATTTAGTTAAAAGCATAACAATAACAAAGTATTTGGTGTTTATCTTTTATTAGCAAGAGGATGCGAGGTGTTTCCCGGTATTCCCTGATGATTTATAAACTAACGGTTAAGTCAATTTAAATGTCGGCAACATTTGTGTACATAAAAATATTTTGCCAATAAGAATATACAATTAAATGTGTTTTTTTTTTAATTCGAACGAATTCGAATCACGACTTCAGGGCCTAGATCGAATATTACGTTTTAGTAACGTCATCAACAAAATTCGTATCAAAGTTCAAAGCTGATGACGTTACGTAAGCTCAAGACGCGAAAATTCGTAATAAACCCAAAAAGATCAGATTTGAAGAAAGATTTGATAGCCTATACTGATACTTAAAGTAGATTTGATTTGTATTAATAAAGTATAATTGAGAAAACGCTCAATCGTACATTGATACTCGCAGACTTCACTCTTTATCCTTAGTGCACGCTTACCGCAAACGATTTTCGTGAAAATCATGTCATAGCGAAACTTATATATCTGAACGTGAACCGTCGCCTCGCAAATGTCACTCGGGATTTACACTCGATCGTAAATCAAGATGGCTGCCGCCCCGCTCCCCTGGCCCTCAACCCGCACCCACCTGCGCCCGCGCACAATAATTGAATATTTCACGCGCCTCTCTCAACACCTCCAGAAGACGGTCGTTGGAATACAATGTTATGTTTATTGCTTCGCGCGTATTGTGTTAGGTCCTAAACTGTTGATGACTGATCATGCGAAATGCATTAAGTTTGATGGTGATTTTAAACGCAATATTTCACATCGTTCGGGACACGCCTTTGGCGTTTAGCGGCCAGTGGTTTATGATGATTTGTTTCCGTATTGAACTGTTGCTCTTAGTCTGTGTGTTGCTTTGTAATCTTTGAGAGCATGCAGGACATCAATAAACTGGAGTGAAAAATAACGCCAAATATAGAAATAGATAATTTGGATAGATATTTAACAAATTTGTGATTTGGTTTGTTTAGTTCAGTAAGAAAGGTTGCCTTATTAACGGTATACTTTTTGACTACGTGTTATCAATGTCAAGTATTTCACTTAATAACTACATATATATGTATGTATAGACATTTAGTTCTGATGCCTACGCATGTGTCAGGCAATTTATGGCAGTTATAATCAGCATAACTTTGTACATTTTAATTAATAATATTCAATTCTTATATATAAAAACAACAGAAACAATCGAACACAAACGCACAAGCGATATGTCCACGGACCAGTCTTGACTCGTTCAGGAAATACCGACCGCTTGATAGTTTATCAGTATCGGTGGGAACCGCAATTGAAATTTCGTTCCGCTCCTATCTATTTTTTAAAAATTACAATTATAATTAGAACAAATAACATGTTATTGGAGTACGAGGTTAATGTGTCATTTGAGATTTGTTTATTTTTGTTATTAAAACGTTTATCACATTTTTTCTACATTAAAATGAAGTATTTAATACAAAGGCTAGTGTTATATTCTATACTAGTGTCTAGTATCAAATATTTCAACTCTCCTATAGAAAAGGGATATCTAAACGTATTCGACTAGACAAAGCTTCGAAATCAATCATTCGTACTAAATCGAGAGCGCGCTCTACACACGAATTATCTGCATTAGACATGTTAATCCACTCATTTTAACTGTAATTTTATTCCGTATTTATCGGTGCATTCATTACTGGCGACCGCAAATCGGACGCCCAAAAAGCACTCTATTTTCCACCGTGCGCGCGCGAACCAGCCCGTGCGTAGCGCTTTGCGCGGGAAAATACTGTTGCCCCAGCGATATGAAATATTTAGACACGTTCTTATGTATATCCAATATGGCGTCGAACATTTCATAGATATTAATAAATTAGCTACAAATGCAACCACGTACGCACTATGCTTCTGTTACAACTAAGTTAAGACATTTGATAATTAAAGTACAAAGTATAGTTTTAAGTTCGTCTCTAAAATTAAAAGTCCGTTTCTAACTGTTTCGTGTGACAAGTCTAAAAGTATTTATATCAACTTCATTGAATTATAATGCTTGCTATTTTAATAAAGGTAATTGAAATATAATTTAAAAAATAAGCGTGTTGACATGAAATATGTTATCTTTTTAAACTTTGCGCCGTTAGATGAATTAATGATGGGTTTTGATAATAACCTCTTCTAGACTCTCGGTAAAACTAGGTGTGTTCAATGAAAGAAAATTTTAATCTGTTTTAGTTTAAAAATATTTAATTTACCTTTTCACAATTTATGTTTATGTACATATTTTGCTAGATTATTTTTTTATTCAAATTAACTATGTTATAATATTTGTTCCAGGCAAAAGTTTTTCGTTGACAATCACGGTATCGACATCTCCTCCTCAAGTGGCGACATACCAGAAAGCAATCAAGGTGACCGTCGATGGGCCGAGAGAGCCGCGCTCTAAAACAAGTTAGTTGCTTTAGATAATATTTTTTTATCTTTAACTACTTGAACCGATTTTAGTAAATTAAATATCTACCAGCATTATATGTACCGCATACTCATGATGTACGTAAGGGGTAATAGAAAGTATTTTCATCTTAAAATTTATATTTTCCAGTACATCTGTTTTTTTAAATGTCTACTTTTTATGCAACTACAACTATAACATGAAACATATCATCCAATTAAATGTTATCTTTATACACAGTAAATAATTTATTTGCAATAAAGTTAATTCCGGATATATTTCAAACAATAGCTCGGTATCCAATGAGCAGTAGACACAAAACCACATATTAAAGTAAACATACATCCATTTAAAACATATTTATTTTGTTCATTTACATTTCGCATCACTATTACTAATGCACAATAATAATTATCAGCATTAAATGAAAAACTAATTTGATTGGACATGTCACGAGCCGGCACCCAATTTGTTATTATTCGATGCACTGTTGCAAAAACCGCAGGAGAGACGTAAACAATTAAAATTCTATATTTTACTACGCGGCTTCACATAAATAATATTATAATCAGATAGCGAAATCTATAAATATAATAATAAATTAACAAAATCAAAAGGTGACAACGACAAACTAAGTCAAAATATATGAAAGGTGATTGAAAAGTTTCGGCGAACGAAAAGTAAAAAGGTACTGTTTTCTTTAAAAAAAAAGAAACGACTGTCGTCAAAAACTAAAATGACAAATGGAAATTAATTCTAAGGATTTCAAGAGCTCAATACTTACACAAATTACCTACAAAAATAATAAGAGAACTTCCTAGCTCTTGAAAAAAAAAATAGAAAAATAGCAAATAGTTTAAATAATTTCACATATTGACATGTTAATTACGTGATATTAATATGTTTACGTTAAATCCCAACCTCATACTTCCATTGAGTCAATTTAGACTCGACAAAGAAAACAATCAATGAACAACAATAAATATACAACTATTTTTATCAATACTTTTCATGTATGATACGGTGTTGGTACGCCGCGAGCTCGTTTATTATCATCGGTGGTAGATAGTGGTTTTCTTCCCACGGGAGTTCCACAAACGATAACTAGCCCTGGGACGTTTGAAGGACGTCCAACAATCATAGAAACAAATAAATTTTTCTAGTTTTAATAATAACTATACAAATGCTATTTACTGCTTGATTAATTTAAGAGAGTAACAACTGTTTTTAATTTATAGCGGAGTGTTTACTATATTTTTTTTACTTTATAAGACCATAAAGTTGTTGTTGTGTAAAAGAACTTATTACCTATTCGATATTCAAAAGTAAATTACTCCTCGCATCAACAGCCCTACTATAAATATAAAGTATGAAAGTGTCAAAGCATAACTTGTATTATAATAATAAGCATGCAGTAAATGAATAAGGTAATTCATTCCTTCCGCCATCCGACATCCGGGCAGTCACGCAAAACTAAGACGCCGCTCGAAAAGACCTCGAACTATCGAAATTGGCTTACGGGCGAAAAAAGTTTACGTTACGCCATATGGACGGGGAGCGCCGGCGGCGAACAATAGTGAAATTATATCCAGTAATAAGGCCGGGACACGCACGGGCCACAACTGCTCCCGAGGATCGCCTTTGTGAGGACGGGGCCTTGCAGGAACACATGGAAGTACGAATGTTCAGAGTTGCTGTGTTTAGTTTCAACCAGAAATATTATAATATTATTGACATATTCAAAATATCTGTAGTTAAATCCTTACGTTTTTGTTAACCACATCTTTAAAAATGCCAATAGGCACAAACATGATCCATCCATTTTCTATTAGGAACCATTTTCTATATTTAAAAAATGAAATTAACAATAACATTGAATAAGGATAAGTTCCGATATAGTCCATGTTAATTTTATACAGTTAATTAATCATGAAAAAATTAAAAAAAAAATTAGCGGTTTAAGGGTTTTTTGCAATGGAAAAATCCTTAAACCGCTGAATTTTTTTTTAACATTTTAAAATTTTTATTATTCTTTACTGTTTACTAAATAAATATATATTTCATAACATTGACAAAATTGTAAACTTATCATTCATATAAACAAATCATGGTACGTTTCAAAAGGAAGAGAAAACGTCTAAAATCCTGCTTAAAGTCCAAATATCCCGAAACAAAATGCGAGAGGGGCAGACAAAAGGCTACGTACTTAGTCTATAAGCCCCAAACTCCAGTGGACAAGAAGGAAAGATCTCGCGTGCACAAGGGACTTAAAAGTTTGACTTAATAGACTTAATTTGTAGGTGGCCGGTGTAAGCCGCTTCGCAGTGACCCTCGCTAATTGGGATGTGCTGCTCGATAAGAAAATGTCGATACTTTGACAAAAGGAAATATATTTTCGTCGTCGATTTTTATTCTATGAATATTAGTATAAATTATTCGATAGAACCATCTCTAAATACTATTATAGTAAAAATGTTTACTTTTAACTAAATACACAGTGTTTAAGTTTAATTATGTATTTAAGACAAGATACTGTTAATTACCAACATTTTCTTTTTCAAATATCGCCAGCTCTCTTCAGTTCAAGCTAAGCAATTGAAAGACTTAAATTCACTTAACTAAAATAATTAATAAATAAGGTGTACATAATATGTACATATACATGTAGGTAAATATGTACACCTAATTTATTATTTCATATATAATAATTTATTAATAGTTTACTTCAACAATATTTTATCGATAAAAAGCACATCCCTAGTATTATTTATTTACGTCGATAATTAACCGGCTGCATTTGTTTGCGTCGATTTCAAAATATAATTGCGGTATCGATACATTTCGTTGCTTTGTATAAACTCATAGAGCTAATTATGTGCACACTTTTTCAATTCGAACGGGAACCAAAATAATTGCGTCGGTGCCTTTTAAGCAGGGTTCCGCCATTTTGGTCCCTCTGTAAAAAAACGCACCTTTTCTGTCTAATAAGTTGATTGACACGATGCTATTTATTTTGAAACAGGAAATGTAATTACAAATTAGGCAAAAATTTTACAATGTTTTTTTGTTGTAGGTACAATAGGTACAGCTAGTATTGTGATATTTCATAATTACAATGTGTTAGTCACATAATAACGTAAAATATGCAATGATATAAAATTCAACTTGACAAATATGTCTGAGAATGTTATTATTAATTTACCTAACATTGAAATAAAGGTTATCTGTCACCAGGTACAAATGTATCTACGCACAGAACAATAGACTTCCACCGGCAGTTCATCTCGTGTCCACCGCTGCCTCTCCGCGAAGAGTACAAGAACCCAACATCGAGGAGTTTGCGGACCCTCTCGCACGAGGAACGGGAATACAAAACCAACGCCACTATACCTAGTGGAGGTTAGTAATGTACAATACAATATTTCTCTTCGACAGTATATAACGCCTTTTTATCTTGAAGGCAGATGAACGTTTTTAGACGCATTTTCCACAAAATCGCGACCGTCATTTTATGTAGCAGTGGTGTCAATGGGACGCGCGACTTTTACACAGACAGTTAAACGCGACCTAGCGAACGCAGCTAGGAAGCTGCCTAGTGGAAAAAGTGCCCTTCTGTTACTATTGAATTCATGATAGAAAACAATTAACATGAAATAAAACAAAACCTGCAAAAAATATTTCAAATTCTCTACAACATACAATCTGTATGTAAGCAAAAAACAGTCTGTATGTAATATATATTTAAAATGTACAATTACTTAATAGGGAATTATTGGAAATGATTAGGGAATTAGTGGCCTTGTATTTTTTTCTATCGTGAAACTAAAAAATCATATTATCACTATAGGATTTTTAAATGTAATGATTTTTATAGTTATGGATTTTGAATATCGATTAATATTTAACAATTCTTGCCTACTTATACTGTTGCAGTAACAGTATTGTAATAAATTACAGATAATTACTACTGGTAATTAATTTAAAATTTTACCTTATAAACTTAGTCATAATTATGACTAAGTTCTACAATCATTAACGCATTTCGTTTTTAGGTAACAATACAATAAGCTGACGCACGTTAAAATTTAACGCATTTAGGAATTTTAATTTATAATATAAAATAAGTCATAACGTATAATTTAATTTAATTTTCTAATCAGTAACTTTTTAATTAAAAGTTTTCAATATAATTAATGAACATCTCAAATGAAATTCTGTACCTAGAATGCCCGAAAACAATCATGTTTCGCACCCTTAGTTCTTAACTTTATTTAACATTGTTTCGTGTGAATAAATTATAATTAACTCAATTTAGTCGGCAGGCAGGGTTTATATTATCAGTCAAATATGGAATTTAATAAGAAAAATTTGATACTCAACACTTTTTATATCTGTACACTTAAAGTCAAAGCTAACCGGAAAGCGAGGCTAATAAGTACTAAAACACAGCATAAAAGAGCTCTGAATTGAAAATTAGCACACGTAATACTATAATTCAACTCACAATCACAATTAACGGAACTCAACTACAAACTTATTACGTACTTCTTATTGACTGAAGGCTTTACAATATGAAAGACCTGACATATAAAATTTAATGCTAATTTTAATACTTCAAAATGGATCATAAATGTAGATACAATATATTATGCTCAATGTATTTTACTACTCATATTGTGAACCATAAAAGAAATCAAGTTATAGAAAAAAGCTAGGTATATTACTTGATATTTCCGTAAGCAAGAGCGTACAAAATAATCACGGCGGCGACTTTAATCAGAGGAGCGTGAAACTGTGTTCATGCTAATGACGTGCGCCCATTTCTCTGTTGTCAGCCCATTGCTGACAACGCTTCTCTCTGTCTTAGACCCTTGACACACGGAAGGCTATGCGATTATGCAATTCGTGCTATAATGTTTATAAATGTTTGGAATAATAAAATGTTAAATAAACAATAATTTTAAATAATGTTAAAAAAAAAATTTCACAAAAAAAAAATATAACGTTACCAAATGAGTTAACATTGCTATACATGTAACGTTAAAACAACTTAAAAAAATCTCCAAAGTAGGTAAGTATAAGCAAATTAAGTTTACAATTAAACTTGCCAGTTTATTTGGTACATAGTCGCTTTTAGCCTTTTTATTTGTGAAGATGAATAACTTGCTACATCAATAAGCATTGATGTTAAATAACGAATTCGATCCAACTAAAATCCCCAAAAGGTGCTGATTGAATTTTAAATTTAACTTTTCTGATTCACAGTGGGCCTGGATATCTCCGTAATTGTATATTAACGTAGTTAACTGTAATTTATCTGTGGACCGACTTTACTCAAAACAATTACGAGACGTGACGAGACGAGGTTGTAGTGAAGTCCTATTTCCATTTAAATAACTACAATCTATAAAAAGTTGTCGGAAATAATTGATGTTTGATTTAGCTTTTGAATTGGGTATATGTGTAACGTACACGACGGGTTCGGGTCCCGCGACACAACCACTCTTAAACTACGCGTTGCGAGGGTTGGCGTAATATTGTAAGTATGTATATAAAATGGCACTTACCAACTCGATGCCCCTTTCACCGCCTGCAGGTGCCTGGTCATTCTGTCGGTGTCAGTCGAGTCAAATAATTCACTGTCATACAGTCTAAAGGCGTCAGCGATGCTGCAATCTTGATGCACCCGATACACCGCTTCAATTGAACACGAAACCGTAAACTTAACGACCCTGTACGCTAAATAATCGACACATACGATGTGCTCTTTTACTTACACCCGTCGACTTCCGATGCTAACACTGAAGTCTGCCGTTTCACTGTACGCGCACAAGACCCCGTAGGCCCCGCGCCCACTGTAGCGGTGAGGGATTTCAATCTACCTACTTGTGCGAAGAGAATAAAAATGATTCGAACTACCTACATTAAACCTGTATAGACGAACCGCGAAATTCAAAAATATAGTTCGTCATTCAAGATGACGAACCACAGTGCATCTGTACCGAATAATATGATAACTACCGAATTCCGTATTTTAGCTAAGGACTTAGTAACACTAGAGTGTAACAATATAAAAGACCGAACAATAACGATTCTTATGGAAACAATATCCGTTACGACTAATGTTCAGTGATCATCGTTTGTTATCAGAAAAGGTGATAAATGTAATTTCGGATGCGGATTTTGCAAAACTGTCAGTTCTTTGATCGTTACTCTTTTCGGTAAAGCACCTAATGGCATGTTATTAAATGAATAAAAATATTTTTATTGTTGTCGCTAAAAATCAAGATACATTTACTTTTATACTTAATTTTTTTTTTACATTTAATCCTAAATAGGTACATACAAAGAAGAGTTGTTAAAGATAGACAATATATTTTCGAATTAGGTAAATATTTTGGTATATAGTTAGATAATACATTTGAATATAATACAAAAGGCCTAACACAAGTGTATTAGTAGCCTTACCTTATATGCGGGACAAGGCAATACAGGGACGTAATCATGAAGGGTCCGCAGACAATCGGAACCATCCCATTATTTGCGTTGATGGAACACCTTGCTTGATCGATTGTATCAACACCTTTACTGCGTCTATTAACGATAAACAACTTTATCTATTACGTTTAATAGCCAATGTTGTTAATTTTATTTGATATTTTTTATAGATTATTCTCATTTATAATACAGTATCAAAAGTTGTGGTAATATTAACTACAATGTTTCTTGTAATTTCTACGAATTACATAAGGATTTTCTTAAAGTAAAGTTTGAAAATTTATAAAATATTTCGTAAAAATAAATTGACGTCTCATTTATAGTCAAAAACAATTTTTCTAAGGAGAGAAGTGTTAAATATTGACTTGACGTCTACAAATGAAATCTGGAGACGAATCGTGCCGAGAGAATCAGGCCATCAACCTCGGGATGGCTTACGAGAGAAAATAATAACAATAACTTCAAATGCGATCCCGAGAAAAAACCGACGCCCGCGCCGGCACAATGTCATTACGGCAACAGCGTATCAACGCTGGCCATAGAGCTATGAAATGTTCAGAGGCTGCAAATCAAAATTTATTGTTCATCTAGATATCATCTTCTTCAATTGAATCGAAAATCAGTGAAACATTCATTAACCAAAGTCGTGGCACAAAATTAATTAACCAAATGTTATCGCCGTAAAATTATTACATTTAAATTATCCATTTAATAGAATAGCTACTGGCAGATCAAGACATGAAGACATCGTCGCAAGAAACATTAAATACACAACGTCGGATAAGAAACATTAAAAGTGATCGAAACCACTGTACGATTTAAAATCGATTTTTAAAATACTATCTCTTACAGCCAATGGTCAGTGTAATCGCGCATCGCACCTTATTTCCGGTACAGCGTTTTTGATTTGATTGATCAATTTAGATGATCAATAAAATCTCGGGCGCCATGATTGGCTACTGACGCGCTACCACACAGAAATCGAATACGAGAGTCTTTGATATAATCTCAATTTCTTAATACAATGCGGCACCTTTAGAATATTACATTGAAAAATCAGCTTAAGCAAGCATTGTACGATGAAATAGAACATTCGAGGCGATAATCGATTTCGTATTGGCGTCGGTGTGTAGGCCTGCGGTTTGACTTACACAAATAGAGTCGATCTTGGAGCAATGGCGTGAGCCCGTGTGAAAATTTGATAACGAATCTATGGATCGATGGGGCTGCAGAAATCGAGGGGCAATAGCTGCGGTTTCAATCCGTATGCTACTGTGGTATGCAATAAGCGAGCGTGGATTAGCCGCCTTCGTGCGCCATCGCTTGCACACTGTCGCCAGATCCTCTCTGTAACCGACGGACATCTAAAATAACGAAGAAAAGTATTAACTGAGGTTTTGTTAGATATTGAGTGTTAGTAAATTAATGCTGTTGGTAAACTTATATAAATTTTGAGGGTTTGAAAAATTTTGATCTCAATTTAAATTATCTACTCTAGCTAGATTTTTTATTTATTTGATTCTTAGATGTCACTATACGATTTTCCTGTTCCTACATCTTACTTATATTATAAACTAGCTTTTACCCGCGACTCCGTCCGCGCGAAATAAAAAAAAAAAAAGAAAGAAAACGGGGTAAAACGGGGGTATCCTATGTCCGTTTCCTGGTTCTAAGCTACCTGCCCACCAATTTTCAGTCAAATCGATTCAGCCGTTCTTGAGTTATAAATGGTGTAACTAACACAACTTTCTTTTATATATATAGATGCGAATGTTCGGTTTGTTATTACGTATCTCCTAGAACTGCTCAACAGATCTCGCTGAAAATTGACTTATATCTAGATTATAATCAGGAAGAATACATAGGCTATAAATTAAGTTTTTTTGATTCCGCGCGGATAAAGTCGCGGTCAAAAGCTAGTTTAACAATAATTATTTTAGTAAATTTTATCCAAGAATTTGTCTAGACATCATGGTTAGCACATGCGGACATAACGGACACCTCGCACGCGCGCTTCATTCACATTTCCTGAGGCAATAAATACAGAATTTACCCGACTGCAAACTTGAAAACCAGGGGCGGTTTTGTAGTTTGGAATCAGTAAAATATGTGTTTAGTTTTAGGTACTAATTATACCATACCATAAGATTTTCAGCACACTAAAACATTTCATTAAATTTTTCAAACACTCAACTGATCGTTTCGAACATTTTTGAAGGCTACGAATGAAAGGTTTACATTTAGTCCTTTTCAGCCTCCATTCTTTCTATCCACTGATATACGACGATAATTTAAAATGCTATAAAATCAAAATATGATCCATAAATCAATCTTCGCATTAAAATTTAATATTATTATGTTTCAAAATTGGAAGTATAATTTAGAAATGTCTTCATATTGTTGTGAAAGGATGCCGCAATAGATCGAACAACAAAAAACCAAATTATGTCGATAGCTGGACGGAAAGACGACGAAAGCACTTATCCAATATCGATGAGCTTTCTTGACCCATTAAAACTATTAAAATGTAAGGCGTGGCTCTGCGGGTGGAATTAAGCTCCCAGCCGCAAACCACAGCTTCTGGATAAGCTGGACATTCAGCCTCGCACCCGCCGCCCGGTCTACTTATAAGACATTCATTTCAGAACTTATGGGTACAGTTTTTTTATTCAATAGTATTTATGGATTTGTTGTGACGATTATTGAGTTTAAACTTAAAGCTTTTTAAACTGCTAAGCTTAAACACGAAAATGATTTTTTTAAATTCAAGAATAATGAAATTATCTTTGTGCTACAATTTATTCCATCCTAAAAACAACTGCTACGAAAGTTTCCATCCATTAGAGCTATCCGATAAGAGTCGCGCCGCTGAACAATGTCTTCTTTATAATTCAGCTTATTTCGACTTTCCCCGGTCATTAGATTCGTTCACTATTTTCCGTTTGGCTCGGTTTTCACGCATTTGCGATGAATTCGTAAGTGCAGTCGTAAACGCGCTGACCGCAGATCTCGACCGACGATGGTCGTCGAAAGCATCCGCTTTAAAACACTAATGTGAACGAATTAGACTTAATAAGCCTAACACATTATGACAGATGACACATTTTACACAAAAACATACAACTTTTTTAACAAAATAAAGTCACCTAACGACATTTTTGTTTATATCAAGAAAATCAAACCAATCATATAAATAATTTGTATTTCAAAGCTGATCCCTAAAGTGTAACGTGGAGCTTCTATAGTAGCGATCACGTATCTCAAATTGAAGCATTAAAGGAGCTGATCGTTATATCTTCGAGATCAGGTGCGTCCGAGTAATGCGGCGCATTTGCGGTCGCGGCAGGATACGCGCTTGTACTGTAATGAGCGACACATAACGAAACCTTACAAATAATTCAACGCACGAAAAAAACGTACCGAATCACGTATAGCCGTATCCTTTGGAGGAAAATACGTATCAGATAGCATCGTGTAGACGCGCTCCCCTTCGCTCGCACTAATCCTTTAACGGAGGAGCGGGATGTAGCAAGTAAATTGTGTGTTCAAACACTTCGATGTGTAAGCCTTTCTCGTACAATCATTTACAATCAAAAGCTACTACGCTGTCTGTTGGCGTTAGCTCGATGTTTGCGAAAAAACATTGTTTATGCCTTAAGAAGGTACACTTTTTTAATAGTACTATCATCCTTTAACGTACACATATCCGAATGTATTAATATATAGGAATTTAATTTAATAAAAAAAATCATGATTTTTACAATAGATAACAAATAACAACACTTCTTTTGCTATTTTACTATACTTTTCTAAATTTCATTTAACATTTAAACATGTCAGAGAAATGACATAGACCTAGGTTAGTTGTAAATAAGTACACGCGTGCCCCTTGACTCGACAATAATTTGATTATCCTCGTGAGAAGGTACGCGAGTACCTCTTGGCCCACGGGCTTACGGTGAAGTAGGGTTACTGCTCACTTTAACCGCTCTAACCATTCATACGACTATGACCACTAGCCTAGCTAGAATGACTACTAGACCAGAGTAGCTACAATTATGGCTATTTAAATTTAAAGAAAAAGTCTTGCAAAAATAATTAATACTGTTAATTTCATTTATGAACATAATTTTGGCACAGCTCTTTGGCTTCGATATTTCATGTTTGTCAGTTACTAGTAATCTTACATCATCCTATTTTCTTCTTTCAGTGCTTCACAAAATACCATCTATGAAGTGGTACGTGTCAATGTTTAAGCACGAATAAATAAAACAGATCAAAGTATCAATTCCAGTTCCGCAAGATTACGTATGATAATTAATATTAGTTCGTCGTTTTAACGGTGTGTGAGTAGATGTGAGTACAGGCTGTAGGTAGGAGATGTGATAGGTAACGCTAGCCCGCGTATCGCGTGGACCGGGGATAATGTTACGCGATCGGCCGCCTGTATCAACGATCGTCAATCGCCTGGATCCATTCCGTGTAACAATACCTCCGGTGGAGCCACGAAGTATGCGTATACTTATATGACAGAGTATGTAACGGAACTTCTATGACATTTAACATACATTAATTGTTTCTTCAGATCTAAAATTAAATTGACAACATTATGTGTTTATTTTTTTTTTTTAACACAAATGTTCTTCTTTAAAAGTATAACTTGCAGACTAGCTAATTTTCAAAATGGAAAATACAAACATATTTAGTATTTACACGCTGAACTTCAAATGTCATATTATAATTGCCATGTTACATACTAACCTTAAAATCTTAGGCATGTACCAGTTTCAACCTTAATTTTGAAAGCAAATAGAACAACACATTGGTACATTACGGGGAATGGACTTAGACGTTTTGTCTGGTCCGGTTAAGCGCAAATTAACTGCGACAGTGACGCTCAAACAAAAATGTTTGTATTCATTAGAAAAAAAGTTTTAAAATTACGATTCAAAATCGGTCGTTTCGTGGCCACAGCTGCAATATCAGCGAGTTATATTATCCACAGCGAACGTGTCTTAAGAATCTGACGCACTGAGCCAGACAATATTACCGTTTGAGATTCATAATAACTTCAATGTACATAAATCGTAGAAATAAGTCGTGTATCTCTTGATAAATAACAATGTTTAAAAGAATGGAGGACATTATAGTCTAACATTTCGTAATGCACTATTTTATAATACTTACTAGCTGTCGCCCGCGACACCGACCGCGCGCAGTTAAAAAAAATGAAAAATAGATGTTGGCCGATTCTCAGACCTACTGAATATGCTCACAAAATTTCATGGGAATCGGTCAAGCCGTTTCGGACGAGTACGGTGAGGAAAACTGTGACACGAGAATTTTATATATTAGATTTATTTATATTGAATTCAATCATCCTGCACAATGCTATGCAATATGGTTAATAATAAAAATGTTATATTGCCTGCACATGTCGTTGTATGATGATTTTTAATGGGCAAAATTATTTCAGTGAATTATGAATTTAACCAAAAATATATACACTTACTAGCTTTTACCCGCGACTTCGTCTGCGCGAAATAAAAAAAAATGAACACAAGACAAAAAAGTTCCTATGTCCGTCTCCTAGTTCTAAGCTACCTCCCCATCAATTTTCGGCCAAGTCAGTTCGACCAATTTTGATTTATAAATAGTGTTACTACCACAACTTTCTTTTATATATAGATTTATGAAGTGTCCATTCTTTTCTTTCAGTTCATCACACTGAAATAAATTAAATTATAAAGCAAAAATTCAAATCGCATCTAATATAATTTAACACTGTTAAAATGTCAAATAACTTTTATCATGGAACGTAAAACAATTCCCCTTATAATCGGTAGTCAGTCCATTTTCATCGGCTCGTCATCTCCACGGCCGTCTCTCGCAGGAGGTATCGAATTACGCCGAGTTACGATGTAAATGATCAGCAACAAAAACCTAACAAAACAACGAGACGAGATCCGAGAGGGTGAGAATATTCTTACATCGCCTAACTGAGATTTATAAAGCTTCAGTGAAATATGCAATCATATGGTTTTATTTCTTTTTATCAATTTCTTATTTTAAGGCTTTACCTGACCTGCATTTTTAAATAAACAGGGATAAATTATTCTTTAACAAAATGTACATTGGTATAAAATACAATCACATCTTGAAAGCAATGTATGAGTGGTTTTTAAAACACTTAAGTCAGATTTGTAGTTACGAAAGGACAGACCCTCACCATCATTACATTTGAATTTTGATTGCCTTGTCAAACTGTTGTTATTCAAAAACACTCTTGAAATCTTAACTAGCAGTTGATCGCGACGTCGTCTCCACGGAATTATATAAAATCTAGTAATACATATAGCCTATGTCACTCGGGGCAGTGTAAGTTCCCAAAAGTGAAAGAATTTTTCAAATTGATTCAGTAGTTTGGGAGCCTTTTCCGTCATGCAAACAAACACCCAATCAAATCTTTTTCTTTCAGCTACCGGGTGTGTAAAGACGTACAGTCTTATCCATTCCATAATTTTGGCTAATATAATGTGTTCCACAAACTGTAGTGTTGAACGTAACACCAGCTAAGGTAATTGTTTACCACATGATTTGCGTACATGAAATGTGTGTAACAAGAACAGGCGCGGCGTGATCAAAGGAGGCTAATTACTCACCACCCCCCACTCCCCGCCCCTCTAATCAACGCCTTTGATTGGCCAAGAGACGTATTTGTAGTCGACAAGTTTCAATTGACGCGCTAATGTAGCTTCAGCGCGGCACCTAAATAGTGATTAATTATTTTAATAAAGTAACCTAAAAATTTACTTTATAATTACATACCAAAATTGATACTAACATAAATGGTTAGACTTAAGAACAGACAACATATTATCATAACTAACAAATAGACACAGCAATTACTCAACAATATATGTAAACTTACTAAGTATTATCAGCATTAGTGACATATTTACGTAAATCCATAAAGTTATCAAAGAAAAAAAGATCTGAGAGACAGAGAAAAGTAATAATAGCACTTAAAGCATTTAATTAAGGACCTTCTAAAGGTTAAAGTGTTAACCGACTAAAAAGAGCTATTTGACTCCATTAAATGTACATGTTAGTTCTATAAAATCGATTATAAAAAAATACTATATCGATAATCCGTTAAAATGAATATGATTTAAGCTTGTATTGTTTTCATTTATTACGATATCGTTTAACGGGAGGACGGAGCGACGGTGCGATGTTTTGACGGCCTAGGTGTGAATGTTAATATGACATTACCTACGTCGAAAGCGGGCAGAGGGGGCGAGTGTGCGAGGCCTGGGGGGCGGTAATTATCCCACGTCAGCGGCAGGCCTAGGCGCCCTGTCTGTGCTGTATAGCTACCAACAGCTTTCATAACAGGAAAGTAAAGCAAGCGTGATAGGCAATCATAATTAAATAAATATCGTGCTAAAGTTCTTTTTGTGTTGTTATAGATTTAAATTAATGAACACATTAATATTTCTTCATATCATTGAAAACAAATTAGGATAGAGACAGATAGCATATATAGACAGGTTGTTTTTCTGTAAGTATAAGAAAAGAGGAACCTTTGCTAAAAGAAGAAGGTATCCATTGTATAAGTTATCCCTTTTTAGTCTATAGAATGAAGTATTGACTTCAGTTTCAATGATGGAAATGTTTTCAAAATCTAATTTAAATATTTTAATTCGACGTCAAAGTCACAGCAAGTTTCGAACGCGGGATAATTTCATGACAAAATCGCATCGGACCGCAGCAGCGCCACGGGCTACGCGCTTTTATTTAGACACCTAATTAAATATTTATTAAGTGCGTATCTCATTTATACATTTAAACGATTTTAATTTCATGTACGAGCGCACTAAATTAGGAACGGTGAGCGGCCGCACCGCAAAATGAAGTGGATTCGTTCAGGTTCGAAGCCGGCTCGCGCCAGCGCCACTGAAAATCATTAGCGAAAACACTTTTGCATTTCAAATAGCACCGATTAATTCGATGTTTCGTTAATATATTTTAAACTATGATATGCAGAACGTCATAAATCTTTATAAAGCCAAATGTTATTTTGTTGTAATAGTTTAAAATTATTCTTTTTTTTTTATATAATGTTTGACCTTTTTGCATTGATGCGTAAACGTTATGGATTACGATGAAACTGGTTCTGAGTCACCATTGCAAGAATTGTCAACTGGAAATTTTATTTCGTAACTAATTATTCACTATTAGCAGATATTTCTGAGACAAGTATCAAGTTAATTTCAATTAGTTCTTTTCCATATTCATACTTTTTCATACTGAAAAATCTGCTCCCGTGCCATTGTCAATTTTTCCTCTGCCATATCTTTTAACCTCTATATATAAATGTAATTGTTATTTCATTTTTTTTTTTTTTTAAAGGGAATGAAGAAGTAAAGCGCATGGGGTCGCCAGGGGGCATAAGAAGGTGCATCTGCCCACAACCCAAAAAAATTAAAAAATGTAAAAAAAATATGAAACCTACTTCGAATAAGAGTAACCATATTAATGGTGGCTGCCCCAACCCCCCACAGACCTAGCTTAGATCATCGACGCCAATGGTACGAAATATGTCTACAAAATATGTTGGAAACCCACGATTATAAGTAGTTAGGAGCTACTTTAAAATAATCGTGGGAAATAACGAATTGCTATCTTTACTTACACTTGCAGATGAGTTTACATAATTATTTATTAGCGAGTAACCAGCTGTACCGACTCGCACATTATCTCGGATCAGAAAATCCAATTAAAAATGACAAATTTCAGTGTGTTCGTGGAAAATCCGTCGCATTTAAATCGTAACAATAACCGTAGTAACGCGTCAGACGCATTACAATTATAATTCTACGTTTTCAATCGGAACATTTTACATCAGAGCGGACAGTTCATTACTTATGCGGGAAATACCGTTGCCTTTCGTTTGCGTCACTGTTTTGTAGGAAAATGACGATTTACTATTTTATTTACATTTATATAAATAGGACAGAAACTGTGTTGGAAGTTAACTTTTAAATGCCGGTTGATTTGATGTCAACAGGTCAATCTTAAATATTTCGGACGCCAAACAAATTGCATGGCGTGCTTTATTAACTAATGAAAGAAGGGACCTGTCGACAAACAAACTATCAATGGTGGATTATTAATGGGTGCTTAAATATTTCAAGATCAACGTAACATAAATATTATATGATAACTACATAATGTTTTTGAAGAACTCGATGTATACACAGCAAGTCAACCTCAATATAAATATACCATTCCGTAGTAAGGATAAAAAATAATGTTTACTATGATTCATTGAATCTAATTCATTGAATCAAACTATCTCAACAAATTGAGCACAACATTTAAACACTAGGATATATATTACACATATATTAGAATAAAAAATATAGAACAATGACTTCTTAGTTACTCTCATCCTTGTTGCTTTTGTTATAGAAGCTATTATTCCCCAGCACTTTGTGTGCAATTGTCTACAGAGTAAACATTTATAAAAGAAAATTATGTTAATTCGGTCAGTTGTAAGTTGTAAGCTTTGTATGTATATTTGAGGGGCACATGAGGTGTGGCACGTACACATTGCGAATTATAGGATCTGAAACGTCACCAATGATTGACTCTTGCTGACTCATTTCATTGTTAATTCAGTGTGTATTTACGTATTCAAATACTAACACTTCTTATTAAATTATTATTCATGAAAATTCGATTCGAATTAAGGCTAATCATCTAATTAACTAATATTTTAAATGCGAATGTTTAAATGCATAAAGGTACTAGTAATGATGTACCCGTAATTTAATAGAAACTATAAATACAGCTTGAGGTAAAAGTACTTTATAATTTTATCATGAAATGTCGAAAAACACATAACGTCATAAATTATTTATTCATAAGAGTGTCAGCAAAAATCGTAAATGTGCAGCAGTACATTACCCTTTTTTTTATTGACCGAAATAAAATTGTATGTTAAAACGCCAAAATAATAAATTCAAGTTGTGTTCGTACATTTTCTTATGTTTATCAGTAAATTGTTCAACAGGAAAATGTTTGAATTTTCGTTAGCAATTGAGATAGTTCGAAATATTAACACGAAGATAACTTTTGATTTAATTAAAAAATATATTTATTTATGATAAACTAATATTTTTTTAGCATGCACATCCATATTTGGACTAGAATCGTTCCCCGTTATAGTTTATTAAGTAAAATATCTTACATAAAAATATTCATGTTGTTACATAGAATTTGTCACTTATGTTGGAATTGAAAAATATTCCGCTAAGCGACGCAGGCAGGTAGATTACTTATTTAAGTTAACGCCAAGGGAATTACCACAAATACTGACTCGCAAAATCGTTTAATTATTAATCATTTATTTAGGAAATGTCATACTTAATGTACACTAACTTGGCTTGGATTGATTATTTGACAACCTTGACCATATTGTCGATCCATTGTAGATCACTGTGTCCTTCGTGGACATAATTACAAACTTTAAAGCACATCGAACCCATAACACATCGAATAATTTTACAACAACGATTGTATGCATAATTTCTGTTGTATACTTGACCCGACTTTCGTTGTATGGCAAGCGTTAAGGCGTGAATCAGCCGGCAATCCCGAAACGTGCGTTGTGCTAGTTCCGCACACGTGACCTCCATTAAAAAACCCGTCATTGACAATGGCTGATAGAAGACCCAATCTGTTGAATTAAAGAAACACGGTTTTTATTACAAGTCAAGTTTAATTTTGTTGTGTCAAGACATCATTATCTTCTGGTGGCGTACTTTTGCATAACGACAACCCTGAAATCTTAGCCTAGCTGTTTCGCTTTATTTGATTCAAATATTTATGAAGCGATATATTTTTAATTTCCAGAAGGCAGCGGTAACATTCTCGGCGCGAGCGAGTGGAACACTGGCTACCCCTCAACAGCCAGTGTATACCCGACGTACGGCAGCGTACCTTTGCAGCCTCCTTACTATAAGCCGGATCCACCGATTCATATACCCACAGGTAACTTTACTCCTTTAATTTGTGTACAATCTGAAATAACAACATTTGTGTAAAGTACAAATAAGAATCTGAAAGTATTTGTAAACAAGTTCCATTTAACATTTCATTCGGTACTTTGAGCGCCATCTAGTATTTATGTATGTCGAAGTCAGACATTTAACTTTGCATAAAAGTTATGATAAATTAATTAGTAATCCGTACTTAATTGAGTATTTATGTTTTCAGTATTACCTGAAATGCCACTCTGCCATACGGACTACAGCGGCTTCCAGACTGGGAGTACGAGCTACAAGAGCAGCCCGAGCTTACCCGGTCCGGCGATAGCGGACCTCAACCAGCCACCCCTGACCAACCACACGCCGGCACCAATGTCCGCACAGCCCCGATGCGAACCCAACTATTACAACTCCTGGCCAACAAACACCTACAATTACAACAATTACCAATACAATAATATCAATAATAATCCAACATGCCTGCAATCTCATACGCCTTATATCAGTCCAAACCCACAAATGATCCTTCCTAATCTATACTCAACCGTCAATCAAAATCAAATACATGTTCATTTGCACAGCTCTACTGATAAACATAACATCGAACAGTACATCCCTAGCGAAATAAAAATAAGTGACATCGATGGCGGGATCTCTATAACGACGGAGTTGCAAGGTGCGGGAGAAACGAGCGGACTTGTGCAAACTTGTGAAGCTTCAGATGATGTGAAACATGGACTCTATGGTGCCTCCAATCAAGAAGTGTGGCGGCCTTATTGACAGTTCAACAATTATAAATGTTAAGAAAGAAAACATTCCATTGTACATATTGTGATATAGTTATTCCAATTGCAATCAATGATAGATTTTAAATATAATAGTGCTAATTATATAATCGATTAATGTTAAACATTAATTTGATGTTAAGTATTAATTAATTAGATATGAAGTAAATCTAATAGAAAATTACAAATGACTTTTTGTTTTATTTTAAATACCTATAACTAAAATGAGGTATGTGAGTACGTTTTTATATACGCAGGTTTGGATGTATGAATATTAATACCATTATGATGTCCTGCAGCCTAATCAGCTAACTTCTAAAGCAATTTTAGAGAGAGGTGTTCGGCGGGTCTGTACGTAAGATGATTGCATAGACCTATGTCCATGCTTTTTTACAGCAAAACTGGTGCTTGATCACTTTATCGCCTGATTAACACTCGACAGATACACTAGTTGATGAGAGAGACAATATCCACTTCCTCGTTTAGGAACCCACAACAGATGTGGAGCGCCAAATTTTGACTATAAAATACCAAATTTTGATGTTTTATACCTGCTGATGGTGGGTGAAAATGATTCTTTGATACTAGCAACTCAATCATTTTCAACTGCGACCTGGCAACAGCGGATGAAATAAAGCAAGGTTAGACTGAAAGGGATACGATAAGATATGTAATGATTAAACTAGCAGATTTTGTTCAGACACATGAGACTCAAAGTCGTTAGGTGGTCACTAAAAGAGTACCATGTAAATTTTGTCTGAATATTTTGAATACAACGGTTAGACCTCTTGAAAGAGGAGTTTTGTATAGGTGAAGTGGATTATTAAAAACGATTATTTAGTGGCCGGTAACAGAAGCGCGCCGCTATCACGGTTAGTCACAAAACATTTAACACCTACTTTGGCACAGAAAATGTATGTTTTATGGCATATGACAATACAAGACGGGTATATTCCGAAAAAAAAAAACTTGAGATTTTTTTTGACACTAAATACGTTCACATTATTTTCGACTGCCTTTTTGTAGATAATTAAGGATCTATAATTCCGTTTATTCTAAAAGGCATTAAAGATTTTTTTTGATTTGATCAATACCTAGTATGTACTTAAATGAGAAATAAGATAGTGCAGTACTGTTTAAAATATTAATAAAAATCTCGTTTATATTTAATGAGAGAATCGAGGTTAACATTTTTTGGTAGTACAAATTGAGTATCATCATGGCAAGCTCTTTCTTACTCTTTGAAAGCAAGGCAAGGGTAAAGTGGCAATAGCAAGTCTATGACACGGTAATAATAATACCGTGAGTGAGAGAGATACAGTTATACACAATTCCTGTGACGTGACAAAGACAGGGATAACTATCTTCCGTCCCTTTCTGCGTACCAGGGTTTGGCGTTTGTTTGGAACAAAGGTTGTCCCCTACAAACAACCTAGGTTGTCCCTAACAAAGTTTGACATTCGTGCTATTTTTCGAAAATTGTGAGTACTTAGTGGCTGTAATTGTGCAAAAATATTTTGATATTACAGTTTTAGTAAGGTAAAGTTTATAAAACATGGTATACTGCTGTATCGTCGGTTGTAAAAGCCGTAGTGAGCGAAATGAGAAAAACATAACCTTTCACTCGTAAGTACTGAAACTACGCACTTATTCACATGTATTCATACAAAATAAGGAAGAAAATACAAACTAGTTGTTCTTTACAGTCTTTGTAATAACTAATATGTTAAAATACGGGTAAAATCAGCTAAAATAAAATAGTATTTTTCGAACATTATGCGCCCAAACGCAGATGTCATTTGTGTCAAATAATATACTGTAGATCTGGGAAACAAGCGGCCATATTAAACTTCTTTTCAAATTGGTTGGTTATTACCCGTAAAAATAATACCACCATCTTGTTGTAAAAATTACCCTGAATTTAGGGGAAATAAATTATAGTATGTATAATGTATATAAATGAAACAATTCACATTTTTTATACTATTTTCAACAGATTTCAAAAGGAGTTTTTAATTCTGGTATATGCTGTGTTTTTAAATATTTGATACTTTCTTATCCCGTTGATTTTAAAGAGTATGCTTTTTAATTTGTCCCATGTAAATTTTGTTTCTTAGAAATTACAATCAAAATGGTTTAATATTAAGTAGTTTTACATGTAGTGTTCACTGTAATGATATACAGAGTAATTTAAAATTATATGACTATAATATTGGTATGTTTTTTGTAGCTTTTTATGAAGACTTAGGGCTTCGTGCATATCGAAGAAAAATAGGACATCGTTTGAATGCTCGTCTAATGGACCTAAGACTGAAGAGATGCCGCGCTTTGTTGAAGCAGTACGCGGGAAAAGAATATCGGGAAATTCTTTTTTTTTGGAGTCACTCAAGACATCCTTGATTAAGGCAGCCGCCGATATTGACATGGACCTCGTTCGTGCTGTGATAGACGACTTGCCGAGCAGATTGAAGGCCTGTATTCAAAATCACGGATGTCATTTTGAGTAAACTTTAGTGTCATAAGAATCTATGTTTTGTTAAGTTCATTTTGGTATATAAATGGTCACATAATGAATAAACTTGTTTCAATTATTTTATATTAAACATGTAACAGAATTTATGACCTGACTAAGTATTACTAAAAAAATCTGTTTACGTAATCTTAGTCACATAAACAAAAATTACGCATTGTTTTTTATATTTATTACGTTTATTAATTACAATTTAATTGGGAATATATAAATTGGTCTATATTAAATTATATCGTAATTATTCATTTTCGGGACAAAACAAATAACTGGTAGCCCCAATCCTCTTACTTATATATAGGTATAGTCTATAGTACTCTCTATCTGTCCCTTACGGGTGAACGCGCATGTCATATCTATATAATTCTTCATCTGAGGGCAATAGCAACCACCTGGCAACACTAACAAGTGCTACGTGATGAAATGGCGTCGAAAGTGTAGGAGTAGCTTGATTTCTTTATAAAATACGAGATAAAGTTACAGTTGAAAGTGTTTTATTTACTTTAACAATTTTGTTTAATGTTGTATTCATAGTATTAATATACGCGTAACACTCGTGAGTATACTTCTTTGGTTGTGTCAGGTTTATTTGCGTCATTGTTACAGGATTTTGATAACGGATAAAAATGCTAATGCTTGTTGTATATCAGTACGGAATTAATGGCATTCATTTCATTACAGTTGAGAATCATCTTAACGTAATTGTAAGAGTGCAATGTCCGAGGAGACAGATCGGCATGGTGAGACGGCGAGCGCGAGCGATGGCGTCACGAGTCCGTCGCGAGTGGTGTTGACCTCACATCAATTGGACTCAAGTAGCGTTGAGACACTTCGCACCGCGTGGAGAAACCAGGACTTGTACATAGACCATCTCGAAACGTTGAACAAACAGCTGGAAGGTATTTACGACAAAGTTACATCGGCTTGGTAGCGTCGTGGTCGGCGTCTGTTCGACACGCGACCTCATCTGTGCAAACTTTTTTAGTTACTTATATCGACAATACTTTAACTAAAATATCTAGTGATACTGTTACAATATGATTGAATTGTTACTGTGATGTTGAATTGTAAGTTTTATCAAAAAGATATGTGATTCGGGGTGTACTTAGGTGATAATTTGACGATAGAAGGTGTAATGCTGTGTCAGAGCTTATCAAGTGGAGTGATCAGTGGAAGTGCAATGTATGTTTGCGGCACGGGCTCAAGTGTGTACTCCAGGTTAACATGGATCTGTGACAACAGTGCTTTCGGAGTAATCTTATCATCGGTCTGGAGTAAAACACATAACACTCCTAGTTACCAGCATGAGAAAGTAAATATGTTTTTCTTTATTTGTAATTGTAAGGTTCAATTTTGTTTGCTAAGAATGTATTGTTATTGTATTATTTTAATTGGTCTTATGTTATGAGTGAATATGTTGCAAAGACAAAATCAACATTTATTTAATTTAAATAATCATTGTGTTTATTTATGACATTATTTTTGAATGTGCACTACGGGTTATGTTTAATTTATAGAAAAAATTTGTAAACCTATGTATAGTACATGTTCAAAACTAATAATTTTACTATATCTAATGCAACATTGCATGGATCAATATATATATGTTTATAAGCTTTAGTTTTATCCATTACAGCTACTAACAAAATGTATATTATTTATAACCTATGTTGTAGCTAAATAATGCTTATGTAGAAAAAATGTATACATGGAGGTGATGGACAATTATAGAAATTTAAGTCATAATGTCATTAAATGACAATATTTTTGAGTTTAGAAAACTATGACAAATATAAATCATTGGTTTTTGGATAAATTTATATGAAAGCTTTTTAATGAGAAAAATGTTGGCTTGACTGTACATTTAAACCGTACACATTAGGTATTTAGGTTAGATATGAACATAAATTATATTTGATAAAAAATAATGAGAATCTGTCATTTATAAGAAACTAGCTTTTTCCCGCGACTCCGTCCGCGCAGAATAAAAAAAAAAAAAAAAACGGGGTAAAAATTATCCTATGTCCTATTCCTGGTTCTAAGCTACCTGCCCACCAATTTTCAGTCAAATCGATTCAGCCGTTCTTGAGTTATAAATGGTGTAACTAACACAACTTTCTTTTATAAATATAAGATATATAGATAAATATAAGTAATATTTCCATATTTACATCTTCATGGATATATTCAATTGGAATCAACTATACAATTACTCCAGGTAGGCTCTGAGTGCCTCAGTGGGGACATATAGTGTGCTGATGATGATACAATTACTTTAAATTTTAAAAGAAAAAATATTTTTCTTTTTAAATTTTTCTTCACACCTATGTTACTGTGGTTTTTCAATGTCCAAACATCTATATATTACTGTCAAATCTCGATAAGAAACCTATATAAGTTAAGAGTTTTTTTAGTCATGATGGATCATATGAGATGGTGGATCCATAAGAGAGGAACTGATACTGATACCTTAGACTCTCATTTATATACAGGTTCAAATATCTGTTTCCAAAATATGTGTTTCAATACTGTGACCCTGGTATGACATATAAATAGTTGTCTTGCTTTTTCTCTTTATAAAAACAGAAACAACAGTATATTCCATAACAAGAGCTGCAAACCCAAGAAAAGGGGATGGTCCCTTTCATAGCAAGTGATTTTGTACATATTTATTATGTGGAAACTAATATATAATGTGAATGAGAACATTACTAATATTTCAATTGCTCTTTATTAATATTACTACACCAATTATATGCTGAGCCTGCAATATGTTATAGCATGTTTAATAAATTAATGTAACAAAATAAACTATTTTAACATAACTAATTTCTCTGAGTTCTGGGGTTTGCATTTTCTATTATTCATAGATATACCATAGTAACCATGGCACAGGTTCAACCAAACAACAAATGTAATAATAGTTTCAATTTTAGAATGACAAATTAATTGACAAAGATTTAAAAATATTACAGCAAGGAATATATAAGAAAATATTCTCTGTATATTGTCTGCCTGTGTGGTAAGCAAGAACACGAATATGTGTTGGTACAAAACAATAGTTTTTACATAATATGAAACTATTCCACAATATTTACCTAAACAAAATTACTGTAACTTGTTCAAAAACTTATTTGTGAATATAATTAGCACATTAGTTTTTTGAATTTTGAATATTTTTTACTTTAAACAAATTTTGTTTTCCACAAATACAAATATTATAATAGTGCTAGAATAAGTTATATATTTTCAACTAATTGATTTTACACTAATTAATTGGTAAATAATTTTAGAAACTATGAGATGAAACATTGAAAGTTAAGTTACATATTGCTACTTTTAATTAGTTCAATTTAACAAATCTTTAATGAAATAATTCATTAAAGTTTATTTAAATTCAATCAAGAAATAAACTTTGTACACAAATACTCATATAAACTCATAATTCCGCAACATTATAATAAAGTATTGGAATGTTGTGGGAATTGTAATTAAAATGTAAAGATGGGTAGCTCAAAGTAATTTAAGAAATATAGACTGTATTTATTTATCCTAAAGCTCTATTTTCTATGTCTAGTCATGGATTTAAAATGAAAATATAATTCCTTTTGTGAGAAATTTGTGAAATTATGAAACTAAGTAAAATTTTATGTAAAAATGCTATTAACCTCAATTTCGACTTTAGCACTCTTTAAAAACCTGTTGTGTATAAAGAGTTTAACCCAAACAGAACAATATTTAGAAAGAGATTTGTATTAAGTTACATAAATTTTGGATGTAAGAATAAGTGCAGACAAATTTTTAAACTTGTTCAATATTGGTTCAATGCCACATAGATTTTCACATACTAAGGTAAACTTGCTTAGCAAGTTGGTACTGAACATGTTTTGCTTTAAAGGTTGTTAAACTTAAGCTAGACAATTTTTGAAATATTTATAATGAAGTAATACATACTTGCAACATCATAAACTTATAAAACATAATCTAAGAAGCATTTCCATTTTTTTATTTTGAATATTTTTTATAAAATATAATTAATAAGTTAAATAATATATTTTTAATTTGTAAAAAATGACAGACTTCTTCCTGTAATTGTATAAAAACTTAATAAAAAGACCAGTAAATTATTAGTGTTAAATATGATTATAATTTTTTTTATTGTACTTTTTAAGAAAATGTATTTAGTTAAGGTGTTGTCGATTATGGTAAAAAAAAAAATGTATGATAAAAAACAATATTATGTAAATTCCAGAAGTAAATATGTATGTTAGAGTTTATAAGAAACTTTTGACAAGTACATATAACATGAAACAAATAGAAAAAACATCTACAGGCTGTTATCAAAAACTTTGTAAAAAAAATATTGTTATTAAAATCTCAGTTAAATTGATATTCAAAAGATAACTTAATCAGGGATTTATAAAAAACAATTAAATATTAATTTTTTATTATTTTAATGCAGTGTATTTATTTGTGCAGGAAGTTTGGAAAAAGCGAAAGAGATAGAAGATAGGAATAAACAACAATATGCAGAATCACAACACAGAGAGAAGGTACTTGTTAGACGATTAGCTGCTAAGGAACAAGAAATTCAGGATTATGTAGTAAGTTAATACTATATTTTCATATTATCTATTACTAGCTGTCGCCGGCGACGCTGTCCGCGCGGAATTAACGTGTAATAAGTAGCCTATGTGTTCTTCCATACTATGCTGAATTTCATTAAAATCAATTTTAGCCGTTCCGGAGATATCATCCAAGCATTCGCATTTATAATATTAGTAAGATTATAAGTAGTAAGTTATTCTATTTCTTACATACTATATCTTGGCAACCAATACGTAATGAATTATGAAGGTGTTTTTAAAAAAATTGAATAAGTAGTAGAACTTGGTCATGTTTGGATAAGCATTAAGATTCCAAAGTTGTATGAAACAAGATTATGCCATAGCACTTTACAACAATACAAATAAAATACATCTAGTCATATTGCTTAAGAAAATTATTGAATCTCAAAGTTGATAATAAAAAATGTAAATTATATATTTCCAGAGTCAGATAAATGAATTAAAATCATCACACGCGAGTCTCCAAGGACGGCCTACACTTCTAGACCCGGCTGTAAATGTGTTAATTTTAAGATTAAAACAAGAGCTGACATCAACAAAGGCAAGATTAGAGGAGACTCAGAACGAACTATCTGCGTGGAAGTTCACCCCAGACTCGAATACAGGGAAGAAACTGATGGCTAAATGTAGACTGTTGCATCAGGAAAATGAAGACCTAGGCAGAATGACGTCCAGTGGCAGGATAGCTAAGCTTGAAGGTGATCTTGCGTTACAGAAAAGTTTTAGTGAGGAAGTAAAGAAGTCACAATCAGGTATATTCTATAATAGCATATTTAAGTGGATTTATTTCGTGAATTCCTCTAAAAGAACACATTGAGATTATAATAGACTGCATTCAAAATCAGAGTATGTTTTCTGGAGTTTTTTGCTGTTAGACTTATATTTTTGAAAAGCTTTATATGAATTCTGTATTAAAATGTAGTTAAATTCCTAGCATGATTTTTGGTTTTTGTTTTGCTGCCACTAATTTTTGTTTGAAAAAATCAAATCATCAATTTCCGAACATATTTTCTTTCATAAAAATTAATTACAAATAAATTAATTTGTTAATATACTTATCTCATTTCAGAGTTAGATGAGTTCCTACAAGAGTTAGACGAAGATGTGGAAGGTATGCAGAGTACAGTGTTGTTCCTGCAACGTGAACTGCGCGCGACGCACACCACAGTGAACGGCAACAGGCCCTCATCTCCTCCGGACAAACGGACTTACTCGGGCAGTGAGTGCAGCGACACGCCCGTCGGCAAGAGGAGACGGGCCTCAGTGTTATCTTTAGACTACAACGAGGAAGAGGAACCGTTAACAGTGACAAATGGGGATGCGGACTAGCCCAGGACCCCAGTGTTCTACAGAACACGTCGTCTCAATATGAACTAGTGGAAATTGTGAAATAATATCTTGTTAAGCATAATTACGGATTTGTTGCATGGATAAATTTATTAATGATTATATGTGAGTGATACACTTTAGTGTCCGGTCACACATATTTGTGAATACTTCGATATAATGAAGTGTATTAAAAAAAAAACTTACGTACTTTAATTGGAAGACAAAATTAATTAGACATGTATGTGTCGTGTTAGATGGTGTCTGATGTGATTACGAGACAGACGTAATGGAAAAGTATAGTTTGCGTTTAAAGCACAACAGTGGACCATGTGATCAGATAGTGTTTTTGACATTGTTTTTTATATACTTGAATAACTAAGCAAGACACTGAGATGACATATAATTTATTTATGTTAAATGCATTACTTGTGATAAATATATATAAAAAGAATATAGTATATGAGCAACAAAACGGAATAAATGTATATGAATTGCTGTATAATTTTTTTTTACATGCCTTAATTGTGATTTGATGCCAGGATTTAGCCGTGTTTCATCACATCTAATATTATTTCATGCCACAATTTTTTTCTTTTTAATTTTGTTTATTGTCTATTGAAAATGTTTCTATTTTGAAATTACTATAAAACTGTATATATAACTATGTTAATAAACATATACCTGACAACAGATTAAAGTTTATTATTTCTATGAGAATTACCATAAAGAGAAATGAGGTCTGAGAGAAATAATGTCAAATATTACTTAGCCCCAAGAAAACATTAAAACCTCAAGGTAAAAGATCCCTAATTACAGAGATGTCAAATTATTTATATAATCTTTGATAGCGCACAACCGTTGTTAAACCAAATAGTAATGATACCTTACAAAAAATGTAACGGGCTTAACTTTATACGGTCCAACGATTTTATTGACGGTTCGATCAAATTCAATCCAATTTTAGTTCTGTATCAAAGCTTACCAAGATAAAGCATTAATACCATGACCTATTTGGCAGATATTATTGAAATTTCCTATGGAGGAAACCTCGTTACCTAGTTTAAAAATACACGTAAAAAAGCTTTCCACGGACAGCAACCAACCAGTACGACTTAGGGTCCTTCAAGAAGCGAGCGTATCACCATCTCAAAGGCCGGCAACGCATTTGCGATTCCTCTGGTATTGCAGATGTCCATGGGCGTCGATGAACACCTTGGTGTTCCCGCTGCTCGTTTGTCCCCTTCTCTTATAAAAAAAAAGCAACAGCACCTTTTCTAAATTAAGGAAAATCTTAGTCTTATTCTTTCTAGCAGGATCAGGCCTGTGATTTACCAATGTAGGATCTAAATTCAGGTTTATTACTAACAAGAAAAGAATCACTAATGTACCAAACAGACTAAAAGAAATCAACATGTACAATGTATTAGGATGACTTTCACAGATTTTAATAGAATGAGTCAGACAACCGGTTACCGCGATATTAAATAATTTTTTCCTTGTTTTAAAGCAGACAGTTCAAAATGACACGCATTTTTTTAAGTTTTAAAATAATGTACCGAGAAGCAGGATTCGCGAAAGGAATAATTTGGATGTGCTCACCTCGTCGAGGATACTGCCACGCCTACAGATACAGTATAACCTGGACTAGCGAGAGTCCAAGGGAACGCGATATTTTTCTCCCTTATACAGGTTCTTCTCTAGCCCGAGTTTCTTGCTTATTGAATGTATCTAGGTTTGACTGTACATATTCGAAAACTAAAATTAGGAATATTAAGCCAATCTTAGGCACTAAACTACAATCTTGCATTGCATTTCAGTTTAAAAGCTCTTATCTGTAGTACTTCTTGAGCATATTCGTTAATGATTAGGCGTAGTAAAATTGATAATTTTGTTATAAATTTAAATTTCTATGTAAATACGCGACTCGTTTAACAAGCTTTTACCGTAACTTGTTTAAAAAGCTAGCACCGTAAGCCCAGTGAAATTAGGCCGGGCGAGAAACCTATTAACCTTAAGTTATCGACTAACATTTTCTAGAGATAACTAATGAATGGAAATTTCCTCTCAATAGTATGGTGAAGTTGTTTGTTTATAAATGTCACCACTTAAATATAAAACCAGGTTGAAAAATTAAAACATTAAAACATGGAACAACGCATAGTTGATGCGTAAATGTTTTTAATTTATCTTTTACATTTGTTATGATTATTATTATTATTAGAAAATTTTAAAATATTACGTAATGGCAACGAATAAAATAAAAAATCAATTGGTTTTAAATTAGAATGTAAATAAATGAGGGAAGAAATGTTTGCACCGTTTTACGAAAGGTTGTCGAACTTTGCGCGTGACATAAAAAGGCCAAATACGAGGCAATATACGATTTTTTTTTAAATAAAGAATTTTTTATTGAAGAATTAGATTGTCGATGTTAATTAATATGGATTATGTTGTTGAAAAGTTCTTATAAAATGTTAAAACAAATTAATTTAAATAAAAGGCTATTGTTATTTAATATTTATATTTATTTAACACGTTTAAGGCACCGCAACAATAACTTATTTTATAGAGTAAAAATCTCATGAAAATATTGACTAGAGGTAAATGTCACTAGGCAGTTAAAATATTACCTTTATTTTTCACTGAAGACTTGTACAAAAACTATTTGTCATCTCTATCATTCTCTCTGAAAAAATAGAGAAAGCAACATATTTTTGTACAAATGTTTTCCGTAAGAACTAACATTTTAAAGCACATTTTTAAGCCTACAATTTTGTGCGACGTTAACAATAGTCTAAAGAAGAAAGGACACTTCATTACTTGTATAATACTCAGACATCTTCAATGGTCCCAATAAGCCACAATAGTATACTTTATACTATAATTTTTAAACTACATTCAAACGTATTTATTATGAAAAAGATTTCAGCAATAATCACATAATATGCTAAGTTAAAATCACACTGAAACATCGTTTCGTAATAAGAAAACATGAAATAAAAAATATTTTGTAACAGAAAAAAAAAAACTCTTTTTATCGTTGTAAAAAGAAAAAAGTTTGTGTTCCACTACTTATCCTAGAAATGCATTTTGATATTCTAAATATTAAATTCAACGTCTATTATTAGAAATAGAATTATCGCCACCAGCCCTAACGTCTATATCTCTCTTACCGTTACATCGTAACTTATCATCCGCGGCCCTGACGCGTTCTTGTAGAATTTCAACCGTCTGGTTCAATAACTTAATCTCTTCTTGCAAAGGATATAACTGCATATTCATCTGCATTAGTTCCTTTTCGTGTGCCAATTGTAAAGTGTGAAGCTGCAAGGTAAAATTAATTCCTTGTAGTCTTCGTCATATATATCTCTACCTAAGGGCTCGAACCTACCTTAAGTTAGGGAGTACTAGAGAAATAGGAATAAATTTATAACAACGTCCTTATACACTTAGATGTACATAAATAATCTCAGCGGTACATTACATTAAACTATCACTATTATGACTGCAAATATACTCGAAAACACAATTTTTTTACAAAAAAAATAAACTTTATTTTGCAAAATTACTTCGACCAATTGGAGTCATTCTTCAACATTCTAAAATGTACTGTAATGTTACAATATTGTATCAATACTTACGTCTTGTATACGCTTCTTTTTCAACAATATAAACTCTTCGTTACTTCGTTTGAGAGAATCGAGCAAGTTTGACTTTTCTTGTGCAAGAACTTCCTTCTGTTTTCTAGCCTCAGAAAGTTCCGCTTCAAATTCATTGGTGACTTTAGCTAGAATATTCTCAACGGATTTAGTTTGTTTACAGGGTGTTCTCTTTTGTGGATGTAAATTCGCTAACACTGAAAAAAGAATTGTATAATTAGATTATAAAAAAAAAACAATATTACATTGCGTATATTAAAGTATGATTTTTTTAAATGTCTGCAATAGTGTGTTAAATGGTACATTCATTAATTGAATTTTAACAAACCTTCTTTCTCCTTCTGCAAGTTACGTAAATTCTTTTTCAATTCTTCTGTTTCTCTGTTAATTTTGGATATTGTGCGTTGCTTCACAGTCAACTCAGCTTGCAAACCTTTTATTGTGGCCACGAGATAACTATCTTCTTTTAATTTGTTCAAGAATAAAGTGGAGTTTTGCGATATTCGACTAACTGCAGAAGAAGCTCTATCTGGTTTTGAAAAAGTCTGAGTGCCCACTGTATGTCGGCTTACAGCCACAGTTTGGATAGAAGTATCCTTTAGATTAGTTTTATTGACTTTATTTTTAAGATCTGTATTAACCTTACGATCTTCCATTAATTGTCTTTCAACATCAATAATATGGCTCTCATATTTGTGCTTCATATCACTAAACTTCTCTTGTAATGTAACAAGTATACTTTGAAAGTGATTTTCTTTGTCTTTTAATTCCTGCTCCAAACGTGCAATTCGTTCTTCTAGTAATTTCTTTTTGTTATCTTCAACTGTCGATGATTTTGATGCCACTGAAAGAGCAATAATTATTAAAACGCCTTTTATACCGTTTAAAAGCTTCATCATCATTAGCTAACATGTGTCCCAACCGAGGGGCTCGAAGCCATGTAAGCCACGACTAGGCCATAGTCAACCACGCTAGCCCAATGCTGGTTGGTGGACTTCACACATATCTTTGTTTCCGCAGATATGTGCAGAGAATAGACTAATAGAGAATTTAACTCACCGATCAAAGCAGACACAGAGTCAGGATGTTTTCGCCGTAAAATCATTTCCATTTCCTTGACTTGTCGTTGTAGATCATTTATAACTATAATATCTTTCTCGTGTTGTGTAGTTAAACTTTTTCTTTCATTTCTTTCCTTATTCAGTTCAGCTCTAATATGAGACTCACAATTTCTTATTGATTTTAATTCGGAATTTTTATTTTCATAGTCTTTGGATAGCTTGTTAATAAATTTTTCACATTCATTTAATTTCAATTCTGCGATATGTTTTTCGTTATTAATTTGATCTAATTTTTTTCTGAACAGTTTATTGTCTTCTGTAAGTTTTACATTTAATAATTCTAAAGATTTCACTCGTTCATTTGTATCTTTTAATTCTTCTAGTAAATTTTCATGTCTGCACAACGAACGTTTTGGGGAATTATTTGCTGTCTTCACTTTACCAACTTCCTTTTTCTTACAATCGATAAATCCAGCTGAAAAAGGTCTCGTTTTTGGTTTACGGCGATTTTCAATGTTTTCCTTACTATTCACTTTAATATTTTCATTTACCTTAAATTAATCAAAGAAATCATTAGTGGAAATAAATTATACAACTAACTCAGTGATCGTAAACAAAACAAACTAAATTTAACGCTACATTCATAAATGGCAAAAATTTCATTAGCATTTCATTTACTTAGGCCATTGACTTGACGTGTAAATAAAAATAAAAATTTATATTCTAAACAATAGAATTACATATGTACTAGAAAACATCTTCAAAGTTAAATGACGATAAAGTTTAACCAATTTAGTTAATTGTAAAATTCTTTTAGAAACATTTACTTTTATCGTATTATGATATAACTGCAACTGAGAGGCAATGACCGGTCATGGCGCCTCTACGTCAAGAAGAAGGTTGTCATTCTGGTTCCAAAACAAATACAAAAAACTCGATGACGTGTTATTAGAGTTGCACTGGCTTTACATTCCTATTGCCGATTATAGGAATGTTAGAATTTTTGTACTTTTGCTGCTTTAAAAATATATTTTCTTTTAACTTATGCAAGGAAAACAAATCAAGTCAGTCTTTTGGAGAACCTTTAGAAACACAAAATCCGGAATTCGATTTATAGACAGAAGATGTATTAGAAATACAGAAATTTAGTGTAATAATTTTTTTAATCTGTTAACACACAAAATTGCATTAAACAAATCCCTTACTAAAAAAAATATGAGTCATCTCGCAATACATCGATGCGTTATCATTGGAATAGAGCTTATAAGTTGAGCACTGGCTGCGCAAGCGCATCAATGCGACCTGCGTCGTGTTGACCGCAGCTCCGACATCAGTAGCCATGGAGACGTGGTCGCGGACGGTCGTGCTGTTGCTGGTGACCACTGTTGTTACCTGCTCAGCACTCATAAATGAACTGCCGCCCGGAAAAGGTACGCTCTCCTTGCACTCGAATAATTATTTAGCTTTAAGTATTAATTAATATTTAATGCATATGTATTTCATTTAGTATAAGCGTAAAAACATAACTTCAACTATGGGATAGTTCTAGTTCTCGGTAAATGGCAGTGCGAATCTACAATTTAATTTTCTCAGACCGTAGCAATGCTTAACAATTTACTAGTGGTACACTGTATATAATATGTTCACAGTTAATAAAATTGGAGTATGTAATATAAAAATCATATTTCGTACACTATAAATTTTCGTTACTCATTACGTATAAACCAATAATAATTTTTTTTGACCGTCAGCAAGACCGCGTCTGTTCGGGGATAACTTCGAAACGGCTGTACTGATTTTGTCGGGAATTTTGCTTTAAGGTAGCTGACATAAGCGGGAGTAATTTTTTTAATTCCATGCTGAACAAATCGCGAGCAACAGCTAGTAACTCAATAAGGGCGTCGTTGCGAAGTGATGCGGTGCATGATTTTGAAGTCATGTACAATGCATACGATTCTGAGATCATGATTTTTTGTGCGCATCAGTAAAAACTTAAAGGAGAGGAGAAAAATATTAGCCAACGAAATATAACTAATAATACATAATAGCGGATTTTTTTTCCAAATGCGGATGTATATTATCGATAAACAGTGGTTCTAGTAATTATTTTTTTTAACTTGTTTAAAAATAAAATAATCGCAACAAACACAAGCCATGAGTAATGAATTTTGATCAATCACTATGTACTTTAAACTAAATAAAAAACCTATAAAAAAGTAACAATTTGTTCCAAAAGGAAATCCTAGTAACTAATATTTCATGGTAATTTTTTTAATACCGATATATCACAATTTTTATACATTTCAATTTATTTTTCTAATTTTCCTTGTACATATGGAATCGTGATTATTTTTTTTATTAATCACATTGATAAAACGGTTAAAATGTACCTTAAGGAAAATACTATTTCATAATGGTACAGAATCTTAACTAAAAGTTATATAGAAAAAATTAAAAAAACGGTAAATTATTTTAACTTTTTTTACATTCCATTAAAGAAAAGTTTGTTTTCTTTTACTTTCTATTTCAATGTTTATTCCATGCATGTGCTCCAACGCAACAATAAATAAAGTTACATACGGAATATATGTATGTATATCATTATCAATTCCGTACAGCGAACGACCGTGTATGCCAACTTTAAATTATACCAAAAACATTGTACCCAACCTATGCTTAGAAATTAATAGTAAATAGTTAATACCTAAATAGCTTTAATCTAAAATTTGTCTCTACTCTCTATTTAAATATTGTCTAATTCGATCATTTGAATATTAATTTCATAAAAGCTTACACGAACTTTCTTCGTTTTTACCCATTTTCACTTAACTCTAATTCTCTAGATTTGTTGTGCTTCGGAAGAGGAAACCCAAGACGAGTAGTAGCAAAACAATACAGAATTTTCATAAAAACTGTGAATATTGTTTTTTTTATTTAAAAAATATATGGTAGCGATGTTATACCGTTAGGCAAGCGGAGATCAGGTCAAGCGCCGATGGAAAACAAGCATGGACCGGAGAAAGTCATTAAACGTGACACGCAAGGAACGGCAAATGCATACTAAAAGCATTTTCAACATTAAATGCGATACATGTCCTCGCAATAAATAAAACAAACCTGAACGACCCAGCAATAAATCAATGGAAAACATACATTTTATACTAACTTCACTAATTTATAAAATACTAATTGTTGCCTGCGACTCTGACCGCGCGGAATTAAAAAACAAACTTAATTAGTAGTCTATGTAATCTTTCAGGCTATGTTCTATACCATGATAAATTTTATCGATGCAGCTATTCTAGAGATACTCTCTACATCCATCCATCCATTCAAACATTCTTATTTATAGTATTAGTAAGATTGGTGTCAGTAGCAAGGCGATAAATTTTAAATTACCGTACTGAGAGTCATTTTCCGTTATGTTTGACACAAAAATATTTTTTAGATATAACTGTAGTCGCGGTTTTGCTGGTATTATTTCAAACATAATAACAATTTAATTTCAGACAAGCATTTCCTGATGCCTTCCATCGTATAATAGTTAGGAACGTTATCAATGGATTTTAAATCATTAAAATCGTTGTGCACGGACCCATGTAAAAACCTACAAAGAGTATGCAAAAAACAATGCTTATGTTAATACTGAAACAATGAATTGTGCTGAAGGTCACAACTAATATCGTGTATAATTTTTGTGCATAAACACTGTGGCTAGAGCTCGAAAATTTCCTTTACAGAATGGCCTGCAAATAACTCTGTAAAACAACCATTTGATGATGACCCTGAAACGACAACAGTACTCATTTTATCAGAGAAGGAACCATCGATTCCTATCGCTGAGCATTTAGATGAAGTCGAAGGACCTGAAGAAACTGTTAATGATGCTTCATTGCATGTTCTAAGAAGTACAGGACCTGAAAGTAAGGTAGACTACACAGGCGCACAAGTTTGGAAAGTTTCAACACAGAATAATAATGTTAGGGGCGTTATATATCGATTGAGAAGACGAAATTGTAAGTCCTATCATCGTATAATCATGGAGAATAAATTCAAATGACACAGTGTGTAACTAACTTGACAATCTTTTCTTTAACAGTGATTTCTACGTGGGGTGGGAATCAATCCTCCATTGATATACTAGTAAAGTCAAATGCAGTTAATAATGTTACGAGGGTTTTTAAACGGGAGAGAATTCCGATTGAAGTGGTGATCGAGGACTTGCAAAAGAGAATCAACGAGGAGAACCCACCGCTTGATCCAAATGAAATAGAACTTCAAGACCGTAGAGGTTTGTGAAAGATTTAAATTCATAGTAGATATGTAATTAAGTACATACGTGCGTAAAAAGGTTAGCTAGAATCGAATGATTTTGTTGCAGCAAGAGCTTACAATTTTTGGCGTTACAGGGCAAAATATCGTCGTCCGAGTTTGGTAGGTGCCTACTTGGGTTACAATTTTATAGATCTTCCAATGGAGTATTGGCCGTATGCGAATTGGGGTTTGTCATAAAATAAAGAAAATATCTTCGTGTGGGCTAACGAATGTTTGATAATTTCTATATTAATTATGTCTTCTTTTGTTTTGGACGGAAATAAAATTGTCGCATGCGTCTATTTCATTTCATCGTAACTAACTATAAGCACAGCTGTTTACTGCAATTTTCTTGTCGTCCTAATTTTTGTGGAATTCAAAGCCCTTTCTTTTAAGATTAAAATATGTATGTTGTCTTTTTGTAAGTTAAGACTCTAACTACCATAGAAGTCATTAACATACCACTAAGTCATATTTGGTTGTATTCTTAGGTCATCGTATGACATGGAAGCAATATCACCGAGTGGAAGACATTCACGGCTTCATGGATTACTTGGCTAAAACATATCCGAAAATTGTCAGCGTCAATAGTATTGGTAAATCTTATGAAGGGCGAGATTTGAAGGTTTGTTTTTTATATTTTACAGAAAATTTATAATAAATATACCAGTTATTGTAATCAGTTTTGATGGGCAGATAATGTTAATCATCTAATGTACATTATATTTGTAGGTTTTGCGGATATCGGACGGTAAACCAACTAATAAGGCCATATTCATTGACGGAGGGATTCACGCCCGGGAATGGATCAGTCCCGCAACTGTCACGTATTTCATTAATCAGTTCGCAGAAAACTTCGACGTAGAGACTGATGATATCAAAAATATTGATTGGTAAAACCAAATTGATAATCTGAATTTTAAACCAAAACTAATAATGTATAATAATGTACCACTTTTAAATCTTGATATTTTTAGGTACTTCTTGCCCGTTGTGAATCCTGATGGTTATGAACATACTCATGAATCTGACCGTCTGTGGAGAAAGAATAAAAAGCCAAGTAGGACTACTGGACGTACTTGTATAGGAACTGATTTGAACAGAAATTTCGGGTGCGTATCGCTTTTGTATATAAAATGAACAAGCTTCTGACATAGTGACTGTCTAAATAGTCGTGTTTAGTACAGCATTTTCTACCTTTATTATAATTTACAGTTCCTAAAACCAGTGTTTTAAATGTACAGGTATCGATGGGGAGGCAAAGGTTCATCTGGCAACCCGTGCAGTGAAATCTATCGCGGCAGTAGCGCTTTCTCTGAACCGGAGTCGAAAGCTCTATCGGTAAGTAACCCATACTAAACATAGGTGTTTAGTGAGAAAATGTGGTAAACGAGCTGGCAGTGTAACTATAGATATTGTGCTATTTAAGTTGTCTACTCGTTAGTGTTATCGGCAAATACTTGGACGATACTTAAAAAAGGATTAACTTTGGCCATTACGTAGTGTCCATTTCACTTAACACCATTATTTTAAGTATTTTTATCTATGTTACATCATGTGTAACTTGTTAATTTATCTCATGTGTTACGGAGAAAATATTCAAGCGTATAAGCGGACATTGAATACAACATTCATCTATAATTTTTTAACATCCCCAACTGAATTGATACTTATTCATGTTTGATACATTAAACCGATTGAATTTCCGGCTGTACACTTGAGCATGAACGTGAAATTAGAATTGACACGAAAGACGGGAGACATGTTCCCTCTCGATAATGAAGTAAATTCTCGCGTCACAATTGTCTCGTTAGTTTGAAATTTGAATGAATATTCTAAATTAAATTTGACGGAAAGATAGCATAAAAATTTAGAACATACAACAAAATTTTGTATATTTTACTGATACAGGATTTCATCAAGAGCAGTTCGGCGAACTTCACGGCGTACATAACGTATCATAGCTATGGCCAGTACTTGCTGTATCCTTGGGGATATGACAATGCAGTGCCTCCAGATTACAAGGAATTGGATGAAGTTGGCAACAGGATGGCATCCGTAAGTCGCCCATAAAAACCTACTCTCCACATACACCTACATAGTAAAATAAACTACCTACCCCTTGCAATCTATATTTATGTTAGAATAGCTGTCGCCCGCAGCAACGTCCGCGCGGCATTTAAAAAACTTGATTCCTGTGTTATGTGCCTATGTGTTCTTCCTACCAAATTTCATCAAGATCCGTTCAACAGTTTCAGAGATACCTTCAAACTAACATCCATCCATCCATTCACACATACATCTAAACATATGCATTTATAATATTAGTATGATATACTGAGACTTGCTTTAACTTTATATGAGTAAATAAAAATTTCAAACAACAAATTAACTTACTACTGTTTTTAAAAGGTATGAATTAAAATTAATGAAATTATTTCAGGCAATAAGACAAACCCGTGGTTCATCATATCAAGTGGGCTCTTCAAGTGGTCTTCTATACCCAGCTTCTGGTGGTTCTGATGATTGGGCAAAGGGTCAAGGGATCAAATACTCTTTCACAATAGAACTAAGTGACACCGGTCGCTATGGTTTTATTCTACCCACATCATTTATTGAACCAGTTGCAAGAGAATCATTAAATGGACTGCGAGTGTTAGCTGCCCAAGTAGCTAAACTATAATTTACTTTAGAATAAGCAGCATTTATTAGTTTGTAAAAGCTATTTATTAATTTAAAAAAACATTTTAGTATGTACTCTATTTTTTTAAATATAAGTGTATTAAATAGATTGAACTCTTTGACTTATTTTATTGGTGAACCTTGTACGTTGGAATTTTATTTAAAATATTATTAGCAAACAATACTAGATAAAATGCTAAATATTTCACTAGATATATCTCACAACAAGAAAATTGTACATACCTTCTGTTGTCCAGAGATTTTATGATCAGTTTCAATGTTGTTTTCGTTGGTAAGATGCTTCGTAACTTTTATTTTAGGTACTTTATCCATCGCACTAGACGAAACACCATTGGGTATACCTATAACTGGACTACTGTTTAACAAATTCTTGGTTTCATGTGCAATATCTTCCGCTCTTTTTAAAATCATATCAACGTCCTCAACATCCTCTCCGATTTCAGTATCTTTATTCTTAATAGTAGACAGTCTTTTTAATTCGTTGAGTATATTTCTTATTTCATCGTCACTATCTTTAGATTCACAAGATTTTTCAATAAGTAAAAATTCTTCATTAAGTATATCTTCACTGGTAGGTTCATTACTGGCTAAGGAATTATTGGCCATTTTCACTAATAACACAAGTAAAACTACGAGAAAGACATCAAAACATAAGATTCGAAAAGAAATTCAACAATTTCAATCAAACTCGCAGTTGCTTAGCAACGGCATTGTTTGATTTTCTTCATTTATTTGCTTCTTTTGTTCTGGCAACATTACATGACAGGCTAAAAAATCTAAAATCTATTAAAGTAGCAGAAGGTTCTTTAGAGATTGATATTTTGCCTAGCTGCCTTTATTTAAATTTGAAAACTTCAAAAAAGGAAAACAAATTATAAGCTGAAAAATTAATCAATCAAAAGCAATGAAAATCGAAATGGTCAAAATCTAAAATATAGGGTATGTTCCGATATACACTGCGAGCACTGCACAGTGCTATCACTGTAGAAAAATTCGTTCCGTTATGGACTGCCAGTATACTACCGCAGTACCCTAGGGAAATATATGACGTCATAAATCGCCGCCATATTCTACTGTGAGCACTGGCGTTTTCGAGGTAAGGTACTCGCAGTACTTTGATCACGTGATCAGTCAAAACCACCCGAGTGCCTGACATCTTATAAACAAAGCTACAGTTTAATCAGAAAATGTTAAAGTTCTGTAATTAGTTTGGATTAATAAATAAAACAATGGAAGAATTGCAAAAATTGACCTTATTAGACTGTGTTGATAATGAAAAACATATTCTTTTTTATGAAAAAAGTACTTATTTTTATTACATTATAAATTCAATTTATAATTAATATTAATTAAAATATTTTTAATTTGACAGTACTCCATAACAGTTTTTTTTAATGTACTAGAAATCTTGAATACACTCATTTGAATGCCGCGTCAAAAAATGCGGCTGACAGTATACGAGATTGCGTTCCGTTTTAAATCGTAGCCAGTATAACTGGCTATAAAGCAACAGCTTCACAGTATACTGAATTGACGTCACACTCTACAGTGGTCGCAGTGCATATCGGAACACACCCATAATCTTTCAAGGACATTCTAGGCACTTGGTAGTGTCATTGTCAGTTAGACAGTTGACAGCATTGCGTTATATTTATGTTTACCTGCCTACTGTGAATTCATTTCAATATTGTGTATTTCCTAACATACTAAACGTTTGTACCAAAATGTCGGTACCACCACAAGCATTTGTTAATAAAAATAAGAAACATTTTCTAGGGATCCCTGCGCCCTTAGGTTATGTAGCTGGTGTTGGTCGAGGGTAAGATTTGCTATACCTTTCTTGTCATAAAGTAATGAACATTTTCGATAATAATGTTATTTAACTTTTCAGTGCTACAGGTTTTACGACACGTTCGGATATTGGACCGGCTCGAGACGCCAATGACGTTTCGTAAGTATTTATTTCCTTACTTTGTGACTAAAACTGTTTTACTAAAATACAAATCAAACAATCATTTGTGTTTTTAGTGATGATCGCCATGCACCCCCAGCGGCAAAACGTAAGAAAACAGAAGAAGAAGATGATGACGAAGATTTAAATGATTCCAATTATGATGAATTTTCTGGATACAGTGGCTCGTTGTTCTCAAAGGTACACTTTTTTCTTCTGTTTAGATTAAAGTAGTCTTTAGTCTTTTGTTTTCTCAATCCAATGATTGCAAGAATATAAATTTTATATACAGGACCCTTATGACAAAGATGATGCAGAGGCAGATGCAATATATGAATCTATTGACAAGAGAATGGATGAAAAAAGAAAAGAGTACAGAGAAAAACGCCTCAAAGAAGATCTGGAGAGATATCGTCAGGAGAGGTAAATATATTTATGTATTTTGCAGATTGTATAGAAAGTAAAGGAGTAACACAAGAAATAGAAATTATAATGAAATAGTGACATTTTAAATTTAAAACAAACAAAAAACTTTTTCATGTTTACATAGAAGTACTGTAGATAATTTTCTAAATTTCCAGACCGAAAATCCAACAGCAGTTCTCAGACTTAAAGAGAGAACTTAAAGTGGTTTCCGAAGAAGAATGGGCTGCAATTCCAGAAGTTGGTGATGCTAGAAACAGAAAGCAGAGAAATCCTCGGGCTGAGAAGTTCACTCCGTTACCTGATAGTGTACTGTCAAGGAATCTTGGTGGAGAATCTAGTACATCTATAGACCCAGGATCGGGTCTTGCTTCAATGATGCCTGGTGTTGCAACACCTGGAATGCTTACACCTTCAGGTTATATAACTTTTCAACACTTATAAATATGAAACAAAAGTTTTAATATTGCTTTCTAATACAGTCGGATCTGACAACAATATTTCTGAAGGCATACTTTTTTATTTACAGGTGACTTGGATTTGAGAAAGATTGGTCAAGCACGAAACACACTGATGACTGTAAAATTATCTCAAGTATCTGACTCTGTCACCGGACAGACGGTTGTCGATCCCAAAGGATATTTAACAGACTTGCAATCTATGATACCAACTTACGGTGGTGATATCAATGACATTAAAAAGGCCCGTCTCTTGCTGAAATCTGTTAGAGAAACTAATCCAAATCATCCTCCAGCTTGGATTGCTAGTGCCCGTCTGGAGGAAGTAACAGGTAAATTGTTGTATTTAATTTTAAAACGTAACTAACAATTCTGCATGATTAAATTTACAGAGCGACGTTTTGAGAGCGTCGGTGGCTCAGGGGTGGTCAGGCTCACTTGACTTGAAATCTGCAGGTCCTGGGTTCGAATCCCGCCATGTACCAATATGTTTTTCGATTTTCGATTTACATTTATCCGACGTTCTTACGGTGAAGGAAAACATTGTGATGCAACCTGCACATATCTGAGAAGAAATTCAATGATATGTGTGAAATCAACCAACCCACACTGGGCCAGCGTGGTTGACTATGGCCTAGTCACCTCTAACTTGGGGTAGGCTCCGAGCTCCTCAGTGGGGACGTATAGTGAGCTGATGATGATGATGAAATTTACAGGGTTATTATAACGATGAGTAATTTCTACCTCAAAATTCAGTGTACAGACCACATTGTCATTTCATGATAGTGGTCAAGTTCTACTTAGACGGATATGCAAACCATTTTTTAAATGATGAAAAAAATATTTTAACAGGCAAAGTGCAATCCGCCCGTAACTTGATAATGAAGGGTTGCGAAGTGAATCCGAGTAGTGAGGAGTTATGGCTGGAAGCAGCTCGTCTGCAGCCGCGTGACACAGCGCGGGCCGTCATTGCCCACGCCGCGAGGAACCTGCCTCACAGCGTCAGAATATGGGTCAAAGCTGCTGACTTGGAGCAGGAGACTAAGGTAATATAATATGTTATATCTTTTCAAACTTACGATGACTCCTATATGTGTACATATCCATTGTATACTATAATTTTCAGATTTACCTAATGTATTATGTTTTTTTTTAAATTAACTTAATAAATACTAAATTTCTGTTAGAAAGAAGAAATTTTGATTTAGATTGTCTATTGTATGTTCATGTTTGATGCGACATAATTAATCCTTTGATGAGCTAATAAAAATTAAAAAAAAAAAAAAAGTTGTAGGAACAAGGAAAAATTAAAGCAGAAGCCATTTCAAGCTTAATATCTATTTACAAAAAGCTCAAAGTGGCTATTCTTTCTTAGCTTTAACTATTATAATATTTTAACAGGCGAAACGTCGTGTTTACCGCAAAGCTTTAGAACACATACCAAACTCGGTTCGTCTTTGGAAAGCAGCAGTTGAATTGGAGAATCCAGAGGACGCTCGTATTCTGCTATCGCGTGCAGTAGAATGCTGCCCGAGTAGTGTGGAACTCTGGCTTGCTTTAGCTAGATTGGAAACATATGAGAATGCCAGAAAAGTATTGAATAAGGCCCGCGAGAACATACCAACGGACAGACAGATTTGGGTGACTGCGTCTAAATTAGAAGAGGCTCATGGTGAGTCTTATTTTAATTATTTTCTATCGAAAGATATTACAAAACACAATATTTTAAAATAATTTATATTTAAACAAATCAAAAGATAATAGTTTTGTTCGGAAGAGCGTTATTATATAAAATAAATTTAGCAAACTTCTTTCGCGTTATAAATAATATGTTGATTGTATCTCCATATAAGGCAATACTCACATGGTGGAGAAGATCGTAGACCGTGCGATAACATCTCTCAGCGCGAACGGTGTTGAGATTAACAGAGAACACTGGTTTAAGGAAGCAATGGAAGCTGAAAAGTCAGGAGCGGTCCATACTTGCCAGGTATGAACATGGAATTGTAATCAAATCATATTAGCTATTAATTTGTATTGCTATAAAGAAAATATGTTCTATCCGAGACTAATTAGAGTTCAAATTCGTTTACTAGGCTATCATACGAGCAGTTATTGGACACGGAATCGATCCAGAGGACCAGAAACATACATGGATGGAAGATGCAGAAGCTGTAAGTTCTTAGCTATAAAGCTTTTTGTATTTACATTTAAAAATATCAAATAACATATGTCAATTTTATTGTATCCCTTTAGTGTGCGCACGAAGGTGCGTACGAGTGCGCACGCGCAATATACGGGTACGCACTGTCAGTGTTCCCGTCGAAGAAATCAATATGGCTGCGCGCCGCGTACCTGGAGAAGCAGCATGGCAGCCGCGCCAGCCTCGAGTCGCTGCTGCAGCGCGCCGTCGCACACTGCCCCAAATCAGAGGTGCTCTGGCTCATGGGGGCCAAGTCTAAGTGGTTGGCCGGTAAGTTACTCATACATAAAGACACGAACAATACATTCAGAAGTACGCTCTTAACAGACACCAATTGGTATTCATCATCATCATCATCAGCTCACTATACGTCCCCACTGAGTGCTTGGAGCTTACCCCAAGTCAAGGGTTAATAGGCTTATAATCAACCACGCTGGCCCAGTGCGGGTTGACTTCACACATATCTTTGAATTTCTCCTCAGATATGTTATGTGCAGCATCACGATGTTTTCTTTCACCGTAAGAACGTCGGATAAATGTACATATGTAAAACGAAATTCGAAAACACATTGGTACAAGGCGGGATTCGAACCTAGGACCTGCAGATTACAAGTCGAGAGCTTAGCCCCTGAGCCACCGACGCTTATCCAATTGGTATAATCTGTGTCAATCTTATTAGTAGCTCAAGGTCAGTCCACGAACTCACGCAATCCTTTAGCGACTCGTGCGCTGTTTCGAGCCACTAAAATGTTTGATTACCTCTATAGTTTGCTCTTTTTATTCATTAGACTATTTTGATACACAAATAAACTTTTCAAGTATTTAGAGATTTAGTTAAACATTTATAACTTTAGGCGACGTGCCCGCTGCGAGAGGTATATTGTCGTTAGCTTTCCAAGCCAACCCCAACTCGGAGGAGATCTGGCTTGCTGCCGTCAAGTTGGAGAGTGAGAACAAAGAGTATGACAGAGCGAGACGACTTCTCGCTAAAGCGAGAGCTTCCGCACCGACACCAAGGGTTTGTTACGTTTCAAATTTCGCATTTATCATTATTCCCATCTCATTTAATATTATTTTTTGTTATGATTGCGTATTAAATTTTTTGTGTTATATTTATTCAGGTAATGATAAAATCAGCTAAATTAGAATGGGCGCTGAACAATTTGCAAGAAGCGCTAAATCTGCTGGATGAAGCGATCAAAGTGTTCAGTGACTACGCCAAGCTGCACATGATGAAAGGACAGATTGAAGAACAAATGGGCAGAGACGATGATGCGCATAATACTTATTCTCAAGGAGTAAGTTTTTACTGCCTTTACTTAGTATTCTATCTAGCTCTTATTGTAAATCAACGGTATCAAAAAAAAAATGTTTTTTCAATTTTTTTTACATAACTTTGAAGGCACACAAAATCGTGGCGTTAAATAAATTTACTGTATACCTTAGTATAGCGTGGCGACCCGTCGCCACGGCAAGCGTCGCCACGCCAACAATTCGGTTTACAAGTGAGCCTGTAGATGTTTCACATTAAAAGTTCCTATGTCCGTCTCCTAGTTCTAAGCTACCTCCCCATCAATTTTCAGCTAAATCAGTTCGACCGATCTTGAGTTATAAATAGTTTAACTAACACGACTTTCTTTTATATATATAAGAATAATTTCTTTTGATTTTAGTTAAAGAAATGTGCAACAAGTGTACCAATGTGGATTTTGCTCTCAAGACTTGAAGAGAAACTAAAACACGTCACAAAGGCGAGATCTGTACTCGAAAAAGCACGTCTGAGAAACCCAAAGAACCCAGAATTATGGTAACTTTATACATTAATATAAATTAAAAAAACGTAATAACTAATGTTATCTGTGGTCATTAATTTTTTAAAACATCAAAAAATATATTAAAAAAAGTATAATTTTGTAACTTAGGTTGGAGAGTGTAAGATTGGAGAGGAGAAACGGTAGTGTGGACATAGCTAATGCAGTTATGGCGAAGGCTTTACAGGAATGTCCCAACGCGGGCCGGCTCTGGGCGGAGGCTATATTCATGGAGTCTAGACCTCAGAGGAAAACTAAGAGTGTAAGTATAACTGCACTCACACTTGTATTAATACATCTTGTCATCCCTTACATTGTCTTTGACAAAAAACTGACAATATAACACTTATTGTACATATTTTGTTTTGTTACTCCAGTCCAGTGTCTTATGGTTTGATGTCAAAATGTAACACATTTTTTATTAATTTCCTACATATTTTTTTCTACTAAAAAGTATTGTTTTTGATTCGCTTCATAGAATAAAAAATATTACTTCTTACTATATCTTACTAATATTAAAAATGAGAATTTTTAGATGGATGGATGGATGTTTGTTAGAAAGTATCTCTAGGTTCTGAAACGAGCGGAGTCTGAAAGACACATAGGTAACTAATTAAGTTTCAGAGTATCTGCCAACAGCTAGTAATTCAATATTTATAGGTAATATGTAAGTAGAGATACAATGTATGTTGCAGGTGGACGCATTAAAGAAGTGCGAGCACGACGCTCACGTGCTGCTGGCTGTGTCACAGCTCTTCTGGACTGAGAGGAAACTCAACAAGTGCCGCGAGTGGTTTAACCGTACGGTAAATACACTCATCTTTGGTTTTCTTTATAATTTTGCTATAGAAAAATTAGGGGAAAAAATCTATATAGGGTCATATACCTTTAAAAACTCATCAGACTAATTTTTTTTTTGAACAGGTAAAGATTGATCCCGATTTAGGTGATGCTTGGGCGTTTTTCTACAAGTTTGAGCTATTACACGGTACAGAGCAACAGCAAGAAGACGTGAAGAGCCGTTGTAAAGCCGCGGAACCTCACCACGGCGAGTTCTGGTGCCGCATCTCCAAAGACATCGCTAACTGGTGCTACAGCACCGAACAGATACTACTCTTAGTGGCGAAAGACCTTCCCGTGCCTACGTAGTGCTTACAGATTGGACAAGGTGGGATATAACCAGTATATCTTGGTCTCTTCAGTAAAGTAGTTAATTTTATTTTTATGTTTTAATGATTGTTTATTTTGAGATGTGGACAAAATGAATGAAGTGAACGATTTTGTAAGCAAACAGGCAAATAAAGAGATGTGTATAATTATTAACAAATCTGTTCAGTTATAATACTAAAGCCATATGATAGTTTAAATATTTTGGTTAATTATAAACTTATTCAATGAAAATGAGAAATTGTATTTACACATTTCACTGGCTGACAATTTCATTAATTGTCTGTGGATTTAATTTTGGAAATTATAGTTTTTAAATTAATGATACAAAAAAGTTTATATGTATATACATCTAATAAAATTGAAGTGTCTGTATGTAACATCTAGAAAAAAAATATCATATTTCGTACACGTAATATATTTCCGTTGATGATAACCAAAAAGTCATTTCTAAAATTTTTGTCTGTCTGTATGTCTGTCCGAAAAGTCGCATTTGTTCCTGGTAATCTCTGGAACAACTCGACCGATTTTGACTGTAAGGTTGCTGATACACGCGGTTATATTAGAGACAATTTTTTTTTTATTTAGCATTGATGAGGTCGCAGGCGACCGCTAGTTTCTTAGTCTATGATTACCCCCTTATAAAGGTTAAATTCTTGGGATGGTTTATTATAATTTCTCATTTTCTCAATTGTCTATTTATTATTCATATTTTATATTATTCATATTTTGCTATTGAAGCAATATTTTCTTTTTTTTATAATATTACTATGTTTTAGTACCACATATAACAGTAAATTTCAAGTTTTACGATACATAAAGTAATGACCTGTGTTACGGCATATGCCTTACCTTAGCTATGCAATTATCATAGGTTTTTTTCTCCTAATAAGAAAAATACGCCTTTTAGATTTTGTTTTATTTGTAATTAATCCTACCTTTATCTTAAATTTTGTTTGCATATCTAGTCATATCTGTAACAGGCTAGTCGTTTTACAATTACCCGAATAAATTATGTCAAACTAGTTGGTAACTTTAAATATCATTTACATAAAAAGCCGACTCTCACGACGCCTAGTTTTTTGTAAAAAAAAATCTAATCTATTTACAGTTACAATAGTGAAAATAATAGTTTGTTTCTTATTTAAACCTTTCCAATACTAGTATAAACAATATCAAGTAAAACCCGTACAAGTCCGTCTATAAAATAAAAGGCGTACACATGAATCGCAATGCCATGTGTAAGATTGATATCTACAGCTCTATTTTTAACGGAGAGATGAAAATTATCTTGCGTTGCGTGTTATAAACACCTTTTACACATAAAAGATCTATAAATAATGGTCGTGTTTGTGCGCTTGAATTGTGCGCGTGCGCTGGCGTCGCGCCAACACGTTGCGCATGCGCGTTAAATAGCTTACAATAATTTTTTCTCACTTCTTTCCAATTCTGAACGCGTAAACTCGCAGTATAAGTGACAGTGATGCTCAATATATAATTATTTAATAATACATCATAGTTAGTGCTTTATAAATAATTTATTGTGTGATAATGTCTCCAAAGTGTCCAGTGCTTCCGCTCCAAGACGTAACACTCTCTTTAGTCGGCAGACAGCTGATACACGCGCTATCTCGTGTTACAACAGATGAAGATGTCGAATTACCTTTCGCTATGGTGTCCTCTTATTATGAAAGTATGGGAGCTACCAATGACATATTCCAGGATTTACTCAATTTGATACTAAGCTCCGAATACCTCGAACCGTCGATACGATATTTATCCATGAAACTATTGCTTAAAGAAAATGTCAAGAGCTTGGCGACCGGGATCTTTCCCTGTCACTATTACAGGAAAGTACTAGAATTGATCACGGAACAAGGAAAGCATCTGACTGCGCTCAATTTGAAAGGGGTATGGGTTAAAGATGAACATCTACCTCTATTCTATCAGCTGATAAAGAATCTCACTAACCTAACGACTCTTAATATACCGTACATGGCGAATGATGAAGTGCTCAAATTCATAGGTGAACATAACAAAGTGCTCAAATTATTAGATGTGTCAGGTGAGACGGATATAACAGAGATTGGAATAGATGCCATGTTGACAGGCAATCCTCAACTCACTCAGAGTTTAACCGTAGTCAATATAGGTATTTACGGTGAAGAGAATGTGGATCACACAGATGTGGCTTTGTTGATACGACGCCTGCCTAACCTGACGAATCTAGGCAGCTATTCGTTTGTGGGTAAAGCTATTTATTACATTCACAACAACGACTGCCCGCCGGGATTTAAAACTAAATTACAATACATGCACGATGCTAGAACTAATTTAAGGACTATGAAAGCGATCGTCGCTCTGTGTCCGATGTTGGAGACAATATATTTAGAGGAGCCCGATCAAGGTGTGCTTCAATTAATAAAAGATTTGAGTTATGTAAATAAAATTAAATTGAATAAATTTCAATGTCACGAACTACATCAGTTGTTAGATAAAATAGGTTACAAAATTATAACGCTCATGCTTTCTGCTTCATTGGGGTCGTTCAACTTTACTAGGATAGCTGAAACTTGTACTAATTTAGAAAGTCTAGAATTCTATCAGATTCAAACGGCGACTCACGAAGAGGAGGTACCATTTAACAAGCTGGAACATATCGAAATAATACACGGTAACCTCTCTATGCAATGTTTGAAATATTTAATGACGTCCAGTCCTAGGTTAAAGAAGTTGATTATAGGAGATGAGATTCTTCTAGACGATTGTGATATGTCAAGGTAAGAATCTTTTAATACAAATAATTTTACTTTATTAAATGTATGGAAATATTTAACTCGTTTGGTAACCTCATTCCAGAAATATCAACCCCTAGATTTTGGAATCTAGTACTAGATTATCAAATAAATTTTCTTAGATATTCACTAAGAAAAAAAATTATTTAAAGCGCGTCTCGATTACATGTTTTTACCCCAATCTACGTATTTTTTCAGGATGCTCCGTCGTTACAAGTTCCCATATTTAGAGGCAATATGGTTTCCGAACGCTCCGCGGTTGTCCGCAGAGACTGTGGAATTACTTATCGAGTGCTGCCCCAAGCTTCAAAGTCTCGGCCAGCTCAGTGGCTGGCGCTTCACCCCTGACGAGATGATGCTCCTGCGCGCCATCTACGCGAGTACCAACACTGACATTATACTTTCACCACTGGGTATATTTCAACAAGGCAATTAAAGAATGATGTGACGGTAAATGTAATAAAATTAATATTAACATGTCGATAGATGGCAATGGTGTCATAATCTATAAGTTTTTTTATTTACACTGTAATATAATATTTAATTTATTAAATAAATACTAACAGGTTTACGATTGAAATCATTTTTAGAACATTAATTATTACCGTGGACACTATTTTTTTTTGTAGTTTTTCTGTTACAAACAGTAGAGAAATTTCTACTGCAAAAAATGGACCTAGATTGACTACGAAAACTGTGTATTTGAATTAAATGAATAGGTAATACTTTTAAGAAATCGTAAGTACTAACAAGATGTTTTGAAGGGAGGAATATTATACTACAGGACAAATGTTTCACCAAATAAAAATACAATTATTTTATTAAATTATTGAAACTTTTTACATTAAGAATAAGCTTTGGTTACACAGGATTAAAACACTAAATCAACTTTGACATAGAAAAGATCAGTCATGAGATCTCATTGATTAACAAAACACGTACTTAGTTGCATTGTAAAAAAAAAACATTTTATAGTATTTAGTTCCTTGAAAAATTTAAACAAATATGCAGTATTTTTAACGTTATCTTGTAGTTTACACCCACGAGAGTGTTTAACAAAAGCACTCTAATAATCAATGGGTTCTGTTTCTTGTATCGGTGGTGTGTTCTCTTGATTTTGTTCTTGTTTGTTTTTATGTTTCATCCTCAATTTAAACATCTTACACTCGTCCGCGCACTTTGTCGTTATAATACTTCTGTAAATGGGAAAAATACGCGTATTATTTCTTTGCGAAGTACTTATAATGAAACTATTTTTTTTTTGTTATTTATATAAATTTAATACATAGGTACATATCGTCAATTTTTATAAAGAATTTTTTGCATTTGAATTTCAATTTACTGTCGCTAAGGTTCGACCTATGTAATTTATCTATATTTGCACGTCTTCAATAAAGAAAGAAAAACAACACAGAATATTTTTATCCTGTAGTAGATTTGTGGTGACTTCGCAACTATGATGATATAGAGTACTTCAAGTAGCTAAATAAATTTAAAATAACTATAAAATGATAATGTTACTTACCTAACTAAATTCTCCTTGACCCTAAATCTGGATGTAATTTCCATAATGACGTCAGATACGATTTTGGGATCGAGGCACATTTTTGCTGGTTTGTTTCGGAAAGCGGGTGACCTTTTCCCAGTTAGAGAATGGGTGGCTAGAATTCTGAAAAATTATAAAATAAAATTACATATGTCTACAAATAACCGTGAGTTTTCACTGCAGAAACACAGATCAATGAGTTCTACATATAGGGGCGAAACGGCCACTTAAGCCTTTTCATTTTTATCACAATGAGTTTATTTTGCCGTATTGCATGATATAAAATATATATATTTTTTGGCTAGATCAAAATAAAATTTTAGGAAAATAGGTATATGAGAACAAATTGGTTATTTACATAAAACCCAATCGAACGATGGATCTATGGTAAGTAACCGCGTCGGGGTAGCAGTGAAGAGGCGGAGGTGACGCTCCGGCCTCTGTACTCATTACTTGGCGACTGTTTATCGTTATACCGATTACGTTAAAAATGAACTAAAATAATAACTTCAATATATTTACATTGCAATTGAATGCTTATTGCATTACCCAGTGTACGAGATATGTCATAATACTACTATGTTTAAAACTGCTCTCCTCCTTAGTTAAAAACAAAGTTTGTTTTTTTCACTTAGGGACGTAGGACCCATCCATCGACGGAGTAGAATTTATTTATGCATACACCATACCTTCTCGGGAATGTCGCAAGCAGTAGAGTTCTTGTTGCTATCGTGTAAGACTTCCAATTTACTTTTTTATATTTGTCTTTGTGTATCAGAGTTTTTCCACTTCCTATAGGTATCTGAAATTACAATGAAATGTTATATTGATATTAAGAATACATAATCAGAAGAACACAAAACGATTTTCTTAAAAAACGATTTGAAAAAATAATCGAATTATATTTACCCATTCTTCTTCTGTTATGTTGTCTGTCGTAGGATTTCGAACATCAGCTCTAGCATATTTATTGCTGATAAGGACATTGTCATCCGATCTATTGGATTCCACACTCTGACTTCTGTCACTTTCTTCACCCTCTGATAAATCCATAGTATTATTTACCACTGATGCGTTCGTATTTGTGCCATTACATTCTCTTGTAACAAAACCCGCCTGAGTTTTAAGATCTTTAAGCATTTGAAATAGTTTTCTGAAACCTGTTTTTATTTCTAAAATATCCTTTATATTGGCATTTTTAATTGATTCATTCGGTGGTGTGTTCTTCCTTGTTGAATCGGGTAATGATTTATTTACAATTTCTCTCTTATTTGCGGATTCGACATACCTACAACGTTTCTTTTTATCTACAATATTAGTTTGTCGCGGCTGTAAAACATTTGGTATAATTGCATTCGGTCTATGCAGTGGTATTGGCCCTTTTTTGTTTGCTCTTTTATTGGTGTATTGTTTCGTCGCGTTCGTTGTCTTGCTCATTTTGTTTTCTGGCTGGGAATTTAAAGTGAAATCGGTTAAGAAGATTAGTTATAATTTTAAAAACATATTTTTAAGAAGCCCGTCTGTTCTAAAGTAATACATTTTGTTCTAAAGTTGACTTTGGTTATTCTCTCGGGTCACATAAGTTGCCCTAATAATCTGGTGCAATAAATTAGTACTTTGGTAGTTATAAAGCACTAAGTTCGCACGGCTTTCTGTATTTCCTAAACTCTAATAGTACAATATTGGGTTTATTTTTAATAAAAAAATATTACCAAACAGTATTTCAATTATTTTTTTATTGTTTTATGTGGCGAACTATTTGTTCAATAAGATTTCGTTGTTTTACCTTTCAATGTTATAACGGTAATTGTAAACCATTTCAAAGAACACAATTACCTGCGGGTTTTACCTGCATCCCTTGAACGAGTTTAACGAAGTTATTTTCTGGTTTTCATAAGCCGTAACATATTTTCGAATTTGAGTTTTATTACTCTGTTCGTGATATAAAAATAATTACACGCTAATTGCGGAAAAGTATAGCAAACTGTCACCATTAAAACTATAATTTAGATGTATATTGCTATCACAAGTTTTCGACCTTATAGCATTGTGAGCGTCAAATTACAATATGGGTTGCAAATAAACGTCCTCGACTGTACCTCTGAGTCTTCAGATGAAAGGTTCTCATCGCTTGGTTCCCAAGATGATGCGCTAGACGAGAAATCCATGTCTTCTTGTTGGCCGCTTGGTCCACCTTCTTCCATTTTTAGGTCTATTATTTTATCAGCTCCTGGACCATTTCTTCCATCTATAAACATGGTATTACGGAATAAGAATCAAGTCCTAAGGAATACAATGATGATAAGACGAATTGACTCATTACATTACATACATAAATGTATTTTTATTATTGTTTGACATCATTTTGAAGTCGTAAAAAAACTTAACCGTTAGATCGTGGTAACGAAGCGCGCGAAGGGGAATATGATCCGGTAGAAATTATTGTAAAGGTGTACTGCATGGTGTGGAAACGATTCGACGGATTGCAGGCTTAACAAAGAGGTAAGTGACGTCAATGTACAAACTGTGAGTAATTAATTAAATATTTCAGTTTGAATTTAAAACACACAAGTAATAAAAAGTAACAAGTTAACTGAATAATTAGGGATTGTCCAATAGGAGCACTAGCTGATTTAGACTCAGGACATTATTGATGATAAATAAATATATTCAATAATTTGTATAAAGTATTACGGTATTTCTGTTTAATAAATAAGACACTTTCAACCGATACTAATCTACTTGAAATACGTTCCCGCTTCTATGTCTTAATGTTTTACTGGCAGCAAAAAACATACACGCAATTTTATTTCATAAATATTTCTATTGATTCCAATGAACCTTATAAAATGGGATATTTCGCAATCATAATACCATATCAACAACACATCCCTTTTGACATTTAAATTTAGTAGGTGATACTACCCTAGTACCCTTTGAATGCGCCGGAAAGTATTTATTCATTGTTTCTTTTTTAATTCCGCCCGGACCGTGTCGCGGGCGACAGCTAGTTCGAGAAAAAATAAGTAAATTAAAATACAAAATTTAACTCACTAGATAAGTGTTTCCGCTTTCTCACTGTACTTGTATCACCTTCCGACACCCCGATCTTAGACACCTCATGTTCTACTTTCACCATAGACCTTGAGTTCACAACACGGCCACTGCTCCATTCCTCAAACAGCCACTTCTCTATTTTACCTTTCGAGTTCATATCTAATAGATCATTTCGCACGGACTAGTTCCGAATGAATGAGGCCCTTCCCAAAAGTGCATTACATCGGTCCCAGGTAAAAGTTTCATTACGCACCCTTACTGCGTTATTATTGCATCCCCCGCCCCGTCTTTGTCGGAACAATAAGTTTCGCCAACGGCCCGATCTATAACAAAAACTTACGTTTTTTGCAAGCCATTTCTAAGTAAGTTTCTATCCGAAGATTTATTTTATTCCCTTCACGAGCTTCTTTGTCATTAGGCGCATTTAAATTACTATCCTATTTTTATATATATTTTTTTATCTTTGAAGTCTCTTTGAAATCATTTAATTATATTCATTTCACTATGTAGCTTTATAAAAATGGAAACAGAATCAATTTATGAATTGACTAGTTATCGCCCGCGACTCCGTCCACGCGGAATTAAAAAGCTTATAAGTAACCTATGTGCTATTCCAGACTATGTTCTATATATATGGCAAATTTCATCAAGATTCGTTGAGCCGTTCCGGAGATACCATCTAACAAACATCCATCTATCCTATCCATTCATCTAAACTTTCGCATTTATAATATTAGCAAGATTGTTGAAAAGCTATTGATTGAAATTATATCTATTAAGTTTACCAGAGAAGAAAACAATTTACATCTATATAACAAAAACAGATATCACACAAGATCTTTATCTAGCACAATATCGATTTCATTTTTGTAGAACACCGTTTCTCGCTTCCGGGATCAACTCACTCTACACCCTAGTATTCGCTATGAACTTTGGTATTTTAAGCTTGCTACAGGCAAACTGAAAGTGTGCAGCGGGTTTTAGACTACCCTCTATTGTTGGGAGAGGTCGGTATAAAGATTTAATAGGTTGGTAACACCACGACAAAGTGTTTTATTTTCCCTTCATTATTTAAATATGTGTACAAAGAAATAGAGGTAAAACATGTTTTTACATTTTATTTAAAATTAAATCAATTTTATTTAAAATATCAAAAAACGCATGTAAGTTCGTGTTTCGTGCCTTCATTGCAAGTCTATGACACGGTAATAATAATACCGTGAGTGAGAGAGATACAGTTATACACAATTCCTGTGACGTGACAAAGACAGGGATAACTATCTTCCGTCCCTTTCTGCGTACCAGGGTTTGGGGTTTGTTTGGAACAAAGGTTGTCCCCTACAAACAACCTAGGTTGTCCCTAACAAAGTTTGACATTCGTGCTATTTTTCGAAAATTGTGAGTACTTAGTGGCTGTAATTGTGCAAAAATATTTTGATATTACAGTTTTAGTTAGGTAAAGTTTATAAAACATGGTATACTGCTGTATCGTCGGTTGTAAAAGCACCTCCGTGAAGTTGGCCCTCTCACTTTAATTTTTTTAACTTTTTTTTACGCAAATCGTTTGAGAATCGTTTGAGAGGGTTTGAGAGAAAAGAAATATCGTTTGAGAGTTCCTACTTTCTCCGTAAAAACAATTTCAAATTCTAGTGTGAAGTTGGCCCCTACACTTTACTTTTTTTTCTTTTTTTCAATGCGAATCGTTAGAGAGTCGTTTGAGAGACATTAAGAGAAAAGAAATATCGTTTGAGAGTTTTTACTTTTTCTGTAATAAATATTTTAATTCTGGGCATCGAAAGTTACAAATCGATTTTCCTTTTTTTCCGAATTAAATATGGCAATCATGCACTTGGACGTTTCAAATTTATTGTGTAGGTAGAGAATGGTAAGAGAGTGATTGAGAGAAAAGAGAAATCGTTTGAGAGTTAATACTTTTTCTGAAAAATATATTTCAATGTCGGAATATAAAGTAACAAATCGATTTTCCTTTTTTCCGAATTAAATATAGCAATCATCCACTTAGACGATTCAAATTTATGGTGTAGGTAGGGAATGGTAATAGAGTGATTGAGAGAAAAGAGAAATCGTTTGAGAGTTAATACTTTTTCTGAAAAATATATTTCAATGTCGGAATCGAAAGTTACTAATCGATTTTCCTTTTTTTTCGAAATAATTATGGCAATCATGCACTTAGACGTTTCAAATGTATTGTGTAGGTAGAAAATGATTAGAGAGTGATTGAGAGAAAAGAAAAATCGTTTGAGAGTTAATACTTTTTCTGAAATATATATTTCAATGTCGGAATCGTAAATAACAAATCGATTTTCCTTTTTTCCGAATTAAATATGGCAATCCTGCATTAAGACGTTTCAAATTTATTGTGTAGGTAGAGAATGCTTAGAGAGTAATTGAGAGAAAAGAGAAATCGTTTGAGAGTTAATACTTTTTCTGAAATAAATGTTTCAATTTCGGAATCGAAATTAACAAATCGATTGTCCTTTTTTCCGAATTAAATATGGCAATCATCCACTTAGAGGATTCAATTTTATTTTGTAGGTAGAGAATGCTTAAAGAGTAATTAAAAAAAACAGAAATCGTTTGAGAGTTAATACTTTTTCTGAAAAAAATATTTCACTGCCGGAATGGAAAGCTACAAATCGATTTTCCTTTTTTTCGAATTAAATATGGGAATCATGAGGATAAACGATTCAAATTTATTGTGTAGGTAGAGAATGGTTATAGATTGATTTAAAGAAAAGATAAATCGTTTGAGAGTTAATACTTTTTCTGAAATAAATATTTCAATTTTTGAGATTTGTAAGTTTTTGAAAATCGATTTGTTACTTACGATTCCGAAATTGAAATATTTATTTCAGGAAAAGTATCTACTCTCAAACGATTTCTCTTTTCTCTCAATCACTGCCTAATCATTCTCTACCTATACAAAAAATTTGAAACGTCTAAGTGCATGATTGCCATAATTATTTCGGAAAAATAGGAAAATCGATTAGTAATTTTCGATTCCGACATTGAAATATATATTTCAGAAAAAGTATTAACTCTCAAACGATTTATCTTTTCTCTCAATCATCTCTAAGCATTCTCTACCTACACAATAAATTTGAAACGTCTTAGTGCATGATTGCCATATTTAATTCGTAATAAAAGGAAAATCGATTTGTAACTTTCGATTCCGACATTGAAATATTTATTTCAAAAAAAGTATTAACTCTCAAACGATTTCTGTTTTCTCTCAATCACTCTATTACCATTCTCTACCTACACCATAAATCTGAATCGTCTAAGTGCATGATTGCCATATTTAATTCGGAAAAAAGGAAAATCGATTTGTTACTTTCGATTCAGAAATTGAAATATTTATTTCAGGAAAAGTATTAACTCTCAAACGAATTCTCTTTTCTCTCAATCACTCTCTTACCATTCTCTTCCTACACAATAAATTTGAAACGTCCAAGTGCATGATTGCCATAATTATTTCGGAAAAAAAGGAAAATCGATTAGTAACTTTCGATTCCGACATTGAAATATATATTTCAGAAAAAGTATTAACTCTCAAACGATTTATCTTTTCTCTCAATCACTCTCTAAGCATTCTCTACCTACACAATAAATTTGAAACGTCTTAGTGCATGATTGCCATATTTAATTCGTAATAAAAGGAAAATCGATTTGTAACTTTCGATTCCGACATTGAAATATTTATTTCAAAAAAAGTATTAACTCTCAAACGATTTCTGTTTTCTCTCAATCACTCTATTACCATTCTCTACCTACACCATAAATCTGAATCGTCTAAGTGCATGATTGCCATATTTAATTCGGAAAAAAGGAAAATCGATTTGTTACTTTCGATTCAGAAATTGAAATATTTATTTCAGGAAAAGTATTAACTCTCAAACGAATTCTCTTTTCTCTCAATCACTCTCTTACCATTCTCTTCCTACACAATAAATTTGAAACGTCCAAGTGCATGATTGCCATAATTATTTCGGAAAAAAAGGAAAATCGATTAGTAACTTTCGATTCCGACATTGAAATATATATTTCAGGAAAAGTATTAACTCTCAAACGATTTCTCTTTTCTCTCAATCACTCTCTTACCATTCTCTACCTACAAAATAAATTTGAAACGTCCAAGTACATGATTGCCATATTTAATTCGGAAAAAAAGGAAAATCGATTTGTAACTTTCGATGCCCAGAATTAAAATATTTATTACAGAAAAAGTAAAAACTCTCAAACGATATTTCTTTTCTCTTAATGTCTCTCAAACGACTCTCTAACGATTCGCATTGAAAAAAAGAAAAAAAAGTAAAGTGAGCGGGCCAACTTCACACTAGAATTTGAAATTGTTTTTACGGAGAAAGTAGGAACTCTCAAACGATATTTCTTTTCTCTCAAACCCTCTCAAACGATTCTCAAACGATTTGCGTAAAAAAAAGTTAAAAAAATTAAAGTGAGGGGGCCAACTTCACGGAGGTTGTAAAAGCCGTAGTGAGCGAAAAGAGAAAAACATAACCTTTCACTCGTAAGTACTGAAACTACGCACTTATTCACATGTATTCATACAAAATAAGGAAGAAAATACAAACTAGTTGTTCTTTACAGTCTTTGTAATAACTAATATGTTAAAATACGGGTAAAATCAGCTAAAATAAAATAGTATTTTTCGAACATTATGCGCCCAAACGCAGATGTCATTTGTGTCAAATAATATACTGTGGATCTGGGAAACAAGCGGCCATATTAAACTTCTTTTCAAATTGGTTGGTTATTACCCGTAAAAATAATACCACCATCTTGTTGTAAAAATTACCCTGAATTTAGGGGAAATAAATTATAGTATGTATAATGTATATAAATGAAACAATTCACATTTTTTATACTATTTTCAACAGATTTCAAAAGGAGTTTTTAATTCTGGTATATGCTGTGTTTTTAAATATTTGATACTTTCTTATCCCGTTGATTTTAAAGAGTATGCTTTTTAATTTGTCCCATGTAAATTTTGTTTCTTAGAAATTACAATCAAAATAGTTTAATATTAAGTAGTTTTACATGTAGTGTTCACTGTAATGATATACAGAGTAATTTAAAATTATATGACTATAATATTGGTATGTTTTTTGTAGCTTTTTATGAAGACTTAGGGCTTCGTGCATATCGAAGAAAAATAGGACATCGTTTGAATGCTCGTCTAATGGACCTAAGACTGAAGAGATGCCGCGCTTTGTTGAAGCAGTACGCGGGAAAAAAATATCGGGAAATTCTTTTTTTGGAGTCACTCAAGACATCCTTGATTAAGGCAGCCGCCGATATTGACATGGACCTCGTTCGTGCTGCGATAGACAACTGGCCGAGCAGATTGAAGGCCTGTATTCAAAATCACGGATGTCATTTTGAGTAAACTTTAGTGTCATAAGAATCTATGTTTTGTTAAGTTCATTTTGGTATATAAATGGTCACATAATGAATAAACTTGTTTCAATTATTTTATATTAAACATGCAACAGAATTTATGACCTAAGTATTACTAAAAAAATCTGTTTACGTAATCTTAGTCACATAAACAAAAATTACGCATTGTTTTTTATATTTATTACGTTTATTAATTACAATTTAATTGGGAATATATAAATTGGTCTATATTAAATTTTATCGTAATTATTCATTTTCGGGACAAAACAAATAACTGGTAACCCCAATCCTTTTACTTATATATAGGTATAGTCTATAGTACTCTCTATCTGTCCCTTACGGGTGAACGCGCATGCCATATCTATATAATTCTTCATCTGAGCTTCATTGTGATTTTTTTGTCTGTCTTCGTATTATCAATGACGTTGACATTTACAATGTTGACAGTTGAGTTTGACGTGCATTCCACGGTTTTGGTTGTTTTTATTATAGGTTATGTCATATGGTTGTTTGAAATTTTAATTAATAAATTATTTTATTACAAAAGCAAAAGAAAAAAATCAGTTATATAATTCATACTATAGTGAATTGGACTCAATATGAGTACGGATGCAGCAGTTTTGAAAAGAAAAAAGACTACGATCAGTAAGGGAACAATTAAAAAAACTATAAAAAACGTTATTTGTCGACCCGATGCAGTGTATTGGTAAGCCTTTTGATGGGCATTATTATGTTTTACATCTTTTAATATTCTTTAAGCAATTTTAAGGCAGATTACAATTTTTCTTAAAAATATATATATATAATTTTAGGCCAGCAGTAACAGAAGCTGAAGGGAAAGAATTAGTAACTATACTTAATAAGTACAAAGTGGATATACCGGAGTTCAAAAAGCCACATTGGAAAGATATAAAATTATTACCTAAATCTGAAAGACCTAAACAACCTCCTATCAAGTAAGTTTTATTGACATTTAATACAATTTCTTTAGTCATCATGTCTTAGTTTACTTCAGCAAAAATAAAAAATTAATATCTAGATTATAATTTCGATATACCAGTGTATGAGATTAATTAGATTTTATTTTTATGATGTATTTCAAATTTAGAAATCATTTTTCTATTTTACTATAGTTATCTAATAATGGCAAAACATTACTGTCCACAGGCGAGTTGAAGGGCTTGTTTTCGGTCTATCTGAATGTCTAAACTTAGTAGAAAATCGACAAATAGCTGCTTTAATTATAGAAAATGATGTAAACCCAAAAGCCATAGTACATCCACTACTTGAAGCATGTCATAAAACTTCAACACCTGTGTTATGTATGACTGGTTTAAAGAAAATTAGTTCTAGCAACTTTGGGATAGCAACAAGCTGTTTAGGAATAAAGCTTAATATTTTAACAGATGTTACAAAGAAGATTTTAGAAATATCAAGAAAACATAATCCTCATAATGTACAAGAAATGTCTGTTATAAATGTTACTGGCATTGAAAAAGACAAGCAAGATATTGATATGAAAGATAGTATAGTAAATATTAAAACAGAATCTGATGCAACTAGTAATGTTTCACATTATCCTTATCTGTATAGAAATGATAAAAAAAGAGTATTTGTACCAGCAAGTATTGAAAAGGCAGAAAAAATTCAGAAAGATTTTATCGGTCAAGACTTCATTGCGATTTCTTCTAATGATGTGAAGGACAGAAAAGAGTACAAGAAAATGATTGTAAAAAGAATATCTAACAATCCAAACAGAGTAAAGGTTAAATGATCATAATTATAATAAATTGTGTTTTAAATTAAAAGTCATATTTCAAATAAAATCATTTATTTTATAATAATGTAAGTTTTATAATATAATGTCAAAAAAGACATAAAAAAACACATAAAACATTCCTATAAAAAGGAATTCACTTATTCTACTCAAAAATTGTTACAGGATTTCCATTATAATATATTTAGAATTTTCCTATCACATTTTTAGAGTACATAATTAAATTTCATCAAAAATCATTACTCAAATTTATAAAGGCTTCTCCATTATCCAGGTTCGACTGTATTATGTGACCTCTGTAACATGTAGCTTACGTATTTAAGCAATCAACTTTATATAACTTTGTACAATATCTAATTGCAAGCTACATGCTACCTCTGATATAAAAAACATATACAAGAAAGTATAAAAATTATATTGTAAAATTTGCATACAAAAGTATTGATTGATGATGAAATTTCACACTTAAATTATATTAAAACACATCACTCCATAGTTTCAATGGAACATGTCGCGGAGTGGAGAAAGCGGGTAGATAAAATTTATCTTACATTTTCATTCGATGCATTGCATTTAAAGTTTATTCAAGTTCAATTCAATATAAATCAAACAATTGAGAATTGTCATAGAATATATCTTTACAATAATAACTAAAACACTCATATTTCTGGCCTTAATACTCATTCTAAAGTTTACTAAAATAATTATGAACAAATGTGTCAAAAGAACAACTCTTACTTGTGGGTTGTCACTGTCAAAAAATATATAAAACATATCTTCATATTTATTTTTTAAAAACAGGAAAAAATATGTTTTTATACATATTTTTTGGCAATGGAAACTCACGTTTATAACGTAATAATCTATTTATAATTTAAAAAATAGTACATAGTACCAATAACGATATATAGTTAATGAAAGCTATAACTACACATTTTAAACTTGTGCATATAAAATATATATTTTGTTATATAACAAAAATCTAGTTGAATGAAAATACGAAATATATAAATTATATATAAGGCTTCATGCCATGACCATATACATCTTTTTTATTTTACATGTACTAACTATTACTCATATATATGTACAATAAACTTAATACATATTACACGGAATAAATGTATATCATATATATGAAGTTTATTGTGGTCAAGTGTCATATAAAAGTTGAACCGAATTTTTACGAAATGTCGTAATTTGTACAAACTTAAAAAATAAACTTAATACGAAATTATTAAATAACACATACACTTCCCAGAAGTATATGATGCAATAACTTCGACAGTAATGAGACACTCTTGAAGGCTACCAAGCTACTAAGGCTGTGTGATGATATATTACAATGATTCTATTTCAGTCCAATTGGTTTTAAAATTTGATATCTAATCAAATTCCAAAATCATCTTGTAACATGTTTTCAAGTGGGATGTGCTACTGATACGGTGAACATATGATCTCCATTTCAAAATGAAACGGAGGATAATTCGAGCAGCAATAAATAGACAATTAATGAAAGGAGAGGCGCGGAAGCGGCGCTTCGCTCGGCCGGCACCTGTCCAAGATGATAGCGCACATCTTCTGCGCGTCCGTCTCCTCGGGGAAGGTGGCCATCGCCTCTGCGACGTGCGCTTCGGGGAAGATCCCTGCGAGGTGGAAGTGCATGCGGCGACGCGCCTCCCACTGCTGCAGAGCGCCCTCTGAAGCGCACGGAGACAGCGACATAGCGCCGCCCGTCGCGCCCGCCGCACCCGCCGCGCCCGCCGCGCCCACCGCGCCCGCCGTACCCACCGGCGCCGACGCCACGCGCCCGGCCGCCGCGTGCCTGTGGGCGTGCAGTCTCGGGTCGCAAGCCGGGTTCAGTGTCAGCTGACGCGCCAACTTTCTGTGCGGGTTCGAGTGATTCGGATGGGTTTCCTGCGGCGGCTGCGAGGGGCCGGGCACCACCTGGGCGCGGTCGAAGTGCGTCGCCAGGGTCGCGTCGGGCACCCGCGGCGCGGCGGAGTGGGCGCGCGCCAGCGGCCGCTTGTTGTCCGCCGGCCGACCGCTCGGCGGCAGGCTGAGCGTGTGCAGGTCGCGGGCTTTCATCGCTTTGGCCGCCCGCTCGGACAGCTTCTCTGCGACCGGCTTGTGCGGACGTCCGGCGCGTTCCGGATGATGGAATTTGCACTTGTTCCCGTATGTACACTTTCGACCGTAGGGGCAGGCGGGTGGTGGGTCCGTTTTCGAGGGGGGAGCGCGCAGGAATGCATCCAAAGTGGGGCCGGATCTACCGAGGGGATCATCCGGAGGCATGAAGCGGTCGTTTACGAAGGAGAACATGAGCAGGCGCTCCTCGACGACCTTGCGGAAGTCGGGGCTCTCGGTGGCGAGGTCGCGGTAGTTGTCGTTGGAGACGACGATGCCGTCGGTCTCGGCGGCGAGACGCAGGATGTAGCGATCGTCGTAGCAGATGAGCCGCTTGCCGCCGAGGTGCCGACTCGGCGTGTACACCAGCACCCGCTCTCTCTCTAGTCGGTCGAGGGCGTCTCTGTCCGCCACCGGATTGTCGGGTCGTGAAGCCTCTTTCCGCCATTTCGGTACGAAGACGGTTATCTCCTTGTGGCCTCGCGCTCGGAACCAGTCCACGCATATCTCTATACCGCGACACGAGAACACTTCTTTGTTACCGTGGCTGAAAACAAAACAGTTTTTATAAATACTTTCAGAAATACCGCAGCACAATATTATTAATAATGTCATAGATTTTTTTTTAATTCCTTTTGTAATAAAGCTATTTAGTGTCTTAGTTTTATTTATATGTACCGTAAAGCTTGTAATTAGTTGATAATTATTTAACTAACGCCAAAAATTTATCGGCAGTCTGCAAAGAGTTTCAACGTGCAACATACACGTAGAAAACTGGTTTCTCAAAAGTTTAGGTTACATAATGTTGCACGGTGCGTTACCTCATGGCGACGTTGCTGCCGTCGATGACGACATGTCGGAGCGGCGCGCGCTCGGCGCTGGGCTCGGGCTCGGCGGGCGCGGGGGGTGACAGGGGGCGCGCTGGCCTCTGCGCCGCTAGCTTGATGAGCTCGCCTAGCAGCTCGTTACGCGGGGGGTCCGGCCCCAGCCGCTGCAGGGCGGTGCGCGCGAGCCGTTCCGAGTAGCCCAGCTTTACCGCGAAATCGATCTTAGCCTGGTGAATGTTAAACACATTAACACAAATCTCTAAACATAGCTAACTAATCCCTAAGTTATAAAGCGAGAAGTTACAGGTTTTGATATATTTTAAAACTAGAGTTTAGCCTCGTACTATATATTAACTACTACATACAGTATGTGGTTATTACTGACAAAAAAGTTTTCTGGCTTTTTAACGTGCCTTAGGTTATAAAAACGCAAAAAACTTGTCTTATCAAGTATCCTAAACAAACAAGACAAACATGATCCATTGCTTTATTGATGGACAGTAATTCTCGATTTGCACCTACATATTTAAATACAAATACTTCGATCATTAGAGAATTATTAGTGCTTCAAACCAAGGCCGTTAAAATGGCATCTAGAAGATTTAAATAAATTAAGCATCTATACGTAAATCTAAAATAGTGAAAGTAAATGCGAGTTGCAATATTATTACTGAACATGAGACTTACGTCATAAATATATCTTGTCTATTTCAATGTTATATATCTAAGGAAGCTGCTATTAATTAAATCTTATCATTCTAACGACATAAGTTGTATATACAAATATATAAAGTTATTTATTTGAGGCCCAGTGACGCACGTGCCATATTTTCTTGATATACGAGTGCGTCAGTAATACAGTTCCGCTCATAAACAACTAGATAAGTTTCTATGTCTCGTGCTATTATCACTGATGCGAAAAAAAGAATGACCTATTTTCTATCTGACATTGAAAATCCATATCAAATTATTAATAACTAGCTTTTACCCGCGACTCCGTCCGCGCGGAATAAAAAATAGAAAACGGGGTAAAAATTATCCTATGTCCGTTTCCTGGTTCTAAGCTACCTGCCCACCAATTTTCAGTCAAATCGATTCAGCCGTTCTTGAGTTATAAATAGTGTAACTAAACACGACTTTCTTTTATATATATAGATTTTCAAAACAAAGTATGTGCATTGAAGAAACTTTCGCAAAAAATTTACGGATAGAGGGTCAAACATAATATATGAAAGTTCTGTTTTAAAACGGTCTCACTCTGCGTCCAGCTGTCGCTAATTGCATTTGATAAGCCCGGGGGGGCACATCGGCCACACTTTCTCCTTTTATTTATCATTTCACTTAAATTATTTTCATAATTTAAATATATTAATTTCTAGACTAATCTTTAAAGCTGACGAATCTTATAACTAATTAAAATATTAATAGATATAAAATCGAAAAACACAATTAAGTTAAATTAAGTCACAGGTTGGTTGGTAATCCTCAACTTGAGGTTTGGTTATAAAAGGAAGTCAAAGACATATAGATAACTCCTCTGAATTGAATTAACCTCTGTATATGAGAGTGAATAATTCAAAAGGTACATTGATTCTGTGACCAGTGTGAAATAGCAAACATCTCGCGAATCGAGGACGCATCAATTAGCGATGCAGCCTGAATATGCTCCACGTAATCAGTTTAACGCTAAATTATGGTAGCACTGATTCTCTTCTATGCACAGAGTTGCTAACTGAACGATGTTTGTAGTATAGTTTACCGTAACCGGTAAACGTGCTAAACAAATAAAACTAAACTTTATTCTAAAAATACCTTAAAAATATTGAGCCTTTTATTAATTTACTTAATTTAAAGTTATAAATCATATTTATGATATTTTTTTTTACTCACTTTACTACCTAACATTAATAAACGCACATTGCAGCACTTAGTATGAACCGAAGAAAAATAATTTTGATAAATTCGTTAAAAAAAAAACGCATCATTTGCATGTCCTATATGGATAGTTAAAAATATAAACTGCTTGCTGCAAAGAATGAAAAAATGTATGCCCATACCAATTAATTTTCACGGTTTTTTAGGGTTAATAAGTTAAAAGGTTACAATGTCATTTATTAGTACGAATCCTTTGTAAGTCAAATTCTAAGATCTTGATTATTTGCTACTTTATTTCTTTACCTGGTTGGGCTGCGGTGGTGGCGCTAATGTGACATACTCCGCGAACTCTGCCGCGAGTGTGTCGGAGGGCGTGCGCGAGGCGGTCCGATGTCCTCCATCATCATCGCATTCAGAGTCGTAGCTGGAATCCTCGCCGCGCTCACCCGACCAGCCCAGAGATGACTCCACATATTTCTGGTAACAAAATAAAACTATAACTAAATGTTTTTTTAAGAAAACAATTCATTTAATGTCATATCCAATCGCCTGGCCATTTATAACCTAAAGAAGCAAATGATTTACAGGTGTGTTGTCGTCGTTAGCGGTTTTTATATTTAAAATATTGCAATCAAGATGGTATTAAAGTAGTAGACAGAATACATCGTTTCGTATGCCCTTGACACACCTTTTTGTTGATAACTTCGTTCTCGATAAGATCTCTTCCTCCTCTGTTTAGGTTTATTAACATTTTATAATTGAAAGCTTAATATAAATTACAAAGTCATAGACACGCAAATTAAAAAAGAAACCTACAGTGAACAGAACGTGTCTAACATAATTAATTCGGCATAATTTCGTAACAAGAGTTTAAGCTATGCAACTATGCTAGGCAACCTTGAATTAAGAAAAAAAACTCTTAGTTCGATGAATTCTTTAAAAAAAAAATGATGACACGATTTTTTTTCTCACTCTTGTTATTTCCAAAACTTTAGTTCTGAAACTATAAGTAAGATTTTGTGTCTTTGAATTGATATTAGTGAATCAATAAAAACATTACAACCCGGATAAACTAATTACATAAAACAATTAGAAACTCTCGTTGAAAAATAACCTTGAGTCCCACGCTTCTACCTCTAAGATTGTTTTATTTTTTTAGGACCACTCAATAAAAACAAATGATTGTAATATATAAAAGTAAGAATTACCTAAAAAAAAGCTGTTATAGTCGACGGTAATGAAGTGTTGTTTTAGTGAATCAACAGATACTATCTCAATATTAATCGATTCAAATGGATTTCAAAGGATGTATTATTTGAAATAAGACAGCATATTTTATTGGTTGTCTAAAGAATGAATAACTATTTTTTGAATCATTCATTGATTGTTAGAAATCGTAATAAAATATTTAACCCAAAGATTTAAATTCTGATTGTAGTTGTACTTAGAGGTAAATAATAGTTTCAATTTCTTTATTACAAGTGATGGAATAAAAACTCACATAAATTAACTTGTATTTTAGGTTTAATACCATTACTGCTTTATTAAATTCTAAAGGATAAAAATAACATTTTAAAGTATACATAATAAAATGAACTGGCAACCACAACGCCAAAACAAATAACATATATAAACTTGTGAGCTCAACCAGATATAAACTAGGTTCCAAGACTATAATTTGAACAGATATCTACATACTATGTAGGATATTATTCCACTAACAGTAAAAGCAACCGAGTAGAATCCCGCTACTAACTGTGAGTTTCCGAGACCAAAATATACGTTTAAAACATAGTATTATTTCTGTTTTGACAGAGATACTCAGATGGGATAATGATAAGTTTTATACAGAGAATTTAGTCTTAGCAACCCACCGTTAAACTTCTAATTGCTCTCCTCAATAAGGATAGACCAAAATAAAGGTTGAATTTATTCAATCGTGACATTGATGCAAATACTGTTAACATCTGCGTGTCAAAATATATTGCACACGTAATAGTAACTATTGGTAAAATCTCACTGTATACACAATATATTAATGGTAGTTTCGTACTTATTGGCAAAATTAAAAGAATTACATCGTCTGTGTTTATCATGAATTTGATATAGTGATAAATTACAACTACAAAGACGGTTGTAAACAGTGTAACGCTGCAGTTAAATCGTGTAATGTAGTTCACACAACGATCAAATTCAAATCTGGTCCATTTATACTGTTAGCAACAAATGAGACATTGGCTGAAACAAAATCTAATCTCAACTTCTTATAGCAACGATTATTTCTTCATATACACGTTGATCAGTTCCAGGCAATAATTCATTTTATTAATTACATAACTTGTCAGATTGTAGAAGATATATTAGACCCGGAGTAGGAAATATCTGTTCGATTTGAAAATGTCAGAGTTTAATTTATGAGATTAGTTGCAGTTTTTGGACGGGTTGATGTTAATCAAATAGCATCCTCGTGACATTTTAGTGTATCATCTAGTTTGAATATTACCTTATTTGATATAATTTATGAAATCTATTCATCTAACACTTAGAAAATGTTTTAGTAAACTTCGGAAGTATGGTTAGTAAAAAAGAATTTAAATGTAAACTAAATGTCCGACTAAGATTAAATTTCCTTTATAAATTTCTATAATAAAAGCTTTTCCTTTGAACTTAAATTGCAATGTATTTTTGTTTGTAATCATTTTACTAAAAGTTTCGTTAGTTAAAACAAAATTTTGGAACCGCTGGATACAGTACAGTATAAATAAATGTAAATATTATATGTAGTATAGTGTGTGCGGTTGTGCGGCGCTTCGCTCGCGTAGGACAGGGTCACGAGGGCGTCGAAGCGGATCTACCTGATGATCATTGACCTTTGCCGTGTTAACAACTCTCGATCGCTAACGTATCGCTCGTTATTCATTCCAACAATCAAAATCCGCAAAAGTCTCACCCACACGCCGCAAAACATTCAATGGACCTATATCGCTCCGTCGAGTTTCTAGCGCTAAAACCAGTTATCGATTTTACTCGAACAGCAAAACTAAAATTAATTCTTAGTCATTGCAACATCCGTGTCGAGACCGGCGTTCACTCAACTTGGCCGAGAATCCGAGATCGAAATTCTGATTACGGATTATGTGTCGCCCCGCACTCTCGCGTCTCCGGCAAGCGCGCGGCGAATTCGGTCACCATTCTATGCGGACCCTTGTCGAATATAAAAGAGTATATAATGCATTCTTTATATAACTACGTAAATTACATAAAACGGAGTTTGTTATTTGATAATTTGAGCTTTCGTCTTTCCTTGCTGGGGTAGCAGACAAGCAATCATAGTTTGATTATCACACAGGTTACAAAAACATGGGTACCAACTAATCTTTTGAGGAAAACAATGTGCACCGATGGAACTCTGATACTGTCTAATATAGAAATATCAAGATGACATATTAAATAGGAAAAAATCGAATTGAAATGAGAGGCTGTGGTTAAGGATGTCTTTATACAATTTGCATATAGAGAGAAAAATATTACTGAATATTTATTTATTTAAGATCCCAACTCGTTTAACATTGACCGATTATATTATTAACTTACATATACCGAGTAATTGTTTAATAATTATGGTATTAATGTACTAATATGCGCCTTTATATGTCTAAATTGTGACTGTAATTCTTCCCAAAGTCAGAAATTTCAAAAATTAAGGTACTGTCTTAATGAAAGTTTAATTAGAGTTTTGAACTTAATCTTCTTAAAGTTATCTGATGTAAATATGTGCAAGCAAATGAAACATAATCCTTTCTTAAGATTCTGTTTATATTCCAATCAATCATAAGAGGTAATTTACGTTCATAATGACTTATACATTAAAAACTCATCATTGAGACATTTTCGAAAACAATTATTTTTTGTCCAATTTCTTGTGCATCTTTGTCACAATTAAATTTCGTTGTTTTATGATAAAAAATCATAGCCTATGATAAGTATGGATAATGTAAAAGTACCTTTGTAAAAGTGATTTTTATTAGTTTACGAGTTTACCTATTTTAATAAAACATAATCGACTATATATTCCATTTAAGCAGTATAAATGAGATTTCTGAAAGGTTTTGTGACGACGCCATGACTATACTTTGTGGAAAGCATTACCACTAAGACAACATAGTTTAAACTAAATATCAACGGTATTTTATTAGCAAGATTAATATTTCTGCATCGTGTTATATTGCAGCACGACTTCCTCAATAGAGCGACGGACATGACAAATTCTTCGATGTCAGCGATCACGATTATGCAGTTAGCTTATTACACTTTATTAGTCAGGGTTAATATTGCAAATGATATCATCTGAAATAATGAAACATTTTAAAAAATTTAATCTTCGGTAAATAATGCAACAATAAGTCATTTACGTAGCTTTTTGAATGATGTTCAAATATTATATGAAGATTATAATTTAACATTTATATATAAATATTTAATGGGCAGCAGTGATCTTAACATTACCGCTGCAGTCGCGGAAGCGCGGGTCTCTCGAGCCGGATGCAACTTTCTAAAACACGAGTCGCGTACCAAAGACGTAAGAAATCACCGCTGCTGAATTAAACTTGGATTTTTTTTTGTAATTTTACAACGACAAAAGTGTTTTGTTTTTGGTTAGATTACGTAACGAAATTTTGTGTTCTAATCACATCTTTGTGCTTGTCTTTAGTTGATAGTTGTAAGGGTTTAAAACATTAGTAAATCTATTACAAATTTTTGGATTCCTAATTTGACGACAAATTTTAAATTGCCGTACAAACATGACCATGTCTAAAAATATGAAAAATAAAGTTACGTAACCACAAATTATCCTCAATGAACTGTGCGCACAATTAATCATGAGTGCTCTTCTGGGGAAAAATGACGTATACGAGGTGTAATTAATTAATAACGACCGTGACAAGTTAAAATCGTTAAGCTATTGGAAAGAACTCGATTGACTTCAAAACAAAGGTGTTCCTCGCTAGAAGCTGGTGTTAAAAAACAACCATTTGGATTCCCCCGCGCAGACCACGCGCTTACGTTAGCCGCAGTTTTGTTGTTTACGTTTTTTTTCCTGCTCCGCGGTCGTATTACGCAGCAGCGCGACTGCGTCATTCAAACTGGAGCATTTTTCAAGTAAACATTGGTAGTTTGAAGGTTTTATTTCTTCCGTGTCTTTGGAATAATTATAACACGAGAATACTAGGAGGGAATAACCGTAACGGAGTAAGATAGGTAGTAGTCAAGGATTTTACGCCTGTCTCTGTTACGGGTAAGCAATTCCCATAGGGGATCTGGTTACTGTTTCTTTTCTAAGCTGGCCATCATAGTAGGAATAACGTAGCCATAAAAATGTACTAAGAAAATTAATGTGCAAATGGAATGGTACCTACAAGAGATGAAAGGACACTTCCTCGGCTCGACAGAACCTTGAGTAGAGGTGTTTGAGATTTGTATGCAAATCGTCAATGTCTGTTGAAAGTTGTTTATATATCTCGCTTTATGAATGCTCATAAACACTGCAAACGTTTTCTAACCTTAGACAGGTTACGTTTCATCAAGGAAGTGGATAAAACAAGATTTCAATCATTGTTCTGAATGATTGTTGTTATGTTAACCGAATGGGTATTTTGGTCTTCGAACTTTTTTTATTTCTAAGCCATATACGTCATAACTTTGGTTTTCATCGCCCTGACAAATTTTGAGATCACCTGATCGACATTATAGTACCGACGTTAGTGTACTTGCCGAGTTTTGAGCAGAGTGCCGTTCATGTTAAACAATAAATTATATTGGCACCACACGTCCCAGTTAAATTTTAGAGGTCGCACGAATTGCTCGGATCGCTGCCGTCGATCGATATCTCTACTTTAGGGTTGCCATTTCATATTTATCGCCGTAACGTATGATATAAACTTTTGTTACATTAATTTATGTCATTTTGAAGCTATATCTCCTAAAATCAAAAGCTAGCGAACGAGATCCGGCTCGTTTTGAAAATTTATGTCATGCATTCATGTAGTCGTATTTCTCACGTAACTACGATAGATTTATAATTCAAAAGATAATTATTTCAATTAGCAAAATTTCTAAGGATTCTTTGAAAACTGACAACCCTGTGAAATCTAGAAGGCTAAGTATTATTGCATCAGCTGTGCGAGCGTTGGGCCATACTGCGTGAGTTCCGCTATCTTTTTTTTTAATATCTCGAACAGGTCACCAATCTCAAAGCGTTTTATGTTCACTATAAAAGCACTTCGTTCTATATAACTGTTATGTCAATACCAGTTGACCCATAGACAATTAATGTGTCAAAAGTTTGCGTAATTTACGTCAGTTGTGTTATAAAGGTAACGTTTAAACTTGTTGTAATATGTTTATATTAACAGGCTTAAAACAGTAGTCAATATCTCGGTTGTGAGAGTTGGAGGATATCGTACCACTATATCAAATCAACAGTGACATTTTAGTAATCTCCGAAAATTATAGTTAACTCGTCGTCAGGATCAAAACTTCAAATATTTATTATTTGAAATTTTAATTTCCTTATTATTAAGGCAAGTGTAAATAGTTCCTTACAAGCAAAGAAATTTGTATACTAAAATTTCTACTCATAACACAATTAGAAAAGTGTTAAATTGAATTGCTGTGCCTTAAGAATTCAATCACCTACACACAAGTAGCTTAGATAGCTTGGCATTACTACCAAAATATGTGGTTTTCACCCATTTAAAACATTACTTAATAAAAAATACCACAAACATATAATTAAAATGTTATTTGCACATGCTTGTGGTTAATTTAACGATTAAAGTCAATTATCTGAATACGCCTTCAATGAATCACTTCGAGACAATAAATAATACTATTAGTGCAATTACTAGAAACAGCTCAATTGTATTCGACTACCGGAACTAGCGAAATATCGACGTTTTGGTATTTAACGCGCAGTTTAAACCGGTTTCCAATACGAATATGATTACATAAAATCATTAACTAAATCTATTATTCAGATAGTGATTTTTGTCTTTACACGATCGGAAAGGCTATAAATTACAACAGGTTTCTTTTCCTTTAGCGGAAACCACGTTTCTGATGAATTATGTCTAATTGTGAATTTTAGAACTGTATGTCAAATTCTATACAAAAGTAGAATACTTGAATTGTATCTATCTTAATTGTAGAGTCTAAATGAATATTATTTCTCAATATATTTTTGTAAAACTACGAAAACCCAACAAACATTCAATCAATATTTAGGTTCAATACTACAGAAATAATTGAGAAAGGTCGAAGATAAATCGATTCATAAAATCGGTCGCGAATCCCTTGCAAGTCGGTACAACATAAACAGTCTGCGTGGAAATGGAATCGTTAAATCTCAACAGCGATAGATCGGATGCGATTAGTTCCGTTTGGTCGTTGGAGAAATTCTATCGCGCGTTCGGAAAAGATAACAGCGGGGCCAATGGTGCGCGCGCGCCGGCTCGTGCGATGTGACGTCACCGCACAACAGGATGCGGCACACTTTACACACACTCGCACACATGCATACAACGTACAAACAAGCGCACGCACAAAGCTTCGTATGATGAGAACTTCAGTGCAGTTTTGAACGCATGTGTGATAAACCAATTATTAATATAGGTTCTTCATCCTATTCATAATCATAGATCCCTAGGTAGCGTTGCCAGGCGTCCGGATAAAGCCGGACATAGGTAGGCTTTTTGATTGCGTGTCCGGCCAAAATAAACGGTTTCCCGGCTTTTGTTAGGCTATTTACATTTTCCAAACGAGAGTGTACCTATTAATACCGAGACAAAATCCTATATAATATAGAGTGTCCGACCTTTCTACCCAAATGTCCGGCCAAACTGGCTGGTCTGTCCAAAAGGCAGAGGTAGGCTATATAGGTAGCTTTGGCGACCTGGCAACCCTATCCCTAGGGATAGTAAGAGATAAATTTCTTAACTCATAAGCTATGTCACCTTTATCTCTTTATCTTATAGCGCAGCGGTTTCTATACGCGCCTAGGTTCAATTAAGTCATAAAAAATAACAAATAAAAAAATATCCTATCTGACCACGGGTATTGAATCGAAGCGATAATTTGGAGCGCTTACCTCGGGCTGTGTAAAATCGACAAAGGGTTCCTCTATAGAAAGGTTATCTCTGTTTGCTATTGTGAGTTAACCTATTTTTTAATTAGTCTATTTGGTAGGCATTCGTTAATATGTTAGTCAAGAGTTCAATACTATCATGCTATATGCATATGTGTCTACAAGATACCTGCAAAAGTTAGCAACCGTTAGCTTATACTGTTGCAATAGTAAATAAATCATTCCTATAATTTTTTTATGAAAAAAATATAAAATATTTGTTCTTCTGTTTTAGTGCAAACTTACAGTAAACTAACAACAAACCAGAACGCTATTTGAAGCGAAAGGACCAATCTTTAATTGCCTTGACATTTTTTTTTGGCAAGTGTTGCCCACCCGGTCTAGTTTTGCCTTATAAGTATAGCATATAATATAATCGACAATTCATTTGTATATTTCTCAATATAAGACATATACCAAGATTATAAAGTGTTCACATGTTTATATAGACACAATAAATTCTATAAAAATTAAAATTATATTGTACAATTTAACACTTAGTCCTATATACCTACCTACAGACAATTAAAAAAAATGCGTTAGAATTTAAATTTAATGGAATTAAAATTAAAAACAAAGTGAGTTTTCACTGGAAAACTCATTATTCTATTTTTTTTTTATAAGAGAATGGGGCAAACGACAAGCGGAAACACCAAGGTGTTCATCGACGCCCAATACGATTAAGATTATAGTACGCGGAATATAACAGCTAGCATTATAACTATATAAGGAAATATTTAAATAAATAATTAGAGACGCAGATATCAACGGTCATTAATTAATTCGAATCAAACATTTAATATGACACAATATTTGAATATTAAATTGCTTATGCGCCTGCGCCCACGTCACAATGCAGATTTGGAACTAAATCAATTTCGCCTAAATTTATACGAATTCGGATACTAAACTTGGTCAACTACTATATCAATCAATACCAGTTTATAAATGTTAATAAATCCAAAATTACATTTAACTAAATACAAATGATGAAAATTTTAAATAACATAGGTTTCCCGTTTCATTGTATTATTTGCTCTGACTAAAATGTAGAGTACGTAAATTGTTGACAAAATTAGTACAGTATTCGCACTGTTTTTTTTTTTTAGTCTCAAATATTAAAATCACGTACAGAGGAAAACAAATTGTGAATGAAGAAAAAACCTAAGGACTACAAATACTGGTGTCACTTTTGCACCATCTTCGAAGGATCCTAACTTTAAACATGTTTAATTATCTCGAATTTCAAAACTATCGCTTTGGGTCAATTTTCTCTAAGATGTGTAAGACACATAAATACTTTTTCATGTACATAACACATGTGGGAAAATGCATTAATTCTTTTTTTACACACACATAATAAAAATATAGTACAAGCTAACTTATAATAAACAGTTTACGAGTAAAGAGGAAAAATTGTAAACATAATTGAGTGCACTTGTACATAATTGCAAGCATTACCTTAGAACCTAGAACTCGATTGCAGTGACAACTAAATTAATAAATATTATCGTCCCTTTCATTTCCTTTGATAAATTAGAGACAACAAAATATATTAGTACACATATCAGTGCAGTGGAATCCCACAGTTAGATTGTACTTACACAATACAGTTACATGTGTAGAACGGGCGTGTACAATGACGGAGTTGCCCAAGCCGGGGCCCCTGTCGCCCATTCGTATTACATCACAGCAATAATCATACCGGATATTCTTGATACACGTTCCAACGAATATTAGAAGGTTGTCGTGTCGCGACAGTCTTTTTATCAGCCAAATCGACGGCAATTTAGCTCTACGATTCTAGTCTTCACAGACATTGTCTACGGTACGCAAGTTCAGTATTACTAAAGTTCTACTAATTTTTATTTATTTTCAATTATAATAAGTCCTATTTTTCAGCAAAATTAGGCTGATATTAAAGATTTTCAAACACCCAGGCTATCTAATTAAATATATGTCCAGGAGAAATCCAATACACATATTTAAAAAAAAATTACAGAATACATTAGGTACTATTTTGAAATTAATTATTGCTTTGACGCAAATTTTATTCCAAATACATTATATAAAATCAAGCTCGTTAATTATTTTTACAACTTTGTCATTATTACATGAACACTTAAGACAATACGAAAACGTCACGTTCTCTATTTTATTATCTCATGCTATGTAGGAAGTGTGAATACCAAATAAGATATATGTATATTAACATATAACACTGATAATTATGTATGTGTGAGTTGGGTTTATATGAAAAATATCAAACATTGCTCTGTTTAAGTTTGAATAACGATTTGTTATAGAATAACAATGTTATTGTAATTAATTCGCCTTTGTAGCTGTTATGGTATACGCTAAGCCGATTTTCATATTTAAAGGCTATATCGCAACATAGTTATTCCTTTCTATGATGAAAAACACTGATTCTTAGGATAAACTCCGTCTAATTAAGTTATCAATCCGCGACCATCGCCTAATCCAGCCAGCGCGATGTTTCTGGTTAAGTTACATGCTTTTTTTAACAATGCTTCTTTAGTTATAAGTAACTAAGTGATAAGGATTACTTTTTTACAACTATACTAAGTTAAGAGCTCGGGGATATTTAAAAAAGACCATTAAAGAATAGCTTAGTCGATAAATTCTATGGGTAGCACAGTATTCAGTACGAGAGAATTAATTTGCAGGTATATAAGTTAAATATGAGATCTATGTGGGATGTTGCATCATGTATCACGTGGAAGACCTTTATCCTTGTTTCTTAATAAAAATATCGTTTCTACGAAATAGATAATAACAAATGAAATCATATGCCACATATTACGTAAATCGTTCGATCTATTTAATCAAGGAAGTTCTATCAATCAATCACTATAAAGTATCGCTGATGTGTTTATCTATCTTAAAAGTGATATAAAAGCGATTTGGAAGAAGACTTAATGAAGACTCAAACAATTAACCAAAATATCTATAGGTAGTCTTCAAATAAATGTTTGCATTCAATTAAAGCAAAATCAGAAAATAATACAGCAATAAAGTTTGGTGGCTCTAGTCACACTGATTCGGATAAGAGAATTCTTATTGTGCTTGTACAAAAGGGGAAAATCATCTAATTTCATTCGCGGCTGAGAAATCCGATGTTGCGGCACTTTCACTACATCGTGCTGCAACATTTTATATTCAACGGGCGACGTACGATCGCAGATTTGAATTTAATAGGCAAACTTGACACAGAGATATCTGGATATCCGTTTATAACAACTGCATTACAATTCATACCGGATTTAACTTTCCTTTATCCATAAGTTACGAAATTAAAGAAATTTTACAAAGTTTTCGAAAGTCTGTAACAAGTTAATTGGAAATCGGTAATCGTTTGAAATACATCATAACGTTTGTTTTTGTAAATTATTAAAGTTAGCTAATATTATTCAAAAAAACAACCCTTGACGCAATAGTTACTTTGTTATATTATGTTTTCTCTATTAAACTATTCATTAATTAATCACTTTTAACCAAGAGATGACTACTACCTACAGTAGGTCTGCCCCATCGTCTTTAGTTGTCCACACAAACGTCAAAATCAAATCGGGTAAAGTAAAGGATTTATGAAATAATTTTTAAATTGATGTTTCTGGCCAGACAAGGTTTTATTATTAATGAATTTTATTATATTATGTTCAAATCATAATTGTAGTTTAAAAATGAACATTAAGAAAACCTCCCACGATGGAAGACATAGTTGTTTCAAAGCAATTGACGTTCACAGGGCCGCGCAAACAAATACAGCATTGCAAAAGGAATTTGAATCCGGTATCCTTGACTCAGAAGCCAGAATCTTATCGATTAATCAGCTTCAAAAAAAGCATTACAGTCATTTTACATTATAAAATAGTCTCTTCTTAATTATGAGATTCTAAGAAAAATATTTCATAACAATTTGCCTTCTAATCTCGGATTCAGGTGAGCGAACTGATTTTTTTGTCATAGAATCTGTTTTTGACTTTATGACTCAAAACAAAAAATTATCATGAAATCAGGCTGTTTTATACTAAGATAATTGCAGTGCAAATTGCATATTTCTTTATAAAATGTTTAAAAATTATAATCCATATCCGTGTTACGATGAAACATTTAAAAAGGTTACATAAGAATAAATAAAGTTAAAAAAAAAGACAAATCATTTCCTTCCTCCTATTCAGATTTACCGCGATTCATTATACGCAGATTGAATCAGTTTACTGGGGGCCTAGCACGACAGTTTGCGAGGAAGTGTTCGTAGCGTAATCAACCAAAATTTGTATGAGATTTGTACAGCGCGTACAGTACCCTAACGGGCGTAAAGTTCAAAATAAATGATAAGAGTTTTTGTTTATCGTGAATCAATCAATAACAATGAATTGAATTGTAGGCCTTATTGTTATGAAGGCATTGGTATCTTTTTTGAGGAACTGTTGGATGGGTTATCGTCAAAACATAAAATGTATATGAAAATAAAATGTATATGTTTTCATAAAAAACGGTAAAAGGTAAAAAGAATTAAAAATAAATTCCTTCATTATTTTAAGTTATGATAATACTGCGCCAGCATTTTTAAGGTAAAGAGAAAGTGTTATAATTTTTTTCAATTGGTTGATTAATTATTGCCGTGAGTTTTCCCTATAAGTTTTATGAAAGAGAACGAAAAGGATGACAATTATCTTTAGAACATTTATCTGAACAGAGAAAACTCACCGTTACATTATAGATAAATAAATGAATATGGAAACCAAAATCCTCTATACCAATTAATGAGTCGGGTTGTTGCGGTGTTTGCAGCAAGAATTAGTATCGTCACTTGACACTAATTCTCGAATTAGTGTCGCTGTACTGATCATTGATGCGAATTACACTGCGAAAACGTCGCTTAAATAACTGTTTTTTATCTTGTTAAAGTTTATTTTAAACTACGTGAATGTACTTTTTGTTATTTTAGTGACTGTAATCGGTGAATTAATGAATGCTATGTTAATTTAGGTACCGAAAGTATATTATATTATTTATTTATTTTCTGAATAGAACATAAGTCTTAAGGAAGGTGAAAGTCCAACAAATATTGATTCAGGATTATAACGTCAAACTATTATCTTAAGATATAGTTTTATGAGAGTGGATAAGAAAGTTGGTTATTGAATCTCTAATCTGATTTTCTTTTCCTATCTTAATACTTGGACCAATAGCCTTCAATCCTATTATATATTTATGAATCAGTCAAGAGTAAACCGATTAAATCTTAAAATTTAAAAACGAATAGATTAAGACTTGTGAATTAACACAAAAAAATGAATGAGAATGCAATTACATAATTTCGTCCGGCTTGTTTTTTACATAAATCACGTATATGTACTGTGGACCAAAAGTCTTACCTACGTTCGGCATACGAGCACAAAGATACGGAATCGTACAACAACATTTGATCACTGACGACAGCAATTATCATACCTATGTGACGTTGACGGACCGGCTACGTTTCCGGGATCGTTACTTGAATGAACATCGGAACGCGTCGCGAATCTCGCATTGTGTAACTTGCGCTTCTAACTTAAAGCAGATATGATCGACCTATGAACAGTTCCACTCTTGCACTTAGTATTAAGACTAAAGCTGCAGTGGATAATTGTGAGGTTTACCAACAAGACGTTAAATAATTTAATTCATACGTCGATCATCCGTTTTAGTTAACATCCGTGACATGAGTATTGGTGCTACACGCCTCACCTGCGAGTTCTCGATCGTAAACATGGCGAGCGTGTTAGTTGTTCGGCTCGCATCGCATGTGCGGACGCGCCGTGATACGCGGCGATACTAGCGGCGACACCGAGAGCCTCCTCTCGCACGTACGTCGTACGCACACAACGCACGGCGATACAGTGAAGGGGAGAGCGGGGCGACCAGATCCGGGTTGCGCGCCCACTGCACCGAGCGGCCCCCAAACAAACGCGCAACGCTGACCTCTGTTTCGCCGTTTCGTTGCATCCGCCGTTAGATCCGGAAAAGTTAACAACCCTACTCTCTTTAATTCCACGCGAAGATCCGCGAAAGTAGAGTCAACTGCATACAGTTCTTTCATTATAATTTAATTAAGAGTTAATTTCCTTTTAACATCATTTATTTTACTAACCTTAAACTGTTTGGCAAAACAGCTTAAGTGAGGTTTGAGAATATTGGATTCAAACAATAACATACTGGAACATAAAATTTTAAATTGTATTCAGACCAAACACATGGCACTAAAAAAGAAGATATCTTAGATTAACTTTTTCACTAAGTAGAAAGCTAGCAACGCAACGAGATAATAAGATTATTTCCACAAAGCAAATGGGTCATAACACTTCTATATCTAATTTTTCAACTACATTCCATAGACGAGTTGACTTTACTAATATATACTTTGCTGGTGTTAAATGATCACTAAGGATCATTCTTAGTATAGATTTAGTAGGAGAAAGATAATACTTAAGTTTAAAATGAAATATCTCTGTAACATAGTTTAGTTAGACTGCAAAGGAAATTAATCCTCAGCATTGAGACTATAAATAAGACACTAATTTAGCCACTGTTTATAATAAGAGTACAGAATAGATAAAAGCAAATACATAATACGATGGATGGATTGTGTGAAAGGTGACATGATCAAGAAGGGAGGTGACAATGGAGATGATGACGGACAGATTGATTTGGAGGACAAAAACCTGGTGCGGCAACTCTATGTAAGTGGCACAAGGTCAGGAAGATGATGATGATGATGAATTATATAAAAGCTTTTTTTTAAGTTCAATTTGATATAATAATTTATTCTTCAAATATTTGTTTGATTAATGATTCATAAGCCTACCGGGAATTAAACATAATGTAAAACTTACAAAAGAGAATTTGGTTTAAAATCTTTAATAAAGTTTAGAAACAATTTAAAAACGGGTTAATGTTAAATAAAACATATTGGTATAATAAAATTATACTGAACAATTTAAAATTATTTAAGACTTTTCGAATTAAAAATGCACACTGATATTTATTAAAAGAATAATGAGATCCAAATTATTACTTACTTGTATTCGGCCAACAAGCTCGTAAGGATTAAAATTGCCATCCACAGGATTTAAATTGAACATAACATTAAAAAACACATATTCCGGTTTCTCTTTTGCGATCGCTGATTTATTCTCGGACAGCGTAACATAGTAAAACGTTTCAACCAAATTAAGATATTTGCTGTAAAATTCGTTTAAATAAGAACGCGGCAGCGATATCAACAGATCGTTGTCGTTTGACATTATTCGGTGTTAGATATAACGATTGTCAACACACTGCTATCGCATTATTCGCATCAAAACAATTAATTTCAACACTGTAATCACGAAACAAATTTCATTTTTGACAATTTCCTATGTTTAACGATCACACATCGTCCAACTCCATTGACTTCTAACTCTAAATAAATATGTCATCTGTCATTGTGAGTTTACCTATCATTCACTCTTTTGAACAAATTGAAATAGTGTTGCTGTTGCTAAAAATCGTCAAAAATTTGGTAGTAATCTTTTATCTATTTTTAAGATAGTCTGAGAGCTAGCTTTTAAAAACCCAGTTAAGGTGCTTTAAATTTTTTACAAAGTAATGTTACTTAAATGAAGAAGCATTTATTTTAAAATACCAAAATTGCATCGATAAACATAATAAACGCTTAACTTTTGTCTTGTAAGTTTATAATAAAATTATAACGAATCTGACGATAAAGTACACGATATACCTATGACTAAATGAAAAGTATCACCAATTACTGTATATACAGAAAATGATATACTGTATACACATTCTTTCATTCCAATGCGTTTGTGAGTTGAGCTTTTGATTGATCGATATTGAAGAGTGTGTTATAGGTTTTTCCTTTTTGCGAAATGTAAACGAGATTTCAATTGGGTTTGTATTGCATTGAGAAAATTGTTTTGTGAATAATGAAATGAAAATAAATTAATAAATCTTGCACTCATTTATTGCACTGAGGTAATTAAATTACAAAATGTTACATAATCAAACTAGATACACATTTCTGGTACATTAAAATTAACATGGCCTTAGACAAATACTATAAGAAATATTAATGTGTTGTTTTATTTTATTAATTTAAACGAAAAGGTAAATTTGATTGAACTTAAATCAAATCACAGATAACACTCCAGCCACCGCAAAATGAAAGGGCGCTAAAAACCATCATACTGCGCATATGGCAGAAGAATTTAACCTTTCAGTTATGCACTGGGTAAAATACTTTTCGTTACAAATAGAAACATTTTACTGTTACTGTATGTTATTCTCTTTATCTGATTCTCTTGTTTTCGGAAATGTCTGTCATTAGTTATAATAAATATAAATTGATGGTAGTGTATTCATGTACTTTAATCAGTGATGATACCTGTAAAAAGATGAATATTAGTAAATATTTAGAAAAACGTTTTATAGATGAGGGCTGCCATATGTTTCAAATAAACATTTGTTTTTTATTACCTAGCATTTATTTTGGATCTGCGTACTAAGTCAACCAATAATATTTTAGGAGAATCAAAATCAGTCGGAATAGAAGGAATCGTCAGAATCATCGGATTTGCTGTCTGACGGCGAAATATTTTCTCTATCTATTATATCACAATCACGTTTATTTTTTCGCATACGACTGCGGAGCATTTTGCTTTCGTCAGCGCATTTGGTCGTTATACTGGTCCTTACAACGCTCTCTGGAACTCGACAGTTATCCACAACAGTTTGAACAATATCATTCACAAGCATTGGATTTAATTGTTTCTTTGCTGGTTTGTTCGGGAATGCCGGCGATGGTTTCCCGGTAAGAGAATGTGTTGCCAGTACACTGAAAAAATTATTACATATAATAACTGTAAGAAATTAGGAAAAAGGCAGTTGAGTGAATCTTATAATTGTATTACCTTCTTGAAAACACTGCTCTCAAAAGTTTTCTGGTAGCATTCGTGTAAGAAGTCCAATCCATGTGTTTTAGTAAACGGTTTGGAATTAAGGCATGACCATCACCAATTGGAACCTGTAAATATTGATATTTAGAAACTCGAAGGTTTGAAAGTAACTGTGAAACTACTGTGCTGTGACACTTGTTTTTCAACAATGTCCAAGACAATGAGAACGATAATACAAGTATCACCTCAATCGAAACACACTTTAATTTTTTTTAATTGTTACAATGGTTAATAATTCGTTACTTACCAAATCGCTATTCAAATTACTTTTGTTCTTAATTTTCAACGGTTTTTTGTTGTATAATCTTATTCCATGTGGTGTTACGTTTTTCTTAGATTTCTTTTTAGGAGACTCCTGAAAAAAATAGCTTAATTTACAATAAAATTCTTATACCTATCAAATAATGAAGTTACCAGTTATAACGTTTACTTACGAAATCACTTTCAACATAACTCGAAATGCTGTTACGCATGTATGATGTTTGTTGTCTTCCGGTTGCTACCATCTCATTTGCATGTTCTCTCTTTCTTTTAGTATTTGGTGATTTAGGTGTTCTATAACTAGATTTAGAAGTTGAGGGTGACGTAATGGTTCTTTCAGGTTTCACACGCGTGATTTTAACAGACATGTCTTCCAATGTGGAATCTGCTTCAGGCGCTGAGTCTCCAGTCTGCGTGCTTGCATCACAACCCTTTGCCTTAGGTCGGTCTTGTTGATAGGTTTGGGATCCGCTTTCTTTGCAGAGTGATTCTAATTTTTTTAAAACATTCATTTGATGGGTTGAGTTAAGTTGGTCACGACTCTTATAGTAGTTTATACCACGGCAGTACTTGCATACCTGAAATGAAAAATTAGCCTGAACATGAGGTTTACTTTACTATTATTCGAAACAATCTACTGTACATTTTGAGTAATGTTAAAGCACTAAGATATTAATAGCAATAATGTAGGCACTTACCAAAGTTTCAGTTTTTGGGATAGTCGTCTTTGGGAGCGTTTCCGGAGAACTCTGCTTCCGATTCGATGTTTTCGATTCGGCCTGAAAAGTAATTAAAATTAACGAAAAAAAATTTTGCATCATGCATAAACCAATTCGTATAAAAACTAATAGGATAATTAAGACGTTTTACGCTAAACTAAACTAAACTAAAGCTAAACGTAAACGTAAAGTTTAACTAAAAGCTAAACTTTACGAAAAAAGAAGATTTTTTTTTTATTTCATAAAAAGTAGCAAGACTACTCATACTACTATGAACATACTTTAAAAAGAATTTAAAAACAAACTTACCGTCTTTGGCATAAATAACGCACTTAGTATTAGAGTTTGTACTGCATTTCTTTCGCCTTCACTCAACGTGGAACTGTTAGCTGAAACAAGAAATTAAAAGTTTATTATCTATAATGCTTCTTGTGCCACGTGTAGATTTCTGCTTATACGTGTAGATTATAAATTAAACTAAACTTATGCAAATGTGTGATATGGGGACTTTCCTTGAGTTGTAATATTTATTTTATGTATAAAAGCAATATTTAATAGTAGAGTTTCTTACAAGATTCCGCCCTAATCTCAATCTCTCCGCGTAAAGAGAGAAGCGCTTCAGCGGCATCCTGCATATCCTGCATATTTGTGGCGGCATTCTCAGACACTTTCACCTTTAACAGAGAACATTAATGAAATATATACAGATCTATGATCACATAATATTAATGAATTGCAATATCTACTTAAGTAACTAAAATATAAGTAATTCCGCAGTTGTATAGGTTTCACTACAAAATCCCACCAAATATTAAAGTAACGGACTATTTAATAACATGTAATTATTTTTAGAAAGAAAGAATGTTTTCACTTAAAAGTTATTTTATTTGAACAGAAAAACTTATTTATATACATTAGTTAAAATATATTAAAACTACTTACAGTTGACATGATCACTGTTTATTCTAACCAAAAATGCTACACTGAAAATCTTATTAGAACCGATCTAATATTGGCGAGAAGTGACATGGACAAACTCTTGTAGAATACTGAATTAGTTATACCACCTACTTCTACAAATCACCTTCCCCGGTAGGGACGAGAATAAGGTGGAATTAAGCTCCATTGTTTGTCACCGGGCGTCGGCAATAAAAATATTACTAAGACTTGTTATTACTAGAGGTCATTACAATAGATTTCGCTGAACCAAAATACCTGTTGTCTATTGTTTAAACAAATCCCCGAAAGTCATTAACTATTTCAATAATAACTTTCCTAGTTAATCTGCACCGTAATATAATTTATTAGTTAATGACGTTTACTTGTTGTGCGGATTACTTTATTTAATAATTTCTAACTTGCTGTTATTAGAATTAAATAAAATTATAGCTTAAATAAATCAAATAAGTAATAAGTAAAATTTTATATTTTAAAGGAATTTTTTATGAAAGTTTTACGCGTAATCCTAGCATGCTATTGGAATCCAACTTTATCAAAACAAACTTACTCATTTTGGACATTTTAAAAATCATTAAAGTTAACGGAGTAAATAAGCACTTCCACTGGATTAGTTAGCTCCTAGACTACAGCAATTACAAATCTTTTACCAGTGTTCTTAAATATAGTATCACGCGGTACCAGTAAACAAATAAAACATTCAAGGCTATGGGCCATGTACGTTTACCTAACTAGTGCATTTTCAGTTAAGAAACAGGTTTAATGTTATTTTTAACGAAGTAATAGTATAATTTTACTGGTCCAGTGCCACGAATTTAAAAAATGATTAAGAATAAATTTACAAACGTGCAGCAGGTACTAGGTATTTTCAATGTGTTTTATTAGAACAAAAATTGTTGCTTTTTTTTGTTATTTCTGAACTAAAGTATGTATGAAAGTACTATAGATGTAATTGTTACGGTAATATGAAGGATGGCTACAGTTTTATTCGATAAATAAAAGCAACAACATAAATTTCTTTTAAATCAAGGCAAAGATATAGATTAAACTTTCCTATTAAGATATTATGTAATTGCAACAACAAACCAATTTATTAATTACACAACATAAATAAAACGTACAAATAAATGGATGGATGGATTGTGTGACTCATTCACGATGGAGGATATGCGTAAGAAGGGGGTAAATTCAGATATGACGGCTGATAGAGATGTATGGAGGAGTAGTACATACTGTGCCGATCCTCCATAGGGATAAGGGCAGGTTGATGATTCTGATGATGAAATAAATGATTGGGTGTTTAAAATTAATCACATATTATTTAATTCAGTGTTCCTTAGAGTAATATCAGCCGTATGAAATGATTATCATATGAACTTATTAAATGCGTAAATGGGATTGTAGATTGTAGTAGTTACTTTTCATAGTTTTATATTTCTGTATGTTCGATAACATCTGTTGCGGCGACCACTTTGTTTTCTTAAAAAAATAGTTTTTGCAATCAATATTTACTAAAAGATTAGTCACAGAATGGATAGAAACAGTGTGACTCGTATAAAAATTGCTTTAGTTATGCGCATTTCAATAAAGTTTAGGCATTGAAAGTTGTTTCTATTACTGATTACTTTTAATTTTTTCGTAATGTTTTACGTTAAAGTAGATCCAAACATGAAGTTCTGTGAAGCATTTATGACCGATGCCGAATAGTATTGTTAATTTTTTTTCTTCAATTTGGGGTAGATTCCCAGCTGAGATTTACTTTGGGGTGTTTAGGGATGCGCCCATTTTTACCTGCGAACTGTATGTACCTTTTTGGTTCAGTTGAAGTTGCGATCTATTAGTGATTACTTGTGCATATTATATAGGTTAGTTTTAATATGTCTCAACATCTTTGGTTGCTTGTAGAATGGACGGAGGAAGCGGTCTTTTCGTCTTATGGTATTGTTTCCGCCAATTCCTTGATAAGTGACGGTAGTGACGTGCATGTTGGAAAGGTAGTTAACATCAGGAATAAACATGGCAATGGTATACGGAAGGCACAGATTCTCAGGATATCCGGTAAGTCTTTACTTTAAGCCTTTATACTTTGTTTTTAAATCTTTTGATAAATGTACACTAAACAGTTTTGTAGTATGTAATATGATAAACTGCTTATATATACTTAGTGATACCATTTGTTGATTATAATTATATTTAGTGTTTTGTATTGTACTGAAATAATTACTATACTGTTCTATAATAATTATCTTGTGTACACCTGCGTATGTTTAATCTTATTTAACTCTATGAATTTTCTAGATAACAAGAGTTACGTTAAAGAACTTAAAACGTTATTAGAAAGGCAAGACCAACAAGTAAAGAACGTAGTTTCATTATGTGTTAACACTATAAAAGAGATGAAGAGTGTGCCAGGAAACTTGGTAAGTCATTCTAGCAATTCTAAGTTAAATATATATAAATATTTCATTTATTTTATTTAATATTTTTATTGTTATTATTATTATATATTTAATATTTATTCTATTTTATTTAATAAAGTTTTAAATATTTTTCAGTTTTTGGGTGAAAGAAATAGCGCTCGTCAATCTGTCCCAAGTCCAGTTGCTTGTCGTACCTCCCAACGCTCAAACGTCCATGACGATGAAACATCTGACAGTGAGGAAGAGGTATATTATGTAGATAAAAATAATTTTTAAATAATCATTTATTACTATGACCAAAAAATAAACATTTTAATTATTACATAATAACATAATTGTTATATAATTTCAGTCGAACGTCCACAGTTTTAACGGATCGACAAATAAACAAAATCATCAATACAGTAACGTCGCGGAGTCATCTCTTGCGTTATACAAGAATCTAACATTCCATCACAACAAAAACAACCCATTGCCACTTACCAGTACACCACTAGCGGAACCAGTTCTAGGAAAAAAGATTAAGATCAAAGAAAATTGCGATAAAAGTACACAAACAGAACTCAACGAGAAATTACCTACTTTATCAGCGATCGAAGATGTAGAAGTGGTAGTTCATAGACTGTACAAGCAATTCACGACGTTGATATCTAATCTTCCTTTAAACGATGCCGTATCAATGATGTCAGAGACATCTGACTGGGAGAGAACTTTATCGAATAATCAATCAGTTGCCAATGAATGTTCTAATTTAAAAGAAGAATGGCTAAGCCAGAATATGAACACAACTATTCGTGAAGCGGATCCTTCGGAAGCCGTGGGAATTCGCGTGAGGCGCGCTTCCGCCCATACTACAAATAATGGCGAACCTGTCCCAAACAATACAGACATGGTAAACTATGTTCTATTTATGCCTGACAGACAAGATAGTTGTTTGTTTTCAAGTGTATGTAATACTAGCTGCCGTCCGCGCGAATTTAAAAAAAAAGTAATTTATAGCCTATGTATTCTTCCAGACTATGTTCTACATCTATGTCAAATTTCATCGAAATCCGTTGAGCCGCCCTGCAGAAACCTTTAAAAAAACATCCATCCATCCAAACAATCGCATTTATATAAATATATATTATCTTATTTAACTAATATTATTTACTACTAATATTATATTTATAATATTAGACATTAATAATACTAATAACATTTTGTACAAAAGTATTATATAACATTTTTTAGGTTCCGATAGGAAATGGTAGTGTTTTGGTGCCACACAAACTACTTGAAGATCTGGATTGGAGTTCATATACGAGCGTTACGAGACAATTGTTACAAGCTGTATTTCCTCGCAGGTGATGATGTTCAAGACGTAGTAAAATTTTTACACTAATATTCAAGCCCTTTTTTATAATTTACTAATCGCTAATTATATTCTTAATATTTGTTTCGTTTTGAATCGAAAAACTGTACATAAATTATTTCAACTAGATATAATAATATACTTTTCTGTCTAATTATCTATATATATAAAAGAAAGTCGTGTTAGTTATACTATTTATAACTCAAGAACGGCTGAATCGATTTGACTGAAAATTGGTGGGCAGGTAGCTTAGAACCAGGAAAAGGACATAGGATAATTTTTACCCGTTTTCTATTTTTTATACCGCGCGGACGGAGTCGCGGGTAAAAGCTAGTATTTCATATATGATTGATGTGTTTCAGAGTATTAGCGACCCATTCGCTTTCAGGAAAACAATCGCCAGCTTTCGCAAATAAACCTCCTAAGAAACGTCTCGATCCAAAATTAGTTGACGACATAGTTGACACTGTTTCTTTAAGATGCGGTGTTGATAAAAGACTAGTAAGGTAAAGGAACAACATTTCAATACGGTTATGTTACATAAATATCGTCGTTAAGAATGAATAAAATAATTTATCATTTAAATTTTTGTTGGGAAAAAATTGACTCCTCATCGAATAATATTGTCCAATAACTCGTTAAAATCATGGTTATTAAATGTAATTATTGGAATCTTTTAAAAATCCATTTCATTTTCAGAAGCTGTATTACAACAAAATGTACTGACGAGGCAAAATTATATAGAAATCGCCAACATTTCAAACATTTGCGCCAAATGAATCATCATCAAGAAAATGCATTGTTGTCGTCTGAATCGTCAAACGCTTCCTAAATTTTAATAAATTTATAAAGCTTACGCTTATGTTATTCTTATATTTTCTCTGCCATGTTGATAAAAAATAAATTGTGGTCCGAATAATTGGTTTTTCAATTTGTATTAACACCTTGTGATCTAGCAATAAGTGAAATTATATTAATTTTAAAGAAGTTGAACATTTTCATTAAATATTTTTTTTTGTACCATGCCTACCATGTAGGAAGGAGTCATATTTCGTATTCGTCCCTCTTCAAATTTAGGGGCTTATATTATCAAAATACCAAAATATTAGGGTCATAAAAAATTTAGTTTTATTTCCCAAGTAGGGTTGATAAGAGGTGGCCGGCCGTAAAAAATTAAGCCTAATCTTTTAAGCTTATAAAACCCTAACATTATAAACGTTCCGATTTAATAAACTAACAGCTTTACAAGAATAAAATAATTCTGCTCGGCATGGCATTTTTTGTAACTAGCTGTGCTGTACCCAACAAAATTTGAAACAAAATTCTTATCTGGATTAAATAGTTTTGTTTATATTTAAAATTATCTAAAAAATAATAAATATTTTTTCTAATACTTAGACTTTATTTGAAACTAAGATTTGAAATAAGTTAATTTATTTTATTTAGTAGTTTTTATAAGTGGGAACTGGTATTAACTATTTGTCAATTAAAAATTGTAACTCGTTAAATTGAAATGTCACTGTCACTTCCAAGTATGTTAGGTCGTTCTCACAAATAGGTTAGTAATTAACATTTGGATTATTTATGGGTGCATGTGTTCGTTTTGAAAAACCAAACTAAGTAATAATGGAAGAAATAGAAGATGGAGAATTTGTGTCGTCTGAACACGATCGCTTACTTAATGCAGTTTCCAAACTAGACAAAACTCAGCATATAACTGAACCTACACGCAACGAACCAACGAATACTAATTCCGAGTTCAATTTAATCAAAAGATCAAATAAACTTAACTTAAAAAATGTGGTGAAAGTATTGGAAGACACAGCACATCATGTAAAAATAAGCAAAAGGCTGACCGAAAGTCAAAACTCTTCTAAAATTCTTCCAAAGCCAATAGAGAAACCGGAGGCAGAACGTATAAAAAGAAGCACTGGCTACGAACAAACGAAGCATAAAATTGGACGATGGGATCCGGTCGTTGCACGGAATCGTACTGTAAATTTTGTGTCTTTTCCATTAAAGCATGTTAGTTCAAAACTTCAACCAACACATGAGTTTTTGTCTAAGTTAAAACTCAAGTCACCACTTGAAAAAGAGCTAGATGAAGTGGACCCACCTGTACCTGAAGTGCCTGAAGAGGAGGAGAAACCTGAGTATCCTATGTCTTATGAAGAGATGCTTGAGCATAGACAGCAGCTGGCAAAGTTAAGAGCCCAGCAATCATACAAAGCAGCTAAAGCTAAAAGACAGAGTAAAATTAAGAGCAAGAAGTACCATCGGTAAGTTAAAATATTTTCTAGATTTGATTGTTGCAATGGTCTTTCTTTAATGGACAACATAGAACCTAATAGCTAGCTAAAGTAACTAATTTTGATTTCTGTTGATTTTTCAGCATTTTAAAAAAAGATAAATTAAAGCAACAGTTAAAGGAGTTTGAAGAACTGCAAAGTAAGGATCCAGAAGAAGCTCTAAAGAAACTTGAATCACTAGAGAAGGCTCGAGCATTAGAACGCCACACACTTAGGCACAAAAATACTGGGAAATGGGCAAAAAGTAAATTGATACGAGCAAAGTATGACAAAGAGGTAAATTTTTATTATATTAGCTATTAGACTTTAATTTGGGTATGCAAATTTGCTGAAATTATGTATTACATTGACATGTATTTTTTAAAACATTTCTTATAATTGTAATTCAGTGACCATTTGTTTAATTATATTATGAATAATCAAATAATCAATAATATTTACATGTTTTACCTTCCTTTCTTTTTTCAGGTGAGGCAACAGTTAGCTGAGCAATTGGCAGTCAGCAAATCTCTTACACATAAAACAGTTGATGCAGCAAGTTCAGATGATGATGATGATACCAAACAAGAAATTCCAGACTTAAACTTACTACAAGACCCAACAAACCCATGGATGATGAAAAGATCTGATAAAGATAATGTGGATTCAGAGTTTGATTTTGGATATAAAAAGTATCTCAAAGATAAAATGTTAAAACGTAAAGAACTTAGTGATTCCGAATCTGAGGATGAAAACCCAGAAAATAACACTAAAACTAATAGTGCAATGGACCTCTTAAAAAAGAGTGTTAGTAATTTAAGTGAAAATGTATGTGAAATGCATGATGAGATTACAAATAACATTGTTAATGAACAACCCAAAAGAAAAAAGAGTAAATTTTCAAAAACAATTAAACTATTAGACAAAGAGGAAAAGGTTGGAGAAAATACTAAAGTTGTTGCTACAAATTCAAATTGGACCGTTGAACCTGTTAATACAGGTCAAAGAAATGCATCAGAAGATATTTCTAACATATTTGAATCATTTGAAAACAAGCTTGTTAACAAGGTGGCTAAAAAATTAAAGAAACTAAAGAAAGATCTTGACAAAACGAAACCTAAACTTCAGAACAAAAATGAAACTGGTAAATCAAAAAAAGAATATGGTGTTGATTATTATGAATTTAAAAAACAAAACGAGAAACCAATTATTGATGAACCATTACTTGAAACTGCTAGAGAAACAATTGATGCTGAAACTGAAACAAAATCTTTAACTAAAATACTAACCACTAATGAAATACAACAGAATACTAATGCTAATATTGATCCTAGCAGGTTTATTGTAGTCAAACCTAAATATTTGAATACTGCATTGCCAAAAGATGTAAATGAATATGATGAGTTGGATGATGATGAACAAGTTGTTCCAAAAATTGATATTGGAGAAGTTTTTGAAGAGGATGATGTTGTTGATAGTTTTAGACAGGAAAAAGAAGATGAAATCAATAAGGATAAACCACAAGACATTGATTTAAGTTTGCCAGGTTGGGGTCAATGGGGAGGTAAAGGTGTTAAAGCTCCTAATAGAAGGAAAACACGAATTATACTTAAAGCACCACCTTGTACACCACGCCGTGATGAAAATAAGGGTGATATAATAATAAAAGAGTATAAAGATCCAAAACTTGCTGTACACAAAATTTCAGATGTGCCATTTCCATTTAAAACTATTAAAGACTATGAAGCTTCTCTTAGAGCTCCACTGGGTAATACTTTTGTGACTGAAAAGTCTCATAAGAAACTTATCCAACCTAATGTACTGACAAAGACTGGTGCTGTTATTCAACCAATGGATGAAGATGAATTACTAATTCGAAAGCATCAGAAATTTAATAATGATCCTATTATTAAATTATTGGGACAGAAATAAAAATTGGTTTTGTATGTACTTTTATTATCTATTTCAAACTCCCACTCGTACAGGAGGTGATACAAGTATAACACCATCACCTCTTACAAATAACATTGGTATGTTCCGTTTTGTTGTTCTGTAAACTTCTTCATATGTCTCTTCATCTATTTCAACTGTTGTTATTGTTTCTTCTGCATCTCCCAAAACCATGTTCAAATGTTGATCGTAAGCCTGAAATAAAGATTTTTTGGTTTTTTGATAAACAAAAATGAGGGTAAATTTAGGTTTACATTTTTTGGATATAGTTCATAACAGAATAAAACAAAACATATACTTTAAAATAATGGTTATATAACCCTAGTTTAACTTATTACTAGGCCACATTCAGTGTCGCTAGGTGGTCACTATAGGATGTCCTCATTGTAGATTTAGTATAAAAAATGAATACTTAGTAAATGTATAAGCAACCTCTAAACAACTTTGACTGTGGCATAGTCATAAGTAACTCAACTAAAATCAATGACCTGCAATTCAGCTATGTGTGAGCTGATCTGATTAGAATGTTTGAAGCAGCTCAGTGAACAGGTTCGCAGTTCAGCTCAATTTGTAACTACATAGAGTTATGATTTGCATTTCAAGGTGTGAACTGTGAATCACCAGGCAGCTAGTGCCTTTGTTGTGAGTTAATTGCCACTGTTTGCCTAGAAGAAGCATTTACAGCTTCACCAGGCTTGAGGTGGCCAAGCGCAGATGGCACTTAGCCTAAACCTTGTGCTCGCGTCTCGTCGACTACATAGTTATAGTACATTGCGATGAAACATGAGCTGTCCATTTAGTTGTGGAGCTGCAGCTCAAGTTTATGATCTTTTGAATCAGTTCAGTGCTGTGGCAATTACATACGATATAGAGTGTATTTTACAGGAATGTTTTTGCACTGTAATCACACGGTAAAAAAAATTACAATTACAGTATTATATACTTACATGTAACTTGCCTCGTAATTCTCGTTCATTTCTCATTTTAACGTAAATCCTCTCATCTAAGCTTAGCCTTATAAGGTCTAAGGGTTCTTTCACAGTCATAACCGACACCTGAAAATTATTAAATTAATCAAATTATTTAGCTAAAACAAGATCAAACTAAACTAAAATCTCTTTAGTAATTTTAAATTAGTATTTACGTTTTCACCATCATCGGCCATATTGCGGTTTTTATTTTTCCAGCAAATATGCCCGAAATCGAACAAATTTATGATACGGGGATGTTTTACTTTTATTACACTATTTTTGTGAAAATTGGTGAAGATGAAGTTAAAAAAAGGTTATGTTTTTATTTGAAATAAGATAGCACAGAGTAAAAATTAGTAGACATCATTTAGACTTTAGACGTGCAAATTAGTTTTTCTGAGACCACTAATATTAAATAGTTTTGGTTAAAATACGTAATTCGTATTTTGAAAACTAATTCGTATTTCGCTACAAAAATTAGGCGATGAAATATTTCACATATATGTGTCTTTTGAGTACCACGAGTTTAAAAATAACTACTTAAACTGTGCATTTGTTTGCGTCACTTTGCATTTTATGTTATCTGTATTGTGTATGTCATTTCGAATCATAACCTAGAAAAAATAATAAAAACTAAAAATATATATGATTTGTGTTTGTAATTTGTATATAAGAATTTTAATAACAAAACTGTTTTATTGTGCTTCTTTGCAAATGCAATAGCTGTATACATAAATAATTTTTGCTGAAAGTAGCTATGGTTAGAAGCGGGTAAGATAATAGTTTTGATACATAATATTCCGAAGGATAACAAATATTAATTATTCGTATCTGAATTAAAAACAGGCGAGATCGTGATAGAGACCGCGATCGGAGGCGTTCTCACAGCCGTTCAGCTTCGCCTGATCGTAAACGAAGACGTTCTCGATCACGGAGTAGAGATCGCAGTTCAAAGTCATCTAAAAGGAAACGTAGCCGTAGCAGAGACAGGGATTCCAAGAGAGACCGAAGCAGGGATAGGGACCGTGATAGAAAGAGGTATGTTTTGAATGTTTTATAATAAACAGGTTGACCAGTAAACTTTATTGTTTACTGTTACATACAACTGCACCACATAATTCTTAGGAGAACAGATGGTTACAAGGAAAATACACAAACACAAAAAAGTGAATTCTTTAAGTTACTTTGTCCTTTGATCCCGCTTTACAACATGATATTGCTTTATTACACTATTTGTTAAGTATATATATGTATATTTAAAATCATCAGATTTCTTTCATTTTTGTAATCTCACATTTGGTTGAAGTCTACTGAGGACTAAAATGTGATATGTATTATGTATTACTTATATTGGATAATAATTTAAATATTCCTAAACTTTCTCTTGATTATTTAGTGACAAGAGGGATGACAAAAGGAATGGCAGTAAGTCATCAAGGAAAAAGTCACCTGATAAAGATAGAAAGGAAAGGTCCAAATCCAAAGAAAAATCTGTCAAAACAGAATCTGGGGATTATGACTTGGGCTCAGTTGACAAGGTAAAAACAGTTGTTAATTAACTGAATTTCAAATTTTAATTTTGACTTATTTTACAAAATCCTTTATTCCTGTTAATTTTAGATTTTACAAATTTAACACAATCAGTTCCACTATGATTTTTAGCATAGATTCGGTGGCGTAAAATGTCTTAAAATAAACATGTTTCTGAGCATGAAGCATTTCTTAACTTTTATTTGAAGGAAGAAGAACAAAGTCGTTTGGAAGCTGAAATGCAGAAAAGACGTGACCGAATTGAGCGTTGGCGTGCGGAACGAAAACGTAAAGAGTTGGAGTCTGCAAAAAAAGAAGTGCAAAAAGGTAGCCTAGTCACCAACATTCAAGCACCAACAACAAAGAAATGGTCCCTAGAGGATGATTCTGGTGATGAAGGTATGAATACAAATGACTTAGCATACAATAAAATCATAACATTGGGGCACTTACATTAAAAATATTGGAAAAAAATTGCAACTTTACTTTTATCTTACTTTTAAAGCCAACTGCTTTTTTTGGTAATAGGCGAAGATGGCGAAGGAAAAGAGAAACAAAGCATAGAAGAGAAGAAAGAAGAAGAAGATGAAATAGATCCATTAGATGCTTATATGCAGGAAGTTCAACAAGTTAGTTCAAACAATTTTTTTACTTTGTTTCCATGATTTGAATTAGTAGTACTGAGTATATACTTATTTTAGGAAGTTCGTAAAGTCAATCAAATGGACCAATCGCGAGGTCTTTTAAGTGTCCCAACTGCCGGAGGTGGTACTGGTGTAGTAATTTTAACGGGGACTGCTAAAAAGAAGGTTGCGGAACAAAAGAATAAAGGTATGTTTTTTTTTAAATCATGTAATAATTAATGTCAATATGTTTAGCACATAGGTAGCTAGCATGTAGACAGTAAAAAGTTTAAATGGGTTACTGCACTTTGCCATGTATACTTTAGCATGATAACATAATAGTAACATGAGTTTCTTCGGTTGATATTGATGGATAGGATTAAAGGCAAGATGCCCGCTGGACAGTCTTGGCAAATACAATATAGGGAACAATATTTAAAAATAAAGTAAGTTTAAAAACTCCACAGGTGAATTAATTGAACAGAACCAGGATGGGTTAGAGTATTCATCAGAGGAAGAAACAGAGGATATTAAAGACGCAGCTGCGACACTCGCCTCAAAACAGAGGAAGGAACTGGCTAAAGTAGATCATGCCAGTTTACAATATATGTCGTTCAGGAAAGCATTTTATACTGAGGTTAGTAATGATATTGTCTCGAAATTTTCTTGATAAATGTGTAAATATATGTATTACGAAAGAATTTTTATAAACTTAGTGTATATAAGTACATAGCTCTTCCTATATATATAAGTGAATACTTCATTTTTTATTAAAAATGTCTTTATTCACTTTTTGTTCACAATAACTTTAACTATGTCAAATTTCAAGGTCATCCATTACTTATAATATTATAAATGCGAAAGTTTAGATGGATGGATGGATGGATGGATGGATGGATGGATGTTTTTTAGAAGTTATCTACAGGCCAGTTTAACCTATCTTAACGAAATTTGGCACTGATGTAGAACGTAGTCTGGAAGAATCCATAGGCTACTAATTAAGATTTTTTTAATAACCGGACAGAGTTATGGGTGACAGCTAGTTAGTTTCCTTCTAAAGTAGTACAATGTTTTCGGTTTACATATTAATGAAATGATTAAATTGATTTCAAGACAAAAGCTATAGTTACACTATTATAACACTAATGTAAATTCCAAGCTTTGTCCGATTTTGTATATTAGGTATGAGTTGACCATCATAACAGTTTATAAACTTTTTGTTTGTAGGTAAGTGAGTTATCCAGAATGACTCCTGAAGAAGTAGAAGCATACAGAACAGAGTTAGAGGGTATAAGAGTTAAAGGCAAAGGATGTCCAAAACCAATCAGAACATGGGCACACTGTGGTATTAGCAAGAAGGAAATGGATATATTAAAGAAACTAAACTTTGAGAAACCTACACCAATACAAGCTCAAGCGATACCGGCTATTATGTCTGGGAGGTAAGGTTTACAATAGCTGAATATGATTTGAACTCACAGTAAGTTAACGCTTAGGATATTCAAGGGTTGTCTGGGGATAATTGGGTCTCTATATATATAAAAGAAAGTCGTGTTAGTTACACTATTTATAACTCAAGATCGGTCGAACTGATTTAGCTGAAAATTGATGGGGAGGTAGCTTAGAACTAGGAGACAGACATAGGAACTTTTTTATATTGTGTGCATTTTTTTTATTCCGCGCGGACGGAGTCGCGGGTAAAAGCTGGTATTTTTATAATTGGACGAATTTGGATTGTTTCATCTCTTGTTCATTTAGTTAAATCTTATATTTATTATTTGTATTATCAAGTTGTATTATTTAATTGATTGTATTTAATTAAACTGTATTATTGAAGAAAATATTTAAATAAAAAAAGTTGTTATTCTTTTTGCAGAGATTTAATAGGTATTGCGAAGACTGGATCAGGTAAAACTCTAGCATTCATCTTACCAATGTTCCGACATGTACTGGACCAGCCGGCGCTGGAAGACACAGATGGCCCGATATCACTCATCATGACACCCACTAGAGAGCTGTGTATGCAGATTGGCAAGGATATAAAGAAATTTGCCAAATCTTTGGGACTGAGAGTTGTTTGTGTGTATGGCGGTACTGGAATTTCTGAACAGGTTGGTGTTGATATTTTGGTATACAAAAAAAATTATTAAATATGTCAGTTTTTATGTGTCAGGTTTTTACTGATACTTTTAGTTGTATAAGTTTTGGATTTTCAAAAAATCACAGGAGATGTTTTTACTGCAAAGTACTTTTATACAATTTTATTTTTTTCATTTAATTGTCTCAAATTTTACTTTAATCTTATTCACTGTTTTAAATCAGGAGTGTATAATAACACTGTAGACAATTATTAATAATGTAGACAAAAAATCTGACGTTTTGAGAATCATAACCATTTTGTAGTTGGTTAAAAATAGTATTATTGCAAGTTAGTAAGTGAAGTTTTTTTTAAAAAAAATTGTATTCTATTTGGTACATAGTATCATTAGTAGTTACATGTGTCAAAAATGCGAATGTTAAGATGGATGTGTGGTGTAACAAGAGTGGATAGGATACGAAGGGAGTAGAGTAGTAGTAGAGTAAGTGACTTTATTTCTTTATTAATAATTTAAAACTTAAATGTTACATAAAATCTTATATCTAGTATCACAGTTGTATCTGCTATGTTTAGGTTAAAAATCATAAAAGAAATATTAAAACTATATACAGTTAAAACCAATTTAAAATAACAATAAAATTCACAAACTTAGAAATGAGTATATTAGAGGAAGTCTGAAAGTAGCACCGGTAGTAGAAAAATTGAGAAGTAAAATGTTAGCGTGGTATGATGTTATGAGGAGGGAAGAATCGCATGTGGCAAAGAGAACGTTAAGTATGAGTGTGGAGGTACACCGGTAGAGGTAAGCCTAGGAAGAGATGGATGGATTGTGTGAAAGGTGACACGATTAAGAAGGAGATGACGGCAGACATTGATTTGGAGGACAGAAACATAGTGCACCGACCCTACGTAAGTGGTTCAAGGAGATGACATAGTATAATTACTATTCGATTAAAGTGAATATTGAATTTAGATAGCGGAGCTGAAGCGCGGTGCTGAGATGATAGTGTGCACTCCGGGGCGTATGATCGACATGTTGGCGGCAAACTCTGGCCGCGTCACAAACTTGCGTCGCGTTACATACGTTGTACTTGACGAGGCAGACCGCATGTTTGATATGGGATTTGAACCACAAGTGAGATTATATCATGATTTATTTACACAAATAAATAAGTAGAATTTTTAACAGCGGTAGACGTCAGCAACAACAATATCAGTTGCACGAATTGGCCGGCTCGCTCAGTGAAATACCACGACTACACAGAAGACAGGCATCAAGTGGAAGTAATTCCAAGTACAGTCTGATGAGTGTGGTGCTGGAGGACTCATTTTAGTCCTCTTTCCTTTTCTTATAAGAAAAGGATGGGAAGGGGAGGTGAATTTGATGGAGGAGGAGATGCGTAAGAAGGTTAAATATTCTAAGTTAAATGCCCTCCTTCGTCGATTGAGGGTAGGCAACGCATCTGCAATTGCGAATGTCTATGGGCAGCGGTCGCTTCGCCATTTCGGCGAATTCAAGTGGCCGCTTGCTCCTTTGCCACCTTGTAATATAAAAAAGTAGAACCTCTAAGTTTTATCTTTCGATTATTTGTGTTGTGTTGTGATTGTGATTGAGTTCTATTTTAATTAAATTTAAAATAATAAAATCGTTGCTATTTTATTTTTTATTTATCTTTTATTTATTTAATGGATAAATTAGTTTGTCAAAAGAAAAGTTTAAATATTGATGTAATACTAAATACAAAATGATGCTTTTTCTTGTCAGGTGATGAAGATAATAGACAACATACGTCCGGACAGACAGACGGTGATGTTCAGTGCTACATTCCCGCGGCAGATGGAGGCGCTCGCACGACGGATACTGCAAAAACCTATTGAGATACAGGTACAAATTAGCCATTTTTTTAAAACTAATATTTTTTTATTGTTATTGGATAAAACAAAGGTGCTGAAATTTATTTAATCGATACAAAAAAGCAGGGCAAAAACTGACGGGCATTTATTTGACAACGTGCAACTTTGACAAAATTCGAAACTTTAAATGGATGGATGTTTATTTGAAACTATCTCCAGAACGGCTCAATGGATCTTCATGGAATTTGGTACAGATGTAGAATATAGTCTGGAAGAACACATAATCTTATTAAGTTTTATTTTTTTATTTACGCGCGGACGGAGTTGCGGGCAAAAGCTAGTGACATAATAACGGGAAAAGAATTTTTGAACTTCTGATCAATACAATATTTTGAAATAATTTCATTATTGTAGAGTAGGATTCTAAAATACTTTATTTTAGAACTAGGTGACGCACGCAATTCTGTCCACGCGGAATTAAAAAAAAACGTAATAAGTAGCCTATGTCTTCTTCCTGACTATGGTCTACGTCTGTGCCAAATTTCATCAAGATCCATTGAGCCGTTTCGGAGATACCTTCAAACAAACATCTATCCATCCATCTATCTAAACATTCGCATTTATAATATTAGTAAGATTGATTTAACTTTAGGATGTTGGTTTTTTTAATTTTTTTTCTTGTAGGTCGGTGGCAGAAGCGTTGTCTGCAAGGAAGTAGAACAGCATGTGGCTATATTAGAAGAAGAGGCGAAATTCTTCAAACTTCTGGAACTGCTCGGCCTGTACAGTCAGCTGGGCAGCATCATTGTGTTCGTGGACAAGCAGGAGAACGCAGACAGTCTGCTCAAAGATCTCATGAAGGCTTCCTATTCCTGTATGAGCTTGCATGGAGGTAAGACATAATGATTGCTGTTGATAACATCTGAGTTCCGGAACAATGAAATAACAATTTTTTAGCCATGAATGTGTGTGCTGGAGGCCTTATTTTAGTCCTTTACCTTTTCCCCCTTTTCTGGTAACGTAAGGATGGGAAGGGATATTAGAATTTTCGGAGGATGATACCGGAAAAGGAATATCTTTCTATGCGTACTCTTCTCTGTCGATTATAGATAGCGTTTGCAAGCTTTTTGAGCAGTGGTTATTTCACTATTTTATCTAAATTAGGTGGTCACCATCTCGTTTGTCATTTTATAAAAAAATGGTGAAAAAATGTGAATAAATCTGCGTTATCTCTCTAGCATATTTTATTTTGTATTTAGATATATATAAGTGTATTGATATTGGCCTGTTACAGGCATTGATCAATTCGACAGGGACTCTACGATAGTTGACTTCAAGTCAGGCAAAGTGCGGCTGCTGGTCGCCACCAGTGTTGCTGCTCGCGGCCTCGATGTCAAGCAGCTGGTCTTAGTTGTCAACTACGACTGTCCCAATCATTATGAAGATTATGTACACAGGTATATAACGTATTATTTATATGTCTTAGTTGAAATTATGATATGTTTTTTTTTTTAATTCAGTTAGTTGTTTTTTTTATGTTAGTCAAGAAAAATAGAGTGGTTAACAAAAAAACTATTTACATCTTAGGTTTTTCATCTTAGGTTAGATCATTTATGCAGTTCCTTGTTGTTGACTAGCGGTCACCCGCGATTTCGTCAGTGGAAAATAATTAAAGAAGAAAAAAAAGTATTCTAAGTTTCTTCCACACGCCTAAGCTACCTTTCAGTAAAAGTCCCGTCAAAATAGGTCCAGTCATTTCGGAGATTAGCTCGAACAAAGTCGAACTTGCAGACAGACAGATAGACATTTTTATTAATTGTATAGATTGTTAAATCAACGTTTTCTTAGGTAGAAAGTCGGTGGCTCAGGGGTTAAGCACATGACTTGCAATCTGCAGATCCTGGGTTCGAATCCCGCGCCATGTACCAATGTGTTTTTCGATTTACATATGTACATTTATCTGAAGTTCTTACGGTGAAGGAAAACACCGTGATGCAACCTGCATATATCTGAGAAGAAATTCAATGATGTGTGTGAAGTCAACCAACTCATGACCAGCGTGGTTGACTATGGCCTAGTCATCCTTAACTTAGGGTAGGCTCCGAGCCCCTCAGTGGGGGCGTATAGTTAGCTGACGATGATAGATTCATCATACTTATAAGAGTGACCCTGAGTGTCGACTGTGAGTGCAGCAGTGTACGCATGTATCAGATGCGGACGCACCGGTCGCGCGGGTAACAAGGGGTATGCGTGGACGTTCCTGACGCCGGAGCAGGGGAGGTACGCTGGTGATGTACTGCGCGCCTTCGAGCTGGCCGGCAGCGCGCCGCCACCGGAGCTGCGTCAGCTCTGGGACAGGTACAAGGACGCCCAGGAGAAGGACGGCAAGAAGGTCCATACTGGAGGAGGGTTCAGTGGGAAAGGTAACTATCTCTATACCAGTTTACTTGATTATTAAATGTGTTGTCAATGCTCGAAAAAACTGATGACATTGATGTTTTTTTTTTATAAAAGTGTCGGCAGTTTAAATTCGAGGTGAAATTTTCTCTTATTCATGGTGACCAATGTAATCATTTCTTTTCATTTAATTAATATTAGTTGTTAGTTGAACGATAGATGGCGTGCATCGTCTTTATAGATCGCGATATTAAAATAAATTTTTACATTCAAAATTAAATTACATTATCATAAGAGTTTTTCTTGTATCGTCAATCACATTTTAAAAAAGCAAAAAAAAAAGTAAGTTAGGGCTAAAAAATAGGAGAAAAAAATAAAATTGAACGTAAAAGTATAATTATTGATGAAGTATGTAATTGTCCGTAGGCTTCAAGTTCGATGAATCTGAGGCTCAGGCGGCGACGGAGAAGAAGAAGTACCAGAAGGCGGCGCTGGGACTGCAGGACTCTGACGATGAGGATGTGGAGGGCGACCTGGATCAGCACATCGAGACTATGCTCGCCGCCAAGAAGATCGTCAAGGAGATCAAGGTATTGTCACATCCATCCCGCAGTCAGTGATTTACTCTTTAACCTAAAATCATTGTAATATTCGTTATTTCAAAAAATAATTTGTTTTAAATTTATTTAGACGTATTTGCTTCTGCGTACGTACTGACTTCGTAAGCATAAAATGAAAAAAGTAGCCTATAAAATGCCTGCGGGCATCAGATACCTTCCCGTCAAAATCGATCCAGCCCTTCTGGAGATTATCTGGAATAGCGACCTCTGTACGCACAGACGTACAGACAGACAAAAATAAAAAAAAACAGTTTTCCTTTACATATGCATCACGTGTACCATCTTTTTCTCGTATTTTATTAATATGTATAGATATGTATAGATGAAATGTAATATTGTGTGTCAGCCGGGTGTGGTGGGTGCGGGAGTGCCTGGTGCGGCTGCTCCTGGTGCGGCAGACGGCAAGCTGGAGCTGGCGCGGAGACTTGCCTCGCGCATCAACATCGCCAAGGGGCTCGGCGCTGAGCACAAGGGCGCTACTCAACAGGCCGCTGAAGCCATACTCAAAGGATCTCCTTCTACACACACTCTTATCACTGTGAGTAACAATATTGAGGTTTTCAGATATCTTTGTATCTCTGAATATTTTGTTAGACTTTTCAGAACACAATTTTAGATGGCAAGGGGTAAAGTTGAAAATATGTATAACAATTTATAATAATTATATGACTATAAGTTGGTGATGTATTAAGAGAATAGTTCTATGTTTTGGAAAGTACTATTCGATGTAAAAAAAACGAAAAAATGGAACAAACACATATAGGACTGATTTGTTTATTTTTTACTTTTGGAAATGTCTATGATTAATACGGTTAAAATGTCATTTTAGGGACTTTATTACTATTAATTTGGACAGAACAAGTATTTATTTGGACTATTTTAGGATAAAAAAATTTATTTTTAATCCAGGCTAAGACTGTGGCTGAACAGTTGGCTGCGAAGCTGAACACTCGGCTGAACTATCAGCCTCGGGATGATAGTAACGCGGAGGCTGCGGAGGAGGTGTTCCGCAAGTACGAGACCGAGCTCGAGATCAACGACTTCCCGCAGCAGGCGCGCTGGCGGGTCACCAGCAAGGTAACAACAATTACGACATTTAGAATAACAAATATAGTTTAGTTTGAACAACTTGTTATTTGTCTACATTCCTAAAACTTTCACACAAAAACACAACAGAAATAAAAAAAAGACTAAGAAAAAATAAATCGCAGGTTTCAAGTAAATGTCACTTTTTTGTCTTTGTTTGTTATGTTATCTATCTATATATATAAAAGAGAGTCGTGTTAGTTACACTATTTATAACTCAAGATCGGTCGAACTGATTTAGCTGAAAATTGATGGGAAGGTAGCTTAGAACTAGGAGACGGACATAGGAACTTTTTTATCTTGTGTGCATTTTTTTATTCCGCGCAGACGGAGTCGCGGGTAAAAGCTAGTTTAGAATAACAATTATAGTTTGACCAACTTCTTACAGTCCACATTCCTAAAACTTTCACACTAAAACACAACAGAAATTTAAAAAAACTAGGAAAAAATAAACCGCAGGGTTCAAGTAAATGTCACTTTTTTGTCTTTGTTAGTTATGTTATTTATTATAATAATGAGAAGATAAACTATTGATAAGAAATGTAAAAAATAAACAATCTTCGGTCAATAACTAATAAATATTATATGAGTCATTGTGCTTTAAAGATGCAATATTTTATATTATTGCATAGTCCCACAAATTTCAAACTTACATACATCTTACATTTTTTTTTTCATGTAATATTCGTTAAAAAGTATATTATCCTAGTTTATTATTTTTATAACAATAATATTCCGGATTAATTAAATATATGGACAGATCTGTATTTTTTTTTGCATTTGGTGTTTAATTTCTTTGTAGTGTCTACAACCTAATACCCTTGTTTATTTGCAAGGGTCAAGTATCTGATATGATAACCCTTTGCCTGTTTACTTGCAATCTGCAATTGTCTTGATGTAAGGTACATCAGTACACAAGAAATCTTCGTCTTGAACAGTCAAAATGTTGCTAAAACTTGTCATTATTGGAGCTCTCATATTTCTTTGTGTTAAAATGTTGAAACAACGGAGATGTTATTATTGTCATTAAGAACAAGGAAATGAGGTGATAATTTTAATAGAATTTTTTTTTATAATCTTTTTAATGGTTTATTTTAATGTTTTCTAATGTAATATGGTGTAATTGCTTAACAAATTTTAGATAGAAAGATACTTTATGTATTAACATTTATTTTTGTCTTTAAAAAAGATACAACCAGTGTTTTTTTTCTTTAATTTACCGGTACCTTTAATTATAGCAACAAATTAACAATTCAACGTTGGAAATACTTCATCTTGATTGTCTTGTTAGAGACAGAAGTGACAAAAATACTTTCGTCTTTCGCTTACATTACATGGGACAAGACATACATAGAGTCGTTATAAATTAATATTTTTTGTTAGACAGGACATCCATAGAGTCGTTATTAATTAATACTTTTTTTTACAGGAGGCGCTGGCGTTAATCAGTGAATATTCAGAGGCTGGTATAACAGTGCGCGGTACATATGTGCCTCCGGGCAAGCCTCCGCCGGAGGGCGAGAGGAAATTGTACCTCGCTATAGAAAGCTCACAGGAACTGGCCGTCGCTAAAGCCAAGTCAGAAATAACGAGACTCATCAAAGAGGAACTTCTCAAACTGCAGTCCTCCGCACATCACATGATCAACAAAGCGAGATACAAAGTTATATAGCCAACCAATAAATTGCGCCTCCGACAACTTGTTTTAATTCTAGTTTAATGTCTAGCTGTGATACTTGTATTAATACATATTGTAATAATTTTGGTCAAAGAAAATAAAAAAGTAACAATATGTCAATACAAGTGTACGCCAGTGTATTGTAATTCAAGGATAAGAACGGTATAAATAAATGGAAATATGAATTTATTTAATCTATACAGTTTATATTTAATTAAATTATATTCGTGTATTGATAAACTCGTTATAAATATATTAAATATGGTTTATACTTATAGTACTATGAATATGACATAGTTTTTATTTTTTTTAATTTGAAATATTAGTTCGATGCGCTTAAATTGAAACAACTGTATTTTTTAAATATTAGTTACTGTTTTTTTTTGATTTAGTGGTCTTTTCTAATCTTTACTGCTGAAATCAGAAATGTACATAATTATTAAATACCTGTCTAAATTTAATAGCAGAATTAAAAATATGAAATACTGTTATTAATTGTAGACAGGCACTGGTGAGTGACAAACATAATATGACTGCTTTTGGCAATCAATTTTGACAAAAATATATCGAATCGCACTTCACTCTTTCAAAAACAGCCTAACCATTTACGCTAGCGTTCTTGATTCAAACGATTTCACGACGCGACACTCTTAGCATTCAAGTTATTTCTGTTGATTAAAAAGTACCGGTTTAGGCTATGGGAGATTGCAATAGACATATATACACGCATGATATGTATATTTTATGCATATTGTAGAAACATACCAGAAAAACCTCCTGTGCATTAATGCAGTTTTCAACGCTGCACTTACTCTTTGCTATAATTTTTATGACAGGCGCTTCTAACATATTGATATATAACTGGAAATGTTTATTCAAACCGCAATCAATTTCTCTTTCTCTATAATATCTATCCTATAAATAAATCATTAAGATAATGAGAAAATTACGACGTGACAATAACATTTCGAGCGGAGAATTCCGATTGATAAAGTCTGAGCACGTGTTCTGGGAACCGAAGATAGTAGTGTCAATAAGTGTAACATCCTTTCGATTAAAAATAGCTCTGAGAACAAACGTGGTGTGTGTGATGCGGGGGCGCCGTCGTTATCAGGCGGGTTATCGCGCGCGGGAAGATTCCAGCGCAAACAACGACCAGGGCTGCGACTCTGCCTGTTACTTAACACATGCAGGAAACAAATACGGAAGACAAGACCTGGGTCATCAATAGATTGTCATTATATAAATCTGTAACAAACATGTTATATGTGTAAAATACAATTTAGTTACAGTTCAACTAAATATTCAAACTCTTCGTATCAGAACAGCTCATTTTTCGATCCAAAAAATTAATTACTATTAAAAAAGTAAGTCCTGTATGGTCAAGTCGGAAGGCAGAGTATCAATAATTTCAGGGAATCTTTAGACTCTTTTTAATTTTTGTATATGCATTTACAACAACGCTAATACGTTCGACATAACTGTCTATAGATAGCTTTTCGCTTTGAATATTTTTGTTAAGGACCTCTTGTTTAGAAACCCTGATCCTCTCCTTACCTTACTCCACTTCCCATATCTAGGTTCAAAAGGAACATATATATGTTACTTATGATTTTTAAATATCAATGCGGCCAAGGAAAAAACCGATTCTTGTTAAAATAACAATTTTATTATTCACACACTAAAATTAATGCTTCAAATATAATGAATTTTACAAATAACAGGGAAAACAAAAAAGAACATTACTAACCTAATTTAAGAAGTGTTCTTGGTTACTTTAAAATCAATATGTGTAAAAATTGTGTGAAAGTCGAGTTCGTAACGATGAGGATGCGAGCAAAATTAATGCAGGGAAATTGCGATCTTTAAGAAGTATGATTGGAGTGACTGTGATAGTTTGGGAAGTGTGGTTTTAAAGAGGATGTTATGAGTGGAGTTAAAAAAGGCATGTTTGAATGGTTTGGACACGATGAAAGGACGTATGAAAGGAGATTTACAAAGGAAACTTATGGCGTGACAATGAGTGGCAGCTTCGGTGAAGACCGTCCCAGACGGACCCATACCGTCCATATTGATAAAATAATTAAGGACGGTATTAGAAGCTCTCGAAGCGACGACCATATATGCGTAGACGGATGAATGTAGAAGAAGCAAGAGCTTGTGCCAGGACGCTAAATTGAGATCTGTGGTCTCCTCTGCCTCTGGGTTCCGGGCGTGAGTTATGTTGTAGTTGTGTAAGAAAGATTAAAATAGAATTATTCGAGGACTTGTAACATAAATCTTTACTTTCTCTATTCAATTTCATTGTGGTATTACGTAATTTTAATTAAATTTTTGTTTAAATTTTAAACAATTGTTTCAATACTTTTATTTACTTTTAAGTTGTCACTAAGTCACCTTTTTGATCCTGCGTATCAAAATTATACTGTAGGTATTTTTTTATCAATATAATATTTTAAAGAGTCATCGAATGTGTCGAGAAGTAAATTGAATGTCTTAAAATGAATGAAAAATTAGTGTAGTTTATGAAAGGAATCTGATGAGATAGTTTTTTCCTATTTATGGCAGTTTAGTTTGGTCTAATGTATGAAGAAAGTTAATTTTGTGTATAACTTCATAAAATAAGAACAAGATGCAACATTCAGATGCCATAAACTGCCATGAACTTTTTAGTACAGGTCAAGGATTAAAAAAATATTATGAAGTCTCAAACATAAAGGGTCGCGTGGTTCGTTGACAGTTTTATAATTCGCACAATACAATAAAATTGAAGCGATAACATTGTGAGACGTAGAAAGTGTCTTGTGATTCATTTCACTTTATTTTGAAGAACAAAGTAAATATTTCAACTACGCAGTAAATTGTCTATCAGAAGGTCGTGATTAATTGAAAAAGAAAAACAAGTTTAATTGTTGAACAAATTACAATTGTTTTAATTTTGAACAAGATCTTTAAATCAATCAAAAATCAAAAAATCATGTTTGAAAAGGCCATAGCAATATAACTGACAAATAAACGAGGGAGTAATTATTTAAGCATTATTTGGGTATATTTACTTGGTATAAAGTAAACACAGGCGCTGCCTAACTATTAGAAAGGAGGTTTCAAGCCGCTTCGATGAGGCACAAAAACGTCATCCATCTGCTAATCTTACCCATTCGTGTCACACACCGGCCACAAACCCCAGTAGGTTACGTCACACCTTACATCAGAGCTACGTCATCGTGTTATAAAGTGGTGCAAGACATTCATGACGTACGGGCTTGATTCAATAACAGTGACTATTGCCGCGTGTCCACTACACGTGACTTATAGAGGTGACAAGTTTCACTGTTAGACTATAGAATCTTTGAAAGTGTGTAATTTTTCATTCCACAAAAAAAAAAAACAATTAGTAAATTCATAACTCGAAAGTCGTACAAAATGCTCGAAAAAAAAATAGCGCGATACAACGCTTAGTGGTTCAAAACATAAATAAAAGTTCAAACATCTTGTTTGTACTCTCCTGAATGTTTTATTTCTAATGTCTTGACCATTTAATTTTGTATTCTAACTTTATTATTTTATTTGCACAAGACTTAATGCAATGTTTATGACGTTTGATGACGACTACCTACATACGTCTGTTTACAACTTGTTGCACAACTTTGTCAGTCACCACATTATCTTTCAACGTTTTAAAAACGGCTGATGTCATGGCGTTAAGCGCATTTCTATAAAATAAACCTAAAACATACAGTGTATATTCTGAATCACATAGTTTAAGGACATTCATGGTAATAGAGGGATTAGTTGGATTCATAATTACAGCATGCTGATGAGTCTGTTTGCCAAAAGTATTTCATCAAATATATGCATTTATATGTTATACTTTCGAGGTAATATAATTATAATAAGCAGTTTTGTAATCTTTTAAAAATCATGGTGATAAGGCAGATTCTCATGATGTATTAAGACGTCATTTTGGAATATCTTTGTGTTGTTATGCGAATACATTATTCCATATGGTAATAGTTTATTTGTGTACGAGTACCTACGGTTGACTTTATGACGGTTATCAAATACGTGTACTAAAATGAAGGAGAAAAATGTCATGCGCATTCAGAATGGTGCTTACGACATTTTTGACTTGAAATTCTGTAAATATAAATTCATTCAATTCAATTCATATTCTGTAATATCCACAAATAATGGGTATCGGTTATTTCAAGAAGACTTTTTTCTAGGGTAATATATGTAATACCAGATAAATTAATAGATGTATAGGCTAAAATGTGGAAATGAGATAGTGGTTCACGTTATCAACATCATCATTAGCTACATTTAAATTGTTTTGCTACAACCAAATGCGTTATCAATTGATATGTTAGAAAATATAGGTGAATGAATCTTACTAATTTTATAAATGATGGATGGATGTTTGTTTGTAGGTATCTCGGGAACGGCTCAACGGATCTTGATGAAATTTGACACAGATGTAGAACGTAGTCTGGAAGGACACATAGGCTACTTATTTCGTTTTATAATGCCGTGCGGACAGAGTTGAGGGCGATAGCTTATTTGATATGTTAAAAAATTTTGGGGGGAAGTCTCGGAAGTTTTAGCATTCGTTTGAATGTTGATCACTTGATGACCAGACTACATGAATCCATGTTAATACCTAATACCGACAATTATTTGATTACATGATGAAATATTGCGTCACTCGAGACAAGTGAATTAAACAAACAAGTGGATGACACGCGAGTGTCACCTCGACGCACATGACCGATTTACTGTGCGTTTGTTTCGTCCAGTTTTACCCAAATATATTGAAATGATGACTATTTATGGACATGGTATGTGAGGAAACAATCACTTGTTACTCGTGCAGATTTGTTTTTGTATTTTTAATGCGAAAATATAAAAAAATCCGAAAAAAGTTTTTTTGTAACACAATTTGGGTTACTGTTGCATCTATTATACGCTACACAATCTACGTAAAGTTAAAGTAATACTTCGACGTAACTCCTTCTGAACTACAGCATCAAAATAAATATGCTTGCTCTGCTATCTTTAGCTTGTCGTTAAAGTCAGCCATCAGTTAGCAACAATAACAACAGTTTATCTCGAAGTATCCGCGGTATCAGAAATGTTTTGCAGCTTGATAACAGTCACATGTCGCGGCCTACGGCACGAGTCGACTTTAAAATTATTTATAAGTAGGTATTTTGGTAGCTGATAATTTGAGATAATGTCATTGAAGCTAACATATACTATCACACAATGGTCTTATTTATAGAAATTTTTCTTTCATATGCTATGGAAATTTGTCTCTATTGATATTTTAAATTGAGCAATGGTTAAATTAAGTTACAGATAAGAAATGTTACATTAATTATTATCAGTTAAGAGATAAATGTTTGGTATATATCTATATATATAAAAGAAAGTCGTGTTAGTTATACTATTTATAACTCAAGATCGGTCGAACTGATTTAGCTGAAAATTAATGGGGAGGTAGCTTAGAACTAGGAGACGGACATCGGAACTTTTTTTTATCTTGTGTGCATTTTTTTATTCCGCGCGGACGAAGTCGCGGGTAAAAGCTATTTTTAATAAAAGTCCCGTCTCTTTTAACAGCGCCACCACACTTATAAACTACATTTATTGCTACACAATGCTAATAGTTTTCCTGAATTGTACAGTAAAAGAAATATTTTCTCTTGCTTACAAAATAATAAATCACAATACGTTATTGCAGGTAACGTGATTCATACTTAATTAGTTACGGTAATACTACAACACACGTGTGTAAAGTGCGTAACCACGTAATACGTTGATAAGTTGACATTAAGGTACGTGTCCACTACGTTTTAAATCGACAAGCATAAGCACACTGTGTCACTTAGGTTGGTACTTCATGAGATTAATTGGTACGCAACTCTCCGTGGTCGACAGTGTCTATCCGCTGAATTATACATAGTGTAAACGCACCTTTATATTTGACCATGGGAGCCTTTGTTGACGTCAGATTATGATCAATACTACGAGCAATGCACGTGCCGATTGTTAAATGTACCGGCTATACCTACAGGTAAATAGGAACAACACTCAATAAGCTAAAAGGTATTATGTCATTATTACTTACATCCGTAGAAAGGAAATTCTTAGCTTGTTTCTTTTATCTTTAAATGGTTTAAGGTTGCATACTGTATTAATGGTTTCCAATTACAAGGACTTCACCTCCAACAATTATAGAATTTCTTTTTTTCTATTGTTTTAAAATACAGACCATAAGTTAACTTCTGTTGATGTTCAGATAGTTTTCCTCATCATTATCTTTGAGAAAAAAAGAGATAAATGACTATTCTTGTAAGTAGTTTAGACTTCCAAGACAAGCCTTTGAAGACTGTATTTCGCGGAATCCTAGCCTTGTAACTTGTAAGTTTAAGGAATCCGCCTATTTGTGTTATCGATAAAAGACGTCAGTTATCATTATAATCCTCAGTATCAGGGACCTTCCGTGATATGGGTTTACGTCTTAGAACTTCATTTCGAAGAAATAACTTTTTCCCCGATAATATATTATTTATAAGCACAAGATAAATAATGTAATTATAAAAGTCTCGATGACGCACGACCTGTTTGCGACACGTGAGGTAGTCGAGGGATGTTGTAACAGACATTATGATAAGCTGTTACACCGCAATGTCTCTCTAATTGCGACAACTTAATGTATGACTTTGTATGACAATTGTATCAAAATTAACAAATTTTGGAATAAAAAAAGATTCACATGTGTTGGTAAAGAAGACTAGAAACCACGACTATTTGATGAAGGTAAAGTATGAAGCTTGTATGAATACATTTAATTAAAAAAATAAGTCACACGTCACACTTTAAAGTCTGTAAACCTGTTTTGGCAACTGGCGGTCACAATAGAAAGCACTGGCACTCGGATTACTGGGTCCAGGCAGAATTGGAACACTACATAGGTGTATCTTTTGAAAACAACAGTTTAGAGTTAACAGTGGAACATCCCACAAAAACAATATTTGTTGTGTGTACGAATGGGCTGGATTTACTGGTGAAATACCACGATCACACAGAAGTCAGGCGTGAAGTGGAAGCTATTCCGCGTTTTGTCTGATGAGTGAGCGTGCCGGAGGCGCCATTTTAGTCCACCGTTTTCTTATAAGGAAGGGGAAGTGGATTTGGCGGAGGAGTTAAACTATTTATCTTGTTTTCGTATTATATTTGAAGTGAAAAATAATGTACCCATAAGATTTAGGACAAGGTCTAGAACTAAAGTATTATATAAGCAAAGTATCACACCCAGAAACCGCGCCCACAACAGTTGTTGGTCATATCAATTTGATTATATCGTTGATGCGCGAACAAGTGACTTGTTTTCGATAAACATTTATCAGCTGTAAAGTTTCCATTGAAAGGTATTTTATCATCTAATGCAACACATCTAAAAATAGTACCTTATCATTTTCCTCAATTGTAATCAAATCTATTTCTATCTACTTTTATTTGTGAATGTCATTTATATTCACATATAATTTATATCTTATTTTGATATACATTTACTGTTCTGTTCGAGAACATTTACTTGTATTTTATATTAAAAAATACGACCTATATGTTTCGACAACAAAGGCACATGGCTTATAAAACAGCATACTGTAGCTTAAATAGATGGCGTTGTAAATTACGCCATAATTTAAACACACTTAGAACGACGCGACGTTGATAATTTTGCGACGTGCGAATTTTGCAGTGCGAGTTATTGATATCGATAACCCTAGCTGTTGCCGGGCAAGCAACTAATGTGATTTACTAATTTTAATAACGACGTAACTAATTTAATTGTTTGCCATTTTAAGGTAACTTTTTTCACCACATGGTTAGCAATACATCTATATATATGAAAGAAAGTCGTGTTAGTTACACTATTTATAACTCAAGAACGGCTGAATCGATTTGACTGAAAATTGGTGGGCAGGTAGCTTAGAACCAGGAAACGGTCATAGGATAATTTTTACTCCGTTTTCTATTTTTTATTCCGTGCGGACGGAGTCGCGGGTAAAAGCTAGTTATAATATATATTTATGTGTATATGATACACGAATTATGCACGATAAGACGTGATTTACGAAGCTTATCTGTCACCATTAGAAGTTTTAAATTAGATTGATGCATTTCGTCATTTCCGCTCAATAACATTTCTCTTATGATAAAACCATCAATTTCTCAATTTATTTCGTCACTTTCTAATTTATATGGAATATTGCATTTATGCGTCCGTTTGATCGATGTTATAAATCTATTAACATAATTCAAATGGTTTACGTAAAATTCCACTAAACTAAAAATGTCCAATTTCTTGAAAGCTCTCATGTATTTCTAAAGTTTTGCGCTAGATGACGTTGTAACATTCAGAGCTTTTTCGAACTCTTTGTTAGTGATAAGGTTCAATAGATGGCGCTATGGGTATTAGTTTTGAAACTGCTTCGTATTGTAATCCGATGACATATTATAAATATTTTGAGTAGAAAAATGAGTCGTGCATAAAAATATACATAACGGGATTATTTCTATTACCAGTTATACGAATATGAAAATATATACACAATCAGGTGTTATTTAGACTAAGTAGGTCTTGCGGTTTACTTAATATCGTCATCGCTTTTATGATTGTAGCGTCAATTTAATAGATCACATTTCATCACCTTGTAAAGGAGCGTAAAATAGTTACTTACATTTTTCTATATTAATTGCAATAATGACCATCGAACATCATTACAATGTCAATGAACCCTTTTTCTTTTTAAACATGACATATATCTAAAAAAAAATTACATAACTGAATTCGTTTCACATATGTTTCGAGTTGGTCGTAGCAGGATACTTCACAATGAAGCTAATACTGATATCCTATTGTGATCTACTAAATAAGCCCTGACTCGCAATATAATATTTATTACATAATCTTAAATTAAAAAAATCTCTTACTAAAATTCGGGTAACAAACTCCCATACCAATGAGAAACTACTTTACTCTTAAAATGTTGAAATAAATGACTCACTGAAAAAAAAGGATTTAAATTAGATAATTATATCACTGTATTTATCACAAGGAAGGAAAAAAGCGTGAAAGATTCGCTACTCATCTCTACTATCGCCTTGTTTGCCGGATTAAGACCATCTATGAATTACGATGAGTTTTATCGAATTACTAGCTTTTCAAATTCATGTGGGCAAAATCGCGTGAAGGGTAAATTTACAAAAATCCCTAAATAGGTATATATAACTTTAGAGGATCAATTTAGGAAAAAAATCTTTCTTATGCCTATGTTATTCTGTAAATTAATATGTCCACCAGTTTTTTCTTTTATGTGTCTAGATTAGATGATAGTACTCCCCGTATCTATGAAAGGTTTATGTTGAATACTAATTTTAGATTATTTAGAAGGTACCTTACGATCACACATACGTAATTTGTTGAAATTTAAACAACTGCCGTAACAAGTTAAATTAAGTAAAACAACCGAAAACACTGTCGTCTTTTCCCGCTCAAACATTGCGATAACTTTATTACCAAAAGTACTCTGGTATATGATGGGTATTGGGGATTCAATTCTCTTGAAATTTAAATGAGATAATCTTTAATTACTTTATAATTATTTTTTGCAATGTGATTTTTTGAGAATTATGATAAATTCAATATACATAATTGTTGTTAATTAGAGTGCGAGTGGCTAAACGGTGGTGCGCGCCTGTGCCCTGTAAACAGGAAAGTTACCGAGCACGCGATGGCGCGCCGTGTCATAGGTCCGCGCCCTTAACCTCCTTTAATATTTATCGTATTGTCTACAAAGTATTGTTTGTATACAGCACCACTTACAGCGGCGGCGCTTATATTCTCACATACATTACGTGATTTATAATCAACGTTCACCAATCATATGTGATTGTTTTTAAATTGAATATAAATAAAATATGAAATATTTTGATATTACTGTTTGTTTAGATTTCATCAGATTATGAGTGGAAAGGTTGCAATAGGAATATATAATAAAATTCAGAAATATGTCTGATAATAATTCTTTTATTAATTACTCTCTCGTATTTGTTCACATGTTTGTGAAATCTTTTCAACGATAAAAAAATAACAATCCGAACCCACTCAAAGTCGGGCAAGGCTCGATACATCTCTTAATTTAAACAATAATATTAACTCTTTTAATATCACAAAATTACTTATACAACTATTTCAATTAAAGCTTTCAAGTTGAACTTACAAACTAGGATTTTAAAGGGCTAACACTAAATAACTGTGAGATCTAAGAGTCTTCATGTTTCCATATATCACTAAACTTATGGATCGGGCGGACACTTGGGAGCGCGTGCGACTCCGAGCGGTGCTGGAACAGATGTGACCGTGGAGCCGGGTCCGCCAGCTCCTAGCACCGCATTTACCATGGCCGCCACACTGCCGGCGCCTTGAAGCTGGAGCTGGTTGTGCAGTCCAGGGGCACGGCCGTGTGCATCGGCACCGGGGAGGCTGGCGGCGACGGGGTTACGTAGCCGGACGAGGAAGACACGGTGGAAAGTGCAGGGCTTGGCGGGCTGGCCGGCGGGGTGTCGGTGCCGGCGGCGCGCTGCATATCGTTCAGTCTGTGTCCGAGGTGTGTCATCAGCTGTGTGCCCAGCCTCACGTCCACGCCGGGGATCGATGCCAGACACCGGGAAACCTCGTTGGCCGCGTGGGTGAATCCAGCCCGGAAGCGGTCTGCGTCGACCGTCGGGTTGAGCGACAGTCTGCGCTGGCGGCGAAGCTTGTGCAAGTGTCGCACTGTCAATTCCAAAATATCAGCTTTCTCCAACTTGGCAACGTTCTCGCCCTCCGATTGGAGAGCGCTGACCATCAGCTCCTTAAGTTCGTCGAGGCAGCGGTTGATGCGAGCGCGCCTCTTGCGCTCGAGCATCGGTTTCATCACTTTGCGATATTGATAAGTGCGCGAGACGGGCTGCGGGCCGTCGTCCGCGAGAGAATACGCGATCTCGTAAGACATGTTTGTATGGAAGATTGTTGTGAGTTAGTGAGCGTGCGTTTGCGTCGAGCGTCGAACGCGGAATGCGCTCAATCGGCCGGGCGGGGGCTTATATAGGGGGCTGCGGGCGCGCGATCGTGGGAACGCACGGAGCCGCCGAGTTCCCACACGCGCCACCTGTGCGGCGCAGCTGCCGGCGGGCGCTGGCGGGGCGCCGGAGGGGCGCGCGGGGGGCCACGCGCTCGCCGCGCGTGCGCGCAGTAAACAATCGCCGGCGCGCACGCCGCGCCGCGACGCCACGCTCGGTAATTGTTCGCGCGCCGACCGGCGACGATCCCGACCTGATACCTAGTTAGATCACGCTCCGCGACTTCCATTCGTGCGCTAGAAAGTTGCGCTTTGACACCTATTATATCTGTACATTTTTTAATCACAGCCAAGTGCATGTTGCTGTAAATGTAGATAGTAAATCAATATTAAACACATACATACCTATACTTGATTCCAATATCTCAAAATGCAGATCTAAGATATTATTAGTGCCGTAGTATCAATAGGCACTTTTTGCCCGATATGACACCTCTATAAAAGATAACTGATCGCAACAAGAGTTCCGTTGCGGATATCTCGCCTTGAGCAGTTGGTCTGAGTACGATAGGATCCGGCTCGAGCTAAGATTTCCTTAGCGGTACTTAAGACCTTATTTTTCCTTTGTAGTGCGAGGACTCGGAAATGCTCGAGAGTGTTAAATATTAACTTGATAATTCGCGGTAAATCGCGGCATAGTGCGTAGTTTTTGTTTTCGAAAACAACACAGTTACATAAACCACTTTATGAACTACAGTATCAAATAAAATTTTGCCAGTACCATGCAGCTATTCCCTTTACTAAACCTTTGAATATTTAGCTGTCGACCTTGTTATAAAAAATTGTAACTGACTTTGAATAATATTATTTTCGGTGATGAGTTTGAAAGTACATTTATTGAATGACCGTCTATTCTCTTGAAGCTTTTCATTGCACTAATTATACATATAATTAAGAAGTGGCTCATGGTGTGTCGTAAGCAACAGTGGCGCCATCCGTCAAGCGGCGGACGGCTACAATAAGACTGCCACTGGCCGCTACTGTTTGTGTTCAATCATCACCGATTGCTCTCTGTAACTTATACAAAAGATAACGTACATTATAAGAGTTACACAAATGCTAACCGATCCAAATGTTATTGATTTATCAATAGATATACAGAAAAAGATGTGTCTTACAAGACATTTATTTGTATTTTATACGAGTATACATTTTTGACATTTCGTGTTTGTAGCAATCTTATCTAAATTAATTATATAAATTGTAAAAGTTGTATTTTAATTTTTGTATTACTTAGAATCTGGGTATTTGGGATATTAACTCTTAGTAGCTGATCAGTAAATCATTACGTTCTAGTGGTCGGTCGCCTACGCAGATCCCGTGTAAGAAATTGTCCGCTACAGAAAAGCCGGTAACGTGCCGCATACGTACCACGCACTTTCTCCCATACACCCACTGACATTATCTTTACTGTCGCCTTGTCGGTTCACACGCGCCAACTAAAAAAAAAACTCGTCTGACGTGCGCGCGCAGATAATGACAGCTTGTTGTTTTTTATGCTAATGTCGAGTGCACTGCCAGTTACGTTTTGTTATCTTGTACAAAAAAATAATAATTAAAATAAGGTTATATATAACCTTATAGTAGTTCGTTGTTTGGTTGAAAAAAATATTTATTTATTTATTTGTTCTATTTCTTGCTATTGTACTTTTAGTAAGCATTGTAAGTCCTTTTATTGACAAGTAAGTATTCAGAAGTTTTGTCGCGTAGGCTTTTGTTTTTTATTCATTTAATTCTACTCACTTGCAATAACACGATTTGAGAAAAAAACGAAGTTTATGTGGAAAATAGATTTTAAGCATTTTGAAGATTCCAATGTCTTAAATTGTGTCAATCCTTGTAATCATGGTGCTTCGTAGAATTAACGATATTCTAAATTATTTTTTTACAAATTATAAAACACCTTGGATTAAAAAAGGCACGTGTCAAGACAAGTGTTATTACGGATAGCTACGTGCGGCGTAACATATCGTCAGCTGACGTCATTCACAGATAAGATACCACTACTTGATATCCTAGATTGGGAAATTTGTTTTCATCCACTTAATTTTGCTTATTTCTTTTATCAGGTAATTAGAAAATTTTGATAGAAATATTCATTTTTTTTTGATTGAAGGATTACGTAAAATTGTTGATTATTTCTTTGTTTTTATATTTTACTGATTGTCCGACAAAATATGCCTGAATACATGTTAGGTTACTATGTTTTTTTTTTTCTATAAGAATAAAAACCTATAAAATATTGGTAAATAAAAATAGCGGCGGTATATTTGATCTTAATATGCTATTACGGTGACGATTTTTTTTATCAACGAACTAATGATGATAACTAAAAATTTAAAACATATTTCGAGTGAGTAATAAAACGAGGACAGTTTCGGAATTTTTCTGGAAATTTATCGCTGTTTCTTTATTACTCAACACATTATCTAATTCTGACCGTTTAGCAAATTAGATCATTTATTTATGGATACAAAGACTGTCTGAATTAATTATTTAGTTATGAAATTTAGTTTTTTGCATATGACGGCCATTATTTGCCGAATATTGAACAGAGAAAACCTCAATAAAAATATAATGAAATGAAAAACATGTTGAAACTGTTGTTTTGTTTTTTTAATTATTTTCCAATGTATTTAGGGGGTGTGTCGTAATTTCTAATAAGTTCATTGAATTTTTTTAGCCTTATTTAATTACTAATGACGTCATCCTATCTATGTGATTTTAGTCACGCATGAGTGAGTCTTTCGTTTTCATGACGTATGAAGTAGTCGTGGTATTTCCTACGAATTGTAAATTTTTAAAACATAGATGAGTCACGCCGCGCTGTCCGTCTGGTGTTTTGGATTCGATATAATTATGTGGTTTGAGTCAGATTTCTTTATGATAATCGCTGCCCACTTCTTAGAATAAATACGTCACTCATTTTATCTCATGAGTTGTTTTAACATTTTTTACATTCTTTTATGTTATTGTTTCAATTGTTTTGCTTTCGTTTTTAAATACTTATTTTAATGATGAATTGTTGATACACTGTCACAACCAGAGTTAATTTAATTTAAACATTTATCTTAAGGCCAGTTTCACAATGCCCAAGCAAGTCTTGAATAAGCTACTTGGAACCTATTTGTCAAATAAAGTCGTCGTTGGCCTTTCAAAATCTCCAAATAAGCTGTGAAACGCAAACTATTTTGACAGGAAGTATTATATGTCAGTTAATTTATTTGTTAGTTATGTCGCACTTTACTTGGACATTGTGAAACAGGCCCTTACAGTGGGTTTTGACTGCTGTGACACTTTCATTAATATTAGTCAACTCATTATTTATTTGATAAAAAAAAACTAAGACAATATGTGTCGAATCAACTGTCACGGCAGTTGAAACCTACAAATGTCAGTTTCGAACCCACGACCATAATGATATCTGCGTTAACAGTTAATTAATAATATAAATTTAGTTAAATTGTAACATAGGTAATTCAAATGACTAATTGAGCTATCTCTGTTTGCACTTTACATGCGTGTGTAAATATCTTTAGTAAACATATTCTGACAAAACGTTTCCACAGCTCGTGCTAGTATATTCAAGGTTCGATAACATTATTTGGTCGGTTATCAATAGGAATATTTTCTTACATCATTAAAAAAAAGTCACGCTAAATTTTCCTTCTAATCATTGAATCCTAATGAATGAAGACATTTAAACGCCATTTGCTATCGTTTTTATCAGTAATGTATTCGGGTTAACGATCGCCGGCGTGTACTATACACAATTGCTTGCACTTCATTGTAATTATAGGAATTTTCCTACACACAATGACACTCGCTTGTTAGTCAACAGTTCAGAATCACGCGTACATTTGCTCTTTGATACTATTAATATGCAATTATCAGTAGATAATGCGGATGTGTAACTCAACTTTGTTGTTCATTTTTACTACGTGATATATTTAGACTGTGGTAAGAGTTGATATGATATAATAAGTCGGTTTAGTAATTACAATACAACACAAATCAGACGTTCACCTGATAGATTAGATCTGTTTCTTCTGTTCTGAAACTTTGCATTAATTTAATCCTTAAATATACATAATTAGATGTTTTTAAAATATCCACAGCAGCTCTTTAAATATGTTTTATCTATTTGTTTTGCTAGAAGTAGAACAATTTCATCCTATGTCTTACAAACTGGAGTAGTAAACTTATCAGACGAGACATATGTTTAGGTATGAGAATATGTTTTGTATTTCTAACCGCATAAATTTTCCAGTGTATACTTGTTTCTAGATGACAAACATCAACACAACAGTGAAGGTTTTCCTCGTCCGGGGTAAACAGGCAAAGGCACGTAGCTACGCGACGCTGCGTACGTGACCGCGCTGAACCTGCGCCAGACACGCGGCACTTCTGTGTAGGGTGTTCACACTTCTAGGAACCTCACCGTACTCAGAGCCCTTAATTAGTCAATAAGGATCCACAAACCACAATGATTTTTTGAAAATTTCTTGGAAATCGGTGGCATTGAACGTGTTATGTCATAATTGTAGTGTATATATATAGTGACGTTGTACCTCACTCGCATCAGTATAACAAAATTGAGAGAGTGTGCACTATTGATCTAAAAGTAATTAATTTTTGCATGGTCCTTTCTTGTTACTCATAACCCCAACCACCTGTTACGTAACAACTTTTATTGATATTAGTAATTCTGAAACATTTCTCGTTTTGTTTCTTTGCTTAAAATGGTTGATTTCTACAAAAGTTTTCTTTTAATGTTAACCATTGATTTGTTCATTTAATTAATTGTATCCGTAATATTTTCCCGTAATGTGTGGCAACACTTATGATTTACGGATATTCAGCGCGTGCGTGCCGACGGCGGCGGCGCTGCTTGCCACAAATCACACCTATTTTGTTATGGCTGACGAATTAACTTTATTGGTGCGATTTAAAAGCATTTTAGTACTAAATGCAATTTGTTTACTTAATGTGAATAGGAAAATAAAAAAATAGACAAAAAATAAACTAGAAAAATAATTAAAGTTTAAACTTTACTAAGACATACTACCCGTCGGAGATCCCAAACTAGTCGGTTCCCTCACTGGATAATACGTGAGAGTTATCCGTTTCTGAATTAATTAAATAAGAAAAATGAAGTAAGAAGAAGAAAGAAGTAAAGTAAAGAAAAAACTAGAATTTGTTTGCTGTTCAGAAATTTATTTTTTATGAAACTTCTGTAATCAATGTTGTTGCAATTGTCTATACTCGTAATTATAAAAATAAATGTATATTTTAATACCGAGAATAATATTATAGAAGCTTAATGCACTGTGTGGGGTCCAGTAAGTGTTTACATTTTTCCAGTTCTAATCTAGTGTTGGATTCGATCGCTGGACTGGCATAATTTAAACTGGCCAAAACAATTGAACATCGATATACCACATCAAAAGTTCCATTACAATATATTTCAGGAGTCATCCAAACCAATTAATAACACTACGTGTTTTATGACCGTCGCGTTGTTATCTGACGAAAACGTGTTTATCTGAGCAATAAAACCGTATAAAAGAAATGCGGGAACTTAGTCACGATAAATACGATGACGTCATGAACTGCGGGGCTTAGGGTCATCAAGCGGTCGCGTCATGAGTCACGCGCTAAGCCTCAAACCGGTCCTAGCTTCCTTTGAACGCCAGTTGATCCAGTAGCAGCGTCAGATGCTTATCGTCAGAATCCGTGATCTCGTAGTGTAGAAAATTCCATACGACTGCACGTGATGCGGGAAATACGCTACAAAAGTCGTGCGTCGTAAATAATTTGTTTACGTTTAAAGTTATTTTTTGCTCTATATTAAAAACTGAGTCTAGGTTCTTTTTAAATGTTAAGATTCATACGCTTTCAAAGTTCCGATCGGTACAAGACGGGATTTACTTAATTGTCCTCTACAAGCGGTTAAATCTAAATTCAACCCCTAGTTAATCATCTTTCACAACCATCTAATACTAGAAATGTACTCGTATCTAGTGAAGAAGTAGTTAACTAAGCTTGTAAGTTGGCATTATCCGTGCAATTATTTTTTCTTTATTATTTCTTTTGTTATTATCTATTGGGGTCACAGTACTGTATCTCATTATAACTGAATGAATACGATGATGGCTAAAGGTAAAATTAGCTACTTAATTATGTGGTTATCATAAAAGACTGCGGTAAATGAACAAACGCGAGCCGTTCACCCGCTTGCTCCCTGACAACATAAAATGGACCACGAAAATAACAATCTATATACCTACATAATCTATTATATGTTTTGCTAGAAATTTATAACACTCGCATACCTTAATAGTGACAAATAGTTAACTAAACATACACATTGTATTGATATTTGCGTAATCATCGTTGCAAATTAACTCTGGTTTTAAAAGATTTTAAAATGTAACTATTCTGATGTAATTTGTACGTCAGCGTGATAAAATTATCGCACTTTAATATATGTACCTATAGGCATGGATGGAAAGGTACTTTTGTAAATGTAGGATGACGGCGTGTCCATTTTACATGACTCAAATAAGATCGCACCTCCACGACTTAGATACTTCTGCAGAATATTCCTTTTTAATGGCTTTGAATGAACTTCACAAGTTTACCTTATATGATGTCATTTTATCTTACGTACTGGCAACTAATAAGAAAAAAGTTTGCGGTTTAAAAAATATATATAGTTACATTACCTTCAAGACCTTTGTGGTTTTTAATAATGTTTACACAGAAGTATTCTAATCATGATCTTGAATCAGAAAACACGATGAGTTACTCAGCATGTTACACATTTAGTAAGAATTTTTTTCAATAAAATTACTTAAAGAGCCGTTTAGTAGCTAACATGCAAAAACAAAGCTTCCACACTGGTCCTTTGTCCAGAGACGTCGGAAACATTTGTATTTACACGAGTATATTAGTTTAAAAGCTGACCGTCTTAATTCGGATCGGATACCCAATCCCATGGTCATTTGTGTTCACCGCGTGTCTCGCTAAATATTGTCATAGCTGCCGTTAAAGCTTTCTTGTCGGCGGCATAAAGGGTCGGCGCCTGTGTGGTACAGTGGCGCCGGCACTCCGACGCCAAATATTTGAGCTTAAGATGCCAGCCCCAACTAATGACATACATGTGCGACTAATTTTTTTCGCATTCCTTTTCGCAACCATTGAGATAAAGCTCAGACATTTTTCACATCCCTTTTTATGTACTTAACGGTACGAAGACATAAAGCTTGTGTACATGTGTAATGTTCCGCAGTTTTTTTCGCATTGACGGAAAAGTGCCTAAAAGTACAACGCTTTACAATAACTTAAAATGCACATTAATGTAGGTATTATAACGGTATTTTCAAGTACTTTAACTGTAAGAATATTAAAGTACCACAGCAATAAAGTAATAACATCGCAACAAAATCGTTGAAGAGTTCGATAATCTGTACCATCTTCAAAGGAGCCGATACAAATGACAAGACAAAGTAAACAATCTCTAAAAGACACGTGTTCGTACCTAATTTTTCCTGGAACCATAAATAATGAGCGGGACAAACAGGTACCAGAGACAAGTGCAGCCGGGATAAACAAAGAGGGTTCATCTGAGACAGTGCTGGGTCCCCGGGGGTCGGGTAATACAATGTGGCGCCAATTTTTTTGGCACTTGTTAGCCGAGGGATTACATCGCACGTCGGGGAGGTGTCGGTACAAATGACGTGAAATGTCTGTCTTTTGTATTAGCTGACAAGTGTCAGGAGTACAGGCCACTTGAGGTTTTGTATCTCGTAATAACACGCTTCGAAAATAGAATGGTCATGGTGAAAAATTGTGAGGAATAATATATAGGCATGTATATGGGCTTATATATAGTAGTCAGTAGAATGAGTATCAAAAACTGCTGGGTTGTGTCCTTTATGAATCGTAACTAACAATAAATCTGCAAGTATGACAAGGAAAAGCTGAAGTTTAAAATGATATTAATCTATTTTATAAAAGTCTTATCCGAGTCATGTATGCTACTCCATTTTACTATTAAATCCTCTTTCTTCTGAACTGAGTTCATAAAAAAATAACGACGAAGGTTAACTAGTACTTCCATAATAAACTACACAAGAGTTATTAAATTTGTATCTATGTAGATTTTGTTATTACCGTATTATGGCTTTACTCTATTCTCATGTAAATAGTAAAAGGAAAACCTTATGAAGCACTCAGTTTATTCATTCATCCCATTCAATTGAATAATCGCGCTACTGGATTTACAATACACGTTTATTATTAGAATGAACACACGCGTGAAAATTTCTATTTTCGTAAATAAAATTAACGGTTTAAGCAACACTATTGTTATCGAACATCGTGGTAATTTCAAAGTTATATGACAATACAAAAGTTATTTTTTTTGTAAGATGTAGCTGGCACTCGAGAATTCTGAGAAAAATATAAAACCCCTTTTAGTTTGAATAGCGGCAGTACTATCCACGTGCTGTTGCCGACAAACGAAATTGTGTACCGTTTATTATTGAAGGACGCTAGAAATCATAAAATAACTCGAAAGCCCTCAAAAGTGCCGTCTTTTGAATAGTTAATGATTTGCAATTCCTTAAGTTATATTTTATTACGGCAGAGTTTATATTTTATGACTTTAGGGGATTAAAATTGGCGGCTTTCTGTTGTGTTGCCATGATTTTATGTATAGTTTGAGTGTTCCTTTATTTTGAAGTGGATGCGGTGTTATAAATACAATTAAGTTTTACGACACCGAATTATATGGTGTTCGAAGTAATTTAGAGAACTGACTGTTACTCGTACAATGTTTTTTTTCTCACAAAGTTACCAGATATTGTTACAAAATTTAGTAAAATACGGATTTTAAACTCGATTTAGTTTCGATTTTAATAAACTAAATGTTGATTTTATCCTCGTTTAGTGATATATTGACGAGTGTTCAAATGTAAATAAATATATATTATTAAGTATGTAAGTTATAAAAAATATTATGTAGAAATTCATGTATGTAAGTAATAATGATAAAATGCGCCAGCCAGTAGCCGCGAAGCGTCACGAACAGCAATTTATGTCCAATGTAGAGACGAGGTGTGCTGCGCATGCGCACCAGTAGGTCGCCGTCGACTTATTATCGTAAATCATACAAAAGGGTATAGTGTTTATATGAAATATGATCTTTATTACTATCTATATCTTTTTCTTTCTCTATCAATGAAAGTAAGTTTAATCATAATATATTCAGCAAAAGTAGATATAATATATGACATACACAATGTATGGGTAGTGAGCTAGTAAGTAACACTGCGACTGTATCTATTCTTAAGGTAAATTAATCAGGGATGTGACTGCTTAATTTCTACATTTTACCCATTTTCATTTTGTGATTAACTCTAAAGCTTGGACATGGAGTACCGATGTTTATCTGATTTAATCTTGAAATAAACTTATTTCAGAGTGTTCGTTTTTAATATAATTTTCGAGCTGTAAATTTCAGTCTCCATAATTAAAGTCCGTCTACCCAAATAAAGAAATAAACCAGCCAATAACAATCTAATACATGTTTAAGTATGTAAAACTGAGAAGACAGTATTAAAATGGATATATAAAATGTTAAAGGTAAGCAACTTTCGAGAGCCGCTAGTTATAAAGAGCTGACTTACAGCGAAGCTCACTTAATTAATGGTTATAAAGATCCAACGCGGAGGTATGTAGATAAATGAGTGTATTCATTGTCTCTGGCCGGGGGCGCACAGGAGCTGCCTTATATTCTGATAAATTGCTATTTTGTTAGTGATTTTATCTCAAATTGCCGGCCTTCACGCAACTCTGCGATGTTTCGTTGTGGCTCAGGCGTGTTCTTTTGTTTTTTATCTGTTAAATGTCTATTAAATTTCTGATATGTTGGACATCTTGACAAAGTGAATTGATGATTGAAGTTTTTGATAATTGTATGAAACTTTTAATATAGACCGTTGTAAAAACATTAAAACGAAACTCCTGAGAGGAGTGGTTTCTATTAAGTACAAAGATAGTAACTACTTAGAAACGTTAAAGTTAGTCTGATCATGATCTCCAGAATTCAAGATAACCAAATTTAGCTGCAAATTTCAAACTAAAACAAAATAGGAATTATGCTTTCCTTCCATGTTATTAAAGGTCATTTTGGTTACAATAACTTATTCGGGACAAACCAAACGGTCATGTATAGATCGGTATCAATGCCCCGTTACAGGCGCCAAAGGCTTCCGCGCTGTGTTCACGGTCCCGATACTTATTCGACGTGGTCATCCGAAGCGGTAGCTTACAATCTACATCTCACTAATGACTCGGTTGGTCATATTGTTCTTTTATTCGTTTTATACCGCTATCTTTAAATGAAGAATCTGTGATTATTAGGGCAGTGATATGACAGATCATAGATAAAATATCATAGATATTCGAAAAGATTTATAACATAATTGTTTGTATAAATAAAATATTATAAAGTTTATTACCAGATTTCAAACGACGATCCCGACAAAGTAATATAAGTAAATAAAATAATATTATTGTAAGATATAATTTTGCTTTTGATGTTCACAATAGAACAGGCTGGGGTTTGAAGTACCGATTTTGGAGTAGAAGGCAATTTGAAAATAATAAAAAGTTTGATTCATGATAAGTAGGTTCAGAAATAACATAGTTTTAAACTTTATAGCCAAATACTTTGAAATAACAATAACGTTATAATTATCTTAAATGAAAAAGTGTTTTTTTTTTTTACTTCATTACTAATCTAAAATAAATTTATATTTAGAATTGAGATGTTAGCTTTAATGATTTTATGCTCAATAATGAGTTATACAGTAATAATTTGTCAAAAATTAGTGTAAGTAATAAATAATTAACATATTTTATAATAAATTTGTATAATTCTTCAATTATTTACAATCCCTTATCAGATAATATTTAGAATAATTATTATTTATCACATATAATCTACGAATTCTTCATAATTAATGAACCAATAGCGATACGTTAACGACGAACTTAATTATTTTAAGATATCAATTAATCGCGTTCATTTTAATATGTTATACATAAGTGATTAAGTTAGAGGTTGCTTAGAATATCATATAGGTATGATTTGTATAGTTTATACGCACAATAAACTATTTTTTTTAAAACACAAGTCACAATACTCTAATAATATTGGGCAAATAACAAACAGAATAACATCTCACTCGGAAAAACGGTCTTTAGGTGGTTATAGCGGGATAGACATACATACAAACTAACATACATAAAAAACATACAACATATCCAAAAATTATTGTAACAGAAAAAGAATATAATAATAAAGTATTCCATGTAAAAATAGAGACCAAATTAACGCTGCTTTAGGCCTATATTAAAAAAATAGTTATTCAAAATAAACTATTGATATAATTTAAATATGACATATTGCGGTAAAAATTTTGTTTTTTTCGTTTTTAACAATACAGATAATCAGTACATATGATACAAGATTTATTTATTATTAGCAACATACAGGTTTATTATTATTAACATCCTCTATTTATCGCTGTAATAACTTATATTTATAAGACATTAAGCCAACGGCAAAAAGTAAAATATAAAAGAAACACAGAAGCAATTTGCGCATCACAGGCTATAATGATGGTGGTTGGATATAGATACCTATAGAGTATTTTTCTCATTTCCTCTGTAAATTGATGTTTTTCTTTAATTTACGTTTACAATGAAATATCTAATGTTTAGATGTTGGAGCAGTTGAAACGACTTTTGGTGACAAAATGGATCCCTTGTTGAATGGGTAAAAACATAAAATGCATTATATTAATTCTTAAGTTTCCTTAAAAACTTCTATTACTTTTTGACAAAATCAAAACCACCGTAAGGTAAAACATAACGGTAATCTATTAATCGAGAATCTCGTTTGGCAAACTAACAGGCTGGAGTTCCCAAAAACTATATTCACCAAACTATTGATTCATTATGCGTTTCCATCAAATATGTGTTCGTTAAACGAAAAGAACATCAGAAGGAAATCATTTAAAATACAGAAATACAGGCATTTTAATTACGTTCTCCTAAATATGGCATTAAAAAATTATATGAATTTTATTAATTAAAAAAGTAATTAAGTCTTGGGATGTCTTTAAAAGTTTACTCACTTTAGAAGGCTCGAGAATGTAGATAGTAAATGTGGATAATTATGAATGGCTTCTGAGGTCATCGCGTCTTAGAAAAACCCACTGAAATCATTTCATTCATAACCTTTTATTATTTCATCAGTTACTATATTCTAGAACACTAAGTGTATTATAAAAGAAAAAAAATGAAACATATTAATAATCTAGCTGTCGCCCACGACTCCGTCCGCGCGGAATTCAAAAAAACTTAATAAATAGACCATGTGTTCTTTCGACTATGTTCTACACCAGTGCCAAATTTCATCAAGATCCGTTGAGCCGTTCCGAAGATACCTTCAAACAAACATCCATCCAAACTTTCGCATTTATAATATTAGTACCTAAGAGAAAGATTATATAGAAACCTGCAGTAGATATATACATTTCTACACTCTAAAATGAATTAATTGTAAACTCTTAATTTATAGAATCCTAATTAATATAAGAATGATGAACATAATGTGATCACGCAGGAATTTACTTTAATTATAATTTTCATGAAGTCAATCAACCCGCACTTGGCCAGCGTGGTTGACTATGGCCTCGTCACCCTTGACTTGGGGTAGGCTCCGAGCCTCTCAGCGGGGACGTATAGTGAGCTGATGTAGATGATGATAATTTTCATGACCTTTAATAATAATCACTTTCTTGCTTATATTTATATTCCAAATGGAGACATTTCAAAAGTCTAATTAAAAAGTAGTATATATCGATATCCGCTTCTAACCCGTTGATGTCTTTGCAATAGAATTTTTGAAACAACAAAAATTGTGTCCTTTTTTTATTAATTGTGTGTGTGTTGTTCAACCACGATGCAGTTTGTAGTGATCAGTTACGTGGTTATTTGTTTGGATATAAAATATGAATTAACAGAGTCTCATTTGCATTTATGTTGTATATGAGATAATACCCTATCATGTCTAGACAGTATATTAGTTTGAACATGAACCAGTAGAACCGTAATATATTACGTAAAGAAGTACTATATTATTTATTCAGATTATATCGCCATTAGTTACTTAATACACGAAATCAATTAGCTGTCGAAACATAAAGAATAACCAAAAGAACAATTAACGTAAGTTAATCCGTGACGCGCGCCCGCCCACACGAAGCGAGAAAAAATACGTCCACTAGCCACTATATCTCGTAAGCACGCAACACGCACACACAAATAACATACGCGTCACATACACGCACACACAGACCAGTATCTCCATTAGTATGTGAGGCGAGGACACTGCGCGTGCTCGCCACTCGCTCCACGGCTTCTTATTATTATTATTTATTGTTGAATAATGTGAATGGTAATGCGTGGTTGTTCACGATCCCGCATAACACCTGCCGTCTTTTCCCACAGTCGAGCTCGGCGCGGGCGCGGGCGCGGGCGCGGGCGCGGGCGCGGGCGCGGGCGACGCGCGCAGGAAGTGTGCGAGAGGGAGGACGCGGCGATCGCGTGCAGTACACGCGCAGTCGCCTCGCGCCGCCGCGTGTGACCGAGACAACACTATACATTACGTGCGCAGTGACAGAGTATGTTAAGGGACAGTTTCATTTGAATATTTTGATAAAATTAAGCAGAATAATGAATGTTTTATTTTGACATTTTTATTTTTGAAAGTTTAGCAATAAAGGTATTTTATCGTGCCTAACTAAGATTTGTTTGGTATTCGATTGGAAATTAGTAGTCTCGTAATATTAATTGAATACATTATAAACCGAGATAATACAAATTAAGTAATCAATCAAGCTTACAAGATTTTTAAATTGCCAATTATTTCTTATTTAAATGATTTGTATGTTTGAGTAGTTAGTATTTTAAATAACACCTCCTTGATCGATGACCAAGATTACTGAAATTGCCGTACAAATTAGTGTGTTTTTAATTACACAATCCAGAAAAAAAATATTGTATGATTAATTGAACTTAAAACTTTAGAATAAATCTACCAAAAGTATCATTATCGTCAAGGTTATATCTCAAAACAAGTCAAGTAACTGTAAGACGGGATCTTTACAAAAAACAAACAAACCAATGAACGGTGTTTAAACTCCTGCGAAATAAGTATATGCAAATGAAAAGTCGAGAATTTCTAGGCAACTGTATTCCTTACTACGTTTGATGGAAGTTTTTATAATTAAAAAAAAAATTGATGCCTTTTAAGCTTTATTTTTAGATTATATGTAGATATAGCAAATATTGTCTATTCACTTTAATAGACTAGAAAGAATTGTACAAAACACAATGAAAGATTTCTTGATATCATATTTCAGGTTACTTTTAGATTTAGTAAAGCGAACATCCTTGTGCAAATAGAAAAAGAAAACGAGGCAATTTTCCTCTTACAGTTCATGTCAATAGCACGTAGATAATGCATAGCCGCTACTTCAATAGACACCCCGGATGTTCGCAATTTAGTTTCGTTCAACCCAATGAATACCATAGTTGAATTAACAATAAAAATTGCTCATCCCGTGCCTTTAAATTGTTTACAAAGTACAAGCGATATGCATCCTAATTGAAAAAGACTTAAATACTAATATCCCATAGACGGAGAGTTGTTTATTTTCTCCTTGGACGTCTACCATGTAGGTCAGTTTATTAAATCGTGTTGTCGCAAACCGGACGCGATGATTATGTTACACAGATTTTAAAGTTAAAAAAAATGCCACACGACACTTTGCGATTTATTTACTATCTCAATGTACCAACTTGTGTATAGCAATAATTATAAGCAATACTGCTATAGCTCTGATGATGGATTAGGGAAGGCATTTAATATTTTACTCACAAATATAAAAGATGATATTATTATAATGCGTAGGGAACTTGTTTTGAATGTTGTACTCTAATTGAGGTCAATTGCCAGGAATGCAGTTATATCCGAAAATATAGAGGAAATGATTTGAATGTATTTTCTTAAGTTTATCAATAAATATTGTTTTCACAAAAAAAAATCATTATTCACAGTGTATCGAGATTGCGTCGTCGGTGTCACGGCTCGTTGGCTTCGGACCCTCAATGGAGATGGTTTTTGCGACATTTGGTCACCACTAGAGTCGGTGTGGCCGCCAAATGTGACCGGCGGTCAAGTAATACGATCTTCTTCGAAAGTCGATATCTTGCTCCGAGATTCGCGTCACATGTTGCACCGCACATGGCAAGCCAAAGGTCGTCTGAAACGTGATTTAAAGTAAAAAAAAAACTTCTTCGAAAGTATACCGGACACGGCTTTAATAATTATGTAAGAGTTTTTATAACATTTAAATAACTTAAATGATATTTTCAAGTTTTAGTTATGTTCAAGTTTACAAAAACATTTCGTAATAGTTTCTCTATTTGAACAAAAAAGTCCTAGAATTTCGCGTTAAATGATCCAATGTTGCTTTGGTTTGTTAACTTGCATTCGATTTTGGACGTTTCTGTTGTCTTTTAGAAGATTTGGACTACTGAGATGAACTGTATGATTTGAAATTAAACCTAACGTTTAAATCAAATTTACGCAAACTGCAATGTTAAAATGGTATAGCAGTCAAATAAATAAGAGCATGCAACGCTCTTAAATTTCACATGTATGACATCAAGAAATGCTTTGTCATTTATTTATTGATGAACGTTGGTGAGGATTTATCGGATTTTCCTTCAAAATGGCGACCTAACGAGCTGCGGTTAACTGCACAGTAGCAGTAGTAGCTAAGCGTTGAAACCAGCGCTACCAGCGCCTCCATATTTCAACATAACTGCATCCAAAATTTTTACTTTCTTTTGTAAATGCGTTTACAGATAGCACTGTATTTATTCACCAAAATTTGTTACACAAATTTTATGCTATATTTTCATTGCTTTGGAGTCACGACTTAAATTGTTTCAAAAAGGTTTGATGATCGAACTCCATTTTATTTTTATCCCCAAACTCTGTCCCACGATTGTAAAATTCCGATTATCTTTATTTAAATTAGGGTTTCTCAAAAAGTTCCAATAAATTTTCTTTTCTATTACGTTTATTTTTTGTAAGATTGATAAAAAATTGAAATTAGGGCGTTACTACACAAAGAGTTTTCTTGCTGTCCTTTTCATGGTCCATGCGAACGAATTCGAACGTTCACAAATTACTGTTGGTTTTTTGTTGTTTTATTGTCATTATGATTTTTTCGTCTTGTTTGGTTCTCTCATCTTTGTTATGCTTGTGGATCTTACGTTCCCTGTCTCTGTCGCTCTTCGCGCTGGGGCTAGCGTCTCGAGCACGTGCGATGCGTTAAAGGCAGAGCGTTCCCACGGTCGCGCTCGAGCCAGACGGTCGCCCCCTCCGTCTCCCGTGCCGTGCGCTGCACTCCTCGCGGTCGCCGTGTGCGCGTGATTCGGTCACTCGTGCCAATGAAATAATGCGCCTTCACAGCACGAGCCGATTGCAAAAGGAAATTCAATATATTAGAATAAACTTATATTAAGTAATTGAAAGTATGATTTTGGAAAGTGAACTATGAATGAATATGAGGGATACATTTTTCACAACTACTCTCTTAAAAAAGATACACTACTATCCAACTAAAACATGGTTAAACTTCTTGCTATTTTTTACACATCTATACAAACTATGCAAGAAGAATTTAAAAATCATCGCTATGATTGGCTAGGCGCTACGTGTCTGCGAATACTGTCATATAAGCACTAGAAGAAAAAGGTACGAAACTTAGTGCCGTCACTGGAATTTAGACATAAGTCTATATACGTCTTAATTATTTTATAAACATATCTCACGAAAGTTTAAACAATTTTATCGTTTTAGTTGGGTTTTAGTTTAGCACAAGATGTACCGCACCATCTATTTTTTAATGGTTATGTTTTAATATTTCCTCATTCGTCTAATCTGATCCTATAACTATAATGTAGCATTGACCTTAGTTTTATTTGATTGCAGTTTCATCGAAAATTGTAGTGCACGGCGAACCAATGGCACGCGACATAATATTTTGGGTACGATGACTGTCCACTTTATGCAGTACGAAAAAAGTAGTAGGTATTATAATATATTATAACTAATAAGTTATACAGTAGTTGTCAGATATCTTGGCGGCTCTTGGACAGGCAAGATACTTGAAAATAATGATCTATAAATTACCGCAAGTGATCCGTATTCTACGGATTGTTTCTAATAATCATAAAGACAAAATTATTAGCTGGCACGTTTAGGATCTCATTAAAAATTTCCATAGATAAGTGATATGTTGATTATGGTTCGCCATTCCTGTTGTAGGTTATAAACATTTTTTTTGTCGTATTGATTTTTGACGAATTGATAGTCAGACATGCCTGAATATGTATATTAAACCAGGTATGAAACGACTTTCTTTAACAATTGGATAACCCAAAGGTCATATGATTTGTTATTCATAATACAAAATTGTATGCCAAAGAAGCTATTAGTTCCGTGTAACTTCAAATTTTTGCGAATTTGTACCTAAACCCTATGGAATAAAGTTTATATTATCAAAATATAATTTCATTGTAACTATTTGTAAAACATCCATGCATCTTACTTCACAGTAATTTAAATTATATCGCGTTGGAATTAAGGGTGATAATTCCATTTCGGGTGCAAAGTGAGATTATGTATCGAAAGCCAGGAAGCACATTGTTAGGTCACGTTCTCACAACTCCCCTTATTCTTCGAGGGGGAATAAATAATTGCACTTTTTTCTGTCGCATATGGCCAAGGAAACGGTGAATTGTGCAAGATCGTTCCCACGGTGCTCCCCATGGGCATAAAGGGCGATCGGGGTCAAGAAAAAATACGTGCCGCGTATAATGCGGGGGTTTCTTTGCAACGGCAGATGCACGCTGAATCTAGGGTTACGCGTGGAATTGTGAAATCGTATTGATCGATGCTATATTGTTAACTGTACGTATTTTTACATTAACAGTTATGTTGTCACGTGTAGAATTTCTTAATTATTTATCTATTAATGATAATGTGATATTTTTAGAATATATTTGTTTGGTTCACTAAAGTTTAAGGTTGTTGAATAATTAAAATTTTGATAATTTTAAACCTACTTGAATAAATGTAATGTTCAATGAAATTATTTGTTTTTAAAGTTGTATTTAACAAACATAATATTTCATAATATGTTTATCGTTTACTCCAGTATATTTCATTGTAGTAAGCTTAATTTATTAGTACTTAATTACATTTCGAAATAGGCAAAGCCCGGTGCGTGAACTAGTTAGAGATAAAAACTGATTCAAAGCAAAAAAAGGAATTGCACCTTTTCTAAGGCGTCACTGTACAACTGAAAGCGTTCCCACGATCGCTCGCGCCAGTTGTGCGCCTGCCCCTCTGCTTACGTTTCTTTTTGCCTCTTACTATTATATTTATAGGCAATACCATTACAACGCTTGATAAATAAACAATATCTTTATTTTATTTTCAAAGACGTTAGTATTTTTTGTTATAACTTTTAAATCAATTTCATTTTTTCTTTGATTCAAAGGAGCCGTTTTGATTTGTTCATATAGATAGATATAAAAGTTAATTAAACATAAATATAATAACATTTTGAACCGCGACATGATTATTTAAACGATGTGTAAAATGTTCATGAATTTAATTGTGAAATATAATTGCACAATATTCTGTAATATATCACTATATAATAAGCAGCATGTTTTTTTGGTTTTCTTTTGGAAAAATTGCGATTTAAATGTGAGCCTTATTACAAATAGCTTAAAGTTTGCATGTCAAATGTTGACAGTTGAAAAAAAAAGGGAGAGGTTAGTATTACGTGGCGGGATGCGTTCCCACGATACACGCGACATATGGCGCGAGCGAGCGCGGGGCGAAGGGCGTGCGGGAAGCGGCGCGCGACGCGAGCGGTGACGCGTGGACAAAAACCGCGCGGACAGCGGATCTATAGCGACCTTTCCGACGAAAAGAGTTACATCACTTATGATATGTAACTCTTTTCATCAAATAAATCGTAGATCAGGATGACTCTGCACACTAAAATATTTTTAATGAACCGGAATTACGCGCCTGTTAACCTTGGCAATTGCCATATAAAAATTTAAATCGTTTTTTATTTCAAAAAACTCAAGGACTTTCTATTTTAAAATGTTAAATGTTATTGAGAATTTGTTTTGATTAAATTGTAGCCTTGTTTAAAAAAACATGAAATGCTTCCTTAGATCTTTATATTCAGTAATAAGGAAGATTTTTAGGATTCTTAAGTTCTAATTCTGTAGAATATGTATTAATTAAAAAATGGCACCATGTTTATATTACTACGATTTGTTTAATAACTCAATAAAAAGAATGCATAAACAGACGAAAGGTCATACAAATTGTTCCAAATTAGAGATGGTATAGCTATAGTGTGGCAGGTGTCGCTAGCTGCGAAGCAACTGCCGAAGTTCCCACGGCCCGAACACCGGGCCCGGCTCTCTCGGCGCCCACTCGCCCGCGCTCCCAAGTGTGTCAACTTTGCTAATTATAAATTTATTATTGTAATCGAGTTTAAGAATCTTATCGTATATTTAACAAGGGGTATAGTAATAATTGCGCAAACTTAATTCATTTAAATGAGCAAGTAACTCGATTACACCTCACACACTTGAAAATAGGACGTGCCGATTAGGCTACAGTATACAGGCAGTTACTTAAAATGCTCGCGAAAAACATTACTCGCCTGTTAAATGTTAATTTGAAATTCGCAAGCATGCAGGTTTTCGTTAAAACTAACAATGGCTGCTGTTTTATATATTATACCCAAAATTGTCACCTATTTTAGTAATTATTTAATAAAAAAACGATATAATCATTGATACTGAATAAAACTGACGTGTATACTAAATATTATGATCTTTACTCAATAATCGATCACTACGATTGCAAAATTTTGGTTACATTCAAATGTCAAAATTGTTAAACAAACAATATTAGACGTTCGACTGTTAAATGTTTTGAGCAATAACTTCTCTAGCGCTCGCGGTCTGGATGCGGTGAATAGAAACAATGCGCAATTACCATATTGTTTGTGTAATTGTTTTGGAAATGTCAAGCGCGCGTGACACGAACCGTCTGTCTGACTTATTACGTATACGGATATTATTATATCGTTAATTGCTATACATATATACTGTTAATAAAGTTATTAGACATCAGTCACTATATATAACATGTAATTTATAATATGTAACATTGTATTTTACTGAGAAATTAAAAACAACGAGCGAACACGAATACCTATCCGTTAAACCATATATACCTATGGTTTGTCTCATTTATTCTTGTCAAAACTTTTTTCCTGATGTCTATCAAGTATATTGAGATTGGTAAAAGGTACGATTAAAGTTTTCATCTCATTAAATTGGTTTTTAAATCATAATAACAAGTAATACCTTTATTTGCTTAACTTTGCTGATTCAGAGCCATCTATCGGTAAACAGCGAGAGTGCAGCAAGAGGATGTTATTGAAAAAAAATGTATCAAGGGGAGACGGAAGCGATTGCGAAATAATAATCTCGCAGACAAAAGGATGAATACGGGTCAAAGTTTACAATGACTTGTGAGAAATACTTGTAATACGAAGGGTGATTCTTGTATATAATTTGTAGACGTACAGACTTCATGTTTAGTTATTTCCGTGATTCCAACCTGGAAGTAACGGTCCTCAGTAATTGCATAGTTAAAAGTTTCGTATTGTACTTAGTGTTTTTTTTTTTTAATTTAAAACGAAAGCTGCAATCTCGTGTTTATTTGTGTAAATCGTGATTGACATTTATCTAGGAAATATGTTTTATCAAATAAATTATTATCTGCCTATAAAATTACTATCAGTGTTTACAATTTACATACTTGTAAATAAGTTTTTCAATGATCTTCCGCGGTAATAATTATGTTATTTGTGATGTGTTCCTGTTTGTGGTGTTAGGATGTGAATTCTTCGTGCGTTCGAATACAATGGAAAACTATGGCTTATAATTCTAAACTGATTAAATCTAGTGGCTTATATTATAGTTGTTTATCACCCGTTTTGTATTACAAGAATATGTACGTTTTGTAATAAAATATCCCATAAGCATATTGCTGTTATTTTACGTTAAATTCCATTATAAAAGTTGTTTCAATTTACGTATAAGTGTTAAATATGCTATGCTATAGTGAACAGTGAGAGTCATGATCGAAAAATTTCATTATTGTTTAACTTCTTTGCTGTAAAATTTTAACCACTTGTATAATGAGCGGCAATTGTCAACATATTTGTCGATGGTGATTCATGTTTTTGTTGACGTTAGTTAAGGCACAGCGCTTTCTTCACAATTTAATAATTACATAGCAATTTAAATTATAAGCATAATTAGGTTCTGTTTAAAATTATTTACAAATTCAAAATTAAAATTAAATGCACTCGATATAAAACGTAAAAGTAAACTATTCGTGCCACATTATGAAAATTTCTGTGAAACAAAAGTCAGTTTCAAACAAACATTGGGGGCAATATTATCATCAGTTCACTATACATCCTCATCGAGGGGCTCGGAGCCAACACTAAGTTGGGGGTGACTAGGCCATAGTTGCTTGTTGGTTGACTTGACACATTTCTTTTAATTTCTTCTCAGATATGTGCAGGTTGCATCACGATGTTGTCCGTCACCGTTCGAACGTCGTATAAATGTACATATGTAAATCTAAAATCGAAAAAGAAATTGGTACATGGCGGGATTGCAAGTCAAGTGCTTAACCCCTGAGCCATCGATGTTCTTTAGCAGAAGTGGATAAACATATTGGTACTTTTCTTCTTGTCTTTGAAGTTCTTCCCTCACTGATGGACTTTGGTGGTCATTTAGCTTTTCTCTTTATTTACCATTGGTAACTTAATAGCAATTATTTCATATATACGCATAGCAATTTTATAAATTTGATTTGCCTACAGGATTGAGATGTGTAATAGGATACTGGTGTCAGTGATTTTTGTTTTATATGGTCTTTTGTCAAATGTTTGGCCTTAACCGGCAACGCGCCAGCTCACTCACTTGACGCAGATCGCGTGTTGACTCGATTACTGTCCGCCAACATCTGATCAAACATTAGATGATCTCATCGCCAAACCCGCGCGCCAACATTGCACAGGTGTTAATTGCTACAATTGTTTGTTTTGCTTCTGATAAATGAGGCACGTAGCCGTTGTGCTGAGTTAACCGAACGCTAGACTCAACAAGGCTTCGACTTTAACTAACAATGTCACGTTCCTATTTGGGTGGCCTAAATTACAAAGAAGTCAGTACAACAACTTAAGTAGAGTTTATTTATCGGAGAACATATCATCAACAAAAAAATAACATATTTATATTGTAGCAGTAGAAGACTTAAAATGGTTCTTTGTTGATTAACTAACAAATTGAAAAAAAAAATCAAGACATTTGCATGATAATAATCTTAATAAATTATTGCCTATTTAGGAATCGCCTTAATCATTTCTTATTTAAATTGTCTGCCAAAGCAAAAGTGTTACGATGATAACAATATTACAATAAGTATGACACAAAAATCTAATTGTTTAGCGTAAGATAGTACATTGTACAAATACTAAGTAAACCACTTAGAAAAGAAGAACAAAATTTAATGAAATTACTTAGTTCTTATGCTACCATAAAAAGTCGCATATCCACTGTCTATTTTAAGAGCAAGACTTTCAATTGCATCAGTTTTTGAAGCGACGTTAATCAGTCCCATGACATCACTTCCACGCCAATTAAACTGAAATGCAGCGGAGGTCGGCAAATAAACAGATTAAAATGTTGTCGTCTGTTGAAGTTTAAAGGGCATGTATTCGGTTGATATTCTCACATTCTAGACGTGATCAACTAAATCTATAATAGTTTGTTTTGTCTAGAAATAAAATAAATAGTTTAGCAATTAAATAAGAATCTTCTTTTGTAGGTATTTATTTAGGTTAAGTTGATAACAGGATGGTTCTGATCATTTAAATATTAATTATTCAACGAAATAATTGTATTTAAGGTAGTAAGTCGTATTAAGTGATTTGAAACTGCGAAAATATGACTCTAATTGCGTCTTGCTTGCGCCATGACGGCCTTATTTGAGCTTAGCCAATTGAATTCTAATTGCCTTAATACTTATTAACAAGGCGCCTTCGCTAAACTTCAATTAGCTATAAATTGCGATTGTTAAAGAATACATGCAGCGATTCAATTAAACTGGAAGTAATAAATTGTAATGACAGATACGACTAATGAGTCAGAATATTGTGAAACAAATTTAAGATGTCACGGCTACTTATTTCTTATTAAAACCTATGATTAATTTATATATTTCGTTGGTTTTAAATATTAAAAACTTGTGTTTTTTAGCTTCTTTAGGTCTCAGATTATTTCTGAGAAAGTTGACACGTATAACAAGCAAAAACCCGGAATTTTTATTGTGAAATATTTTAATTAATGTTAATAATAATGTATCGCCGGACACACGTGTCCGGTACAGTAGTATAAAAATACACTAACATTCCAATGCAACAATTGCGATGCACGTGAGTCCTTTCGATAATTCTAAATTGCACTCAAATAAAAAAAAAATAACCCAAATTTCGCAAGAGTTACGGATCGATTAGAAGAAATAAGGGTTGCCGAAAAAAAGGATTCCTTTCTAAAGCCCGAGCGTCCGAGCACACGTGCATAGAGTAACAATACATCGATGAGTCACGAACGAGCCACGAAACGTCGATGCGAAAGCTTCGAGTATTATTAAGAGAAAAAAAAAACAAGATAAGCGTTCAGTCGTCGTACACCGCATCAAGGAATTGTACATCTGCCGAAATTTCTCACGGCTCCAACGCATTGGTATTATTAAACCGGACCACTTCGCTATCGGCCCACGTAGAGATCGGGGTCGCATATACTGAATATGACAACTGGCAACCTAGCGGTTTTTAATCAATAGACTTTTAATTTGCATATCTTGTTTTAGCGCCTTCTCTCGCGCCTATTTAATTACGAAATACGGTATAGTAAACAGATTAATGTGTTGACTTATGGTGTTGCCATTTATAAATATGTTCATTGTTATCTATTTATAAATACGAAATTTCTAATTTTTTATTCGCATGGTAGAAAATAATATAACTAGTCACATTTACTTTTAACAGAACTGTAATTTACACAACTTACCATTACTAACCATTTCTTTAAGTGTTCATGTTTTAAGTGAAAATGATAAAGCAAGATTTCATATTTTAATTACGAAATCGCCTTACATTTAGCTGCTATACAAATGAATTGAATAATTCTTTGCTAGGAAAAATTCAGAAGCAATATTTTATGTTGGGTAATTTAACTTAGTACAATTGTTGACATTAAGCTCTAAAAGATGAAAAAGCTTTGTTACACGTGCATAAAGTCGATTCAATCGTATTGTTATGGGATAAGAAAAAAAAGTAATAATGTATGTCATTTGAATTAGCACAAAAGATAGCGAGTTGCACAAAAGTTTTTTTGGGAAGTTCCATCTTTTGGTGTGAAAGTTTTGTGGAAACACGTCGGAACATGTTCGTACTATTTTGAACAGGTTACTTCGCCGGTACTGTAGTTGTAGAGTTGCGGCTTTTTAATTTGCATGATACATTGTAAGTATTAAAGCGGGTAAATGGATATAAAATATGTTATTTTTTCGTTTCGTTATAATTATTGATAAATGTTAATTGGACGTGGAACATTGGTTGTCGGACGAATGGCAGATAGAGTTAAAAATTTCAAGAATAGCATTAATGAAATAGATGACGTATGAAGACAATCAACCACGTTATTGTTATGAGAAATACTGGTTTAGGAAAATGATTAAGAGGTGTAATGTAAAAGGTGTCTTCTGTTCGCACGTTGCAGTGTAATTTTTATATGATATAATTTCCATGTCACACTGTTAGTTACCATACTCCTCCGAAACGGCTTGACCGATTGTTATGAAATTTTATATTCATATTCAGTAGGTCTGAGAATCGGCTACTATCTATTTTTCATTCCGCTATTAAGTTTTTTTTAACTGCGCGCGGATGGAATCAGGCGCGACAGGAAGTTGGTAATAAATATCAAAATGAAGATACTGATGCTGACTATTTTGCGCTTTTTCTCTCGCTTTTTGTTATAAAAAGAAATCAAACGTGTTAGTTGACTTCATTGATTATTTTGATATTTTCTCCTATTCAATGGCGTTTCATAGGATAAGTTTATATAAGTTTGTATAAGTTTCATCCAACAATAGATTAGGTACAGAAATGATAAATTATTTATGTTGCATCCATTTAATGCAGTGAAAGCGCGGTAATCAACAAAAAGTATTTTATAAATCCAGTAGCGTGGCCGCCGGGCGTGCACGTGCGCGGGCGCAGTAATGCGGTCCAACGCCGCCCGCGCCGAAGCGAGCCACGAGATAAGTATAGCCCGCGCTTCGCGCCCACATCCCGTCTGACCACTTCTCATACAGGTTCCAAGCCGAGGCTCGAGCCAAGGAACCGCCAACTATCGTTACATTGAATCGTAATCATTTAAATGTTTGTGTGTTCTCTGTATCAAGCGGGTTGCATAAGTAAAAGATAGGAAATATTCTTAATCATTCTTTTATTTCAACGTGTTAAAAATGCATTAAACATAAATAAATTATTACCCCCTAATACAATTAAAGCTCAGTATTCGATCACAATAAGCCTAAACCTATCATTAATTTATACAATACAAAAAATATCACATCCAACGAATCGATAATTAAAGCTTTTACTGGAGTTATCACGAGATCCCTAAAACCTAACTATATATGGCACAATAGAACTATATTTAAAGCTAACATCACAGACGGTTGAGGAAACCAACGGAGCGAGCACTGGTTCCACGGAAGACACTGATTGTTGTCGGAAGTCGTTGTCAGTTTAGGCTTGGACCCAGCGGTCTTGGAACACGGGGTGTTGCTGCTCCGCGGTCTGGCATTCGGTGTAACAGGAGGCCGCTGCGAAGTCGCCTTCGGTTTTGGAGACGGTGGTCCAGAAGAAGGTTCCGGCATCGGTGCGTGCGAAGTGAACGGGGATGTAGAAGTCTTCGCGTGCGACAGGCACGAGGTCGTAGCTCTCATCTTCGTTGCAAACGAGGAAAGCCGCTCCGGATTGGCAGTTATCCATTTCCTCGTAGATTTTCTTTTCCAACATTTCGTTGCTGGAGTTCTGCTCGCTCTCGTAGGACGTGTCGCATTGTTTCACGGGAGCACGTTTTGTTGTTTTCTTGATGATCTTCATCAAAGGCTTCAACAGTGCTTTGAAGCCACTGTTTTTCGCCTTATCACTGTTGTATTTGTTCTCATTGATCGAGTTGTTAGTCGAGATGATGTACTCGTTGTTAGCGTAGTAAGACATTTTGGAAAGTTGTTTCGATAGAACGTGTGTTGCTTGTGAGAGTAGAAGCGGGAATGTGGGGCTGCAAGACCGGCTCGCCCTTTTATACCCGGCGCGCCGCCCCCGGCACAAAAGCTCCGCGTGTATGAAAAGCTCTCCCCGCGCGTGTGTGCGTAACTTAAGTGGTATATTTGATACTCTATTATGCTTTTCATAAACATTATCATCTTTATAATTCTTTCGTAAGTGTTTCTATATCAAGTGGATTTGTTGTTAAAATTTTCAAAGCTATAACAATCCTTGCGTATTTTTTAAGTTAGTAAAATGAATTTTGTTTTCTGTTATTATCATTTTTGTAAACCCCATTTAAGTAATATAATATAAATGATTTAAATTGTATCGGTTGACCAAATTATTACCAAAGAATATTAAATATTTTATAGAAAGATCACTTTGACCAGTTTAAAAATATGTCTTAAGTTCAAGTTTTTTTAGTAGAGAAAAGTTTAATGGGATTCGTGTACGAGTCTTATTGTACTTTTTTAAACTAAATTTACTACTTTAATGTTAAATGTTATTAATTTGTACTGAATCCTTATCAAGATAATCGTGGACTATCATGTTAAATATTAAAATAAGTTCCACTGACAAGTGTCCGATAATCAAAAAGGGGTTGTCGCGAGCTGTCCACGCGCCGCGGCGAAGCGTGGGTAAACAGCACATGTTGCTCATTAGCCCCTGTTCTGGGAGAGTGGTGAATGAGTACAATGCGATTGTAATCACTCGCGCCCCTCGGGGTCACCAAGTTAGCGATGGGGTAACGCGACCCCTTGTATTGACCTCAGGTTGTTCACGCGTTAGGCGCGTGTGACTTTATTGCTACATTATAATAAATTGTTTCTATTTGTTTGTAACTTATACTTTTTTATAATTCTTCTCTTAACATTTTTTTATCTCTTGTATAGATACTTGTAACTGAACTCTATCTACGAATCAAATATTTGAACTATTTAAGTGGGTGTTCATTAGCATATTGTTTATAAAAAGAAAGATTAAATTTAGGATACCACCTACGCACAAAATGTTTGGCCGTGTACCGGTTCGAACGTGTAAGATTTTTTCCATCGTATGTCCGAAGCATTACAAGAAAAAAAGCTAAGGTTTAAAAGAAATCAGTGTAGCGGTGATAGTAGTGCGGGCCAATGGGGTGCGCGGGTGGCAGCAGGTGCGCGCCGTACGCCGCGGCCGAGGCGCGCACACATTCGAGCTCAGTTTAAATATACGATCTCGGAACACGTGCATTCGAAGGGGATGAACATATGATTGGGCGCGAGATAGGAAAGAGAGCGAGTATATTTTTTATTAGTATGAATAGATTCACGACTCCTTCATATTCGAAATAGGGTAACGCAAAGGCTAATTTGGTTATTGAAAATTGAGGGGTTGTTCGTGGGAATGCTCTCTGCGCGTAGGTTCCCAGGGTTGCTCGCACATTTAGCTTTTTTTCGGCGTCGCGAGTTTCGGCGCGACAGATGGCAAGCGAGCAGCGTTCCGCTTTGTATAATGGATCGTATGGGTCTTGTGGAGCATTGGAATTAAACATTCCATTTTGATGGCTCATCGCTTTCGAGGGGCGAGGGGATGAAGATGTAAACAAGTGTAAAAGGGGTCAGTGGGACTCGGCGGGGACTGTAATTAAATGTCTATTAGAGGCGTTTTAAGATTATTAGGCGAGATTGTTAGGGGCTCTTAAACAATTTTTGTGATTTTTTTGATAATTATAGCTATTAATGTGATTGTTATATGACTTTACGTTTGGATTCAGTTTTATGATAGCAATAGATTAGTTGTTTTACTTTATATTTTAACACACGGCATACAGGCTTTATTTGGGACTACGGATGACTTAATTGCAATTAATTTAAGTTGTAAATAATCAACTATTTATTAAGCTTTCAATTGTAAGTACTAACAACAAAATATTTTTAATTATTAGATATACCTATAGTAGGGTATTACATATTGATAAATGATAAGATAAATTCTACTTGTGTTATTTTAACATGAAAATCTATGCGTCCCCCAGGGTAAGGCACTTACTTTAAGGTTGTTTATGGTTGACGTATACAAGTGCGTCCCGCACCGCACCCCTGTATTTACACGCATTGTTTGGGGCTGCACTTGTCGCGTTACTAACGGTAGGGGAGGTTCGGGAGTGAACTTGTTATACGTTTGAATTAATCACGCCTCGAATAAAGGGTGCATTGGAATGTAAGGTTATTTTATAAAAACATGATAACAGACTATGATTAGTATTTTGTGTGATCTAAAAAAAACGAAATATAGGAATAAAATAATAACAAATAATGGAAGAAAATGTTATATGTACCAAAAGTAAAATATTATTTAAACACAGAAATTATTAGGAAATTGTAATAATCCTTGCATGTATTTGAAAATTACGATTCAAAAGGAAAAAACATAAATGTAATAAAAATGAAAAAAACTGTTATGGATTTTCTTTTTTTCCCACCATTTTCCAAATTAGCTTGCGTTCCGATAACTTTGGACACTTTAAATTAAGAGATAACGGGGTTGCAGTGTCGATTTTTTATATTCAAAGATGACCAGTTACTGAGAGAACCTTTATACGCTGACAATGCAGTTATGTTATGCATTACTTGTCTGACGTAAAAAACCACATTCGTTTAACATCACAAGATTTCGAATTTATTGTGTTTATTCTTCAAATTTTATTGTATCTTTTTGTAACGCGTTTTTAACATTATTTATGTAAATTGTACTGTTTTTTGTTTTAAATTAAATTAGTTATCGCATAAAAGTCGTTAGATGTCAAAGACATTTTATGTACTAAATAGTGACAAAAAAAAGAAACGTATATCTTACAAAGACCCCAATTGTGTTCAGAGTGTGGGAATTTCAGTTGAGATTCGAGTTTATAATATTGGGGGTGGAAAATAAAGGGCGATGTATAAATCACCCCCTAATCGTTTCTTTTTTTGCGTTACACTTGTTGCGTCACCCACACGCTATGAAGTTATTTAACGGTTTCTAAACCTACCTTATGATCAATGTTAACCTTATTTTCTACACAATTAGATATATTATTGACATGCATCACTTTAAATAGTGCATTTATAAATTTGTAAACACCCACAATATTTAAAATGGGGTTCGAAAATTTCAGGGGTTGTTGGACAATTAATTGAATCACAGGTAAACTTATTTTGAACTGTAGAAAAAAAGGTTTTTGATTTTTCATTTTGCAGATAAGCAATTATAATATAAATTTAATATAGTTATACAATAATTGGGAATAAAAAATTGGTTCACAATGTAGATCTAATAAATTTAAAACAGTGGAAATATGTTGATGTATGTGGTCATTATTTTAAAATAAATGTACACAAATAGAAAAAATGTTTTTTATTCACCTTATAATATTTGTAGTTTGTAACTTTGTAGGTTTGGGTTTCAAACCAAACAACATTTTTTGGTGTAAATAACCACATATTTAGTAGTGTCCGCAAAAGTTGGAATATTCATTTACAGTTGGGTTCCAGTATAGACCTAGAATAATATAATATAAAAATGTTAGTGATGTTAGAGACTAGAAATTAATTTGATTTTCCGTTTTCTTTACAATGGGTAAAAATGTTGCAAATGATTATATGTACATCTAACCTAGGTATCTTTGATTTATTACTAAGTCCTAAAACTTCGTCTATGTCTGTCAAAAATTACATACATTTTAATTTACGTACTAGAAATTGCTTTTAGAAAAAGAAGAAATTTTTCTCTTTTTGATAATACTAGTCTTTTAATTCACTTGGATCGTCTGTATATTTTAAGAAGTGCTTATTTGACCATGGCGGCAATGTCACTGTTAATTTAAATTACATTTAAAACAGCATAATTATTAAACTGTACTCACAGTTGCTTTAAACTAACAAAGACAAACCGAAGCTTCCAAATCGTTCAATTCATTACAAATGTAACTTGCTCCTGCTTCCTCAATTTACTTTAATAGTTGGTTTCACTCGATTTGTTTTGTTTTGAAAAGTTGTAACAACATGGATGCAGTGCGGAGGCGTCATTAACGACGGTAGAGTGGGAAAAGGGTTAATTATTCAAAAAGTTGGAGCTTCTCGTTTAGATTTTATTTTAATTTAACCTGCATTGAAGAGTCCTGAATTTAAATTTAAACTTAGTTAACATCAAAATTATAAACAAAACACTTTTCAATTTGATTAGATTTAATTCATCTCTCTTATTTCAGTTTTGTAATTTTAAACAATATGTAACATTTCATATATCAAAAGAAGAAATAAAGAATAACTACACATCTATAAGAATTTGATTTTAATGTCGAAATCGAAACACTGAAACTGCTTCTAAACGAAAGTAGCTTTCATTACTAGTTCCCAGAGAAGTCCCGATCTTATTTCGTGGTTTTAATTATGGATTCGTCTCGCCCTATGGGATCGAAAGAACTTTAATAACTTGATCTGGGACGTGTTCCTCGATTTATCTTACTTGTATTACAAATATTATTAGAAATGAAAGAAGATTTGTTCAGTATCTTGTAGTCATCTTGATTTTTACATTTTTAATTTCCTAAATATATTTTGAAAGTTCTGAATTTGTTTAACAAAAATAGTTAGGTAAGTAAATATAGAAGAACCTAATATAAATTTGAAAATGAAAATTTGAAATAAAAGAACGGCTTTTAAGAGTGTAAAATCGCAGCTTATTTTTTTATAAGAGTAGGGGGCAAACGATCTGCGGGAACACTGAGGTGACCATAATGAGATTCTTATTAGAATAAAAGTAAGAAGATATGTGTATTACGCAATATTTGAATAAAGTCTTACACAGTAAAAAATTGAGACTCTTTGTGATATACATATGTACATATACATATATAAGCGTCTACAAAGAAAATACATGCTACAAAAAAGTACTACTGTTTGGATGCTGCTGTGAAACTGTCTGGTAATTTTCACTTCAGATTTTTTCACAAACAAATTCTTAGTTAAAGATAACCGCCAAATGACAGCGATTGGCGCCGACAATAAAAACAAGAATCCAATGGTTAAATAATAATAGGAACTAATGACGGACCATTAGGAACTGCAAAATGTAACTTGGATGTCGATTTGATTTTTACTTTGCCGCATTAAATAAATTGCTATGATCAAAGTTGCAAGTCCTGCGTGAAGGCAGCCGATAATTGTGAATCGGTTTATGCCATAAGGGGGAATGAAGCATCACAAATATTTGTACAATTTCAATAGTCCACTGGAAAGTTTAGATGTTTAAAGCATTTTCGTAATTGGTTGGATGTTTTCAGTGCTTATAAACTTATGGAATATCCTTTAGAATGTTATTTATACAGCAGAGGAATAAATAAAAAGATTTGTAGATACAACAAAAACGACCAAAATTAAACAAAAAAAAAAAATGTTTTAGAAACAAAAACGCCTTAAAGCCTTAGCAGCTTATGTTATACAAATTGTTCTTTTGTATCGTAACACACGATTTGTGATGGTTTTTTGTTTCCATTCTTTATTTTACTGCTCCCGTAATTTAAGTAACCATACCCCAACCCGTTTTACACACGAAATTATTTATTACGAAATTAACACGTCAGTCGGGGGCTGTAGTTAGTTGATTGAGTAAAAAACTAACCCTTTTGTTGTGGCAAAACACCAATTTAACCCTTCACGATCTCCCTTAACCCGCAATCAATCAGGTCGAAAAGGCTCTCTGATTTTTAGTAATGGGCCTACTGGTTACTACAGGGGCTCGGAGGTACTTTTAATTACATTTTATAGTGAACGTAATTATACCTTTAATTTTATATTCCATAATAAATTGTAAGGAAGGAATGTGTAAAGCTCTTTACCTACTGTTAATTTTATGTTATAGAATATTGGGCAAATTAAAATTTAGTTCTTGAACGTTAACTTAATTATTAAATAGATATTGTAGGCACTATCGCATGCTTTTTATAAAATTGTAGTTTTTCTCTTCTGTATTCTGTCTGCACATGATCGAAGTAATTTTGATTTTGTACTCTTAACTTTATAATTTAATTTGTAATATCTTCCATCGAGACACACTTATGTTCTTTTCTTTCTTTTTAAGTTAAATTTATTAAATGTGATCGAGCAACATGATATTAATGTTACCTACTATACGATTGTTAACTTAAACCACTGTACTCATTACAACTGCACCCAACTGTGAATAGCGGTACATTAATTTTCCTCGCAAATAACATGGCTACGCCTCAAGGAGTCCGGGAATATGTGATTTTAATGCACTGTCAGATTAAAGTACCTTTATTGTAACACCTTTTTGAGGTAATGTTGGCATGGAACGACTAATTAACGACAATTGGCCTTTCGACTTGTTTCGCCTTAATGACTCAAAATTGGCTCGCGCACGCCCTCGTCGGCCCGGCCTGTGCCGTGTTTTTGTTCGGCCCATTTATAGAATAATATGCCGTTAATAATAATTACATTGTGGAAAGTATGTTTGGGTTGGGTTTAAGTTACCTATATTGTCTTATGATTGCCTGGTAGCTGCTTGGTTAACAATACTTAAGAACAAAAAAAAAGGCATTGTCTCGAAAAACATGTTGTGTGGATAAAAAGTAAAAAAATTATGTTGCGATTGTGTGAATATAACTATTATGGTAGGAATACTAAAGTTGCAAATTAATAGCAGGCACTAAGCTTTTGTAAAAAAAAGCATTTTTATAGAAGTGTTTTTGTTAAGATTTGATCAAACGAAAAACCTTAAAATTTTAATGAAAGGGTGAAATAAAAGTGAGGTCACGTTAACGCGTTATCTCAACACTAAATAATAGTGATAAAGTGCCAAATAAAAAAACGATACGAAAAGAGAGATAAATATAATGCGTCACGGAGGGTTTTATCGGTTTTTATAATAAAACATCGCTTAGCAGTACAATAAAACCGTCGGGATATCTTGCATCGAGGGAGGGCTTTGGGCTTATCAAGGAACCCGGCCTGTTCGCCTGATAAGAAATTTTAAAATACTTAAACGAACTGTTGAAAAACATCAACTATTTTATGGGCCGTTTAATTTGCTAATTTTTATTAATTTACGCGATGAAATTGGCGCCATCATATCACACCTTCGCATAAACATGCAAATTTTTGTTAACCTTTGTAAAAGTCCGTTGCAAAAGGACATAAACCCGGATACTTATTTCTATTGTCAAAAAAAAGTTTACAAATAGTTATAAACATAGTTGGCATCATGGACATTATTGAAAAATATATTAGAACATTTAGTTACTTATGAAGATGTTTAAGGGTGTTAATGTTTTTACCTTTCAGATCCAAGGGATTTTTTTTATATACATAAATACTTACGTGTATCTTATAAAATTTGTTTTAAAAGTTTATTAGACTTTTATTACTTAAACTTTTAAATAAGTCTAGTAATTTTAAATCGGATTGTATCTCTACTTGACTGTTAATTTTAATAACTACAGTTATTAAGTAAAAGAAAGTTTAATTCGTTCTACAATTTAAACACAACATAATTCGTAGCATAATTAAGGTTTGTGAACATTCTAAATCTCCCCGACAATCAAGCTGTGAAAACAAAGAGTCATCATCCATCATCGCCGGAATCGGTTCGTGCGCCGGCGAATAGGACTCGAGGCTTCGAAATTACTGCCCTAAGAAAACAGGCATAAAAAAATCAGTTCGAAGATTTATTTAAGGGAGCGTAAAGATCTGTTTATGGTATGCGTCGGTAATTAAGGGGCGGCCTGCACACGTGCGCGGCCGCAAAAACGAATGTGAAAAAAAGCCTTATACCTGTTCCCTTCTCGAGTGCGACAGGTCCGCTGACACGCTCTTCAGGGGGGGCGATTCTCAAACTTTCGATAAAATACGAACCTTACGTGTTTACGTAACAATCTTTTTAATTGAATAATTTAGCGCGTCGCATTGCATCGTGTTTATATAAAATTAAATTAGAGGACGTTACAATATATTGTATATTATGTTCTTTTTTTAAATAAACTTATGCTTGCACAGAATTCTAATCCGTGTTTAAAACATAGTACTTATATCTATAAGTGTAGTTTGAACGTATTAACAAAATCGTTTACAATGAAATGGCGGGAAAGATTATCAACTTTACAGTTTGAGGAACAGTGGAATCGCCTTCCCTTAATGTTATCTTATTATGGCTAAAATGACTTCGGTGTTCAAAGATAATAGCCGGTCGGGGTTCCTTACCACCATTTTTTACACGGACTTTTTCGAACGAGTCGAGATAAACAGGCTTTAGATATTGCGTGTTACTTGATTTGATTTCGAGATCGCCTCTTCTACAAAACACTTTGAGTGTCATAGTTGGGAAATGGAGGTTTATCTATGACTTATTCTTAATTTATCTTGAATAGTTATTTATTGGACGAGAAAGATTTTGCACTAGATTACGTTACATTTTTCTTATAAAATGGACAAGTCTAGGGTACTAAGAGTAATTCGTAATTCGTCGTTAAGCGATACGACTGCTGACGTTACGACCATAGACGTTCACAATTACAGATGCGTTGCTTACCTAGGTCGCATAGCAAGAGGATACTTCCCCCTTCTGTTCTTCTCCACCTTCGTCAAATCCACTTCCTAGGATACTAAAATTAGGCCTCCGGCACCCACACTCATCTGACTAGACTCAGAATTGCTTCCACTTGACGCTTATCTTCTGTGTGGTCGTAGTATTGCACCGGGCGAGCCGGCCAATTCGTGCAACATATGTTATTGTTGACGTCTACTACTGTTAATGATGTCAAAATAGTCCGCTCCCGCTCTAGGAAGCGGACGATCTTATATATTCAAGAAAGTTATAAGGATCCAGCAATATAAAGCTCATGATGAGGTTGATGATAATCGTCCATATGACTATTCGTGAGCATCATACTCATTTTAAAAACATTTTTCAATACAAATAATATATGATTGTATGATATATGTATAAATTACATTGTACAACTTTTTCGACAGTGAATGAGGCAGAAATCACAAATTAGAAAAATAAAACATCAAATACCGTAGGAAGTAATAAAATACCATTTATAAAGATCAAGATTGAATTAAAGATTCCCAAAGGATTCACTGTTCGTTATCTGTAAAGTATACACGGCGTATTAATATTAATCAATTTTATTGAGGTGCGGACCACAACGTTACGGAATTTAAAACGTATCCCTGCAGGAACCATCAAACAATGTTATCTAACCATCGACGCGTGCTCCGAACACAATCATACATTTTTATTTCTATTTACGACCGTTGGCATTTTAAATGATTAATAAAAAGTTTCGTTTGTCATTATACGTGCGTCTTCGACCGGATAATCTTTCGATTACATTCGTAAATACTAAATATTTATAGGTGAGATTTTAGGGATGAAATAAATGGGTTTAAAAACATTATACAATACATAATTACATAAGGATCCATCTTTATGGCTATGCTAATGCAATTAGACAATCTTGGTACAGTTCTCTATAGTTATAGATAAAAAACTTTATGAGCAAATAAGATGGGTGTAACTAAAACATAATTGTAATAGTTTCTTATTACTCTGTAAATATATTACCAAACTTGGCATGTTATTAATAACGACTAACTTGTCTATAGCCCCTACTTCCTGTTCTCACTCGACAATATATCACGCGACGCGGGGGAGTCGACATGCACACTGTTGACAGATACACTAGAATTATAAGTTTTATTTGATGACTAGAGGGGACGTGGGATGTGTGAAAGATTTCATTCGAAAGAGCACGTCTCTTAGCTGTAGACTATGTAAATAATTAATGTATGTTAACGCTTCAAAAATAGGTTTACTTTAACGAGAATAATGTTAAAGTGTGAGTATGTTTTTATATCATAAATTCGCTGAAATAGCGTAGCGACATCCGCAATTTCAGATGCGTTGCCGACAGATAAGAGGACGCATAGAAAGAGAATATTTCCCCTTCCCATGCATTCTCTCCTAAGACACTAACTAAGGTACTAAAATCAGACCCCCAGCACCACACTCATCAGACGAAACGCGGAATTGCTTTCACTTCACCCCTGTCTTCTGTGTGGTCTTGGTATTTCACCGGGTGAGCCGGTCAATTCGTGCAAGATGTTGTTGTTGCTGGCATCTACTACTGTTAAAATAAATGAGTAATAAGAGTGGGCAAGGAAACGAAAATTCATTTTAAAATGAATATGTTTAATTTTTACAGCTTTCTCTGTATTTCCTTTACTATTCCTCTCTTTTTATATATTAAAAGACAGGCAATGATATTTTTAAAACTGGTGTGGTGTTTATAGTTAGACGTACTCACATATACTGTTTGCTCACTTGCCTACCATTGTTTGCTTATTTTCTACCATTTTTCTTTTAGTTTATTGGTAGAGATTCATTCGCGATTAAAGACAAAGTGGCTTAACTAAATCACAAAAGGATCGAATATTTCTTGAATTAAATATAACAAATAGGATATTTCTGTAACGCTTTTTTCTTTTATCTTAGATCTGAGTTGAGATTTTGTGGTGTCAGTTACATTTAGTAGGCGAGAGTAAGGCAATGGGATATGAAGAGATGGGACGGTGATAGCTA